>NC_092050.1:58645010-59245010 GCF_003086295.3 Arachis hypogaea
TGCCTGACAACCACTTACGTTCCACCATAGAATGAATGAATATCTTTTAGATCTCTTAATCAAAATCTTCGTGGTATAAGCTAGATTGATGGCAGCATTCAAGAGAATCCAGAAAGTCTAAACCTTGTCTGTGATATTCCGAGTAGGATTCAGGGATTGAATGACTGTGACGAGCTTCAAACTCGCGAGTGCTAGGCGTAGTGACAGACGCAAAAGGATAGTAAATCCTATTCCGGTATGACTGAGAACCTGCAGATGATTAGCCGTGCGGTGACAGCGCACCTGGACCCTTTTCACTGGAAGGATGGATGGTAGCCATTGACAACGGTGATCCCCCAACACACAGCTTGCCATAGGAGGACGTGCATGCGTGAATCAGAAAACAGAGGAAAGTAGAATTTCAGAAGACAAAGCATCTCCAAAACTCCAACATACTCTCCATCAGTGTATACAAGTATAATTTGTGTTCTGCCCTTCTATTCCTTGCAATCAAATTTGATAAGTGAATTATTTTATTGTTTTCCTGACTAAGAGTTACAAGATAACCATAGATTGCTTCAAGCCAACAATCTCTGTGGGATCGACCCTTACTCACGTAAGGTATTACTTGGACGACCCAGTGCACTTGCTGGTTAGTGGTACGAGTTGTAAAAAGTGTGATTTACAATTCGTGCACCAGTACGCACACGTTAAAAAAATACGTGTCCGTGTACGCGAGTGTACCAACCTGAAGAGAATGCTCGCGTCACGTGTACTGGGTCGTGTACGCATGCTGTAATAAACTTAGAAAAATCTTAAAGTTGCAGAAATTAGATTTTTATACCAAACTTCAAACGCTCATAACTTTCTCTACAAAATTCTGTTTTTCTCAAAGTTTATATCATTTTAAAGCCCTTGAAATCATATTTAATTTAAAATAAAAATCATTCAATTTTATTATCTGAGGCTTAAGTTATGATCCTCCGAAATTCACCAAAAATCATGTTTTACACAAAAACATCAAAGTTCTCTAGTTTTTAAATTCCAAAAATAACCAAACCAAAACATACCCTATTTCATCACAAAATACTACCACATACTACACTTTACCATTCCATTGCAATTCAATCAACTCAACCTCCATTTCACTCAATCTTTCCACCATAAATCCTAATAATTATCATTATTCACTCTCAATCTCAATAATCAATACCATTCACCAACAACAACATCATAATTCATCAATATCCTTCATCAATCATCATAATCACAAATAACAACAATACTCATCATATTATCATCATAATTCATATATCACATATTCCAACACTCCATATCATCTTCTTCATCATCAAAAACATAAATTTACACATAATTAATCATGCACCAACATCATTCAATCTGATCTTAGAGTCCACTAGTCTAAGTATCCAAAAATATTACATATTACATAAAGAAAACTGAAACTATACCTTGGCTGATTCTCACGCAACTCAAAACACCAAGCTCAAGCTCAAAGGTGTAAAACCATCAAGCTCACTCCAACAAACACCAAACCTCAATCTAACATCATATAACATACAAAAATATCACTAGGTCTAACCCAAAATATCAAACCATAATATATTGAAGAGACTTACCTTACCCAACGGTATTAGAGGTAAAATCCAACAATAATCCAATGATAGATCACCCCTAAACAAACAAAATCATAAAACTTACTCAAAAACCAAACCCAAAATTGCAGAATTATTAGGGCTGGAAACTGGAGCTTGAGTGTCAATTTCTTACTAATAATGCCACACTAGAAATGAAGAGCTTGACAAAAACTTCGTGTGGCCACAAATGGCTCGTCAATCGGAACTCCGTAGCTCAAGATATGGCTCTCAGAAGATAGTGATGAATAGTATCACCCCCTCCTCTCTCTCTCTCTCTCTCTCTCTCTCTCTCTCTCTCTCTCTCTCTCTCATTCTGCGATTCCTTTCCCATTGGTGCTGAAATGAGGATGCAAATCCTCATTAAAAGGTCTTATACATGTTGGGCTTGGGCCCTATTTGAACCCGGTCCAACCCGTTAGCGTTTTAAGTTCGTTTGGCTCAACTTTAGGTCCAAACCTTTAAAATTAGCACCTGCTTTTCAAAAATAAATTATTTTTGTCTTTCCAAAATAATAAATTTAATTTTTTTAAAATAGTTTATTTTTCTCAGTACGTGGTACCGGACAGACTAGAACCGATACTGCTGCCTGATGACTTGCATCATCTACCCTTCTTTCTTGCATAAAGAAGACCATAAAAGAGCATAAATCTCATTTGATCAATACAATTCATGCATTATTTGATGAATATTATGGTACACTATTTTGAGATGAGTTGTACTGAATTTCAGGTGAGAAAAGCATCAAAAATGGGATAAAAGACAAACAAGAAGTTAGGCGTGTGAAATTGGCATGACACTTGAAGCAAACGCCACAAAAACATACTGGCGTGACACGCCAGGAGCTGGGCGTGGCACGCCAGTACTAAAGTCTAGAGAAGAACTCAAGCATACATGTGGGCGTGGCACGCCAGAAACTGGGCGTGGCACACTGATACAAAATTCTAGAGAGCTACAATGGATGACATAAAAGGGGCGTGGCACGCCAAGCTGGGCATGGCACGCCTGACCCATGAACTACTATGGGCATGCCACTTGAGCAAAGGGGCGTGGCACGCCAACTCTCCATCCAAAGAAGAATCTTCACTATGGCGTGCCACTTGGTGTCGAAGGCGTGGCACGCCAGCCCAAAGAAGTCACTTGGGAGTGCCACTTGAGAATCCAGGCGTGGCACGCCAAGCTTGAAGAGTTCACAAGATCATGGGCGTGCCACTTGAGCAACCAGGCATGGCACGCCAATGCACAAAGGACTAAAAGCAAGGACTGGGCGTGCCACTTGGTATCGAAGGCGTGGCACGCCAACCTTGGCATTTCACTATGGCATGCCACTTGAAGACTGAGGCATGGCATGCCAACTACTGGAACCAAGACAAGATCGTGGGCGTGGCATGCCAGCCTTTAGGCGTGGCACGCTGGTATAAGTTTCCAGAGAGGATGAAGGAGGCCAATTACATGGGGCGTGCCACTTGGTATCGAAGGCGTGGCATGACATTCACCATTCTTCACTTAGGCGTGCCACTTGAGTAGCCAGGTGTGGCACGCCAGTGTCATTCAGAAGAGAAGCATTGGGGCGTGCCACTTGAGTTCGTGGCGTGGCACGCCAAACAGAGCAACCACTCACTCACAAGAGGGGCGTGGCACGTTAGACCCTGGGCATGCCACGCTAGTTCAACTTTCCAGAGAAGCCTAGCCAAGCATAAAGCAAGGGCGTGGCACGCCAGACCTTGGGCATGGCACGCCAGTACAAGTTTCCAGAGGCAAAGAGAAGTGAGAAAGGCAAGGGGCGTGCCACTTGAGTTCGAAGGCGTGGCATGCCAACACAAGAAATCTACTATGGCGTGCCACTTGAGCTCGAAGGCGTGGCACGCCAAGGTTGAAAGAGGGACGAGTGTGCCACTTGAAGGATTAGGCGTGGCACGCCAAACTGGAAATGAGGAGCACGTGACACGCCAGCCACACGCCAGCTGAGAAGTCATGCTTATTGAGTGTTTTCTTTTCCCTCGAAAATGTAATTTTCTTTTTTCACTTTTGTGATTCCTTTATTTTAATAGGAGCAGTATAAATACCCCCAAGGAGTACTGAAGAAGGGGGTTAAGCAATCAGTTTTAGATCCACTTTTACACTTCACTTTTGAGTACCTTTTGAGCTATGAGTAGCTAACTTCCCTCTCATTGAGGGAGGGAGCTCTCTTGTACTTGATGGATGAATGATAGTGAAATCCTTCTTCTCTTCATCTTCTCTTTGATTTGCTAGAAGGAATTTCGTTCTTAATGCTTAGTGTTCAATTATCTTGGGAAAGAGATTGAATGCAATTGGGTTTCATGGGAACCTTGGGAAAGAAAACATGAAACCATGCTTGAAATCCCTTCTCACACTTGAGTAAAATCTGGGTTTTGGTGTTTGGATATGTGATATATAATCCTCCCTCTACATGGACCTATGATGGTATGTGGTATAATCAGGGACCAAGCATATCTCTCTTCATGAGCAATTAGACCAAGGAATTGGCTATTGATCAAGATCTGAGAGATTGAGTCACCAAGTGATTGGGGCTCAATCAATCATGATTGCCAAGAAGTCAATGAGTTGCATGATTGAAGAGGATATAAGCTAGATTTGATCCAAAGAGACAACATCTCCCAATCTCAATGAATTTCCCCATTCTTATCTATCCATTTTTTATAGCTTAATTTTACATTCAGTAATTCCCCATTCCCATTTACATTCAAGTCATTTATGATTCTGCACTTTACTTTCTGCCATTTATATTTCTACACTTTATTGCTTTTCTTTATATTCTAGTCATTTTCATTTATGTCATTTACAATTCTGCACTCTATAATTCTATTGATCCGCTTGACTAATTCATCAATCAATTAAAACTGGTCGAATTTGCCAATCTCTGTGGATACAATCCCACTCTACTGTGGGTTATTACTTGACGATAATTTTGGTGCGCTTGCCAAAAAACGGATTCACCAATTTTGAATGGGTGTGAATTCCAGTAATCAAGTTTTATGGCGCCGTTGCCGGGGATTGGCTTAAATTTGACAGTGATTAAATCAATTGGAGAGCTAGATTAAGCAATTTAAATTCCTTGTTATTTTATCTTTTTTTTAGCATTTTTTATTTTTCTTTGAGTTCTATCTCTTTCTTCTTTGATTATTCTTATCATTCGTATTTTCACTCTTCTAACTATTTGATTAATTGCATCACTCTCGCTAACATTCACTCTAACAAGAGTAACTTCCTTACTCAATTTTTTTTCTTTCTTCTCTTGTTTTGCCTTGCTGATTGTATGACAGGTAGAAGAAGCGGGGCTTCTTCTTCCTTTGATTCTGAACCTGAGAGGACCTTCCTTAGATTAAGGAGGGAAGCAAGAAGGAAAAGAGTTGTTGGTGCTGAGGAAGAGGAAGAGTATTTTGAAACAAACATGAATGAGAACATGGAGAACCATCATGAAGAAGAAGCACACAACCATGCCAAAGAAGGTCCAGTAAATCATGATGGGCAAGAGAGGAGAGTCTTAGGCTCTTATATCAACCCAAATCCAGGAAATTGTGGCAGCAGCATCTTAAAGCCAACAATTCATGCCAGGAATTTTGAGCTGAAACCTCAGCTCATCACACTCGTTCAGAACAATTGCTCGTATGGAGGAAGTGCCCAAGAAGACCCTAATCAACATCTCAGCACATTCTTGAGGATATGTGATACTGTAAAGTCCAACGGGGTACACCCCGACATCTACAAACTACTCTTGTTCCCTTTCTCACTCATAGATAAGGCAGCAAAGTGGTTGGAATCATTCCCCAAGGATAGCCTAACTACATGGGAGGAGGTCGTGAACAGATTCCTTGCAAGATTTTACCCTCCACAAAGAATCATTAGGCTGAGAGCTGATGTACAAACTTCAGACAACAAGATGGAGAAATACTCTATGAGGCCTGGGAGAGATTCAAAGATCTGACAAGAAGATGCCCACCAGAAATGTTCAATGAATGGGTACAACTACACATCTTTTATGAGGGACTATCCTATGAAGCAAAGAAGGCTGTGGATCATTCTTCAGGAGGATCACTCAACAAGAAGAAAACCATTGAAGAAGCCATAGATGTCATTAAAACTGTAGCTAAAAATGAGTATTTCTATGCTTCAGAAAGGACTCATTAAAAGGGAGTGCTAGAGCTCAACACTGTAAACGCTTTGTTAGCTCAGAACAAAGCAATTGCAGCTCAAATAGCAGCTCTAACAAAAAGGATGGAGGCTAACCAAGCCTCAATTATTCAGGACCAAACTCCCCAACAAGAAGGGAATGCACCAGGATCTGAAGGTGACTGAGAACAAGCAAATTATGTGAACAATTCATCCAGACCACCATATGACCCACACTCTAAGACATACAACCCAGGTTGGAAGAATCACCCAAATTTTGGGTGAAGAAATCAACAAAACCACAACCAAGACCACAACAAGCCTTATTCATCAAATCAGCATTTCAACCACAATCCCAACCATCAAACAGGGAACCATAGACCCTACCATAACTCACAAAACACATCATACCATAGTAACCAGCCCATACACAACAACCTCAACTAAGATGCACCATCCTCAACTATGAAACCATGCGAAATCAAGAGCAACTTTGAGAAGATGGAAGCTGCAATAGCACAACTATCCTCACAAATTATAGGAGCAGTCTCTACCCTCATGGACAGACAAGCACAAACTGACAGAAGGATAGATGCTAATCAAGAGGAATACAGGTCAAATCTAAAAAATCAAGGCACAGCAATCTCAAAGTTGGAAGCACAAGTGGGGATTTTATCCAAGCAAATCCCACTTTCCACACACACGTTTCCTAGTGATACTATGGCCAACCCAAGAGGGGAATGCAAAGCCATTACTCTAAAAAGTGGGAAGGTTGTAGAAGAAGGAACCCCAAGCAAAGACAAGCATGAAGAAGTTGCAGCAAAGCATGGGAACAAGGATGAAGAAAAAATCCCTGCTCCACCTCCACCAAAACCAGTCTTGAAGCCTTATGTGCCAAAGGCACCATACCCACAAAGACTGGGAAAAGATGGGAAGGATGGCCAGTTTTCTAAGTTCCTAAAGATCTTCAAGAGGCTCCAAATCAACATACCATTTGTTGAGGCATTAGAACAAATGCCACTCTATGCTAAATTTTTGAAGGAGCTTATAACCAAAAAGAGGAACTGGAAAGCAAAAGAAACCATAATATTGACTGAAGAATGCAGTGCCATCATACAGAAGAAGCTGCCTCAAAAGCTGAAGGACTCAGGGAGTTTCCAAATTCCCTGCATCATAGGAGACATCACCATTGAGAAGGCTTTGTGTGATTTGGGAGCTAGCATAAATCTTATGTCCATGACCATGATGAGAAGGATGAAGATTGAGGAAGCCAAGCCAACAAGAATGGCACTCCAATTGGCTGACAGAAGATTTAAGTTTCTACATGGAGTGGTGGAAGACTTGCTAGTGAAAGTAGGAGAGTTTATCTTTTCTGCTGATTTTGTTGTGCTGGACATGGAAGAAGAGGTCAACACCTCGATTATCCTAGGAAGACCATTCCTAGTTACCGCTGGAGCCATCATGGATGTGCAAAAAGGGGAACTAGTCTTGAGGTTGCATGAAGAGAAAATGGTCTTCAATGTCTTCAAAGCAATGAGTTACCCCAAGGAATCCATAGGAGAATACATGCTGGTAGACACCATGGAACAAATAGTTCAAGAAGTCTTGGAAGAAGAACAATGTGGAGAGGCCATTGAGCTGGAACAAACACCAGATGGAGAATCACCACAAGCAACCATGAGAAACTCAATCATGCCAACCATTACAAGCAACAAAGATGCAGAGCCACCAAAACTAGAACTGAAAGCACTACCACCCAGCTTGAAGTATGCATATCTGGATGCTAACAACACCCAATCAATGATCATAAATTCAAGTCTGAGTAAGGAACAAGAAGAGGAGCTCATCCAAGTGCTGAGACAACACAAGGATGCCATAGGCTGGACACTTGCAGATTTAAAAGGGATCAGTCCTTCAATGTGTATGCATAAGATCTTGCTTGAAGAAGATGCCAAACCCTCAAGACAACAACAAAGGAGGCTGAACCCAACTATGAATGAAGTGGTTCAGAAAGAAGTGTTGAAACTATGGCAAGCAGGGATGATATACCCTATCTCAGACAGTCCTTGGGTAAGCCCGGTGCAAGTAGTCCCTAAGAAGGAAGGGATCACTGTTGTGACAAATGAGAAGAATGAATTGATACCCACAAGAACAGTGACCGGATAGCGTATGTGCATTGACTACCGAAAACTTAATGAAGCCACACGGAAGGACCACTTTCCCTTACCTTTCATGGACCAGATGCTTGAAAGATTGGCAGGACATGAGTACTATTGCTTCCTAGATGGGTATTCGGGCTACAACCAAATTGTTGTAGACCCCAAGGACCAGGAAAAAACTTCATTTACCTGCCCATATGGTGTTTTTGCCTATAGGAGAATGCCCTTTGGATTGTGCAATGCACCTGCAACATTCCAAAGGTGCATGCTCTCCATTTTTTCAGACATGATTGAGAAGTTCATAGAAGTATTCATGGATGACTTCTCTGTATTTGGGAACTCATATTCTGATTGCCTACACCATCTTGCTCTTGTGCTAAAAAGGTGTCAAGAAACCAACCTAGTTTTAAACTGGGAGAAGTGCCATTTTTTGGTGACCGAAGGGGTGGTTCTTGGTCACAAGATTTCAAAAGATGGTCTAGAAGTGGACAAGGCAAAAGTGGAAGTAATTGAAAAATTACCTCCACCTTGCAATGTCAAAATAATCAGAAGCTTTTTGGGACATGCTGGGTTCTATAGGAGATTTATCAAAGATTTTTCAAAAATTGTAAAACCCCTTAGTAACCTACTTGTCTCAAATACTCCCTTTGTTTTTGATAGAGAGTGCATGATAGCCTTTGATGAACTTAAGAAGAAACTCTCCTCTGTACCTATTATAGCACCACCAAGCTGGGATCTTCCATTTGAACTAATGTGTGATGCATCTGACTTTGCTGTTGGTGCTGTTCTAGGACAGAGGAAAGACAAGCTAGTACATGTTGTTTACTATGCTAGCAAGGTTCTCAATGAGAATCAAAGAAACTATACCACCACAGAGAAAGAACTTTTAGCCATAATTTTTGCTTTTGACAAGTTTAGATCATATCTTATTGGCTCAAAAATAATTGTGTTTACTGATCATGCAGCACTCAAATACTTGCTTACCAAACAAGAATCTAAGCCCAGACTAATAAGGTGGATATTGTTGCTCCAAGAATTTGATATTGAGATTAAAGATAGGAGTGGAGCAAAGAACAAGGTAGCTGACCACCTCTCAAGGATCCCACAAGAAGAAAAGATACAGCAAGTAGCAGTCAATGAAAGCTTTCCTGATGAACAATTAATGATGATTCGAGTAGCTCCTTGGTTAGCAAACATAGCCAACTTCAAGGCTATTGGGGAGCTACCTACTAACATCAATAGGCACATGAGGAGGAAGCTAATCAAGGATGTCAAACACTACATCTGGGATGATCCTTATTTGTTCAAAAAGTGTGCTGACGGAATCCTAAGAAAGTGTATACCCCATGAAGAAGGGCAGGAAGTACTATGGCAGTACCATGGATCTGCATATGGAGGTCACTTTAGTGGAGAAAGGACAGCAGCAAAGGTACTTCAATCTAGATTCTACTGGCCAACATTGTTTAAGGATGCCAAGGAAATGGTGTCAAGATGTGATGAATGCCAAAGAGCTGGTAATCAAACCAAGAGAAATGAGATGCCACAGCAATTCATACTAGAGTTGGAGCTGTTTGATGTATGGGGGATTGATTTCATGGGACCCTTCCCAACCTCCTACTCAAATAGCTACAGATTGGTGGCTGTTGATTATGTCTCAAGATGGGTAGAAGCCATAGCCACTGCAACAAATGACAATAAGGTTGTGATAAGCTTCTTGAGAAGAAACATTTTTAGTAGATTTGGAGTCCCAAGAACTCTCATTAGTGATGGAGGGACACACTTCTGCAACAAACAACTCGAGGCACTCCTTCTCAGATATGGAGTGAAGCACAAAGTGGCAACTCCATACCACCCACAGACCAACGGGCAAGCTGAAATTTTCAACAGAGAGCTAAAAAGAATCCTTGAAAAGACTGTTGGAAGCTCAAGAAAAGATTGGTCTAAGAAGCTGGATGATGCACTATGGGCCTACAGGACAGCCTATAAAACTCCCATTGGGATGTCTCCATACCAACTGGTATATGGCAAGGCTTGTCACTTGCCAGTTGAACTTGAACATAGAGCCTTTTGGGATCTAAAGATGCTAAACTATGATGAGCAAGATGCTGGAGAAAAGAGATTAATGCAACTCAATGAGCTGGAGGAGTTTAGGAATCAAGCATATGAGAATGCAAAAATCTACAAAGAGAACACAAAAAGGTGGCATGACCAAAAGATAGCAATAAGGGAGTTCACTGAAGGACAGAAAGTGTTACTCTACAACTCAAGACTCAAGTTTTTCCCTGGAAAACTGAAGTCTAGATGCTCAGGACCTTTCACCATACTCAAGGTGTTTTCCTATGATCATGTGGAGCTCATGGAGAACAAGACTCAGAGAACTTTTACTGTCAATGGCCATAGACTCAAACACTACTTGGGAGGCTCCTTAGAGGAGCAGGGAGAGAGCTACAAGCTCAGCTGAAGATGAAGAAATGTCAAGCTAATGACAATAAAGAAGCGCTAGTTGAGAGGCACCCCAACACTTTATCCTTTTTTGATTTAGTTACTTTTCTTAGAAGTAGTTTAAAAATTTGTTGCATTAGGTAGTTTAATTTTCAATCTTACATTGCCATATTGTAGAACCTATGCACAATTACTCAAGAGGGGGGGTGAATTGAGTATTGCAACAACAATGAATGTTTTTGTGAAAGTTAAAGACAATATACAAAAGTGTTATTGTACTAGTATTTTTCCAAGAGCTTAACTCAATTGCTAAGCATTTATAAGGAGCTTTTACTTTCCAATAGACACCAACTCAAATAAATTGATCAAGCTTTTCACCAATCGGACTTAAGCTATTCCTTAAGTACTTACGAAGCTACTTTTCGATCACAATTTATTTGCTCAAAGGTAAAAGACAATAATATTGAAGAGATGAGTTTGGAGAGATGCAAACGCTATTTAGAGTGGTTCGGCACAATCCTTGTCCTACGTCCACTTTCTTTCTCAATCGCTATTGAGAAGTTCCACTATTGCCAAGCTTCAAGGTGCTCGCGCAAAACCTTTTACAATCCGAGTCCTTAGTTTCTAACACCTCACGGTATATGATCACCACTCGTATACTAACCCACTCCACTTAAAGATACCTTCTCTAAGATTTGCCTTGAGTACTTAGTATACTTCTTTGGTATCCTCACCGACTATAGTGTTTATAACTCTTGACTCAACCTTGGAGATCACACTCCAATTTACAAAGTGTACAAGAAAATAATTCTCAAAGAATTGTTGAGATGAAATGAGTACTCTCTAGAAGAGTGTATGATTACAAGTTTAGCACTATTGAACCAATTGATATTGCTCTCTCAAATTGTGTATTATAACACCTTAAAAATGTGTAGAATGAAAGAATATGAACAAGATAGTTTGCAAATACTCACGTATATGAAATAAGGCTTCAATCCATCTATTTATAGACTCCCCAAACCTTAGAAACGTTGGGGAGTTAATGGGATGGAGCCTTTTTGTCAAAACTAGCCGTTTTTTATGTTTTTGAATCATTTGCATCGATGCATAACACTTTGCATCGATGCAAATGTGTCTTTGAAGCTGAAATTTGAATTTTCAGCTAGGTTGCATCGATGCAAACATCTTTGCATCGATGCAACAAGTCGTCGCATGCTTTGTATCGATGCAAGATGAGTGTGCATTGATGCAAACCTTAAAGAATGGCTTAAAATCACTTCAAAATACTTAGGATTGATCTCAAACTTGTTGGAGTCAATTCCTATGCTTTTGTACCTTTGAAAACAAGTTTTAAACCATTTGGCTAGCATCGAATTGCAAGATGTGCATATGATATGATAATCAAAACATTTTGTGAGTGTGTGTTGAGAGATTTAGCAATTGGTTCTTAACAAGAAGTTACCTAAGTTCTAAGACACTATACTTGTCTTCAAATGTTGTGGACTTGAGTTTCTTGTTGTTGTTGTGTTGCTTTCAACTCTTCATTCCTCAACGTTGAATGTTGGTTGATCTTTCAACATGCTTGTTCATTCAAGTTGTTTGTTGGTTTGTCTTTCATGTCGTTTGTTGGTTTGTCATTCATCAAAACCTACGAATACAAACTTCGCATACAAGCAACATGATTTACAATTTCCCCCTTTTTGATAATGACAAACCAATTTTGAGGATATGCATTTATTTTGAAAGCAACAATAATGCACTTTGTTTTATAGAAAGCTTTGGAGAAGACTTCAAAAAAAAATTTGCAGGAGTTCCCCCTAGATATGTGCATTTGTTCCCTTAAAGGGCGTTTATCAAAGAAAACGATTTAGATATCAAAGTTTTTGCTTAGCGGAAGTCTTTTTGAAATCATTGTTTCGCAAACTTATTTCTTCTTTTCAAATCCTCAAACTTCTTCTTTTTCAAAAGTTCAAAATTTCAAATATCCTCAAACTTTTCTTCCCCCTTTTGACATTATCAAAAAGAAAGGAGTTTGAAATGTGTCATAGAAGCATGCATAAAACAATGAATTTTTTTAAGTTCAATATCTCTATTAATCTCAAGGATGAGATATTCCCCCTTTAAAAAAGAATTTGATTTCCTCTTTTTATATATAACAAGCATGCATAATTCCCCTAAAGAAGTGAAATATATCAAGGCATGCACATTAACTTAAAATAGGGGTACCAAGCCTATTTTGAGTTATTCACCAAATAAGCATACAAGCATTAATCACTAAACAAAATTATGAAGGAAATATCAAAGTATTTAAACCATAATAGAAATCCTTAGCTTACTAGGAGTTAGTTTAACAATCCATATAATCAAATAAACATAAAGCAATAAAAAGTGACTTGATGAAGAGGAGACAATCAATCTTGGTCTTCATCATCATCATTATCCTCTTCATACGGTAGGTGGATGCCGAAATGCTCATATAAGTCATCAATACGATGATCCAAGCGACCCGTGCGATGATCTACACGAGACACACGACGATTAAGTACTTCAAGTTGCCTACCATGCTCTACTTCAATCCTTTGGATGTTTTGGTTGATGGATTGTAATTCTCTCATTACATCAACCAAGGAGGGTGGTTCTTGAGCTTGAGGTGCTTGTGGAGGAGCTTGCTCTTGAGGACCTTGTTCATCAACATTTCTTCTTCCCATTTTGTTGAGAATATGAGTGTTGATACAAGATTGAGGTGGTACTTCCTTGGCAATCTCATTTGATATATTAATACCAACATAATCAAAGACTTTAGACCATAGGCAAAGGAATCCTAATCCACCATTCCTATCCTTCATCTTGAGCCTAATCATATGTTGTACTATAAAGTATGGCCAATTAATCTTAATCCCATTCATCATAGCCCACATGACAATCAAATCTTCATCATTTACATTCGCATGCCTGGATATTCTAGGTTGCAATACATAGGTGACTAGATATAACAAAGTTCTATGTTCCGCACTCATTGAATTGCAACTAATTTTGGAGTGAGCTCCTTGTACAAGGTTGAACAAATGCATGGCATTGTCCTTTGAATAACCCCATTCATCAATTGGGGTTTTACCACCTTGAAACAAGTCACCTTGATTTGGCAACTCCCAAATGGTGGCTAACTCATCACCATCTAGCCTATAATCCTTTCTTCATATCTTGAAGAATAATGTGAAATTTGATTCATCTTCCTCATTAATCTCAAGCATGAGTGTACTATAGGCTATGGCAACTAAATCCGGATAATATTTACTCTTAATTTGAACAAAATCCATGAGGCCTTGATGAACTAGAATAGCCTTAAGAGTATCAAACTTATGAATGACAAGAAGGGTCGGATCCAAATACCTCGGAGGAATTTCCTTTCTTCCGGCGAGCCTTGCCTCATAGAATTGAAGATCTTCATTAGAAGCAAAGTACCTTGCCAAAGGATGATCATTTGGAGGTGGAACCACACTTGAAGAGCCTTTTGACTTCTTGATGGTTCTCTTGATTCTAGGCATTGTGGATGATTTTGTTTTATGGGTTTTGTAGAGGAGAATGTGGGGACTTCAAATATGTAATTTGTTTGTAGTGGGTATCTAAGTTTTGTGAGTTGTATGAAGCTATATGTGAGCTTGTTTTGGAGGTTATGGAGGTTTGAATGTGGGGATATGAGTTGTGAGGTTGAAGATGATGAAAAAGTGGGATTTTGTTGCTCAAAAATGCCAAATTCACGTGTTTTTGTGCAATTTGGTCGTGTTTGCATCGATGCAAAGCTTGGTTGCATCGATGCAACATGCATCATTTTGCCCAAAATCACCAAATTTTCATCCTTTGGTGGTTCTTTCTTCAATCCTTTGAGTTCCATCATGTATATACTCACTTAAACTATTATAAACTTTAATTTGTTGATCCTCCATTGTTTATAATCTTCAAATTCTTCAATCTACCTCAAGATTAATCACTCATTCATCAACTCATAAACCTACAAAACAATGGCTAATTGGATATCTCCAATGCTTAAGTTAGTAAGAGATACAAAAATAGCAATATAAATACAATGAATTCAAACAAATCATATTAGATTAGAATCCAAGATACCAAGTTCATTTTGGATGTTAAAAAAACTTTCTTTACATAAAGGTTTAGTGAAGATGTCCGCTAGTTGTTTACTAGTTTCGACAAATTCAATAACCACATCACCCTTTTCAACATGGTCTCTTATGAAGTGATGTCTAATCTCAATATGCTTGGTTCTTGAATGTTGAACCGGATTCTTGGTTAAATTTATTGCACTAGTATTATCACATTTGATAGGAATGTGATCAAGCATGAGTCCATAGTCCACAAGTTGTTGTTTCATCCATAAAATTTGGGCGCAACAACTACCGGCGGCTACATACTCGGCTTCGGCGGTAGACAAGGCTACACTTACTTGTTTCTTACTATGCCATGAAACAAGAGAGTTTCCTAGCAAGTGACAAGTGCCGCTAGTGCTTTTCCTATCCAATTTACAACCGGCAAAATCGGAATCGGAATAAACAATCAAATCACAAGTGGATCCTTTCGGATACCACAATCCAACATTTAATGTTCCTATGAGATACTTCATAATCCTTTTCACCGCACTTAAGTGAGATTCCTTAGGATTAGCTTGGTATCTCGCACACATGCATACACTAAACATGATATCTGGCCTACTTGCCGTTAGATAAAGTAATGATCCTATCATGCCTCTATACTTCTTTACATCTATGTTTTTACCTTGTTCATCTTTGTCAAGGTAGCAAGTAGTGCTCATTGGTGTGTCCATTGCCTTAGCATTGTCCATTCCAAATCTTTTGAGCAATTCCTTGCAATATTTGGTTTGGCTAACGAAAGTTCCTTCTTTTCCTTGTTTGATTTGAAGACCAAGGAAGAAGTTGAGTTCGCCCATCATGGACATTTCAAATTCACTTTGCATGAGGTTTGAGAAAAACTTGCAAAGTGATTCGTTAGTTGACCCAAATATTATGTCATCGACGTAAACTTGTACCAAAAGGATATTTTTGTTTTCAATCATGATAAATAAAGTTGTATCAACCTTCCCTCTTCTAAAACCCTTTTCTATTAAAAACTTGCTCAAACGTTCATACCAAGCTCTTGGAGCTTGTTTAAGACCATAAAGAGCTTTCTTGAGTTTAAAAACATGATTAGGATTTTCATAATCCTCAAAACCGGGAGGTTGTTCAACATATACTTCTTCTTGAATGAAACCATTAAGAAAGGCACTCTTAACATCCATTTGATAAAGTTTGAAGTTATAAGAGGATGCAAAAGCAAGTAACATCCTAATAGCTTCCAATCTAGCTACGGGAGCATAAGTTTCGTCATAATCAATGCCTTCCTCTTGATTATAACCTTTAGCTACCAATCTAGCTTTGTTTCTAACAATTGTACCATTTTCATCGAGTTTATTTCTAAAAACCCATTTTGTTCCTACAATTGTTTGATTACTTGGTTTAGGCACCAATTCCCAAACGTCATTTTGTTTGAATTGGTTAAGCTCCTCTTGCATTGCCATAGCCCAATGTTCATCATCAATTGCTGACTCAATGGTAGATGGTTCAATTTGAGAAACAAAAGCACTATATGTAAATAAATTTCTAAAAGTGGATCGAGTTGTTACCCCTTTCGAAACATCACCAATGACGTTGTCTAGAGGATGATCCTTTGAAGTACGCCAGTCCTTTGGAAGTGCATTTATTTGTGCTTGTGATGGTTCAATTTCTTCAACTTGAACACTATCCTTTGTTGAGCTTGTAGAGGCTTCATTTAAATCTTTTTCTTTGTCTTCACCATTCAAATTTAGTGAATCAAAGTTTTCTACATTTTCATCAAAATCTTTTCTAGCACAACAACGGTTAGTTTCATCAAAAGCGACATGAATACTTTCTTCCATAGTCATGATGCGTTTATTATATACTCTAAAAGCTTTGCTAGTTAAAGAGTAGCCTAAGAAGATTCCTTCATCATCCTTAGCATCAAATTTGCCTAAGTTATCTTTTCCATTATTTAGAATAAAGCATTTACAGCCAAAGACGTGAAGGTGGGAAATATTTGGCTTTCTTCCTTTGTACAATTCGTACGGTATTTTCTTAAGAATAGGTCGAATGATAATCCTATTCATAACATAACACGCGGTACTAACCGCATCCGCCCAAAAGTACTTAGGAATATTAGCCTCATTGAGCATAGTTCTCGCCATTTCTTCTAAATGACGATTTTTCCTTTCAACCACACCATTTTGTTGTGGTGTTCTAGGAGAGGAAAAATTATGCTCAATGCCATTTTCTTCACAAAAAGTTTCAAAAAGATTGTTTTCAAATTCTCCACCATGATCACTTCTAATAGATGATATATGCAAATTCTTTTCATTTTGAATAACTTTGGCTAATCTTTTGAATGCTCGAAATGCATCACTCTTGTTTGCTAGGAACAAGGTCCATGTAAATCGAGAGTAATCATCAACAATAACTAAAGCATAGTAATTGCCACCAAAGCTCATAGTCCTAGAAGGACCAAATAAATCCATGTGCAAAAGTTGTAATGGCCTTGTTGTTGAAACAATGTTTTTGGATTTAAAAGAGGCCTTTACTTGTTTTCCCTTTTGACATGCGTCGCAAAGGACGTCTTTTTCAAAACGTAGCTTTGGTAAGCCAATTACTAACTCTTTAGAGACCAACTTGCTAAGATGGTCCATGTTAGCATGAGCTACTCTACGATGCCATAACCAAGTTTCATCATTTTTACTAACAAGGCATTTCACATCATTTGAGGAAACTTCATCTAGATTAATCATGTATACATTGTCAACACGGTGCCCAATTAGCACAATTTCATTAGTGTCTTGCCTTTTTATCAAACAACATTTTGAATCAAAGGTGACTAAGTTTCCTTTGTCACAAAGTTGGCTAACACTAATGAGATTATGTTTGAGACCTTTGACAAGTATAACATTATCTATGGAGGTAGAAGAATTTTTACCAACTTTTCCAACGCCGATTACTTTGCCGGTGTTGTTGTCTCCATAGATCACGTTTCCTCCATTTGTAGGCTCTATTGCGGTGAACTTTGATTCATCGCCGGTCATGTGTTTGGAGCATCCACTATCAACATACCAATTTGTATCCTTAGCTCCAACACGTACCTACAAAACAATTAAAATTGGGATTTAGGTACCCAAGTGAATTTGGGTCCTTGATGGTTAGTATGAGCATAATGCCCATAAGGTGCCCATCTCGTATCTTGACTACGAAAGTTTATATGTTTAATTCTAGTAAAGCATATGGGGTGCTATATGACCTACTTTATTACAATAATGACATATGACATTTGGATTATGCATCCTATGCATGTTTCTAAATGGTTGCCTAGGTTGTTTCCTAAATGCAACATCTTTTGATCTATATGCATTGTGATTATAATTTCTAAATGAAGCATGTTGAGGAGGATGTTTAAAGGCTTCATTCCTTTTAGGCATGCTTGCCTTTTGGGCTTGCGGTTGCCTAATAGGAGTTTTAGTATTTTTAAATTTTCCTTTTTCAAAACCTAAACCTTCCTTATTATGAACATGCTTTTGGTTTTTCAACATTTTATCTAAGTTCTTTGAAGATTCATTGAACTTAGCTAAAGTGTTCTTAAGATTTGTAATTTCATTTTCATGCATTTTACAAGATTTGTATGGATCACTACTTGTGCTACACTTATCTTTTCCAAGATTGATATTCTCGTTTTTCAACGTCTCATTTTGTTTTAAAAGATCCATATTCTTTTTCTTTAGGAGAGAATAATCTTGGGTAAGTTTTGTGTACACCTCAAGTAAGGCATCATATTCATCTTGTAAATTAAAAGAAGTGGAGTTGTCATCACTAACCTTTTCTTCGCTTGCCATTAAGCAAAGATTTGCAACCTCGTCATCATCGGAGTCGGATTCATCCTCGTTCTCCCATGATATGTATGCTTTCTCCTTCTTCTTAAATTTCTTGTTTTTGTCCTCCTTTTGAAGTTTTGGACAATTGGGTTTAATGTGTCCAACTTCTCCACACTCATAGCATTTTGGTACCTTTGTTTTGCTCTTGAAGTTTTTCTTCATTGCAAACTTATTGAATCTTTTTAATAAGAGTGCAAATTCTTCATCTCCTTCTTCTTCATTATCATCACTCTCTTCTTGTAGTGATGTTGTTTTAAGGGCGAGACTTTTCTTCTTGCTTTCTTCACCTTTTTGTCTATTTAGCATAGTCATTTCATAGGTGAGAAGATTACCTCGTAGTTGATCAAATGTAAGTTGATCATAGAGCCTTCCTTCCACAATGGCGTTCACTTTGGAGTTCCATTTTGGTGTAAGGCTTGTAAGCACCTTGGTCACAATTTGTTTATCATTGTATTTTGTGCCAAGCATGCTTAGGTTGTTGAAGATCTTGGAGAGTCTTTCAAGAGCTTCTTCAATGCTCTCTTCATCTTTCATTTTAAAATTTTCCCATTCATGAACCAACATAAATACCTTTAATTCTTTAACGTGGTCGGTTCCTTCGTAAGTGATTTGGAGTTTATCCCAAATCTCTTTAGTGGTTTCACATGTAGAGATCTTCATATAATCATGCTCGTTCAGTGCACAATGAATGAAGTTGATGGCTTTATCATTCATTGCCACTTTCTTCCAATCATCGTCACTATATTCATCTTCTCCTTTCGGTACTTGCTTTGAGACGGAGACTTCTCCTTCTTTAGCGCTTGTTGTCTTTGTTGGAATGTGATTTCCATTCTCAATCACTTTCCAAATTCTCACATCTTGAGAACGGATCCAAATTCTCATCTTATTTTTCCAATAAGAGTAATTTGTTCCGCTAAAAAGAGGAGGTCTAGCGGTTGAGTTACCTTCACTAGTGTTGTTGTTGTTAAAGCTTGTGCTTGCCATGATCTTTTCCCTTAAACGGTTAAGTCTTTCAAAGGGTTAAGCTCTGATGCCACTTGTAGAACCTATGCACAATTACTCAAGAGGGGGGGTGAATTGAGTATTGCAACAACAATGAATCTTTTTGCGAAAGTTAAAGACAATATACAAAAGTGTTATTGTACTAGTATTTTTCCAAGAGCTTAACTCAATTGCTAAGCATTTATAAGGAGCTTTTACTTTCCAATAGACACCAACTCAAATAAATTGATCAAGCTTTTCACCAATCGGACTTAAGCTATTCCTTAAGTACTTACGAAGCTACTTTTCGATCACAATTTATTTGCTCAAAGGTAAAAGACAATAATATTGAAGAGATGAGTTTGGAGAGATGCAAACGCTATTTAGAGTGGTTCGGCACAATCCTTGTCCTACGTCCACTTTCTTTCTCAATCGCTATTGAGAAGTTCCACTATTGCCAAGCTTCAAGGTGCTCGCGCAAAACCTTTTACAATCCGAGTCCTTAGTTTCTAACACCTCACGGTATATGATCACCACTCGTATACTAACCCACTCCACTTAAAGATACCTTCTCTAAGATTTGCCTTGAGTACTTAGTATACTTCTTTGGTATCCTCACCGACTATAGTGTTTATAACTCTTGACTCAACCTTGGAGATCACACTCCAATTTACAAAGTGTACAAGAAAACAATTCTCAAAGAATTGTTGAGATGAAATGAGTACTCTCTAGAAGAGTGTATGATTACAAGTTTAGCACTATTGAACCAATTGATATTGCTCTCTCAAATTGTGTATTATAACACCTTAAAAATGTGTAGAATGAAAGAATATGAACAAGATAGTTTGCAAATACTCACGTATATGAAATAAGGCTTCAATCCATCTATTTATAGACTCCCCAAACCTTAGAAACGTTGGGGAGTTAATGGGATGGAGCCTTTTTGTCAAAACTAGCCGTTTTTTATGTTTTTGAATCATTTGCATCGATGCATAACACTTTGCATCGATGCAAATGTGTCTTTGAAGCTGAAATTTGAATTTTCAGCTAGGTTGCATCGATGCAAACATCTTTGCATCGATGCAACAAGTCGTCGCATGCTTTGCATCGATGCAAGATGAGTGTGCATCGATGCAAACCTTAAAGAATGGCTTAAAATCACTTCAAAATACTTAGGATTGATCTCAAACTTGTTGGAGTCAATTCCTATGCTTTTGTACCTTTGAAAACAAGTTTTAAACCATTTGGCTAGCATCGAATTGCAAGATGTGCATATGATATGATAATCAAAACATTTTGTGAGTGTGTGTTGAGAGATTTAGCAATTGGTTCTTAACAAGAAGTTACCTAAGTTCTAAGACACTATACTTGTCTTCAAATGTTGTGGACTTGAGTTTCTTGTTGTTGTTGTGTTGCTTTCAACTCTTCATTCCTCAACGTTGAATGTTGGTTGATCTTCCAACATGCTTGTTCATTCAAGTTGTTTGTTGGTTTGTCTTTCATGTCGTTTGTTGGTTTGTCATTCATCAAAACCTACGAATACAAACTTCGCATACAAGCAACATGATTTACACATATTAGGTAGTTTACAATTGCAGATTAGAACGTTGATTTTAGCTTTGGTAGCTAGATTTTCTTTACATTTTTTTTCTATTCCGGAATTGCAACTTGATGAAGGCATTGATCATGATGAGTGATTGGGCTGAAGACTAGCTAAAGTGCTAAGTTTGGTGTAGCCTCTCACCCACTTAATCTAGGCTTACAGACAATTTATATCTTAATTTGAAGAGTAAGCCCAAAGATTAAGTTTGGTGTGGCCACCACCAAGAATCATCTAGCAGCCCAAGTCACCCAATTTGAAAGCACTTAATGCTTTGGGTAAAAACATGAATGTGGTTTAATGAGTTCAGAGGAATTGGAATCAAAAGAGAATGAAAAGATTTATGTTATTCCACTCTTATGAACACATTAAATACACAATGATAAAACCAATTTATTAAGATGCCAAAGAATTAAGTTTGGTGTCCCAAGGGACACCTATCAGTTGCAATCCAATTCACTTTTGATGAGAAGGAATGTGAAAGGGTTCTTTTGTCATTACTAATGGGTTCAGTTTTATTTTAGGAGAGAAGATAGGGCCCACATGGTAAACAACTCACAAAGCAAGGAAGTCAAAGTGTACTTACACTTTGGAACTCAACACACGCAGAAGACACGGTGAGAAAAGAGTTGGCGCCTCTTCCCACGCTAGGCGCCACTCCCCAAGTGGGAAAACATTTACTTTTTTTATTTCCCTCCCTTCCCACCACAACATTCACCCATTATAAAAGCCTCACCTCACCATCTTCTATCCCACTTCAACAACCCCAATCACAAACGAAGAGCATACAACCCCTTCCTTTCTCTTTTCATCCTTTACCATCTCCTTCCCTACTTTCTTTCTTTCTTTTTTTTCTTGATTGGGACAATCAAGTCCTAAGTTTGGTATTGGAGAAAAACCTTGTTTTGCTTGTTCTTTCTTGCAACTCCATTTCACTTTCAAACACACTCTCTCAAACTCATGGCACCACCAAAAAGCTCAGCCTCAAAGAAAAGAAAAGTCAAAGAACCAACCTCTGGGTCCTCAAGCTCCTTCAATGACTACAAGTTCCTCTCCACGTTCAACCAAAACCAATTCTATGGTTGGGTAAATGAGAGGGAGATCATTCCAGAAGTTGGGTTCCAATTAGGGAGGAACGAGCACATTGAAATCAACATTGAGATCAACAATAGAGGTTGGTCACTTCTATGCAACCCACCAAGGAAAGTGGTAGAGAGCTTGGTGAGGGAATTCTATGCCAACGCAGTGCCTCAACCAGGGAAACAATATGGCTACATTAGCTATGTAAGGGGAAAGTCCATTGACTACAGTCCCTCTAGCATAGAAAGGATGCTAATGGTAAAGAAGACAAGCTCCACTCGGAGCTATGAAGAAAGAATGAAGCAGCAAGACCCTGGGTTTGATGAGATCCTAAATGAGATTTGTGTGATGCATGTGCGTTGGATCAATGACAAAGATGGGGTACCTAATCAATTGAGGAGAAAAGATTTGAGCCCCCAAGCTAGAGGGTGGCTAGAATTTGTGAGGAGGTCCCTAATCCCCACATCCAACACTTCAGAGGTGACCAAGGAGAGAGCTGTACTCATCTACTGCATCATGAAAGGAGAGAACATCAACGTGGGGGAGATGATTGCCAACAACATCAACAAAGTGCTGAAGAGCACCAGTGACAACACAAGGTTGGCATTCCCCAGCATTATACAAAGGCGATGTGATGAGGCTGGAGTTGAAAAGATTATTGATGAAGTGCTTGTGAAGCAAGACAAGTTCATAACTGCCAAAAAGATGGCAAAGGTGGTAGCTGTGCACCCACTCCACAGGGACAGAGAACAAAGAGCTTAGGCCCATGGACAACAACAACAACAAGAAGAAGAGGAGGTAGAAGAGCAACCTCAATTCCTGGCACTTCCACCACCACCACAATATCAATATCAGCAATTTTTAGAGGGATTCAACTGGGAGCAACTGCAAGGAGGTCTACACCACACCACTTGAGGGAAGATGTCAATCAATTCAAGGAAACTCAACAACAACAATGGAGCCAAGTCAACCACAACATCCAACAACTCCAAGGGAATTGGGAGCATATAAGGAAGGAGCAGCAAGAACAATTTGACTGGGGAGAGGTGCAAAGTGCACTAGACAAAATAGTGGAGCAAGGCAAATGGAAACAGAGGAACCTGGCTGAATTCAGACATCTCTATGATGCCAGAACCATATCCAGGAGGCAGTATGACATTAACACACAAGCGAAGCTGAATCACTTATGTAACGCCGTGGCCGCTCTGAACCCAGGATACCCAACCTTCATGCAAGGAATGGAAGAACTAAGTTCAAGACAAGAAGAAATCCTAGCCAAACATAAGGAGGATGAAAGGAAATGCATGAGGAGGGCAGGATTTTGGAAACCCAAGGATGCCAAAACACAAGAAGGTTCCTCCAAGCCAGATGAAGGTGGCTCTTCCCCTCCAAGAAGAAAGACAAAGGGAAGAGGCCAATGAACTAAAGATGAAGCTACTCAAGGTTGTTGAGTCCCATGGTTGACACTTTCCAATTTCTGAATTCTTGTTTAAGTTTTTGCTTTATTTACTTTTTGAATGAATAATCATGCTAGGATAGTTTATGTTTTATGCATAGTTTTTAATTCCTATTTGAAAACGTTATGAGTTCTTCTTTTCAAGAAAGAAAATGCCATGTATTTCAAGTCTTCATTCCAACCAAAATAAAAAGAAGAGTTTGTCTCCATAAGAGTCACTGTGAGTTGTGCAAAAAAATGAGAAAGACCAAGGCCAAGATGGATTATGAAACAAACTAAGATATAAGTGACCAAGTGTAAGATCTTGAATGAACTAAAAAAGAAAATGAGTCATGAAAAAGCAACTAGTCCTAGAAGGTATAACTAGGGGAAGGTTAAGGGGTGTTCCTTGAATATCCATAGAACCAAGAGGTAGTAGGCAATAAAGACCCAAGGCTTTGAGCATCAACTACTGAGATAGAAAAAGAAACATTAAAAAGCTCAAAAAAAAAAAGAATTAAAGGTCTTAGTAGATGCTTGTGGTGAAGATGTGTCAAGAAGAGACGTGGGCAAGTAAATTCTTAGGGGTGTCTCAACACCTAGTACCCTAAAACCAACTGGTTTGGGAGTTCTAATTGAAAGCTTAAATAAAGGGTTGTCTTGAGACAAAACACTTAGAGTCGTGGTCAAGAAAGTAAAGCAACCCTTACTACCTCAAGGTGACAATCAATAGATAAGACCCCTAAAGCCTATACCTGAAAGAACCCTCAAGGATCCAAGAGTTTTTCATGACATAAAAATATTCATGCATGTGTTGAACACTTAGCCTTACTCTTGGTTGTATTGCAATCACTCAAAGCCAAGGACTCAAGTTATAAAGGTTTACTCACATTGATTTGCTTGGGACAAGCAAAACTTAAGTTTGGTGTTGTGATGACTTGCATCATCTACCCTTCTTTCTTGCATAAAGAAGACCATAAAAGATCATAAATCTCATTTGATCAATACAATTCATGCATTATTTGATGAATATTATGGTACACTACTTTGAGATGAGTTGTGCTGAATTTCAGGTGAAAAAAACATCAAAAATGGGATAAAAGACAAACAAGAAGCTGGGGATGTGAAACTGGCATGACACTTGAAGCAAATGCCACAAAAACGCACTGGCGTGGCACGCCAGGAGCTGGGCGTGGCACGCCAGTAATAAAGTCCAGAGAAGAAGTCCAAGCATACATGTGGGCGTGGCACGCTAGAGACTGGTCGTAGCACGCTGATACAAAATTCCAGAGAGCTACAATGGAGGACACAAAAGGGGCGTGGCACGCCAACTCTCCACCCCAAGAAGAATCTTCACTATGGCGTGCCACTTGGTGTCGAAGGCGTGGCATGCAAGCCCAAAGAAGTCACTTGGGCGTGCCACTTGAGAACCCAGGCGTGGCACGCCAAGCTTGAAGAGTTCACAAGATCATGGGAGTGCCGCTTGAGCAACCAGGCGTGGCACGCCAATGCACAAAGGACTAAAAGCAAGGACTGGGCGTGCCACTTGGTATCGAAGGAGTGGCACGCCAACCTTGGCATTTCACTATGGCTTGCCACTTGAAGTCTGAGGCGTGGCACGCCAACTACTGGAACCAAGACAAGATCGTGGGTGTGGCACGCCAGCCTTTAGGCGTGGCATGCTGGTATAAGTTTCCAGAGAGGATGAAGAAGGCCAATTACATGGATCGTGCCACTTGGTATCGAAGGCGTGGCACGCCATTCACCATTCTTCACTTAGGCGTGCCACTTGAGTAGCCAGGCGTAGCATGCCAGTGTCATTCAGAAGAGAAGCATTGGGGCGTGCCACTTGAGTTTGTGGCGTGTGATAAACCCATATTTTATGATATATTTTGTGCTTAATCTTAGTGATTTATTCAATCCTTCACCCACTTATTCATATTAATTGTATGGTTTTACTTTCCCTTCCATATTATGTGATGTATGTGAAAAACATGTTTCCTATGCTTAAAAATAATTATTTTGATTACCCTTTATTTCCATTCGATGCCGTGATTCGTTTGTTGAGTAGTTTCAGATCTTCTAAGGCAGGAATGACCTAAAGGATGGAAAGAAAACATACAAAATTGGAAGGAAAGCATAAAACAGAGTTTTTGAAGAAACTGGCAGCCACGCGATCCCATGGGCGACGCGGCTGCATGCCAGCGCGAAAAAGACATTAATGCGGCCGCATGACTAACGTGACCGCGCGCCTTGAGCGAAACGCATATGACGCGAATGCATGACTGACGCGACCGCGCGCCTTGAGCGAAACGCATATGACGCGGACGCATGACTGACGCGACCGCGTGACAAGGAAAAACTCCCAATGACGCGACCGCGTGACACACGCGGACGCGTGACAGAGACCACGCACCAGAAATTGCAGAAAACGCTCATAGCGAATTCTGAAGCCCTTTTTGGCCCAAATCCAAGTCCAGAAGGCATAGGCCAGAGGTTATGAAGTGGGGGAATGCATCCATTCAGGGGGACTCTCCAATTAGTTAGTATTCATGAATTAGATGTAGCTTTGAGGGAGGTTCTCTCCTCTCTCTTTAGGATTAGGATTTAGATTTAGGATTTTATTCGCTTTCCGGATTATCTCTTTACCAGGTTCAATATTCCTTTTTATTATGTTCTCAATTTAATTATGAATTCTTCTATGTTACAGATTACTCTTTGAATTAATGTTATTTGAGGTATTTCAGTTTAATATTGCTTTCTTTTATTTATGTTACTTTTATCCCCAATCTGAAGACATTTTTATTCCAGTAGATTTACTTTTCCCCTTTCGGGCTTGGTTAAGAAATCAGTAACTCAGGAGTTATCAAACTCAAACATGATTGATAATCGTTATCTTTGCTAATTGAATTGAACTTTAATAATCCCAATCTTTCCTTAGGGATTAACTAGGATTTGAGGATCTAACTAATTAGTCACTTGACCTTCCCTTGCTCTAGCAAAGGTTAACTAAGTAGAATTAAGATTCAATTTTCATCATCATTGATAAGGATAACTAGGATAGGACTTCTAATTTCTCATACCTTGCCAAAAGTGTGTTTTACAGTTATTTATTTAAATTACAGTCTTTTACTTACTTTAATTGCAATTTAAATTACTTGTTCCTCACCTTCGAAACCCCAATTTACAATCTTCATAACCAATAATAAGAACATACTTCCCTGCAGTTCCTTGAGAAGACGACCCGAGGTTTGAATACTTCGGTTATCAATTTATTTAGGGGTTTGTTACTTGTGACAACCAAAACGTTTGTAAGAAAGGTTGATTGCTTGGTTTAGTAACTATACTTGCAACGAGAGTTAACTATAACTTCTAAACCATCAATCTTCGGTTCTTTCAAAATGGCGCCGTTGCTGGGGAATCGCAATCGTATGCCTTATTATTGGTTATTGTAAATATTTTTCTCTTACGTGTTTATTTGTTTTTATTTTCTTCTTTTATCTTCATTAGCTACTATGAATTCTCACCCCTCTCGCTTTGAGTTTGGTTCTAATATTGTTGAAAGGAATGAAAGTTATAACAGGAACATGCATCAAGGTCAGAGCAATCAAAGATGGATGGAGCCAAGAGGATCTGATCAACCCTTTAGGCAGTAAGACCCTCCAAGATATCATGGCCAAAGACCATTCTGCAATGCATACCAAGGCAATAGACATGGTGGACAACCTCGTAGTTACGAACAAGCCCCACCCTATGCTTATAGGCCATCCTCTCAACACAACTTTGAACCACCACACTCACAAGCTCCTCTTCACCATTCGCCACCATATCATCCTCATTTATCCCGATTCCAATCCAATTACTCCCAAACACCACCATTTCCCAATGTACCACGTCCAAATCCATCACCCCGAGAATCAGAAGTTCGCCTCAAGGAAACAGTAGATCAATTTCAAACAACCCTTCATCAACTGGAGCAAGAAATAAGTCAATTATCTTCTAGACGTTCGAACATTCAAGGACCCTCCACAGCCCCATGTGGACAATCTAACGAAGAGCGTAGCATGAAGGAGATACTAGAAACTCCAGTGGACAAGACAGAGCATGGCTTCATACTAGAACAAGTAGAGGAAGCTGTCATTATACAAGAAGAAGAGTTGGTTGAAGACTTAGGAGACGCTGAACTTCCATGGGAATCCAGAGTTGTGGAGAACTCTGTCAAGGACGTTACAACTGATGCTAAGGAGGATAGTACACAACCCCCAGAGCAAGTCTTTTATGAAGAACTAGACGGAATAATCCAAGAAGCAAGTTTCCTTGATGATGACAGTCACAAGTCAAGTTCTCCTAGTAATGAACTTGCATCCGCAAGTGAATTCTCTGAGATCGAAGAACCTTCCCCAAGTGAATACGAAGATGATACGGAGGTAGATTTCTCCCAACCTCCTGCTTATGATTTGAGTGATGAGGAAGACATAGAAGACTTTGATCAGGAAGAAGTTGTATTTGAAGAATTCTGCAAAGAAGTGGAGAAATTCACAGAAGAGCACAAGGGAATAGAGCTCACAGAACCACTGGAAACACCTATCCCAAGGCCATTACCACCCAATACAAGCTTCAAGTGGGTACAATCCTTAACCTTTAGCTTTATTTTTCCAATTGAATACGGTTTGCTTGAAACAGATGGCCAGCTTAGAGCTATCTGTGGCTTTAAGAGTAAAAGGGAAATGGCTCGTACTCAGAGCTGGTGCACAAGGTTCAATAAGGTTCCACGCTTCAACTTGAAGTGCACGGATTGGCATCATAATCAATCGAATGGATCTCAGAAAATTTTTGGTTATTCTGGTGAGAATCTAATTTCTAAACCGCCCAGATGGAAAAATATAGATCAAGACAAAGGCGGATTTAAAAGCCAAGTTTGGGATCCTGGAATCTATTCTGACACTCGTCACCCCGGGAGCCTGAGAATCTATTTGAAGCTGCTCAGAAGCTTTACATGCCTAGTTTGGGACCCGGAGGCTATTGGCATTCCAAGCATTGGTGGAGATTTCTGGATGAATTTAAGCATAAGCCACCATAACAGGAAGCTCATCCAATGTCCAACTTAAGGACTTTAACTAAAAGTGCTAGGTGGGAGACAACCCACCATGGTATGATCGTTCCTTTTTCATTTTTTATTTAGTTTTACTTGTTTTCAAGTTTTCTTTTATTTTATTATATTAAACCTGGACTTTTGCATAGCCTTCATATTAAGCATTGCATTCTGCATACTGCAACAAAAAAAAAGGGTTTGCGACGTGACCGCATCATTCATGCGATCGCGTCAAGTTGCGAAAACACTCCCCACGCGTCCGCATCATTCATACGGCCGCGTGATCTGGAGATCGGTGTAAACATCCAATGTCCAGAAAGTTAAGCTGGAATCGTGCGGCTACTGTGCATTTCGCACAAACGACCCACGCGGTCGCGTCCCTGACGCGATCGCGTCGCATGGATTGCACAACACCCCAAAAGGAGACAGAGAGTTGCGCTGAAACGACGCTGGAATCGTGCGTTTAGCACAATTTCCAGTGACGGGATCGCATGCCTCAGGCGATCGCGTCATTCACTCCTCGATCCATTCCATGCGACCGCGTGCCCCACGCGATCGCGTCAACCACCATTTCAGCCCAACCACGCGACCGCGTACCCCACGCGATCGCGTGGATTCAAATTCCATAACCCCCCCAGTCACGCGAACCCTACCATTCGCGCCCCCCCCCCCCCAACCCCTTCCTCCTTCCCCTTCTTTCTTCTTCTTCCTTCTTCCTCCTCCCTCCACCGCCACTGCCCCCTCCGCGAT
This sequence comes from Arachis hypogaea, assembly GCF_003086295.3. Taxonomy (NCBI): domain Eukaryota; kingdom Viridiplantae; phylum Streptophyta; class Magnoliopsida; order Fabales; family Fabaceae; genus Arachis; species Arachis hypogaea. The sequence goes on from NC_092050.1 coordinate 58,674,332, forward strand.
CACCACCCCACCGCGCCGCCATCACCGCCGCGCCCCCATCCGCCACCCACGCCCCCTTCCCTTCCTTCCCTTTCCCCCTACCCCATTACCCTTCCTGAAGCCCCTGCCTCCAACAGTACCCGCCGCCGCCGCGCCGGACGCCGCCACCACCATCCCCAGCCACCTCTCTACCCCACTTTTCTTTCCTGCACTTCCCAGGTTCCGCTTAACGCCACCCTTCTATCATTCGTAGTTAACTCTATATTTTTTCTGATTTTGTTCATCATTAGCCTAGTTAGAGATGCATGTTGTAGTGGATTTTAGGTTGTTAGGTAGCCTAGGATGTGGTTAGTGGATTTAGGCCTGATTAATTGCGCTGTTCGTGTTTCTTGTTTTCTACTTTTCGTAATTCTGCTGTTACTATTAGTATTGTTCATATGCTGTAATTTCTTGTTTCATGCTGCTCTTTACACTGCTTTTCCATGTTCATATTCCTTATATGTAACTGCAGCTATATTTTTAACTCATATGAACTCTTATGACTACTGTTTATTTTCCGGGACAATCCAATTTTAGTCGGAATGTTGCCCAATTTTCTGTAAAACTGTTCTGCTTTCATTCATGTTTTGGTTTTAGCACTTTTAAATTCTGCTTCACTCTTCTTTTACCAAACCAATTCATGAATGCCAGGGCAAGCTTTCTTATCCTTTTTGATTTCCTGGTTCTTAATCTGCATTTTTGATGTTTAGATTCCAATTTTTGCTATTTCTATATCTATCTGAATCATCATCAACTTAATTTCCTTGTTTGGATATGAGTTACCTATAACTTCTATTTGTGAATGCCTATTACTTGGAATATTATCATTATGCCACTTACTTTACACCACTTTTTACTACCTCACTATTTTAACTTCCTAAACTCTTTTTCAATTCTAACCAACCTAACCTTTCCAAACATCTCTTCTGTTTTTTCACTTTCTTTTAACTTTCTAACCTAGGCTTTATGATAATGTTTTTTTTAATTAACATGAATTCAATTACATTTTGGGTTGTGCCATTTTTCGTCTCAGTATTCTAAATCTTATACAATCCTTAATGCAAATTTACTTAACTCATTTTCCTAATTCTATTCCTCCTTTGCAACTTTGTGTTTCTTTTGCTTATTTGCCTATTTGTTTTCCTGTTTTTATTATATCCTAGTTTTCTGTTTTTCAGGATATCTGCCAGCCAAAGAAAAGGAAAAGCAAAGGCAACTACTGGCAAACGTAAAAGAGGAGAATCCTCCATGTCCATCCTGGATATCATGCACGATGACTCCTGGCGGGAGAAAAACTTTACCCCGCAGGAGAAGGCCGACCAGCTACTCCCTGCTACTGATCCAGTAAAGTTTGCAAACCGATACTGTGAGCTAAAATATCCGGTGTTTGCAACCTCCAGGAACCTGTACCTGGAGAGGACTTTGAAAATCCCAGAAGAACTCCAGCGATACACCTCTGATCAAATCAAACAAAGAGGCTGGTTCTTCTTGGAAAGAAACCTGACTAAAGTCAATGCATCTTGGGTAAGGAAATTTTACTGCAATTACTTCAAGACTTCTCTAGATGCAGTGAACCTAAGAGGGAAGCAGATTCTGGTCACTAAAGAGGCCATAGAGGATGCTCTGAAGCTTCTGCCTAAAACCGATCAGCTGGATGGTTATCAAAAGGCTGAGGAGGACATGCGCTTCATGAGATTTGACTGGGATGCAGTCAAGGCCAGGATAGCACTTGACCCGACCGTTCCATGGATCATGGGTCAGAACACCACCATGCCTAAGGGAATCAAACGGATTTACTTAAATGATGAGGCTCGGCTATGGCACTAGATCCTGAGCAATTTTGTCATGCCGAGTACCCATGAGACAGAGATCCCTGCCGCTATGATCACCCTCCTATGGTGTGTGATGGAGGGTAAGGACCTGTACTTGCCACGCTTTATCCGATACTATATAGCCAGGGTCCACGTCCGAGGCACTCTACCCTTTCCTTATCTGATTACACAGCTAGGCCGTCGAGCTGACGTGCCTTGGGAGGATGCTGATGAGAAGCCACCTACTGCAGAATGCAAGAAGATTATCCCTCACAGTAGGAACTTTTTGGCTTTGGGCTACAGACCTCCATTCCTCACTGCTACTGCTGAGACAGCCACACCATCTGTCGGCCCCTCTTCCTCCACAGCTACCCCAGCCACCCCTGCTACCACTACTGCACCTCCACCTGCCTCAGAGCCAGTTTATCACCTAGTGCACCGCCTGTTTCGGCGGCTCGACCAGATGGAGCGTCACAACAAGCGACGCTATGAGCACCTGAAGCTGATGATCCGATCTGGCGGCGACATTCCCTCAGAGCCTGACACACCATCTGAGGAGGAGGCGGATGATCACGAGGCAGAGACCCATCCACAAAGCGAGGCTGCGCAGGCAAGCACAGAGCAGGCTACATCACATCAGGAGGCTCCGCCTCAGATTCAGGCTGTAGACCTAGAGATCCCTATCCAATCAGCACCTCCTCTGCAGCAGGCAGATCCTCAGACCACCACCACAGAGACTCCTGCTACCCACCCTTCCAGTGATGACACCCCTTCACACCCTGCTTGAGTGAGCATCAGGGATGATGCTTCATTTTAAGTGTGGGGAGATCGCCATCTCTGGCGTATTTTTTTGGTGAACCACTACAGACTCTTTCATTTTATTTTGCTATTTTTCTATATTTTTCTCTTTATTTTTATTTTTATTTTCTCAATACTTATACATTGCTATTTTCATGTATTTCTACTCTATTTCTGCATTTTGCATTTTTAGTTCATATTTTAACCATTTAGTTTAGTTGCAATTCTAACTTATTAGTTATAGAAATTGTGGATTAATTAGTATAGTTTACCCTTTTTAGCATAAGATAGCTTAGTTTAAATTGAAAATATAAAAAGGAAGTAAACTAGAAACTTGGACATAATAGAAATAACCCACACCTTGTATATATAGCATTCCATGTTAGTTAGTTAACAATATTTCATCAAGGAGAAACACAAACTTTAAAGCCATTCAAAATAAATTTTACATTGAGAATAATGGGAACTTTTAATTTTACTTGCATGACATACATAACTGATATATGATTTTTGAATTAGAGAACACACAGCCTGTGAGTTTTGAGCTTAATTGTATGGTTACATTCAAACCATAATATTTTATTCATGTGTGTTCCGCCCTTCTTATTTATTTTGATGTTCTTTACTTTGTTTTAATCTATATGTCCAATTATAGAATAGAAATATATACCAAGAGAGTGATTGAGGCCATTGTTTGATTTTAGCTCACTTATCCCAAATTAGCCTACTGGTGCACGAAATTGTGATCCCTGGTAATGGCTCCAAAAACTTGGTGCTCTAATCTTAATTCATAATTTGTCACAACTTCGATACAACTAACCAGCAAGTGCACTGGGTCCTCTAAGTAATAAAACCTTACGTGAGTAAGGGTCGATCCCAAGGATATTGTTGGTATGAAGCAAGCTATGGTCATCTTGTAAATCTCAGTCAGGCGGATATCAAATGGTTATGGAGTTTTCGAATAATAATAATAAATAAATAGAAAATAAAGATAGAAAAACTTATGTAAATCATTGGTGAGAATTTCAGATAAGCGTATAGAGATGCTTTCGTTCCTCTGAACCTCTGCTTTCCTGCTGTCTTCACCCAATCATTCCTACTCCTTTCCATGGCAAGCTTTCTGTAAGGCATCACCGTTGTCAATGGCTACATCCCATCCTCTCTGTGAAAAAGGTCCAAATGCTCTGTCCCGGCACGGCTAATCATCTGGAGGTTCTCGATCATACTGGAATAGGATTCACCATCCTTTTGCGTCTGTCACTATGCCCAGCACTCGCGAGTTTGAGGTTCGTCACAGCCATCCCTTCCTAGATCCTACTCGGAATACCACAGACAAGGTTTAGACTTTTCGGATCTCAGGAATGGCCATCCATGGGTTCTAACTTATACCACGAAGATTCTAATATCTCGGACTCGGTCCTCTGTATTAGATATCTAAGAGATACTCATTCTAGCTTGTTTGCATGTAGAACGGAAGTGTTTGTCAGGCACGCGTTCATAAGTGAGAATGATGATGAGCGTCACATAATCATCACATTCATCATGTTCTTGGGTGCGAATGGATATCTTAGAAGCGGAATAAGTTGAATTGAATATAAAACAGTAGTACTTTGCATTAAATCATGAGGAACAGCAGAGCTCCACACCTTAATCTATGGAGTGCAGAAACTCTACCGTTGAAAATACATAAGTGATGAAGGTCCAGGCATGCCCAAATGGCCAGCCTCAATGATCTAAGAACTAAACATCCCAAGATGATCTAATACAATAGTAAAAAGTCCTATTTATACTAAACTAGTTACTAGGGTTTACAGAATTGAGTAAATGATGTAGAAATCCACTTCCGGGGCCCACTTGGTGTGTGCTTGGGCTGAGCTTGAAGTTTACACGTGGAGAGATCATTCTTGGAGTTGAACGCCAAGTTGTAACGTGTTTTGGCATTCAACTCTGGTTCGTGACGTGTTTCTGGCGTTTAACTCCAGACTGCAGCGTAGAACTGGCGTTCAACGCCCTTTTGCGTCATCTAAACTCGGTTAAAGTATGGACTATTATGTATTTCTGGAAAGCCCTGGATGTCTACTTTCCAACGCCGTTGAGAGCGCGCCATTTGGAGTTCTATAGCTCCAGAAAATCCACTTTGAGTGCAGGGAGGTCAGAATCCAACAGCATCAGCAGTCCTTCTTCAACCTCTGAATCTGATTTTTGCTCAAGTCTCTCAATTTCAGCCAGAAAATACTTGAAATCACAGAAAAACACACAAACTCATAGTAAAGTCCAGAAATGTGAATTTAACATAAAAACTAATAAAAACATCCTAAAAGTAACTAGATCCTACTAAAAACATACTAAAAACAATGCCAAAAAGTGTATAAATTATTCGCTCATCACCTACCTTTTACATCACCCTTGTCAGCCCCCTTGAACCTTTAAACCCCCTCTTATTCTATAAACCACAATACTAGCCTTAAGCAGAAAAACAAAATAAAAATCCCAAGTTGAATCCTTGGTTAGCTTAAGATAGAAAGTGTGTAATTGTTTAAGTGTGGGAAACCTATTGGGAACATAGATGATAAAAACAAAAGGTAGAAAAGTTGAAAAGAATAAAATTACTCAAATAAAAATTTTGGGAAGCATGCTCATGTAAAATCAAATAATTGAATTACCATGTGCAATAAAAAAAATATAAAAAAATATTATTTTTCAGTATTTGAATAAAGGGGATACAAAAGAATTCTCCAAATGCAAAATAAATGCACATGGGACAAAAGTTAAAGTATGAGCATGTAACATCAAAAGTGGGAAAAAGTGGGAAAATAGGTAAAAAAGTTTTGCTTTACAAAGTATGTATGTTAGGTGAGATCTTAGACTAATCAAGGATTCACTTAATTAGCTCACTTAGCCTTATACATATACCTTTACCTTTACCTTGGCCCCATTACAACCTTAATTAAAGACCTCATGACTTTTGCATGCCTATATTCTATAATTGTTAATTGGTTAGATGAAGAACAAAGTTATAGAAAGGAAGGATGAAAAGAAGAATAGAGTGATTAACCCAATAAACACTGAGTGATTAGAGAGTAAACACAAAATCCAGTGAGGGTTCAATAGCTCATTAACATATATCTCTGCTTGAATTATTAATTGTCTTGCAAGTTTATAAAATGTTTTTCTCTCCCATCTCAACTGTAAAAGTGCTTTATCATTATCTAAGGTTTGGCTATATATATATATATATGACAACTTGAGAATGTAAATTAATTCAACTACATGTAAGCTTTATATACAAGTGAATAACAATTAAGAATTGCATGATGCATGTAGGTAGTTGCATTTAGAATAGATTGTATTGCATGAGATTCCACCACTTTAACCTTAACTTACTCTTTATCTTGGACTTAGCATGAGGACATGTTATTGTTTAAGTGTGGGGAGGTTGATAAACCCATATTTTATGATATATTTTGTGCTTAATCTGAGTGATTTATTCAATCCTTCACCCACTTATTCATATTAATTACATGGTTTTACTTTCCCTTCCTTATTATGTGATGTATGTGAAAAACATGTTTTCTATGCTTAAAAATAATTATTTTGATAACCCTTTATTTCCATTCGATGCCGTGATTCGTGTGTTGAGTAGTTTCAGATCTTCTAAGGCAGGAATGACTTAAAGGATGGAAAGGAAACATACAAAATTGGAAGGAAAGCATAAAACGGAGTTTTTGAAGAAACTGGCAGCCACGCGATCGCATGGGCGACGCGGCCACATGCCAGCGCGAAAAGACACTAACGCGGCCGCATGACTGACGCGACCGCGTGACAAGGAAAAACTCCCAATGACACGACCGTGTGACCCACGCGGACGCGTGACAGAGGCCACGCACCAGAAATTATAGAAAACGCTCATAGCAAATTCTGAAGCCCTTTTTGGCCCAAATCCAAGTCTAGAAGGCATAGACCAGAGGTTATGAAGTGGGGGAATGCATCCATTCAGGGAGACTCTCCAATTAGTTAGTATTCATGAATTAGATGTAGCTTTGAGGGAGGTTCTCTCCTCTCTCTTTAGGATTAGGATTTAGATTTAGGATTTTATTCGCTTTCCGGATTATCTCTTTACCAGGTTCAATATTCCTTTTTATTATGTTCTCAATTTAATTATGAATTCTTCTATGTTACAGATTACTCTTTGAATTAATGTTATTTGAGGTATTTCAGTTTAATATTGCTTTCTTTTATTTATGTTACTTTTATCCCCAATCTGAAGACATTTTTATTCCAGTAGATTTACTTTTTCCCTTTCGGTCTTGGTTAAGAAATCAGTAACTCAGGAGTTATCAAACTCAAACATGATTGATAATCGTTATCTTTGCTAATTGAATTGAACTTCAATAATCCCAATCTTTCCTTAGGGATTAACTAGGATTTGAGGATCTAACTAATTAGTCACTTGACCTTCCCTTGCTCTAGCAAAGGTTAACTAAGTGGAATTAAGATTCAATTTTCATCATCATTGATAAGGATAACTAGGATAGGACTTCTAATTTCTCATACCTTGCCGAAAATGTGTTTTACAGTTATTTATTTAAATTACAGTCTTTTACTTACTTTAATTGCAATTTAAATTACTTGTTCCTCACCTTCGAAACCCCAATTTACAATCTTCATAACCAATAATAAGAACATACTTCCATGCAGTTCCTTGAGAAGACGACCCGAGGTTTGAATACTTCGGTTATCAATTTATTTAGGAGTTTGTTACTTGTGACAACCAAAACGTTTGTAAGAAAGGTTGATTGCTTGGTTTAGTAACTATACTTGCAACGAGAGTTAACTATAACTTCTAAACCATCAATCTTCAGTTCTTTCAGCGTGGCACGCCAAACAGAGCAACCACTCACTCACAAGAGGGGCGTGGCACGCCAGACCCTGGGCGTGCCATGCTAGTTCAACTTTCCAGAGAAGCCTAGCCAAGCATAAAGCAAGGGCGTGGCACGCCAGACCTTGGGCGTGGCACGCCAGTACAAGTTTCCAGAGGCAAAGAGAAGTGAGAAAGGCAAGGGGCGTGCCACTTGAGTTCGAAGGCATGGCACGGCAACACAAGAAATCTACTATGGCGTGCCACTTGAGCTCGAAGGCGTGGCACGCCAAGGTTGAAAGAGGGACGAGCGTGCCACTTGAAGGATTAGGCGTGGCACGCCAAACTGGAAATGAGGAGCACGTGACACGTCAGAGGCACGCCAGCCACACGCCAGCTGAGAAGTCATGCTTATTGAGTGTTTTCTTTTCCCTCCAAAATGTAATTTTCCTTTTTCACTTTTGTAATTCTTTTATTTTACTAGGAGTAGTATAAATACCCCCAAGGAGTACTGAAGAAGGGGGTTAAGCAGTCAGTTTTAGATCCACTTTTACACTTCACTTTTGAGTACCTTTTGAGGTATTAGTAGCTAACTTCCCTCTCATTGAGGGAGGGAGCTCTCTTGTACTTGATGGATGAATGATAGTGAAATCCTTCTTCTCTTCATCTTCTCTTTGATTTTCTAGAAGGAATTTCGTTCTTAATGCTTAGTGTTCAATTATCTTGAGAAAGAGATTGAATGCAATTGGGTTTCATGGGAACCTTGGGAAAGGAAACATGAAACCATGCTTGAAATCCCTTCTCACACTTGAGTAGAATCTGGGTTTTGGTGTTTGGATATGTGACATATAATCCTCCCTCTACTTGGACCTATGATGGTGTGTGGTATAATCAGGGACCAAGCATATCTCTCTTCATGAGCAATTAGACCAAGGAATTGGCTATTGACCAAGATCTGAGAGATTGAGTCACCAAGAGATTGGGGCTCAATCAATCATGATTGCCAAGAGGTCAATGAGTTGCATGATTGAAGAGGATATAAGCTAGATTTGATCCAAAGAGACAACATCTCCCAATCTCAATGAATTTCTCCATTCTTATCTATCCATTTCTTTATAGCTTAATTTTACATTCAGTAATTCCCCATTCCCATTTACATTCAAGTCATTTATGATTCTGCACTTTACTTTCTGCCATTTATATTTCTGCACTTTATTGCTTTTCTTTATATTCTAATCATTTCCATTTATGTCATTTACAATTCTGCACTCTATAATTCTATTGATCCGCTTGACTAATTCATCAATCGATTAAAACTGCTCGAATTTGCCAATCTCTGTGGATACGATCCCACTCCACTGTAGGTTATTACTTGACGTTAATTTTGTTGCGCTTGCCAAAGAACGGATTCACCAATTTTGAATGGGGTGTGAATTCCAGTCATCACTACCTTAAGCACTGGTACGCATTCTTATGAAAACTTTTCACAAAAAATACATTTTCCTACTCAGAAAAAATTCATTGAATTTAAATTTCACCTTTTTATTTTCAAAATATCATTTCTATATTTTCAAACCTATTCTGGGCAGTTAAATTATTATTTTATTAAAGCGATTATTTCAGTTCTTACAATCTCCCCTCCTAATTAGGAATTTTGTCTCCAAAATTTGAATCGCGTGATATATCCTCCATGAAGTGTTCTACCACCAACGTTGTCAAATCAAATAAGTCGTCAAATCCTCTCGTCCACCATAGTTCTACCGTGTCGATGTTCCCTCTCACCTTCCTCTACGTCATTCTGATTATTTGTCACTAATAACTTGAATTACTCCACTACATTGAACAGAAATTTTTTCTTTAAACCAAATACTGCTTTTGTAACATTTTCCAAAACCATTAAAACAAGTTCAATCTAAACCAATTCAATGTCTAGACTTTCTCAAAAGACTCAAAAATCATTTATTCTTAAATCAATTACTTTAAATCATGATTTTTCTTAAATTCATTAAAATCCTTAAATCATAGCTTTTCAATTTGAATCCCTTTCGATGAGTTAAATTACAAACCAAATTCACAAATTAACAAAATCATAGAACTCACTTTTTTTGTAAACCATATCATTTAATCTATGAGTTTCAACCTAATTTCAAAACCAAATCATTTAAACCAAAAGTTCCAAACCAAATTTGAAAATCATTCTAGGACTTCACATCAATACAAATATTCAAGTTTAACAAAATATATAACTTAAACCATAAATCGTAAACTTAGAGAATTTCTAACTAATACCAATCACACCGTTGTATCCCACAGCCTTTGCTAACCTACCCTCCACGCGATCTGTATTTTTAAAATAATAATTATTATTAATTTTCTTATTGCTAACATAATTTAGGCATTGCTAATTTTTTTGGAAAGTACGAAAGAAGCAGCCTTTTTCCTGGGTCTGTTTGTTGCAAATGATACATATTGCTCATGAAGGTTCACATTTCTCAAAGAGGGGCTATTCAGCAATTAGTTGTATGCTTAAGTCTTCAGATTCACAGTTTTAGGAAATGTCAGCTTTTACTCTTGGGAGGTTGGCATTGGTAGTTTATACAGTCGAAACATATTTTTCTGAATAAAGACTATGAATTTCATGTCAAAGTACAGCTTTGATTGCTCATTCATCTTAAGTTTAAATTTGTATTCGAATCAAAATAATGTTACACTATAAATTTTTGCATCGTGTGTTGGTGACCTTTTGTCTTGTATATTATTTGTACCAAATGACACTGACATTATTTAAAGCTGGTGGTTTCACAAACTTTAGGACAAAAATTTCAAAGCTCCAGTATGTTGATTTGCTTTTTAACTTATTTATAATGTTCTTTAATCCTTTATGATACTTTAGTTGCTTGTTTTTTTTTTTGAAACAAAGGAAACTCAACACATTAAAGTGGAGCAAATAAAAGAAAGAAGAAGACACATAACCAGCTACCAACAAATAAACCAACCCCTACTATCCCCAGTACTCTCATCCTCCCCTAGGATCACCACCACTCCATTCCGTGTAGCTCATCAACGTCCTTGTGTGTATGACCTCCAGGCTTGCTCTTGCATTCTTGAAGATTCGTGCATTCCGTTCCAACCAGATGTTCCAAATCACTGCAAAGAACACTGACATCCACATCTTCTTCCCCTGTTGTCTATTATGCATTCCATGCCAACTCTCAAACATTTCTTTAACAGTTCCGGGAATCACCCACTCCCTTCCTAGTAACCTCAGCCACTTACACCACACCTGCCATGTTACCTCACACCTAAGGAATAAATGCTCAACAGATTCTAATTTCTTGGTACACAGTACACACATACTATCCCCCAGAATGTTGACTCCTAGTTTAGTCAGCCGCTCCTTGGTGTTAACTCTACCCACTAGCACAAACCACCCAAAGAGCTCAATTCTCGGAGGGACGAAACCTTTCCAAATGGAACTCGTGAAGCTATAACTCGTTATCTCAGCTGATAATGTCTCCGCTTGTATAGCCTGGATCACAGAACTAGTAGAGAAAATACCTTTATTTTCAAACTTCCACACCACATTGTCCTCCCTACCTGATGACAACCTCACTGGCCTTAACCTCTCATGCAGTTGATTGACAAGCTCCAGCTCCCATTGGAACAGTGCCCTCCTCCATTGAAAATTCCAAATCCAATCAAGCCCATCCCAAAAACCACACTCCCCGATGACAAGTCCTTGCTGACTGGAAATAGAGTAGAGTCTCGGATGACTTCCTTTCAGAGTACCACCTTGAACCCAGTTATCTTCCCAAAATCGAGTCTGCATACCATTGCCTACTTCCATTGCCAGTCCACTTACCACTTTATCACGAATCCGCGGTTCTTTTATATTCAGCTGACATATGTCCTTCCAAGGGCCACCCTTTACTGGTAAAGGCTGAGTTGCTAACATGACATCCGGGTTCAACTTATTACACGAACACACAATCTTCTTCCACAGCGGGCAATCCTCCTTTGAAAACCTCCACCACCACTTAAACAGAAGCGTTGTGTTTCTCAGCACTGCATCACCAGCCCCCAATCCCCCAACCTTTTTTGGAGCCTGAACTATCTCCCACTTTACCATAGGTATACCATAGTTCCCGTTCTCCCTGCACCACATAAAGTTCCGTTGTAAAGTAATCAGCTTGTCTGCTACCGCCTTCGGCATCTTGTATAGACTAAGGTAGTAGATGGGGAGACTATTCAGCACCGATTTGATAAGGACCAGCTTACCTGATTTATTCAAAACCTTGGCTTTCCACAAACTCAGCTTCTGTTCCACCTTATCAATGATTGGTTTCCAAGTCTTCACCAAGCGCGGATTCGCACCTAGAGAAACTCCCAAGTATCTAACCGGTAGAGAAGCTTGTTGGCATCCCAGCAGTCCACATGCCTGATCAATCCATCCTTGCTCACAGTTCACCGATATCAGATTCGATTTATCAAAGTTAATGCTCAGCCCAGACATCAACTCAAAGCACCGTAACAGTCTCTTATAGTTTACAATTGTTTCAGTCTCCGGCGGGCAGAATAAAATAGTGTCATCTGCAAATTGTAGGTGTGACAGTTCAATAAGATCTCCCCCTACCAGCAGTGGAGCAATGCGGCCATTCCTCACAGCCTCCCCCAACATCCTATGCAACACATCTACAACTAATACGAATAGCAATGGAGAAAGTGGGTCCCCTTGTCTTAGTCCCCTCTCCATCTTGAATGGCTTGGAAGGTGCCCCGTTTACCAAGACTGCCATGGTGGCCGTAGTAACACACTCCTTCACCCAGCTCCTCCATTTTTGGCCGAAGCCCATTTTCTGTAGCACAATGTCAACAAAATCCCATCTCACTCTGTCATAGGCCTTCTGAAAATCCAGTTTGATAATGACTGCTGACTTTTTCCGAGTCTTCAGCCAATGAACCGTCTCGCAGGCTATGAGTGCACCATCATGAATTTTCCTTCCCTTTACAAACGCAGTCTGAGTCTCTCCAACCAGTCCCGACATCACAGATCGCATCCTGTGCACCAACACTTTCGAAATCACTTTGTACACACACCCCACCATACTAATCGGCCTAAAATCCTTCACCTCCTTTGCACCTTCAAACTTTGGAGCTAGTGTTACCCACGTTACATTGACATCCTTTGGCAATTTCGCACTTTGAAAGAACCCCATTACCGCAGCAGTGAATTCCGGCCCAATGTCATCCCAGCATTTCTTTATGAAGTTCATGTTAAACCCATCACTCCCTGGGGCCTTGGAAGATTCGCAGTCCCACACAGCCTCCTTAATTTCCTCATCCGTCGGCATCACTTCTAAAGCTTCAGCCTCATCCCTATGGATACACTTTACTAACCCATCTCTGATTCCAATCCTCGGAACATATTCCTGTCGATATAAATCCTTGTAGAACCCTCTAATCGCACCTTTTATTCTCGCCTGATTCCGCACAAGTCTTCCATGTAACATCAGAGCATCAATCCTGTTATTCCGTCTTCTGGCCGAAGCAATGTTATGAAAGTATCTGGTATTCCTATCCATGTTTGCAGCATGCTTAGACCGAGATATCTGTTTCCAGTGCTTTTCCTTTCTAATATACCATTTTGAACAAAAGCTCACAAGCGCCTTCCTTCTAGCCTCCGTTGTACCATCATAAACTCCATCACTGACTGAATTGTCCAGCTTGGTGAGCTCCTCCTCAAACCTCATGAGTCTCTTATCCATGTCCCGAAAGTTATCCTTGTGCCATTGCCGCAGTTGTATTGCTAGAGCCCTCAGCTTGCACAGGAACTGCGTTTCTCCGAGGCTTCGCCACTCATCCTTCACCATTCTCAGAAATCCCTCATGCGTAAACCAGGCGTCTAAACTTCTGAATGGTCTAGGGGGCCCCGTTACTCTTGTTAGTTCCATGATCACTGGGCAGTGATCAGACAATCCCCTTGGGCCACCCTTAATCCTAATATCCGGAAACACCTCAGTCCATTCAACATTAACCATCACCCTATCAATCCGACTACAGGAACGACCCCTAAACCATGTATACTTCCTATCAGTAAGAGGCAAATCTATCAACTGCATGTCTCGCACCCATTCCTTAAATTCCTCCGATGACGCCATCAAGCTAGTAGCTCTTTTACGATCCTCTACTTGTAAAATTTCATTAAAGTCTCCGAGAAAACAGAAAGGAATCTGACACAACCCCGCCACATAGCTCAGTTCCTCCCACACCCCCCTCTTTGCCTCCCTCCCATGCGCCCCGTACACCAAACAGAAAGCACATCGGAAGTTGGTCTTTGTTAAAACGCCTTCAACACACAGCCACCTCTCACCTTTATACCTTTGATCTACTTGAAACACTCCTTCATCCCAAATTAATAGCAGACCCCCTGCCATTCCTGCAGATTCCACAAACTCCCAACCAGCAGTACTAGATCCCCAAAGCCTTGCAACCTCATATTTAGTAATCACTTCTTTTTTTGTTTCAAGCAATCCCAACATGTTCAAATTATATTTATTTTTCAAAGATTTCAGCATGCTTAATTTACCGTCCCCCCTCCACCCCCTAATATTCCAACAGCTCACAATCATTTAAATAAAGATTTGCTCACCTTATTTTTATTTTTTGGTCGACTCCTTCTCGCCTTTTCCTTTTGCTTCGCCAGTTTTCTCTTAGCTGCTATTTCTTCATTTTGTGCTTGCAAAATCGCCATAATATCTTCTTCCTCATCGCATAAAACCGCTCCTGATTCCACAGCCAATGCCCAGGTTGCTTGATTCTCCTGGCGCTGCTCTTCCTGTGTCCCCTCGCCTTCTAAATGGCTAACTGTGCCCAGCCTAGCCCCTGCTCCTGCCCCCCGGGCATTGCCACAGGCAGCCACCTTCGGGACGTCCCTCACTGCGTTTCCCTGTGCTCCCGAGGTACCATCCTTCCCCATTAGGCAGCTCAATCCCGCTTGGGATCCCTCATCGTGCAAGCCGGCCTCACTTATCCCATCCTGCGCCCCTTGCTCCTGCCGGTGGACTGCCGCCCTGATTCCCGTCCCCTCCTGCGCAACCCTTCCCCCATCAAGCTCAACTCCCACCCCATCGATCGGTCCTCCGCCCCCCACCATCTCCTCTAGTTCCGGGTTCTTATCCACCGACGGGTCCCCGAGTTTAAGCGGCAACCCTCTCGCCTCAGGATCCTTCTCCGTTGGTGAGCACCCCAGCCCTCGCAAACCTTCCATCGGCGCCGCTTCAAACAGCTCCCGTGGATCCCTCCGGATCCTCAGGCCGCCCGACCCGTCGTGGCCTCCAATGGAAAGAAAACCATACGCCGTTTTAGTTAGGAGGCCATCCTGGCCCAGCCCAACAACAGGCTCCCTCTCAATACTCATGTCCCTTACGGTCAGCCTCCCCCCTCCGTTCTTAGTTGGTGTTGGGCCAATTGAATGCAAGCCCATACTGTTACAATACTCCAACCGTGTCCCAGCTTGGTCCCAATCCGGATGGGCCTCTTTAGTCATACCAAATGGATCAGCCCACTTTGCATGAACTCCTCCCACCCCTCCCCATACTTGCGTGACTGTATTCTCCGACTCCCCCTCATGAACTATCTCACATCCCTTCAAACCCGCTACTTCACCGTCCTTGGTACTAGCTGAATCCGGTACAACCGTATCCTTTTTGAATTTCAAAAAGGCAACGTCCACATCATTCAATAACACATCAGAGATTACTATTCTGTCCTCACCGTGCTCAGCCTCCGTAGGCCTACCAGTAACCAATTCCGCCGCCGGGTCCCAACTACCCTCCCCCTTCTTCATGGCCGTGCCAGCGGTGCCAGAAACTTCATTCTCCGCATAGACACTTCTGCTTCTCCCCATGCTGACCGCACCGCCCTCCTGTGGTTCTACCTCCTTCACAAAGATCTCAAACACCGTCTTCCCAACAACAATTTGCATCCATTCTCGGATTACATCGAATACCCCCGTCTCAACTTGAATCCTCCCTGCTTCAAACGATGCTCCTTCCCCCGTCATTACATCACACTAGACCACGTTGCCCCACTGCCCTCCTATTCTCTTGAACGTTTCCGGCGCCCATGCATGTAAAGGAATTCCGTAGCACTCCAGCCACGCTCGTCGAGTAATACACCGTTCCGCTTCCTCCCAACGCGAGATCCTATGGAATACTTGCAACAAATTATCCATCTTGAATGTAAACACTCCCTCCGCATGCTGCACAGTATCAAATATTACCAGCACTTTGCACGGCCCGATCTCCCTAACATCCACAATGTTGGGCAGATTTTTAGACACCACCGTCTTCACTGATCTGAGGTCCACTGGGTGTAACGTGTGCCCCACTAAACTCCTCGCCAACCATTCCATATTTGCTTCGACTACCGGCACATCAATTCTTTTCACAGGTCCACTCCCCTCTGTGGCATTCTTATGGTCTCGCACTGGCTGTTCCTTCATAGCTTTGGCCGCATCCACCCCATTCCCCTGATAAGAATCCACTGCTTCACCGCCAATGGGACTTGTTATTTCCTTCGGCACTGTGCCACCCATCTGAAATTGTCTTCGATACTTAGCTTCCCCGACGGTAATTACCTTCCCCCGTAATCTCCACTGGTTCATTTCTGCAATCGCCTTGAGAGCGCCCCCTTTTGTCGTGTACCGAACAAAGGCAAATAAATAGATCACACCACTCTTTCGTTTCCGGCCAAGATATATGTCGTTAATTCTTCCCGTCCAACAAAATAAGTGATACAGCTCCCTCCTTGAGATATCAGCCGGTAGATTATCCACAAACACAGAGAATGAATCATTTTCCAAACGATGATATGCCTCCCGATTCCAAATTCTAGGATCCTTTGGTGTTAATTGTACTCCTCTCGTACTACCCCTGGAGTACTCACCTCTCACAGCCCCTCTGCCTCCCATTTCAGTTATTAGTTGCTTGTTAAGGTTTATAGATAGAACTATTTCTCTGTTCTCTCCATTTATAATGTATAATTTCAACGAAAAAGGGTGTTCTATAGCTCTTGCTCTTGCTCATTTTACGTTCTATTGATGATTTTGGAACTATCTTCATTGACAACAATGGTATAATAAGCTTCCATCTAGCAGTGCTTTGAAACATTTTCACTCAACTTGCTGATAAATCTTATAGGATTAGAATTATTGTTGGAGCTTCTTGAATGTACAACCCATAAGGAGATACGTGTGTTTCTCTGGCACAATTTCTTGTAACACCTTGTTTTGGATGTTACACTACCAAAGCCTACGGTACAATTTGTTCTCTTGCTACTTTAAAGATTGAATTGAAATAGCATTGTTTGTATTTAATTGCCATTTTGATGTTTGAATTCAAATATAGGGCTGTCTACTGTTATCGTGAATGGCAAACATACTAATAATAAAACTTTCTTATCTAACGAAACCTGCACACTTAGTGTTTGTTAAAATGCCTCTAAGAAATTCACCCTTGCTTATGTATCTGTAACACAGGTTTTGATTTTCACAGTGCCTAAGACTTGTACAACATGGATCAATTGAATGTGCCAGTGCTACAGTTCAAGAATTCTTCTGTCTTCGGAATCCATCCAACGACACAGTTTATTTGCTTCCAGACACAAAGTAGAAGTAATTCCTCACGTAAGTTCTTCTGAACCGAGTTTTTGTTTCCTTCTTAAATATGTTGTGTCTTATTTTAGTGTCTTGCTCAGTGGAATATAATCGTCTCTGGTATCTTAACATTTATACTATATTTCATGTAACTTTGGATATTAACTGATGTGAGCTTTGACTTTTCTTTCAGGGTTAACTAAGAAGCCATTAGTGGTTGAAGCTAGAGCAAATGCTAGAACAGAAAGTCCAAAACTTCGGAACAGAAGGATTCAGAAAAAGGTCTAACTTATATTCATGCTGAGAAAAAATAGCTTTCTTGATTGCACTTTCTGTTTGTGATATCTCCACCCTTTACTATACCTTATTATCTGTTTACTCCTTGTGCCTTTGGCATGATTTTAAGGTTTTCTGTAAACTCATTTATATTTTCATCGGATCTGCAGATTTGATATTTCCTTTACCTTATTCTACTTAGACTCTTGGCAAATCTTGTTATTCCTTTTTTCATTCCCCCACTTATAGTCGAAGATTTTTGGTAAATTTGCAGTATAAATTCCATTCCTTTTCCATTAGTACTATCATTTTGTCTATAGATTTAAATACTATATATGTTATGTTTTACTTGCATGGTTACAGGTAACAAAATGCTGCATCATTGTTTCTTCAGTCACATGGCACTTTAATGCTAACGGCTGACTGCTATCCCTTGCCTTCTTTACTACTAATACGATCCTATTTTTCTCCCTTCTCAGTTCAATGGAACTGCTAGAAATCCAAGGCTTTCAGTATTTTGCTCAGATAAGCAATTGTATGCAATGCTTGTAGATGACAAGAATAAGAAGTGTTTGTTCTATGCAAGTACACTGCAGAAATCGATTCGAAATCCCCCATGCAGCACTTCTGTAAGTAGTCCACCACTTCTTATCGACATGTGTTGGTAAGCTTCCACCTTTCTAAAATAATCTTGAGTTTTTGCTCACCTGCTTTTCTTTGGATGGTTTCTTTTCCCCCTTTTATTATGGTGTAACATACTTATAGGAAGCTGCTAAACGTGTTGGGGAGGCACTTGTCAAAGCCTGTACAGACCTCAACATAAATGAAATATCGTCCTATGATCGCAATGGACTTTACCGTGGACAAAGGTTGGAAGCCTTTGAGATTGCCATTTCCAGTTATGGATTCTTGCGGGGATAGGTCTGCCTCTGAAAGCTTGATCCCTTGTCAAATTTACAATCCACTGGAGTCAATGCTTTTCTATGTAGACATTATCACTTTTTCAGAGTAGTAGGTTGTAATCTCATCAGGTGATTAGTCATTAGTGAAAAGTAGAAGGAACTTAAAAGTCATTTTCATTTCTGATTCACATTGTTTTACATTATGTAATGCACGTCCACCGCCTGGACAAGATAGCTCAGTGTTAAACACTCAAACTAACCACCTCAAGATACACTCAGCTAGGACCTCAATCTTTGTTCATGTCGCTCATCAATGTTTCAAATCGAGGGCTTAAAGCAGAGACTAAGCTACCGACCACAAAAAACATAACAGACACACTAAGCACGAATGGCCACCAAACCGACGTTGCCAAAACTCACATTATGCACCTTATAAATTACAAGGGCAGACTGAAAGATCATCAAATCTTTGAAGGCAAACTGCACATTATAAATATCAAAGCTAACTGTCAATTTAGTACTTGAAAGATTGAAACACTGACAAAAAGTTTCTGGAAGATTTGAAAATACCACAAAAATATCAATAAATATTATATTTTTATAAATGACGAAAAACTTTTATATTTAGCAAATAACTTATTCATTTGATCAGAATTTTTGTGGCAATATTTGAATAAATATTTAAAAAGTACATAAAAAAATAAAAAAAATTGATCTCTAATTTTTTTTTTCAAACCAATGTGATCATCCACAATAAATTTTGTTTTAAAAAAGTTTACTTAACATAAAATTATTAAAATTTAAGGATAAAAAAAATCTTATTTTGCTAATAACATTTGCAAAAATTTGTACTGAATTCTAATATCAGAAGTTATTTTAGAACATATATTTAATATCTAGTTTTTTTAATCGTATTTTTAAATTTTTCAAAAATTTATTTATTATTAAAATTTTTGGGAATTATTTTTGTTAATGATGTAAATTTTCAAATACTATTTGGATGGTTTACTTTAAACAAAATCTTATGGTGTGCTTGTTTGGAAGTAAAAACAGAGTGCAAATTTTATAGATAAGCTACAACAACAACAACAAAGTCTTGTCCCACTAAGTGGGGTCAGCTACATGAATCAAATGACGCCATTGTGCTCTGTCATGTATTATGTCTACAGAGAGACCGTTTACATGTAGATCTCATTTGACTACCTCATGGATGGTTTTCTTATGTCTTCCTCTGCCTTTCGCCCCTTGTCCATCTTCCATCTCATCCACCCTCCTGACTGGATGTTCTATCGGTCTTCTTCTCACATGTCCAAATCACCTGAAATGTGATTCAACCATCTTTTCCACAATGAGTGCTACTCCAACTCTCTCCCTTATATCTTCGTTCCTTATTTTATCCAATCGCGTATGACCACTAATCCATCTCAACATCTTCATCTCTGCCACACTCAGCTTATGTTCGTGCTCCCCTTTAGCCGCCCAACACTCCGTACCATAAAGCATAACCGGTCTTATAGCGGTGCGATAGAATTTACCTTTAAATTTTAAAGGCACTTTTTTGTCGCATATAAAACCAGATGCACTCCGCCATTTTGACCAACCTGCTTGGATTCTATGATTTATATCCTGTTCAATCTCTCCATTATCCTGTATGCACCCAAGATACTTAAAACTTTTAACTTTTCGTAGGCTGTTTTCTCCAATCTTCACCTCTATATTAGGGTTTTCCCTTTTCAAACTGAACTTATATTCCATATATTCCGTCTTGCTACGGCTTATGCGCAGACCATACACTTCTAGAGTTTCTCTCCATAACTCCAACTTCTTATTTAGGTCTTCCATTGACTCTCCCATAAGGACGATATCATCGGCAAAAAGCATGCACCATGTCACAGGCTCTTGGATGTGCTCTGTGAGTACTTCCAAGACTAATGTGAAAATGTATGGACTTAAGGATGATCCCTAGTGTAATCCTATACCAATAGAAAATTCCTCTGTCACACCACCTTGAATCTTCACACTAGTTGTGGCCCCATCATACATGTCTTTAATTGCACGAATATATACGATCCTTACTCTCCTTTTTTAAAACCTTCCATAAAACCCCCCTTAGTACTCAATCGAACATACTTTATGGCATAATTATTTTCTTCCTTTCCCCTCCTTAAAACGAGAGGTTGGAAAAAAAATTGTTTGAATAGTTTTAGTAAATAATTCATAATGTTTTACAAAAAGAATCTAAATCAAAACAGTAATGTACAAATAGCCTAGAACAAGCCTCATGTCTACTTAGATTAAAATATTAAACATTATTGACAATATATTTTATCGACTAAATCTCCATAATGGTCCCAGATTCAGTCCGTGCACCGATTTAGCCCCTAAGATTTCAATTGCACTATTTATGTCCTCCAGATTGTGCTCCGGGCAACATAATGGTCTTTTGGTGAATTTCTGGCGTGACTCAGCGACAGCGTTGCTTATGTGGCACAGCCACTACCACGTTGGATTGTATTGTAAAATTTTCCAATGTAATCCCTATCTTCATTTTTAAACCCTAAAACTTCGTTGGCCTCCCCTCAATCTGGTTCTCTCCATTAACGTCTCCTTCTGCTTCAACGTCTTCATTGAATTGATGTTTTTTATTCTAAAAATCATTTCAAACATGAATCATTATCATAAAAACAGGAATGAGTAGTCAGAAAGAAGTATTAGCTCTAATCAAAACCACTGAGCTGGTTCATAGCAAAAGCATACATAGTTGTTATTCCTGTTTTTATGATAATGATTCATGTTTGAAAGGATTTTTAGAATAAAAAACATCAATTCAATAAAGACGTTGATGCAGAAGGAGACGTTGATGGAGAGAACCAAATTGAGGGGAGGCCAACGAAATTTTAGGATTTAAAAATGAAGACAGGAACTATATTGGGGAATTTTACAATACAATCCACGTCATCTGTACACTCTGACGTCCAACGTGGCAGTGGTTGTGCCACGTAAGCAATGCTATCGCTGAGTCACGCTGAAAATTCACCAAAGGACCATTATGTTGTCCGGAACGTAATCTGAAGGACATAAATAGTGCAATTAGAATCTCGGGATAAATCGGTACACGAGCTGAATCTGGAGAACCATTACGAGGATTTAGTTATATTTTATCATGTCATATGGTGTCATTAATAAGTATTACCGTATTCCAAAGAATGTTGTGAACCTGGTAACTAGTAGCGTTAGTTTATATAACATTAATTAATGTCACAGATATACTCAGATGCTATCAAAAGATGAGCATTCCTTTTTTATATTAAAATCTTTGCTGGGTTAGAGCAACGTGTTACTCGGACAAGATTATCCACTTACTTCATATGTAAGATTGCCTGACCAAAAAATAAAAATAAAAAAATAAAGATGTAAGATTGCTACATGGCACGACGACTTCCAGTAAGATTAAAAAATAGGAGTTTCTTTCTACAATGAGGTGTAACCGTTAAAAAAATTGATTCTAATGCGAAGAAACCTAATTTACCTATTTTTGATTTGGCGCTTCTATACAAACCTCTTCCTACAGGTAACAAACAAAGATCACATCTAAAATGAACAAATCTATGACTAAAAAGATAAACCCTAATATTGACCATTTTCAGTAATTTCGAGCTAGACTAACTACACTAATTAGTAATTATCATACAAACTCGTCGCCTATGCCATCCAAAGTGGGAAAAACAAAATGGATTCTCTCAATTAGAATCATCATTTAACCATATTAAGCGTAAATTTCGACCATTGACTTAGGTCAATTCTGGTGTGATCCCATGAGACAACTAAATCAATGGCGAAAATCTACACTTAACATCGTCAAGTGAATTTTCCAATTGAGATTATAAACTCCGGGGAAAAAATTCATTCGTGCAAGCAGTCATCTATCACCACAACATTTGGCACCTTTTCCTTCCTGAAGTTTCTGCCACAAACATAGCAGCTCCCTAGGACCTTGGTAATGAGCAACCACATAACCCTCCTTGCAACCTTCATTATAGACTCTGCCTTCATTCTCATACCGAACTTCTAGACCTTCCTTCTTCATGTCTGCAATCCATATTCCCATTGCAACGTCTTCTAGTTTAAACATCTGCCACACAATGATGAAATTTAGTGTTCACATATGTCACCAATACGTTTGAAATCAAACACAATTTTCATGTAGCTTTTAACAAGTTATAGATTTAATTATATACTACCTTTAAATGACCATCTCTGTATTTCTTGTACACTGTCCTTGCTATATCATTTGAGATAACGTAGCCAGGACCGTGTGCCCAAGAAGGATAAGTTGCTTCACTCCACTCCTTTAGCACAACAGCCAACAAGATAGATACTTAGATGAAAGTAAACAAAATAGACAACAAGTATTCTCATAATCAGGCCAGGAAAAAGGCAATGAATAGCATATATTTTTTTTTTAATTTCTAAGCAAATATTAAGTTTCTTCGAGTTTGAGAACTCAACCAAGTATTCCGATAATCACTTTCTGAACACCAAGCATATGATAAGTGACAAACATCTATCTATCAATGCTAAATGAAATATATACTTGCACATAGTCATAGACAATTACATCCAACAAAGATCTATGTATAAAGAAAGCCATGTCATTAAGGTACTGCATATTACATCAGTAATAATAACCATCGATACGAGATAGAATGTTATGATCAGAAACTGATAGCGAAAAACAACACAGACGTGATATGCAATTTTTCAGGGAGAACATACCTCTGGGCTGATGTACCATTTGCTATCAGTACTTCGGTGTGGTCTAGAATCTGAATTAATAAGTCCATATAGTAAACCATGAGCCACATTGATCCTTTTCAAAGATGCCAGCACTTCATCTACTCGAACAAATGCATCGTCGTCTGTCTTCATGACAAACTTTGCTGAAACAACCTCCGTCTGTTGAAGAGATCATGTCAATGAAGTTGGGGAGACTCTCCAACTTAAAAGAAAAATATTAGACGTTACCCCAAAAATGCAAATAGCTAAAGACTTCCAGGTTATAAGACTGTAGTAGTCAACAAATGGCATCAGCTGTATGTCTCCATAGGTTTGTGCTTCTTTCCATAGTTCTTCATTTACTATTTGGCTCTTGTGCTGTGCATCAAACCAAACAGGAGAAATTATGGAAAAAATTCACATGCTTGAATAGAAACAATAGCAAGAAGACATGCTTGAATAGAAACAACTTCCAAATGGCATATGCTTATTAAATAGGCAACTTTGAAGTTTGACGATCAATTCACAATAGATGAGAAACCTTAATTTTTATATACTGAAATGATTCTCCACAATTTTTGTGAGAAAATGACAACGAACACCCACCAAACCAACAAAGAAGCGCACGGCTGATTTGTTTGTTCGAACTGCATTGTATTGCATCCAGGTTCTTCTAACAGCCATCCGACGCTTGAAATTGTTCGCAGTAGAGAAGACACCAATGAAGAGATCTAATGGGGTCTGTGCTGATACAGGACTTGCTTTTAGTGATTCTAGATCGACAATATGCTCTGAATCCTCTGATGTGGGCAGACCACTGGCAAGAACAGAAATTAACTTGATGTCCCCTGAAATTCGTATCTCATTGACAACCCATGGCTCCAAAGTCTGGAATGTAACCAGATAAGTCAGTTAACATATTAATACTGGTATTCGGTAAGTTAGGATTCAGAAGGAAGAGTGAAAGAAAGTACTTCACGGAAAGCGAATGAAGTTATGTGCTTTCCATCAACTGTCATCTGAATTCCCTCTGATCCCACTCGAAGAGTTGCAACAAAAGGTAAACCTTGCTTAAAAGGAAAGTATTTACTCTGTTTTGAGTGTTCTTCTGTTGCTAAAGATTGCCTTGAAGTGTAGGAATGCATGCCAGCCATGTAATGTTGGCTTATGTTCTTCCCTACAATCTTATTGCACTCTTCCAAGTCATCAACTGCCAAATGAAATAGCAACAACAAACCATGGAAGTTAATAATAGAAATGCAAAATCTTGTGAAATTCAATAGGTCGTCAGGCCAAGTATATACTACAATAAGGATGGGCCATGTAGGGATGGGCTAGTGGGCAACATCATTATGAAAGGTGAAACATGTTTAATGATTAAAGGAACTATATTAGCAGCAGAGAAAAGGAAAATGATTGTGAAGACTGAAGAAACATCCAGGACAGGTTGCAGTGTCTAGGTGAAGAAAAGCAGGACAAGGTATTGCCAAAATGCAAGGGAAGCATGAAATTAATGTGGAGGGCAAGGAAGGATCTAGGCAAGAATGAGAAATGCTTGAGCATAATTAATGTATGTTCATGTGCAAAACACAGACCATTATGCTAGTCCCCGGTATCTATACATCAACACCAAATTCCCATCAAATTAAAAAAAAAAAAGTGGAAAACAAAAATGATAATTACAAATTATTTTCCATACATAATTCTTACATTAGCAAAAACCAAGCAGACAATAAAGAACTAATTAATAAGCAAAAGACTGGGAAAATAAAATAGATAGATCTTTTAACATACTATGATATCAATTTTTTTGAGAAAATGGTGTGTCACTTTAGACATGGATATCACTTTCTCCATCACTGGACAAACATTTGCTATTACTTATTAGCTATGGGGATCAAATATTAAGAAAATTGTCAGAATCTTGACAAGAACTTTACTTCAATTACAATGAAATGAATTCATATGGATGATGAAACAATGGTGAGAGCAGAATTTTCACCTTTCTTAACCTTTTCAGGAGTGGGTGATGGGCAACGCTCCTCTCCTCCCCAATCATGAGCTGCTGTCCAGGAGTTTTGGACAATTACAGGATCTTCAGTGATTTTGTCACCATGAAGCCTAACATTATAGTGCAAAATTATAGGGGGGTCAGGCTCCCCAGGAAGTGGTTCTCCAGTCAAGTCAATCCGAAAATTGCCAAGAAGACCATTTGGAATGCCAATTACAGTAATGGAAGAACCCTGTGTCAGTCCACAGGGTACTTGCAGTTCATAACTACCGTTACCGAGTTCAGGGGAACTCATATTGTTAAGAAAATGGGGACACTGTTTCTCTTTTGTTCTAGAACTATCATTTGCATAACCTTGTCTTTGCTCTTCAACTGAAGAAATAAGACTATTCCATACACCCGCAGCTTCCTTGATAGCTTCTACTGCATTAGGTAAACCCTGAGCATGATCAAGTAAGTGTTTCAAGTGGTTCCGTGTCTGCAGAGCTTGCTGCTCTTCTTTCGAAAAGTTGCTCCCCAAAAAGAGGCTAGATACTAAAATATCAGCAGAAATAACTTGAGATGTAACAGCTGGATTGCGAACAGCAGGAGGAGCCATAGGTTTTATCCATTCTAGAGGATTAGTACCATTAACATTAAGGGAGACAGGTATTGTTGGATAAGCTTCACTGATAGGATTTTTCATGACCCCATATCGCAGGATCATAAGCATAAACAGCATAAACAATGAAGCAATTAAGACTCCTCCATACAATTTCTTCATTTTGATGATGTTATGAATGAAGCAACAGCCCTGCACCAACACGGTATTAGTCATAAGGACAGCAAACCACTGTTGACTTAATCACTATCCTTTGCATAATTTCTTGCCTTAGTAGTGAAGCACAAATAGGCAGAAACCATAAATGATTGAAGATACTTGATGCGAACACAGCAAGATCTGCTTCTTTGTTTCAATCTACTACCTAACTGATATCAAGTACCAACCACCAGGCCTTGGATTGGAAGCATGTTTTGAAAGTTGATCATGACTTCGGTTGTTTATTGGCTAGCAACCCTTAAAGAAAAAGTTTTCATATTTTCTATCTGCAATTTACAAAAGAAAAATGTTCTTACTTCAAACCAAAAATGAAAATAACAAATAAGTATTCAGTAGTCAATGCCCTCCCCAGCCCACCACCATTTCATTTGGTCAAATATAGCAATGTAATATTTTGTGTTTATAATAAGGTGGTCAATGATATTAAAAAGTCATAATTAGTAGGAATCAAAGTCGAAATCAGAATACTTAATATGTAACAAGGCTACATTTAATAGTTCATTACCAACAAAATCATATAAATAAAAATTCAATCGAAAATACCAAATGATGAAATGATGCGATATTTAGAGTTAAATAACCACTAAAATTAAGCGGTGAACCGTTCCCACAATCAATGAATACCGATTTTTAAATCCGATCTTACTCAATGCAACTTTTTCCTATTATGCTCGATAATTAACTTTACGGACACCAAAAGAACAAAAATAAAAATAATACAAAGAAATAGAAAAGGTGAAGAGCTCTAAATGCGTCTGTGCGGAAGCATGAACTATAACATAAATGTACAAAAAGGTTTAAAAAAACATAATATTCAAAAAACAAATTATAAATAACTAATAATTCGGACGAAAATATTGCAAAAAATAAAAAATCTTTACATGATCTCAGAACAAACTCAACAGTTTCAGAGGTAAGCAACAAAAGCATCACACAGATTGAACAGCGCAAGAAATCAACAAAGAATCTCGAAAACGAAAGGCTCAAAACTAAGGAGAAAAAGTGAAAAAGTAGGAATCGAGTGGAATTCCGGTGGAAAATAGGGCGACTAGAGTGAAGATAAAAAAATATTGCAATGTTGAGTATTAACAAGTAGCGACCGGCACTAGTCAAGTAGAACTAGAAGTGAGAAAATCGGTTTACCTGAACGAAATTTTCTCGGTAAAGTGGCAGAAAATGGAGAGAGAAAGAGAGAGAGAGAGCGCGCATTGAAGTTGCCGTGAAAAGAAAAAAGATGAAAGGGCGAAGAAGAAGGAAGTGTTTTTGTGTTTGTGAAGTTTGAAGCTTCAGTGTTTCATCTTCATAGTCTCTCCAAACTTACAGCACCACGCGCAAGAAGCCAGCAAAGATAGAGAAATACAGGAATTTAAAGAATAATATTAATAAGAAAGGTAAATAAATAATTTTTTGTTTAGTTCACAAAAAGAACATAGAAAGAAAAGTAGAAGACACCAAGACATTGGTTCATTCACCGACCGTGTTCTCCGGTGTTATTAGACTCTCAGACTTATTTTTTTATTATATTTTTTAAGAAATTGAATTTAATCAATTTATAAATAAACTGCTAGAAGGATTTTTGTTTTAAAACTTAAGAATTTGTACATATCTAATATCTATTATCTATTATATATTTATCTATCATTTATTATTAATTATATTATATTAAAATTAAATTTTTACACTTAATAATAAAATTGATATAATATATTTTTAAAAATATTTTTTAGTTTATTAAATTAATTCAATTATAAATAATTAATTATATTAATTTATTAATTTATTAATTTAATTAAATACTTAAATATCATACCATTTAATATAATTTAATTATATTAAAATTATTGGTAATATAAATTGATATATAAATAAGATTATTTAATTTAATGTATTTAATATTAATTAAATAATTAATAACCGAATACATATATGACATGAATATGATTGTAAATATCGTACCTTTTATATCATTTTACTTCTATTGTTTTGTAGCATTCATGTGTACTTAACTGAGTCGGAAGTCCTAAAAAGAGAAGCTGAATTCAAGTCGGAGCATGTAGATTTAAGTTGTTTTAGTAATTTGTGCTACTTTTTTTGAATGATGAAGTTTGTTGTAGTCTCATAGCACCAGTTATTCTAGAAGAAGTTAAGTCAGCTATTTTCAGTATGTATTCTTTTAAGGCATTAGGTCCTGATGGGTTTTAGATTTTTTTTTCTTTAAAAAATACTGGGAGATTGTTGATTTTGATGTTTGGACTATAGTTCATCATGCGTTCTCTGGTTTGGATATGGATCCAAAGATGATGAAAACTCTTGTGGTTCTTATTCCGAAGGTAGAAAATTCGGTTTTCATAAAAGATTTCCGACCTATCAGTCTCTGTAATGTGGTTTACAAAGTTATAACGAAGGTCTTGGTCAATAGACTTCGTCCCCATCTCAAAGAGATTATTGGGCCCCTTCAAGGAGGGTTTATCCTAGGGAGAGAAACGTCAGACAACATTATTGTAGCACAAGAGGTTCTCCATTTCATGAATAAGACAAAGTAAAAAAAAGGCACCCTAGCCTTTAAGATTGATCTGGAGAAAGCGTACGATAGAGTGGACTGGGGGTTTCTGAAACAAACTCTTATGAGTTTTGGCTTTCCTCCTCCGACAGTCAATCTGATTATGCATTGTGTCACTGCTTCTTCATTGTCTATCCTCTGGAATTGGGATAGATTAAATAGCTTCACTTCGAGCAGGGGTCTTAGGCAAAGAGATCCTATATCACCGTATCTATTTGTGTTGTGTATGGAGAGATTGTCCTGTTCTATTAATCAACAAGTTGATAGGGCTTGTGGAAGCCGATTGCGATTTTTAGAGGGGGTCCAAGAATTTCTCATTTGATGTTTGCCGATGATTTGCTTCTTTTCTGTAAAGCCGAAAAATAGCAAGTTCAAACTGTGATGGTAGCTTTGGAGAATTTCCGCAGAGCCTCTGGGATGAAGGTTAAGCGCTATACTCCAGGAATGTTTCGGCGACAAAAAAAGAGATTTTCACTGGAGTGTCCTCCATCAAATTCGTCCAGAACTTGGGCAAGTATTTAGGGGTGAACCATAATCACTCTCGGGTGACACGCGCAACTTTCAACGATGTTCTGGACAAGATTTGGGGAAGGCTAGCCAACTGGAAAGGGAGATTACTTAATAAGGCGGGCAGACTCTGTTTGCTCAATTCGGTAGTGACTGCGATTCCTACTTACCACATGCAAGTATCCCTCTTCCCTAAAGGGGTAACTAATAAGATAGAATTCATTATGCGAAACCTTCTATGGAAGAGTCAAGCTTATGGTAGAGGCTTGAATCTAGTTAACTGGAAGGTGTTGGTCACCCTTAAGAAGTTTAGGAGTCTGGGAATTAGAGATCCTTTTTGTGCTAATATTGCTCTTCTTGGAAAGCTAGTTTGGCAACTTTTTCACCATCCTG
Organism: Arachis hypogaea; assembly: GCF_003086295.3. NCBI lineage: Eukaryota > Viridiplantae > Streptophyta > Magnoliopsida > Fabales > Fabaceae > Arachis > Arachis hypogaea. Next base: position 58,703,716 of record NC_092050.1, read on the forward strand.
ACAAGTTATGGGTTCAACTGTTGACGGAAAAATACCATTCTTTTAAAGATCATTGTTTTAGTCGTCTCGAGGAAGGGGATCTTATGTTTGGAAGAGTATATGTCGAGTTTGGGATATCCTAAAGGAAGGTTTTATTTGGTGCATTGGGGATTTGGAATAGAACTTTTGGTTTTCTAAATGGAGAAGAGAGGGGCGACTGTGTCATGAGATGGATTATGTTCACATTTCTTATTCGGATCTCAGGATCTTGGACCTTTGGTCATTTGGACAGTGGAACCTTGAGAATATATATTCTCCTCTAGATCAGTCTCTGCGGAGCAACATTAACTCTTACAACCCGGATGTTCAAGCTGGTACAGAGGTCGATTGGTGTTGGACTGGTGCGGCTTCAAATGTTTATGATACTCGTAGTGGTTATTTGTGACTCAATAAGAAGATGTTTAGTTGGGAGGATAGGGGTAATGGGCTTTAGCTTTGGCGTCAACATGTTCCGGAAAAGCACAAATTTTTGGCCTGGCTATGTCTTCGGGAGGCTCTTCCTACTGCTGCATTTCGTTTTAGGAGGGACATTTCGCACACGGATAGCTGTCCACAATGTTTCTCAGGTCATGAATTGGTTTTAAATTGCATTCGGGATTGTCCAAAAGCCCAACTAGTTTGGCAAGCTTTGGGGATCTCCGGTCAACCAGTGGATTTGATGAGTTGGTTCGTACATAATAGCAAACAGGGCCCCTTTAGATTATTTCTAGTCTTTGGTGGATTTAGTGTTCGAGGAATAACGAGATCTTTCATCCTCACGAACATTGGACCACAGACAAGGTGACTGGTATGCCTGATAAACCACTATTTCATGGTTTATCTTGTGCTAATTTGAGTGGTTTTTATCAACTCTTTACTCACTTATTCATATGATTTGCATGATTTTACAATTCCTTCCCAATTTTATCCTATGGTTGAAAACTTGCTTCGTAACCCTTTAAATTGTATATTTTTAATTTCCTTTATACCATTTGATGTCGTGATCTGTGTGTTCAGTGTTTTCAGGCTTTACAGGGCAGGAATGGCTTAAAGGATGGAAAGGAAGCTTGCAAAAATGGAAGAAACACAAGAAACAAAGGAGACAACCAACGAGCATCGACGCACACGCATGGCTCACGCGTGCGCGTGACACGCGAAGATGGCCAGCGACGCGTACGCGTGACATGCGCGACCTGCAGAAATCGCAGAAAATGCTTCTTTTTGTGACTTCTCTATATTCGCTTGCTCCCAAGCTTTCACATCTTCATGCCTTCTATCTTCCTGCTTTCCAAAGTGATTTGTTGGTGTGGGCTTGTCATCCCTTCATTCTACGAGCAGTTTTTCGTCTCCTTCTTCTACAGGTTAGTTTTCATCTTTTACTTCGCATATTTGTCTTTTTATGCTTGCCTATGAGAAAGTTTTGATTTTTTCTTGAATTCTTGTTGGAAAGTTTGAATCTTTTCTGCCTTTATCGTGAATCTGATCAAATGTGTGATCTGAGGGTTTATTTGATGTGTATGACTTTTCGTGTTTCCCGCTAGTTAAAGTTTTGAATGTTGGTATTTGTTTCTGATTGCCTCTTCTTGATTTGCACCTTTAATGATTTTCCTTTTGAAATGCTAAACGTTTGACCTTGAGAAAGCTTGCGCCCTTGATGATTACCCCTTTGCATGCTTTGATGTTTGATTTTTCTGATAGGCTGAAAAAGGTGATGACTTTGATAGATTATTTTGTGTTTTTATGGGATGTTGCTGTCGAAGGAGGGTTGCTTCCTTGTTTTGTGGGATGTAGGTCGTAGATTTTTCCTGAAACCTTACTCTGTTACTGCCTCCAAAGGATGCCCCTGGACCTTGGTGTGAGTCCTGGGGTCTCCTTTTACTGTTTGTATGCTTTATCCCGAGTTGTATCCATATTTGTCCGAGATGTTTTTTGATTTGTCCGAGCTGTTTAGTAACCCCTTTTTTCCTTTTCTTACTGTAGGACTAGTTGACCCATGTCTTCTTGAAAAAATATTGTCGAGACTTCTTCCAAAGTCCCTGAAGGCATGTCGGACTGGCTGGACTCCCTCGTGTTGATGTGTGTCTCTGTGGTAAATACTGAGTACTTTGTAGAGCTGAGGAAACATCACAGGATTTGTAGTAGTCGGGAACAGGAAAAAGAATATGAGCTAGTAGCGCCTGATTCTGATGAGAGAGTTTGTTTTCCAACCTCGGTCCAGGGGGAGCGTCCCTTCTTTGATGCCTATGACTATCTTTTCAGCCAGCTGAACATTACTTCTCCTTTTACTTCTTTTCAGACCAATTTATTGTGGTCGTGCAATGTATCTCCTTCCCAGGTTCACCTGAATTCGTGGGGCTTCCTTAAGATCTTTCAATTACTGTGTCAAGAGTTGGATGTTAAACCATCTCAAACCCTTTTTCTTTACCTCTTTGTTTTGACTAAGTCCGGGGTGGCTAAGAAGAAGGCTACTTGGGTATCTTTCCATGCTGCCCAGGGAAAGAAAGTTTTTTTCAATGTATGATGAATCTTTTCACGATTTCAAGAACTATTTCTTCAAGATCCGAGCTGTTGAAGGAGCCCGGCCTTTCTTTTTGGATGAGAATGGCGAGCCCAGCTTTCCTTTAGAATGGCAAAAGAATGTAGTGGTGTCTAGGTATACTTGGGAGATGTTGGATGAGATTGAGCAAGCCTTTGTGACTGTGCTGAAAGAGAACTGGGGGCAACCTCTCTATCTTGATACAAAGAAATTCCTAGGAGATCCCTCTCTTCTCCGAGCTGAGCTGAGTAGTGGTCGACTTCTTTTGTATTTGTTGTGTTTATTTATTTTGTCGAGTTCATTCCTTTTCTTTCCGATTTATAACTTGGTTTCTTGCTGTATATTTTCAGAGATGATTAAAAATAATGACTCCATGAGGGCCATTAAGAAGGCGAGAAAGGCTACAGCTGCCCAGAACATATCGGCCAAGGCGGCTGGGGAAGGATCTTCTCATGTTCCTCCAAAACAGCCGATATCGAGCTCTTCTGGGCCGAGGAAGATGATTCCTACTCCTCAGGTCCACTTGATTGATCCTCCCCAGGCTTCTGCTGCTACCTCTTCTCCTACTGTCGTCCCTCCTCCGGAAAGACAGAGGACTGTCAAGCCTTTCAATCTGGATGCCCCCGACTTTGACGCTGTCGGGTTTGTTGATCAACAAATTGTTCCTTATGGTGTTGTTCCTACTAACGATGTATCCATTCTTCGTCATTTGGACTTCATTACTCGGAGCAGTATAAAAATGGCACACATGGGGGCAGCGTTATTTCGGACTGCCCAGGATGTTCCAGTTCACGCGACAAAGGCCTTTATGCAGGAGGCCAAGTCAGAATATGACAGAATCAAGGGATTAAAGGAGGAGCTCGAGGTGAAGATGGCGAAGTTGGAAAAAGAGTTGGAGGGTGAGAAGACTCGGGCTACCGCTACGACGGCTTCTGCGAACTTGGCTGAGGAGATGGCGCATAAGCATAAGGAGAGCTATGTCCTGGCCTATGGTGAGATGATAGAGCTTAGGGAGAGGTTGAAATCTGCCCAGGCCGACTATGCCGAGCTCCAGGGTCATCTTGTAGGTAGCGTGAATGCTGCTTATGAGAATTTGAAGGCTCAGGTTCGGGTTCTTGCGCCTGAACTCGATCTCACCCTATTCAGCTTGGACAACATTGTAGTAGATGGTAAGATTGTCCCTGATAGCTCGGATGATGATGATGTAGATGTAGACCCTCCTCCTGTGCCATCTGCCAAAGCCTCTGCTGCCCCGGCTTCTTCAACTCCTACTACTGAGGTTGGCCAGCCCGGGTCCGACCCTGATGTCCAGATCTTGAACTGGAATGATGGGACTGTAGATGCGATTCCTACGAGGATCATCTATCCTTCATCGACTTAGGATGCTGCTCCCGATGGGAACCTGGATCTTTTTATTTGATGTTTGTACAGCCCGGTCTGTGGGCTTTTGAACTCTTTATTTTTTGTAACTTGTGGTTTTGACTTTGATATTTTGGTTGCTTTTCTATAACAACTCTATGTAGAAAAACAAAGTAGCTTCTTGAGCTCTCTGAGGTCGACTCTTGGGTGGCCTCTTGAGCCTTTTGTCATAGTAGCTTTGTTCCTTTGCGATATGCTTGTCTGCAGCGTTGTTTAGCATTTTTCAGGAATATTTAGAGTGTTGGAATCTTGTTGTCCAACCTATTTCGATGGCTTTTACTTTCTGCGTTAGTCGAACAAGGTTTCTGAGGCTAGTTTTATTCGACTTATTCTTTATTAGTACTCCCATAGAATACTTGCGAGTTTGGTGAGGTCGTGGCTCTCTGTAGGTCGAGCTTTTGTCCCTTTTAGTGCACGCCTTCTGTCGCGTTGGCTCCTTTGTTGAGTCTTTCGAGTTATTCTTAGTAATCCATTTTATTTGGACCATGTTAGGTCCCTTTTATGGATAACTTTTTATAACTTTGTAGCTTTTTAGGCCGATATCATCATGTCAGTTCTTTCTAAGTTATTTTTAGTAATCCATCTTATTTAGACCTTGTTAGGTCTCTTTTATGGATGACTTTTTATAACTTTGTAGCTTTTTAGGCCGACTTCATCATGTCGGTCCTTTCTAAGTTATTTTTAGTAATCCATTTTCAAGGCTGGCCAGCCCTCTTTCCTATGGATTTACTTTTTTATAACTTTTGCTGTTTGACTGGTCCGACTTCTTCGTGTCGGTCCGTCTTTAAGTTATTTTTAGCAACCCATTTTTATTAAGACCTCGTCAGGTCTTTTCCTATGGATCACTTCTGATAACTTCTTGCATTATTCTGTTTTGTCGCTTTTCATCTTGCTGATTTTGATCCTTACTTGGCTGACTTTTGATGAATTCGATTTTCATTTTTGTCGACTTCATCGTGATCGAGCAGTGAATTTGATTTTCACTTTGTCGATCTGTAGCTTTATAATCGGGCGATAAATTTTTGCGTTTCAGATTAATGCGTCTTGATAAAGAGAGTTTGTAGAAAATCTGAAAAAACTTTATTCAAGATAGAAAATATGCAAATATATACATGTGGGTGCTCACCCTTCTTAAGTTAGGTAATTTGTAGGTCTTGGCTTGGTTCCTCATTAAAAATACCTTTTCAGGAAAAAGAGTGAACCTTTGTCGTAAGATCTTTTATTACCTTTTAGCTATAATACCTTCTTAGGTTACAGGCGTGCCATGACCTTGGTAGCACTCGCCCCTCGTGTTCGAACACTTTGTAGTAGCCCTTTCCCAATACCTCTGTGACTCGGTAGGGTCCTTTCCAGTTAGCTGCTAGCTTCCCCTCTCCGAGTCGACTTGTTCCGATGTCATTTTGGATTAGAATGAGGTCATTGTTGGTGAAGCTTCACTGTATTACCTTTTGATTATACCTTGAGGCCATTCAGTGTTTCAATGCCTCCTCCTTGATCCGAGCTCTTTCCCGTATTTCTGGAAGTAAGTCAAGTTCTTCCTTTTGAAGTTGGGGGTTGAGCTCTTCATTGTAGAAGATTGTTCTGGGAGACCCCTCTTTGACTTCTACTGGGATCATTGCCTCCATTTCGTAAGATAGTTGGAAGGGTGATTCCCTCATCGTGGAGTGTGGAGTTGTCCGATATGCCCATAGGACTTGTGGGAGCTCTTCAGCCCAGGATCCTTTTGCATCCTGTAAACTCCATTTTAGCCCGACTAATATGACTTTATTGGCTGCTTCTGCCTGTCCATTTGCTTGGGGATGTTCTACAGAAGTGAATTGGTGTCTTATTTTCAAGTCGGCCACCAATTTTCTAAAGCATGCGTCTGTGAATTGAGTACTATTGTCTGTGGTAATGGAGTAAGGAACCCCAAACCTTGTGACAATATTTCTATATAGGAATTTTCGACTTCTTTGGGCAGTGGCGTTAGCTAGGGGTTCTGCCTCAATCCACTTTGTGAAATAGTCTACCCCTATGATGAGGAATTTGACCTGTCCTGATCTTTGAGGGAAGGGTCCAAGGAGGTCGAGTCTCCATTTTGCAAATAGCTAGGATGAGGTTACGCTGATGAGTTCCTCTGGTGGGGCTATGTGAAAATTAGCATGCTTCTTGCATGGTGGACAGGCTTTTACGAACTCGGTTGCTTCTTTTTGCAAAGTCGGCCAATAAAATCCGGCTCGGAGTACTTTTTTGGCGAGAGCTTGTGCTCCGAGATGGTTGCCACAGATGCCACTGTGTACTTCTTTTAAGACTTCCTTTATGTTGGAAGTCGGCACACATATTAACAGTGGTGTTGAAATCCCTCTCTTGTATACAGTATTGTTTATGATGGTGTAGTATTGTGCCTCCCATTTTAACCTCTTCGCCTCCTTCTTATCTGTAGGGAGTGTTTCTACTTTGAGGTAGTTAATTATAGGAGCCATCCATCGTTGATCCCGACCTGTTATGGCTAGGACCTTTTCTTCTTTCGAGATTGATGGATTTTGTAGTATCTCCTGGATGAGGCTTCTATTGTTGCCCCCTAGTTTGGTGCTGGCTAGTTTTGAGAGTGCATCAGCTCGAGCATTCTGTTCCTGAGGTATGTGGGACCTTATATTCCCTGAGTTGTTCGAGCTGTTCCCTGGTTTTATCCAAGTACTTTTTCATGGTAGGATCCTTAGCTTGGTAGCTTCCTGCTATTTGTGAGGTGACTACTTGTGAGTCGCTGAAGATGATAAGTTTTTGAGCTCCGACCTCCTTAGCTAGCTTCAAACCAGCTAGTAATGTCTCATATTCGGCTTGGTTGTTTGAAGCAGAAAACTCGAATTTGAGGGAAAGTTCAATTTGGGTTCCCTGGTCGCTTTCTATTATCACACCTGCGCCACTTCCGGTTTTGTTTGAGGAGCCGTCTACGTAGAAATTCCATTTTGTAGGGATTTCCGGGGTGTCAGTAAACTCTACAACGAAGTCGGCCAGATACTGTGATTTGATGGCTGTCCGAGCTTCATATTGAAGGTTGAATTCGGACAACTCGACTTCCCACTGTAATATTCTTCCTGCTAAATCTGTTTTCTGCAGAATGCCTTTTATGGGCTGGTTGGTCCGAACCTTGATGATGTGGGCTTGGAAATATGGGCGAAGTCATCGAGAAGTTAGTATGAGAGCATAGGCGAATTTTTTTGTTTTTTGGTAGTTCAATTCGGACCCTTGTAGTGCTTTGATGATGAAATATATAGGTTGTTGTCCAATTTCATCCTCTCTGACCAGCGCTGAGGCTACTGCCTGATTTCCTACTGCGAGGTACAATACAAGTGGTTCTCCTTCCCATGGCCGAGTTAGAATAGGTGGTTGTCCTAGAAACCTTTTGAAATCTTGGAAAGTCTGGTCGCACTTCGTTGTCCATTCAAACCTCTTTCCCTTCCTTAGAGTGGCATAGAAGGGGAGAGATCTTATTGCTGATCCGGCTAGAAATCTGGACAAGGCTGCCAATCTTCCATTGAGTTGTTGCACCTCTTTGATACAGGTCAGACTCTTCATGTTGAGTATAGCCCGGCATTTATCCGGATTTACCTTGATTCCTCCTTGTGTGAGCATGAAACCCAAGAATTTGCCAGCTTTTACTGCGAAGCTGCATTTTGCAGGGTTAAGTCGCATGCCATGCCTTCTTATGGTATCGAATACTTGGGTGAGGTCGGACAATAATGACTCCTCGCTTTGTGTCTTTACTAACATGTCATCCACGTATACCTCCATGATTTTCCCGACATGGTTTGTGAAGACTTTATTCATTAATCGTTGATAAGTGGCTCCTGCGTTTTTGAGTCCGAATGACATGACGACGTAGTAGTAGTTTGCTTTTGGGGTTAAGAATGAGGTTTTTTCTTGATCAGGTGGGTACATTGGAATTTGATTGTATCCTGAATAGGTGTCCATAAACGAGAGGTATTTGTATCCGAAGGAGGCATCCACCAGATCGTCGATACTTGGGAATGGATAAGGATCTTTTGGGCAAGCTTTGTTGAGGTCGGTGTAGTCCGTGCACATCCGCCATTTCCCATTTGATTTTTTCACCAAGACGACGTTGGCTAGCTATAGTGGGTACTTGACTTCTCTTATGAATCCTGCCTCTAGTAGAGCTTGTACCTGTTCTTCCACAGCTTGGGATTATTCTGGTCCGAGCTTTCTACGTCTCTGTTGTACTGGCCGGGATCCTGGGTGTACGGCCAGCTTGTGGCACATTAGCTTGGGGTTTATGCCCGGCATGTCTGCGGCTTTCCATGCGAAGAGGTCAACATTATCTCTTAAGAACTGTATGAGGGACTCCTTTACGTCTCCTTTTAGGTTTGTGCCACTATCGGTTGTTTTATCTGGGATATCTTCGATCTGAACTTTTTCAATCTCGCCTTCAGGTTGTGGACGAAGTTCTTCCCGCCCTCGAACTCCCCCGAGTTCGATGGTGTGGATTTCTTCTCCTTAGCCTCTGAGGTTCAGACTTTCGTTGTAACAGCGGCGCGCCATTTTCTGGTCTGCTTTTATCGTAGCGATCCTTTCTGTGGTTGGGAACTTCATGCACAGATGTGGAGTCGAGACTACTGTGCCGAGCTGATTTAGCATTGTCCAACCTATCAGGGCATTGTAGGCTGAACTCACGTTGACCACGATGTAGTCTATGTTGAGCGTCTGTGACCATTTTCCTTTTCCAAAGGTTGTGTGCAGTGAGACGTATCCAAGTGGTTGAATTGGAGTGTCTCCTAGTCCGAATAAACTGTTCGGATATGCTCTGAGTTCTTTTTCCTCTAGGCCGAGTTTGTCGAAGGCGGTTTTGAACAAGATGTCAGCCGAGCTTCCTTGGTTCACCAGTGTGTGGTGGAGATTAGCGTTGGCCAATATGATAGTGATGACCATGGGATTGTCATGTCCCGAGATGACACCAGCTGCGTCCTCTTTAGTGAAAGTGATAGCAGGGAGGTCGGGTGCTCCTTCTCCTCCCTCGACATGATATACTTCTTTAAGATGTCTTTTGTGAGATGATTTAGAGATTCCTCCTCCCGCAAATTCTTCGTGTATCATGTGGACATGTCTCTCCGGGGTACGAGGTGGTCGTTCAGTTCGTCCGACCTCTTTGTCCATTCTTCTTTTTCTGGGCTCATCTGTTTTGCTGGCTAAGTACCGATCTAGCCTCCCCTCTCTCACCAATTTTTCTATGACATTCTTCAAATCGAAGCACTCGTTGGTGGGATGTCCATAGATTCGATGGTATTCACAGTATTCTGTCCGATTTCCTCCTCCTTTCTTGCTTTTGAGTGGGTGAGGTGGGGGTATCTTTTCAGTATGGCATACTTCTCGACAAACATCTACAAGAGATACCCGAAGAGGAGTGTAATTGTGGTATTTCTTGATCTTTTTTCCATGCTGGTCTTCTTTTTTCTTGGACTCTTTATCCTTATCTCGGGAGGAGTAGGAAAATCTGGGCTTTGAGGTCTCTCCTAGTCGAGAGTTTTCCTCCATGTTAATGTATTTCTCTGCTCGTTCTTGCACTTCATTCAGGGATGTGGGATGTTTTTTCGATATGGAGTGACTAAAAGGTCCCTCTCATAAGCCATTGATGAGACCCATAATGGCTAGTTCTGTTGGCAGGTTTTGTATATCCAGACATGCTTTATTGAATCTTTCCATGTATCTGCAAAAACTTTCCCGATCTCCTTGCTTGATCCCTAATAGGCTAGGGGCATGCTTGGTTTTGTCTTTCTGGATGGAGAATCTGGCTAGAAACTTTTTGGCTAAGTCGTCAAAGCTTGAGATGGACCTAGGGGGCAGATTGTCGAACCATTTAATTGTTGTTTTTGTCAAGGTAGTCGGGAAGGCTTTGCACCGAATTGCATCTGAGGCGTCAGTGAGATACATTCTACTTCTGAAATTACTGAGATGGTGGCTGGGATCTGATGTGCCGTCGTTGTAGTATAGTGGTGAGTATTCCTGCCTGTCACGCGGGCGACCCAGGTTCGATCCCCGGCAACGGCGCCAATGTTCCGAGGGTTACCTGAAACTGTAGGTCGATCTCGGACGAGATCTTCTGTGCTGGCCGGAGGTGATGTGTCCGGCTTGTGGGTGGTGGCCGGAGCTGTCATGTCCGACTTGTTGGACTGGCAATGCTACTGATCCTTTGTCACCGGAGGGTGGTGGTACCTGCAAGGGACTTCGATGCCTAAGTTAGCAAGGGTATTAAGCAGGTTTTTAGTAGAATCAGGTATGAGTTATACCTGGGTGCTCCAGTGTATTTATAATGTTGTAGAGTGATCTTTTCTGGAGATAAGATAGTTATCTTATCTTATCTTTGAGTGAAGTCATCTTATCTTTAAGGGGAACCGTCCTTATCTTTCTAGGCTTTGGCTGCCCGTAGATTTGGGCCGTGTTCCTTTATCTGGGCCTTCTTAGGCCTCTGCAGTGGTTTGGTCGACCTCTTTTATGAAGAAGTCGGGTAATCCTGGTCTGAATAGGCCGGTCGACTTGTCTTCAGTCAGCCCGAATCGTACAGCTCGACTTAGGGCATGAATAGTGCCCCTGCTTGAGCGTGGTCTTCCTTTTGAGGTCGTGTCCTTTTGGTCTTTCGACCTCTTCTTGAGAAGCCGAGCTTGAGCATTTTGTTGGATTTGTTGTTGTAGAACTTTGATTTAGTAGCTTTAAATGCGGAACGTTTCTCCTTGTAGCTCACGTTTTCACATGGCCTTGGGATCGTGCGAGGGTTTTAAATGCTCATTAACCTCTCTTTTTGTCTGTTTCTCCCCTTCTTGCTTCACTGCAACCTTCACTTCTCTGTGCATTCTATCTTCCTGCTTTTGGAAGTGATTTGTTGGTGTGGGCTTGTCATCCCTTCGTTCTACGAGCAGTTTTTTGTCTCGTTCTTCTACAGGTTAGTTTTCGTCTTTTACTTCCCGTATTTGTCTTTTTATGCTTGCCTATGAGAAAGTTTTGATCTTTGCTTGAATTCTTGTTGGAAAGTTTGAATCTTTTTTGCCTTTATCGTGCATCTGATCAAATGTGTGCTCTGAGGGTTTTTTTGATGTGTATGACTTTTCGTGTTTCCTACTAGTTAAAGTTTTGAATGTTGGTATTTGTTTCTGATTGCCTCTTCTTGATTTGTGCCTTTGATGATTTCCCTTTTGAAATGCTGAACCGTTTGACCTTGAGAAAACTTGCGCCTTTGATGATTACCCCTTTGCATGCTTTGATGCTTGATTTTTCTGATAGGCTAAAAAAGGTGATGACTTTGATAGATTATTTTGTGTTTTTGTGGGATGTTGTTGTTGAAGGAGGGTTGCTTCCTTGTTTTGAGGGATGTAGGTCGTAGATTTTTCCTGAAACCTTACTCTGTTACTGCCTCCAAAGGATGCCCCTGGACCTTGGTGTGAGTCCTGGGGTCTCCTTTTACTGTTTGTATGCTTTATCCCGAGTTGTATCCATATTTGTCTGAGATGTTTTTTGATTTGTCCGAGCTGTTTAGTAACACCTTTTTTCCTTTTCTTACTGTAGGACTAGTTGACCCATGTCTTCTCGAAAAAATATTGTCGAGACTTCTTCCAAAGTCCTTGAAGGCATGTCGGACTGGCTGGACTCCCTCGTGTTGATGTGTGTCTCTGTGGTAAATGCTGAGTACTATGTAGAGCTGAGGAAACATCACAGGATTTGTAGTAGTCGGGAACAGGAAAAAGATTATGAGCTAGTAGCGCCTGATTCTGATGAGAGGGTTTGTTTTCCAACCTCGGTCCAGGGGGAGCGTCCCTTCTTTTATGCCTATGACTATTTTTTCAGCCAGCTAAACATTACTTTTCCTTTTACTCCTTTTGAGACCAATTTATTGTGGTCGTGCAATGTATCTCCTTCCCAGCTTCACCCGAATTCATGGGGCTCCCTTAAGATCTTTCAATTACTGTATCAAGAGTTGGATGTTAAACTATCTCAAACCCTTTTTCTTTACCTCTTTGTTTTGACTAAGCCTGGGGTGGCTAAGAAGAAGGATACTTGGGTATCTATCCGTGCTGCCCAGGGAAAAAAAGTTTTTTCAATGTATGATGAATCTTTTTGTGATTTCAAGAACTATTTCTTCAAGGTCCGAGCTGTTGAAGGAGCCCGACCTTTCTCTTTGAATGAGAATGGCGAGCCCAGCTTTCCTTTAGAATGGCAAAAGAATGTAGTGGTGTCTAGGTATACTTGGGAGATGTTGGATGAGATTGAGCAAGCCTTTGTGACTGTGCTGGAAGAGAACTGGGGGCAGCCTCCCTATCTTGATACAAAGAAATTCCTAGGAGATCCCTCTCTTCTCTGAGCAGAGCTGGGTAGTGGTCGACTTCTTTTGTATTTATTGTGCTTGTTTATTTTGTCGAGTTCATTCCTTTTCTTTCCGATTTATAACTTGGTTTCTTGCTGTATATTTTCAGAGATGATTAAAAACAATAACTCCATGAGGGCCTTTAAGAAGGCGAAAAAGGCTACAGCTGCCCAGAACATCTCGGCCAAGGCGGCTGGGGAAGGATCTTCTCATGTTCCTCCAAAACAGCCGATATCGAGCTCTTCTGGGCCGAGGAAGATGATTCCTACTCCTTAGGTCCACTTGATTGATCCTCCCCAGGCTTCTGCTGTTACCTCTTCTCCTGCTGTCGTCCCTCCTCCGAAAAGACAGAGGACTGTCGAGCCTTTCAATCAGGATGCCCGCGACTTTAATGCTGTCTAGTTTGTTGATCAACAAATTGCTCCTTATGGTATTGTTCCTACTGACGATTTATCCATTCTTCGTCATTTGGACTTCATTACTCGGAGCAGTATAAAAATGGCACACATGGGGGCAGCATTATTTCGGACTGCCCAGGATGTTCCAGTTCACGCGACAAAGGCCTTTATGCAGGAGGCCAAGTCGGAATTTGACAGAATCAAGGGGTTAGAGGAGGAGCTCGAGGTGAAGATGGTGAACTTGGCTTCTGCGAACTTGGCTGAGGAGATGGCGCATAAGCATAAGGAGAGCTATGTCCTGGCCTATGGTGAGATGATAGAGCTTAGGGAGAGGTTGAAATTTGCCCAGGCCAACTACGCCGAGCTCCAGGGTCATCTTGTAGGTAGCGTGAATACTGCTTATGAGAATTTAAAGGCTCAGGTTCGGGTTCTTGCGCCTGAACTCGATCTCACCCTATTCAGCTTGGACAATATTGTAGTAGACGGTAAGATTGTCCCTGATGGCTCGGATGATGATGATGATGATGTAGATGTAGACCCTCCTCATGTGCCATCTGCCAAAGCCTCTGCTGCCCCGGCTTCTTCAACTCCTACTACTGAGGTTGGCCACCCCGAGTCCGACCCTGATGTCCAGATCTTGAACCGGAATGATGGGACTGTAGATGCAATTCCTACGAGGATCATCTATCCTTCATCGACTCAGGATGCTGCTCCCGATGGAAACTTGGATCTTTTTATTTGATGTTTGTACAACCCGGTCTGTGGGCTTTTGAACTCTTTATTTTTTGTAACTTGTGGTTTTGACTTGGATATTTTGGTTGCTTTTCTATAGCAACTCTATGTAGAATAACAAAGTAGCTTCTTGAGCTCTCTGAGGTCGACTCTTGGGTGGCCTCTTGAGCCTTTTGTCATAGTAGCTTTGTTCCTTTGCAATATGCTTGTCTGCAGCGTTGTTTAGCCTTTTTTAGGAATCTTTAGAGTGTTGGAATCTTGTTGTCCGACCTCTTTCGTGGCTTTCTGTAGGTCGAGCTTGCGTCCCTTTTAGTGCACGCCTTCTGTCGCGTTGGCTCCTTTTGTTGAGTCTTTCGAGTTATTCTTAGTAATCCATTTTATTTGAACCTTGTTAGGTCTCTTTTATGGATGACTTTTTATAACTTTGTAGCTTTTTAGGCCGACATCATCATGTCGGTCCTTTCTAAGTTATTTTTAGTAATCCATCTTATTTAGACCTTGTTAGGTCTCTTTTATGGATGACTTTTTATAACTTTGTAGCTTTTTAGGCCGACTTCATCATGTCGGTCCTTTCTAAGTTATTTTTAGTAATCCATTTTCAGGGCTGGCCAGGCCTCTTTCCTATGAATTTACTTTTTTATAACTTTTGCTGTTTGACTGGTCCGACTTCTTCGTGTCGGTCCGTCTTTAAGTTATTTTTAGCAACCCATTTTTATTAAGACCTCGTCAGGTCCTTTCTTATGGATCACTTCTGATAACTTCTTGCATTATTCTGTTTTGTCGCTTTTCATCTTGCCGATTTTGATCCTTACTTGGCCGATTTTTGATGAATTCGATTTTCATTTTTGTCGACTTCATCGTGATCGAGCAGTGAATTTGATTTTCACTTTGTCGATCTGTAGCTTTATAATCGGGCGATGAATTTTTGCGTTTAAGATTAATGCGTCTTGATAAAGAGAGTTTGTAGAAAATCTGAAAAAACTTTATTCAAGATAGAAAATATGCAAATATATACATGTGGGTGCTCACCCTTCTTAAGTTAGGTAATTTGTAGGTCTTGGCTTGGTTCCTCATTAAAAAACCTTTTTCAGGAAAAAGAGTGAACCTTTGTCGTAAGATCTTTTATTACCTTTTAACTATAATACCTTCTTAGGTTACAGGCGTGCCATGACCTTGGTAGCACTCGCCCCTCGTGTTCGGATGCTTTGTAGTAGTCCTTTCCCAATACCTCTGTGACTCGGTAGGGTCCTTTCCAGTTAGCCGCTAGCTTCCCCTCTCTGGGTCGACTTGTTCTGATGTCATTTCGGATTAGAATGAGGTCATTGTTGGTGAAGCTTCGCTGTATTACCTTTTTATTATACCTTGAGGCCATTCGACATTTCAATGCCTCTTCCCTGATCCGAGCTCTTTCCCGTATTTCTGGAAGTAAGTCAAGTTCTTCCTTTTGAAGTTGGGGGTTGAGCTCTTCATTGTAGAAGATTGTTCTGGGAGACCCCTCTTCGACTTCCACTGGGATCATTGCCTCCATTCCATAAGCTAGTCGGAAGGGAGATTCCCTCGTCATGGAGTGTGGAGTTGTCCGATATGCCCATAGGACTTGTGGGAGCTCTTCAGCCCAGGCTCCTTTTGCATCCTATAATCCCCATTTTAGCCCGGCTAATATGATTTTATTGGCTGCTCTGCCTGTCCATTAGCTTGGGGATATTCTACAGAAGTGAATTGGTGTCTTATTTTCAAGCCGGCAACTAATTTTCTAAAGCCTGCGTCTGTGAATTGAGTACCATTGTCTGTGGTAATGGAGTAAGGAACCCTAAACCTTGTGACAATGTTTCTATATAGGAATTTTCGACTTCTTTGGGCAGTGGTGTTAGCTAGGGGTTTGCCTCAATCCATTTTGTGAAATAGTCTACCCCTACGATGAGGAATTTGACCTGTCCTGATCTTTGAAGGAAGGGCCCAAAGAGGTCGAGTCCCCATTTTGCAAATGGCTAGGATGAGGTTACGCTGATGATTTCCTCTGGTGGGGCTATGTGAAAATTAGCATGCTTCTTGCATGGTGGACAGGTTTTTACGAACTCAGTTACTTCTTTTTGCAAAGTCAGCCAATAGAATCCGGCTCGAAGTACTTTTTTGGCGATAGCTTGTGCTCTGAGATGGTTGCCACAGATGCCACTGTGTACTTCTTCTAAGACTTCCTTTGTGTTGGAAGTCGGCACACACTTTAACAGTGGTGTTGAAATCCCTCTCTTGTATACAGTATTGTTTATGATGGTGTAGTATTGTGCCTTCTGTTTTAACCTCTTCGCCTCCTTCTTATCTGTAGGTAGTGTTTCTGCTTTGAGGTAGTTAATTATAGGAGCCATCCATCCTTGATCCCGACCTGTTATGGCTAGGACCTTTTCTTCTTCCGAGATTGATGGATTCTGTAGTATCTCCTGGATAAGGCTTCTATTGTTGCCCCCTGGTTTGGTGCTGGCTAGTTTTGAGAGTGCATCAGCTCGAGCATTCTGTTCCCAAGGTATGTGGCAAACCTCATATTTCCTGAGTTGTTCGAGCTGTTCCCTGGTTTTATCCAAGTACTTTTTCATGGTAGGATCCTTAGCTTGGTAGCTTCCTGCTATTTGTGAGGTGACTACTTGTGAGTCACTGAAGATGATAAGTTTTTGAGCTCCGACCTCCTTAGCCAGCTTCAAACTAACTAGTAATGCCTCATATTCGGCTTGGTTGTTTGAAGCAGGAAACCCGAATTTGAGGGAAAGTTCGATTTGGGTTCCCTGGTCGCTTTCTATTATCACACCTGCGCCACTTCCAGTTTTGTTTGAGGAGCCATCTATGTAGAGATTCCATTCTGTAGGGATTTTCGGGGTGTCAGTAAACTCTGCAACGAAGTCAGCCAGATACTGTGATTTGATGGCTGTCCGAGCTTCATATTGAAGGTCGAATTTGGACAACTCGACTGCCCACTGTAATATTCTTCCTGCTAAATCTGTTTTCTATAGAATACCTTTTATGGGCTGGTTGGTCCGAACCTTGATGATGTGGGCTTGGAAATATGGGCGAAGTCGTCGAGACGTTAGTATGAGAGCATAGGCGAATTTTTCTATTTTTTGGTAGTTCAGACCTTTGTAGTGCTTTGCTGATGAAATATATAGGTTATTGTCCACTTTTGTCCTCTCTGACGAGCGTTGAGGCTACTGCCTGATTTTCTATTGCGAGGTACAATACAAGTGGTTCTCCTTCCCGTGGTCGAGTTAGAATAAGTGGTTGGCCTAGGAACCTTTTGAAATCCTGGAAAGTCTGGTCGCACTCCATTATCCATTCAAACCTCTTTCCTTTCCTTAGAGTGGCGTAGAAGGGGAAAGATCTTATTGCTGATCCGGCTAGAAATCTGGACAAGGCTGCTGTTTATATCCTGGGTCGAGGTACCCGACCCGAGATGTTTACCGACAAGGCAACCGACCTCGACAGATCCGACTATCCGACCTCTTCTCAAAGAACTCGGCCAAACTGCCAGGAAAGCCCAGTAAAGGGCCCAAATAGAGAAACACGACCCAAATCCAAAGGCAGTCCAAGCCTATAGAGATAAAGGCAGTTCCCTTGAAGATAAGCTGACCTCATCCAAAGATAAGATAAGATAAGATAAAGATAACTAACTTATCTTATCTAAAAAGGTCAGCCCACGCTATTATAAATACACTGGAGCACCCAGGTATAACTCATACTCTGATTCTACTAAAAACCTGCTTAATACCCTTGCTAACGTAAGCATCGGAGTCCCTTGCAGGTACCCCTCACCCTCCGGTGACGAAGGATCAGCAGTGCAGCCAGTCCAACAAGTCGGACACGACAGCTCCGGCCGCCACTCACCAGCTGGACACGTCAGCACCGACCAGCACAGACGATCTCGTCCGAGATTGACCTACAATTTCAGGTAACCCTTGGAACATTGGCGCCGTTGCCGGGGAACTTGGAAGTCATCCCATCACCATGGCGGACGACCATGACAACAACCACAATTCAGATCTAGAGGATAGAACACCGCACAAAAACGCGGGCAATACACTGAAAGATACCCCAGAATCTAACAGGGACAAAAACTCATCAAATCCGAGAGTGATAGAAGCGCTTCAAGATCATTTAAAGCAACTTGAAAAAGAAAGCCAGCATCAACGAAAAGTTGGGAAAGATCTACAAAAGGAGGTAAGGCGACGCCGAGAATTAGAAGACAAACTTCTAAAACTCGAAACCGATCTCAAAGCCAAAGCTACTCGGTCCACTCCTGAGGACAACTCTCGCAAGGATCAAGATCCATTCACTAGGGAGATTATGAGGACCAAAATCCCTAAAGACTTCAAACTTCCGAATATGGCTTTGTACGATGGCACTACAGATCCCAACCATCACCTCAGCAATTTTAGAAGTAGAATGTACCTCATTGACGCCTCAGATGCAGTTCACTGCAAAGCTTTCCCAACAACTCTCACAAAGATAGCATTACAGATGGCAGACAAATCTATGAAGCCTGCATACGGATTAGTGGAAAATATCTTGGTTAAAGTGGGTACGTTCTTCCTCCCCGCAGACTTTGTGATTCTTGACACAGGAGAGGATGAGAATGTCTCTATAATTCTAGGAAGACCATTCCTAGCCACTGGAAGAGCTCTAATTGTTGTAGAAGTGGGTGAATTAGTGCTTAGAGTGCATAATGAGCAACTGGTCTTTCATGTCTTCAAAGATGTACATTCAATAGGTAAAGAAGAGAGGTGCATACAGGCTGAGCTTATTGATCCAAACCTTCAAGAACCCCCTGATGATGCACAGCAAAAATTGCAACTCAAACCTCCTGTGGTGACAACCGATAAAATTCTGCCTGACATCAAACCTAAGTTTGGTGTTGGAACTGCATTATCCACTAAGGAGGAGGTCCCCAAAAAGAAAAGAAATACTCAGAGGATGGAGAAACAAAAAAATCCACACTGAAGGTTTCTCCCCAGGAATGAAGGTGGTGTTGACCAGCAATCTAGCATGGGTTTATACAGTAATCAGAATCCTCTCTCTGGAGCATATTGAGCTACGTTATGGAGACACAGGAAAGAAGGTCAAAGTAAGGGGTGAAGATCTGAGCCCCTATGATCCTCCTCTTTAGAGGAGCTGACTGTCAAGTTAGTGATGATAAAGAAGCGCTTGTCGGGAGGCAACCCGATAATTTCGTATCCTTAGCTATTTTTCGTAGTAGTAGTTTTCTTAGTTATTTTATTTTATTTTTTGAGTTCTTACTAATTTTTTGATCACGCAGCTACGTTCTTCCAAGAACCGAACACCTCAAGCTATATTTCAAAAAAAAAAAAAGAAGCACCCGACGCGCCAGCGTCATCGACGTGAACACGTCATCTAGGGGTGTGAGAAAAAATAAAAAGTTACAGAGAGTTGCGTGGGAGTGGCGCTAGAATGGAGCCTTTCGCACAAACGATCCCACGCGATCGCGTACCTCACGCGTTCACGTCGTTTGTGATTTTCGTTATTCACGCGGTCACGTCACCGACACGATCGCGTGACCTGCAAATTCGATGTAAAAGAGCGTTTGGGCAGAGAGTTGTGCCAGCTTGGGGCAAGAAGTGTGCTAAAAGCACAAATTTGGTCACGCGGACGCGTGACTGACACGTTCGCGTCAGTTGCATATATGGCCATCCACGCGAACGCGTGCCTGACGCTATCGCGTCATTATGAAGAATGCGCGACGTACGCGATCGCGTCATTGACGTGAATGCGTCGCTTGCGCCGCCCAGTTTTCTTTCTCTCTCTTTCCCAATCCTAATTCTCTCTTATTCTCTTATCCTTTTATTTCTTCTTTCATTTTAATATTTGTCTCTTCTATTTTCAGTTCTTCTTTGCTTGAGGACAAGCAAACCTTTAAGTTTGGTGTTGACGCTGCGCTTATAGGTTTTCTAATACAAAAGGGAGGCGAATCATCTTCGCGAAGGAGCACAACCTGAAGAATAAAGCGACCGCTAGGATAATTAAGGTGGTTGAGTTCCTTTCATTTTTTATTCCTCCCCTCTTTTTCTATGTTATGTTCCGGTTTCCTATTATTTTGCTTTAATTGCTGCATGATCCTTTATTAGTTAGAATTTTAGGACTAGTTTAGTTCTCCCTATTTCTTTAATTCTGAAAAGATGTCTCATGTATTACTCACTGAGCTTAAATTCAAATAAAAAAAATACAAGAGTGATATATTGCATGAGAAAGTGGGTCTATATTGAATAATAGTCTTATTTACTTAAATGTGGTGGTATTTTCTGTGATTCTGAATGCATGACATGAACAGTGCATAATTTTTGATAGTGAAGTTTATGAATGTTAAAATTGTTGGCTCTTGAAAGAATGATGAAAAAGAAAAATGTTATTGATAATCTAAAAAATCATAAAATTGATTCTTGAAGCAAGAAAAAGCAGTGAAAAACATAAAGCTTGCGAAAAAAAACAAAAAACAAAAAAACAAAAAAAAAAGAAAAAGAAAAAGCAAGCAGAAAAAGCCAATAACCCTTTAAACTAAAAGGCAAAGGGTAAAAAGGATCCAAGACTTTGAGCTTTAATGGATAGGAGGGCCCTAAGGAATAAAATCCTGGCCTAAGCGGCTAAATCAAGTTGTCCCTAACCATGTGTTTATGGCGTGAAGGTGTCAAGTGAAAAGCTTGAGACTGAGCGGTTAAAGTCGTGGTCCAAAGCAAAAAGAGTGTGCTTAAGAACTCTGGGCACCTCTAACTGGGGACTCTAGCAAAGCTGAGTCACAATCTGAAAAGGTTCACTCAGTTATGTGTCTGTGGCATTTATGTATCCGGTGGTAATACTGGAAAATAAAATGCTTAGGGTCACAGCCAAGACTCATAAAGTAGCTGTGTTCAAGAATCAACATACTGAACTAGGAGAGTCAATAACACTATCTGAATTCTGAGTTCCTATGGATGCCAATCATTCTGAACTTCAAAGGATAAAGTGAGATGCCAAAACTATTCAGGATTGCAGTTGTAAACCCCACTATAAGAAGAGACATGAGCTTAATCGAACTCTCATTCTCATGCAAATTCACATCCTAAGCTTATATTAGTGTTGGTTGCTTGAGGACAAGCAACATTTTAAGTTTGGTGTTGTGATGCGTGAGCATCTTGTCTATCTTTTCCTAGTGAATTTGCATCTAAATTGTTGAATTTAATTAAGAATTAATTATATTTTAGCCACTATGGATGCTATTTTGAGTTTTGTACAATACTATTTATTTTAGGTAGCATTTGGCGGAATTTTGATGGAGTTTCTGCAGAGAAAGAGAAGAAGCCAAGGAGATGACCAGCGAATACCGACGTGGACGCATGGTTCACGCGACTGCGCGGAATGGAGGAAATCGCAATGACGCGATCGCGTGCCTGACGCGAACGCATGGACTGGAATCTGCACAAATGACACGAACGCATGGACGACGCGGACGCGTCACATGCGCTACGTGCAGAAAATGTAGAAAAACGCTGGAGGTGATTTCTAGGCTGTTTTGATCCAGTTCTTAGCCCAGAAATCATAGATTAGAAGCTGCAGAATGGACAAATCAAGTGGTCCCACCCATCAGTTGAAGACTTGTTAATTAATTCGAATTTAAATTCAAATCTTATTTTAGGAAGAGATATTATTTTAATTTTTATTTTAGAAATTTGATTTTTAAATTATTAGGATTAGTTATAAAAGGGATCCCAATAGGGTGGTTCCAAAAACAACAGAGATTCCACAACATTATTCCATACAAATTTATATTCCGTATTCCATGAGCAACTAATCCTCCACTGTTAAGGTTAGGAGCTCTGTCTATTGTATGTGTTGATAATATTATTTTTCTATTTTAATTCATGTTTTGATTTATATTTCAATAATTGTTTTCGTTCTTTATTTTATGAATCTGGGTGGAACAGAAGTATGACCCATGTTCTATTTGAGTTCTTGTAAAACTTGGAAAAGCTCTTTACTTGAACAATAGCTTGAAAACATATTATCCTGAATTTCTAATTGTTTGTATTTAACGGGATACGTGACATATAATCCCTTTATTTTTGGATAATTATGATTCTTGTGGCATATAAACTAGAATTTGATCATCACCCTCTAATTGGAATTAATTGACCAAGGAATTGGCAGTTGATGAATTTTAGAGGAGACTAGGAAGGTCTAAGGAATTAGGGTCTAGTCACAAATAGTTTGCCATGAATTAAATCTTGCATGATTAAAATAGTTAATAAGAAAAGTCAATCCAGAAAATAGATAACTCTGAAACCTTAACTGCCTTCTCCATATATTATTCCCAACTTAATTACTTGCCCTTCTTCAATATTTTTGATATTGTTTAATGTCTTTTATACTGCATCTCAACACCAATTTTTGTTTGTCTAACTAAGCCTATCAATCACTATTGTTGCTTAGTCCATCAATCCTCGTGGGATCGACCCTTACTCACGTAAGGTATTACTTGGTACGACCCGGTGCACTTGCCGGTTAGTAAGTGTGGTTGTAAATTACCGCACCAGGTGATGACTTCTTTTCCAAGAAAAATTGTTTTTAGGGCACCCTACCAATTTGAAAAAATTTTTTTTTTGTGACAAACTTTCTTGAAGAATTTATTTTGGAACATGGTTTTTGAGCTAAGAACACAAGTATGTGAGTTTTGAGCCTAATTGTGTGGTTACATCATATAACCACTTATGCCCATTCTTGTGTGCATTGTTCTCTTTCTATGATTGTAATCTTTGATTTGTTTGATTCTTTATGTCCATTATTCCATGTATACATGCATTTATATGATTGAGGCCATCATTTCATTTAGCTCACTTACCCAAATAGCCTACCTTTCATCAACCATTGTTAGCCAAATTTGAGCCTATTTAATCCCTTTTGTTCTTAATGTTAGCACATCATTACCCCTAAGTGAAAAACAATAAATGTCCTTAATTTGGATCTTTGATTAGCTTAGGCTAGTGAGGGTGTGTATCATTTGGGTATGGGAAACTTGGGACATTGGTTGAGGTAAAAGTGTAATTTTGTATTTTTGTCGAAGATTTTTGGGAATTGGGTACATACTTATGCACTATATGTAAAACCATATGCATTGATATGTTTGTATATACTTTAGAAAAAAATGATAAAGAAAAAGAAAAAGAATATATATATATATATATATATATATATATATATATATATATATAAAGAAAAAAATAATATAGAAAAAAAAGAAGAGAAAAAGAAATAAAAAGGGGACAAAAATGCCCCAAGGTAAAGTTCAATAAAAATCAATGCATATGGAATGTGAATTAAAGAGAATGCATGAGTATGTGAAAAGTGGGAATCATGGGTAGCTAGGTTGTGTATTAGAATTGTATAGGTTGTCATATGTGTTTGGTAAGAGCTTAGGCTAATCAAAGATACAAATTTCAATCTCACTTGACCATATACATCCTTACCTTTACCCTAGCCCCCATTACAACCTATGAAGAAGTCCTCATGATGAATGTATGCATGCATTGAATAATTGTTTATTGTTAGATGAAAAATAAATCATGGAAAGCATGAGTAGAAGAGAATTGAGTGAATCGACCCTATACACTCGAGCAGCTAGAGCGGATACACTTCCGGTGGGGGTTCGATGCTCAATTCCTTGTTCCTGGCTTTCATGAGCTTTCTTCTTGCAAGTCTATCTGTACTTTATTTTGATATTCAAATTGGTAGGATTCATGAATCATCACACTACTTAGCCCTACATGTACATATGTGTTCTTGGGGATTGATTTACTTTTAACCAAGTAGGTAGAATCATTTTGCATTTAGTTGCATTCATATAGATAGGTGCATATAGTTTCTTTGCATTGAATAAATGTTCATACCCCTTTTCTTGTCCTTCTTTATTCTTAGCATGAGGATATGCTCAGTTTAAGTGTGGAGAGATTTGATAAACTCCGATTTTGTGGTTTATCTTGTACTTAATTTAGGAGATTTTATCACCTTTTGTCACATTTATTCAATGAAATAGCATGGTTTTGCAATTCTCCCTTGATTTGTGCTTAAATGTGAAAATATGCTTTTTAGGTCCTAAAATTGGTGATTTTAATTCACTTTAATTCTATTCGATACCTTGATATGTTTGTTGAGTGATTTCAGGTTCATAAGGCAAGTATTGGATGGAAGAAGTGAGGAGAAAAGCATGCAAGTGGGAGAACTCATGAAGAAATGAAGGAACCATAAAGCTGTCAAGCCTGACCTCTTCACACTCAAACGACCATAACTTGAGCTACAGAGGTCCAAATGAGGCGGTTTCAGTTGCGTTGGAAAGCTAACATCTGGGGCTTCGAAATAATATAAAACTCGTCATATGTTGCTTCACGTATAGGGGCACGAATGCGCCATGTACGCGTGCGTGCTGATTGAGCACGTGGGTCACTTAAGAGAAATCGTGGCCAGTGATTTCTAGAGCATTTTGGGCCCAATCCAACTCATTTCTGATGCTATTTCATGTGGAATTCAAGCTTGGGCAAGGGAGAGCACTTGTTTTGTAGCATTAGCATCGTGTAGGTTAGTTTCTAGAGAGAGAAGCTCCCTCTTCTCTCTAGAATTAGGTTAGGTTAGGTTAATTGCATCATAGATCCATGTTTAATTTCATCTTGTTTCCTTTACAATTTCTTGTTTCTACTACTCTATTCTTCTTAGTTCTCTTGTCAATTTTGCTTTTATGTCTCTTTTATGTTCATGGATACTCATGTAGGATTTGATTTACATTTTGTGAAATTTAATGTTTGATGTTCTTTTTATTGTTGATTTGAGTTGAGATCTTACTTTCCTTGCTATTGGTAGTTGGTAGATTTTACTATTTCTTGTCATTTATTATGCTTTCCTTTTATGCCCACCAAGTGTTTGACAAAATGCTTGGTTGGATTTTAGAGTAGATTTTAATGCTCTTGACTTGGGAAGGTAACTTAGGAACTCTTGAGTTACTAATGTCCAAGTGATTGACGATTGGGAGCCATTAACTCTAGATCTCACTAATTGATTTGGTGGAGAACTAGGACTTATGGACTTGGATTGACATAGCTCATTTGACTTTCCTTTACTAGTTAGAGGATGACTTAATGGGGTTGATCCTTGCCAATTCTCATGTTGTGGTTAGTGATTAGGATAGAGATCCTTGACCACCAACCCTTGCCAAGGCCTTTTGTTATTTGAATTTCCTTGCCATTTACTTTTCATGTTTCTCATAAAAAACCCCAAAATATAACCCATAGCCAATAAGCATACACTTCATTGCAATTCCTTGTGAGATGACCCGGAGTTTAAATACTTCGGTTAATTTTCATTTGGGGTTTGTACTTGTGACAACTCAAATTTTTGATGTGGGAATTGTTTGTTGGTTTGGAGATATGCTTACAACAAAGTTATTCTTTCTATAAGAAGGAAATCTAAACCATCGAGCAAATCTCGTCCATCAGTCAGTCACGTGCACGCGTCGCCTTGGAAAGCGCCATATCACGCATATGCGTCAATCACGCGTACGCGTCGCTCCTCGCTGCCATCTCCTTTGATTCTCGTGCTACAAAAACTCCATCAAATTTAGCCGAACGCTACCTAAAATAAACAAAGTTGCAAAAGACTCAAAGTAGCATCCATATTGGCTAAAAGATAATTAATTCTTTATAAAACTCAACAAATTAGATGCAAATTCACTAGAAAAAGATAAGAAAGATGCTCACGCATCACAACACCAAACTTGAACTGTTGCTTGTCCTCAAGCAACCAAAACTAATATAAGCTTAGGATGTGAATTTGCATGAGAATGAGAGTTTGATTAAGCTCATGTCTCTTCTTATAGTGGGGTTTACAACTGCAATTCTGAATAGTTTTGCCATCTCGCTTTATCCTTTGAAGTTTAGAATGATTGGCATCCATAGGAACTCAGAATTCAGATAGTGTTATTGATTTTCCTAGTTCAGTATGTTGATTCTTGAACATAGCTACTTTATGAGTCTTGGCCGTGACCCTAAGCATTTTGTTTTTCAGTATTACCACCGGATACATAAATACCACAGACACATAATTAGGTGAACCTTTTCAGATTGTGACTCAGCTTTGCTAGAGTCCCCAGTTAGAGGTGCCCAGAGTTCTTAAGCACACTCGTTTTGCTTTGGACCACGACTTTAACCGCCCAGTCTCAAGCTTTTCACTTGACACCTTCAGGCCACAAGCACATGGTTAAGGACAGCTTGAATTAGCCACTTAGGTCAGGATTTTTTTCCTTTGGGCCCTCCTATCCATTAATGCTCAAAGCCTTGGATTCTTTTTTACCCTTTGCCTTTTAGTTTAAAGGGTTATTGGCTTTTTCTGCTTTTTTTCGCAAGCTTCGTGTTTTTCAATGCTTTTTCTTGCTTCAAGAATCAATTTTTTGATTTTTCAGATTATCAATAATATTTCTCTTTTTTCATCATTCTTTCAAGAGCCAACAATTTTAACATTCATAAACTTCACTATAAAAAATATGCATTGTTCAAGCATTCATTCAGAAAACAAAAAGTATTGCCACCACATCTAAGTAAATAAGACTACTCTTAAAATTTACTCAATTTCTCATGCAATACATCACTTCTGTATTTTTGATTTGAATTCAAGCTCAGTGAGTAATACATGAGACATCTTTTTAGAATTAAAGAAATTAAGAGAAAACTAAACTAGACCTAGGATTCTAACTAATAAAGGATCATGCAACAAACAAAGCAAAAATAGCAGAAAACCGGAACATAATATAGAAAAAGAGGGGAGGAATAAAAAATGAAAGGAACTCAACCACCTTAGTTATCCTAGCGGTTGTTTTATTCTTTAGGTTGTGCTCCTCAGTGAAGATGATTCGCCTCCCTTTTGGTGCCATAGGTATAAACAGAAAACCCTTAATCGAAGCGTCAACACCAAACTTAAAGGTTTGTTTGTCCTCAAGCAAAGAAGAACTGAAAATAGAAAGAGACAAATATTATGATGAAAGAAAAAGAAAAGGATAAAAGAACAAGAGAGAATTAGGATTGGGAGAGGGAGAAATAAAATTAAAACTAGGCGGCGACCAAGTGTAATTGTGCGGCGTAGGCAACGCGTACGCATACGGCACGCGTACGCGTGGTCGCGAGATTTTCTTAATGACGTGTAAGCGTCAGGCACGCGTCTGCGTGCCCTGGGTTTTGTGCGATTCGTGCAAAGCCAGCTGCGCGCATGTGTAACTCTCCATTCGCGTGGCTTGGGAACCAATATTTTCATACGACGCGTGCGCGTCATTCACACACACGCGTGGATGGCCATTTATGCAGATGACATGCACGCGTCAGGGACGCGTAGGCGTGACCAAATTTGTGCCTCTAGCACACTTCCATCCCCAAGTCAGCACAACTCTCTGCCTAATCACTCATTTACGCCGATTTTTAAGGTCATGCATACGCGTCAGTGACGTGCACGCGTGGAAGGCAAAAAGTGCAAACGACACGCACGCGTGGGTTACGCGCACGCGTGGGTTACGCGCACGCGTGGGTTACGCGTACGCGTGATGCGGCTTATGCTTTCAGCATGCTTCCAGCGCTACTCCCGCTCAACTATCTGTCAAATTTTATTTTTCACGTACATGCATATGACGCGTACGCATCAGTGACGCTTGCACATCATGTGCTCGCCTTTTTTTTTTCCGGTTCCTATTCTAAAATAGCTGCATAATCAGAAAATTAGTAAGAACTCAATAAAAATCAAAGAAGGAAGAAAATTACTACTACGAAAAAAATAGCTAAGGATACGAAATATCGGGTTGCCTCCCGACAAGCGCTTCTTTAACGTCACTAGCTTAACGGTCAGTTTTGCTAGTTCAGTAGATGAGTGGACCTCTGGCGATCAATATCGCCTCCAAGATAGTGCTTCAACCTCTGGCCATTCACTGTAAATTTTCTGTCAGAATTCTCTTCCTGTATTTCCACATGACCATATGGTGAAGCTCTAGGAACCACAAACGGTCCTGACCACCGGATTTCAGCTTCCCAGGAAAGAATTTGAGCCTTGAATTATATAGAAGCACTCTCTGTCCTGGGTCAAAGATTCTAATAGCAATCTTCTTGTCATGCAGTAGCTTGGTTCTCTTCTTATAGAGCTTGGCATTCTCATAGGCTGAATATCTGAATTCATCAAGCTCATTCAACTGAAGCATCTGCTTAATTCCTGCAGCTTCTGAATCAAGATTCAGGTACCTGATTGCCCAGTAAGCCTTGTACTCCAGCTCAACTGGCAAGTGACAGGCTTTGCCATAGACTAACTGATAAGGGGACATGCCAATAGGAGTCTTGTAAGCTGTCTGGTATGCCCAGAGAGCATCATCAAGCTTCCTTGACCAGTCTTTTCTTGAAACACTGACGGTCTTCTCTAGAATCCTCTTAAGTTCCCTATTGGAAACTTCAATCTGTCCACTTATCTGAGGGTGATAGGGGGTTGCCACTTTATGACGGACTCCATATCTATGCAGAAGAGAGTCCAGCTGTCTGTTACAGAAGTGGCTTCCACCATCACTAATGAGTGTCCTTGAGACACCAAACCAGCTAAAGATATATCTCTGAAGAAAACTCATTACCACCTTGGCATCATTGGTGGGTAGAGCTACAGCCTCCACCCACTTGGACACATAATCAACTACCACTAGAATATAGTTGTTTGAATGTGAGGGTGGGAAAGGTCCCATGAAATCAATACCCCACACATCAAACAACTCAACCTCAAGAATTCCCTGCTGTGGCATTTTATGGTTGGCAGGGAGATTCGTGGCCTTTGCACATCTATCACAATGCTTCACAAATTCTCTTGAATCTCTGAAGAGAGTAGGCCAGTAGAACCCGCTCCGAAGGACCTTTGTAGCTGTCCTTTCACCACCAAAGTGGCCTCCATATTCAGAACCATGACAGTGCCAAAGAATCTGCTGTGTTTCTTTATCTGGGACACATCTCCTGATTATACCATCTGAACACCTTTTAAAAAGGTATGGTTCCTCCTAAATGTAATACTTGGCATTAGTCAGTAGCTTCTTTACTTGTTGCCTGCTGTACTCTATTGGGATAAAATTCATGGTCTTATAATTTGCAATGTCTGCAAATCATGGAGCCTACTGAATGAGGAACAATTACTCATCTGGAAACATCTCAGTCACAGCCGTGGGTGGTTGTACTCCTGCTTCAGGCTCAATCCTAGAGAGATGGTCAGCTACTTAATTTTCTGACCCTTTCCTGTCTTTTATCTCAATATCAAACTCCTGAAAGAGCAACACCCATCTGATTAATCTTGGTTTAGAATCCTGCTTGGTTAGAAGGTACTTCAAAGCAGCATGGTAAGTATAAACAATAACCTTAGAACCAAGTAAATAGGACCTAAACTTATCAACATCATACACAACAGCTAATAATTCCTTTTCTGTAGTTGTGTAATTCTTTTGAGCATCATTTAACACACGACTGGCATAATAAATGACATGTACAAGCTTACCATGCCTCTGTCCTAAAACAACTCCTATAGCAAAATCACTAGCATCACACATTAATTCAAATGGTAGATCCCAGTCAGGAGGAGCTATAATGGGAGCAGAGGTAAGGTTTGCTTTCAGAGTTTCAAAAGCATGCAGACAATCAGAATCAAAGACAAAAGGAACATCAATAACTAACAGGTTGCTCAATGGTTTAGCAATTTTAAAAAAATCCTTTATAAATCTTCTATAAAATCCTGCATGACCTAAGAAACTCTTAACTGCCTTAACATTAGTTGGTGGTGGTAATTTTTCAATTACTTCCACCTTGGCTTTGTCAACCTCAATCCCCTTACTTGAAATCCGGTGTCCAAGAACAACGCCTTCTGTGACCATAAAATGGCATTTTTCCCAATTCAAAACAAGGTTTGATTCTTGACACCGTTTCAAGACAAGAGATAAATGCTTAAGGCAGGATTCAAAAGAATTACCAAAAATAGAAAAGTCATCCATAAATATCTCAATAAACTTTTCAACCATATCAGAAAAAATTGAAAGCATACACCTCTGAAAAGTTGCTGGAGCATTACAAAGTCCAAATGGCATTCTCCTGTAGGCAAATACTCCAAAGGGGCATGTGAATGCTGTCTTCTCTTGATCTTGAGGGTCCATTGCAATTTGATTATATCTAGAATATCCATCTAGAAAGCAATAAAAAGCATGACCAGCTAACCTCTCAAGCATCTGATCAATGAAAGGCAGGGGGAAATGATCCTTCCTTGTAGCAGTGTTGAGCCTCCTGTAGTCTATGCACATTCTCCATCCTGTGACTGTTCTTGTAGGAATAAGCTCATTCTTTTCATTCTTAATCACTGTCATCCCTCTTTCTTGGGAACTACCTGCACAAGACTTACCTAAGGACTGTCAGAAATAAGGTAAATAATACCTGCTTCCATAATTTCATTACCTCTTTTTGGACAACCCTTTCATAGTTGGATTGAGTCTCCTTTATGGTTGCACAACTGGTTTAGTATCATCTTCAAGAAGGATCTTGTGTATACACTTGGTTGGACTAATCCCCTTCAAGTCACTAATGGTCCACCCAAGAGCTGTTTTATGGCTTCTGAGCACTGAAATAAGCGCCTCTTCTTCTTCAGGCTTCAGAGAAGAGCTAATAATCACTGGATATGAATCATTTCTACCCAAGAACACATATTTTAGAGAAGGAGGTAAAGGTTTGAGCTCAAGCTTGGGGACTTCCTCCTCCTTTATTGGCATGTTCATCAGCTCCTTTTGGGGTGGTGAATCATCAACTTCAACTAATTCATACTCGGAAGTAGGATCCAGAACATCATCAAGTACCTCAGTTTCTAGTACTTCTTGAACAAGTGGTTCAATAACATCTATTTTCATACACCCCTCAGAATCATTAGGGTGCTTGAGGGCTTCAAAAATATTTAGGACCACTTGTTCTTCATTGACCCTCAGGGTTAATTCGCCCTTTTGCACATCAATCAGAGCTCTACCTGTAGCTAAAAAGGGTCTACCAAGTATAATAGAGGGTTTTACCTCCTCTTCCATGTCTAATATAACAAAATCAACAGGGAAGATAAATGGTCCTACTTTAACAAGTAAATCCTCAACCACACCCACAGATAATTTAATAGAAAGATCACCAAGTTGAAGAGAAATACGAGTGGATTTTACCTCCTTAATTTGAAGCTTTTTCATCACTAAAAGTGGCATTAGATTGATGCTAGCTCCAAGATCACATAAATCTCTCTGAATGCCGACATCTCCAATGGTGCAAGGAATGACAAAACTCCCAGGGTCTGGCATCTTCTTAGGAAGGTTGTGTTGAATTATGGCACTACATTCCTTAGTTAACACCACTGTCTCTTATTCCTTCCAATTCCTTTTGTGTGTCAACAATTCTTTCATAAATTTAGCATAGAGGGGCATTTGCTCCAGAGCCTCTGTAAAAGGAATGTTGATCTGCAGCTTCTTGAAGACATCTAAAAATTTAGAGAATTGCTTTTCTTTGGATGCCTTCTGAAGCCTCTGAGGATTTGGCATTTTTGGCTTGTACTCAGGAGCCTTTGGCAAGGTGGGATAAGTGTCAAGAGAGTCAGGAAACGGGTTGTCTGCATGTTTAGGAGGGGCGTGCTCTACATCTCCCTTCTTCTCCTCTGGAGCTCCCTTTTCAACTAGCTCTTCATTGGCCTTAGTCTCAGAGCCAGCTACTTTACCACTTCTCAACTGAATAGCCTTGCAATCTTCTCTTGGGTTCACCACTGTATCACCTGAAAATATACTTGCAGACCTCTCAGGTATTTGCTTGCTTAGTTGGCCCATTTGCACTTCCAGGTTTCTAATGGAGGCTCTGGTTTCCTGCATGAAACTCCTCATCATCTCCCAATTAGAATCTTCTTGGGATTTAGGATTTGCCTACTGAGGTGGTTGTTGCTGCTGAGACTGAAATTGGTGGTTATTGTAATTGTTCTGTTCGAAACCGCCCTGAGAATTATTGTTGAAGTTCTGAGGTCTCTGAGGTTGGTCCCTCCATCCAAAATTTGGGTGATTTCTCCACCCCTGATTGTATGTCTTAGAATATAGATCATTGTTGGGATTCCTAGGACTACTCCCCATGTAATTGACCTGTTCAAAAAAGGGTTGAGCATAATCATAATTATCATTTTGCACAAAGTTACCTGCCATGTCATATAAGGTCTCTTGTGGTGGATTTTGGGTGTTGATAGCTGAGACTTGCATGCCACCCATCTGTTGAGTAAGTAGATTTATTTGCTGAGACATAAGCTTGTTCTGAGCAAGAAGAGCATTCATAGCTTCTACTTCCAACACGCCTCTCTTCTGAGAGGTCTCAAAATTCACAGGATTCATGTTAGATGAGTATAAATATTGGTTGCTTGCAACCAATTCAATAAGCTCAATAGTCTCCTCAGGTGTCTTCTTCTTGTGTAATGAACCGCCTGCAGAAGTATCTAAGCTCATCTTGGACATCTCACCCAAGCCTTCATAAAAGATATCTAATTGAGTCCATTTGGAGAACATGTCTGGAGGGCATTGCCTAGTCAGTAGCTTGAATCTCTCCCAAGCTTCATAAAGAGTTTCACCCTCCTTCTGCCTGCAGGTCTGAACCTCCAACCTAAGCTTAGTCAACTTCTTTGGTGGAGAAAATTTAGTGAGAAACTCTGTAACAACCTTTTCCCAAGTATTCAGACTCTCCTTTGGTTGGGAATCTAGCCATAGCTTTGCTTTATCCCTCAGAGCAAACGAGAAGAGCATGAGTCTGTACACCTCTGGGATCACTCCATTTGTCTTCACAGTATCACATATCTACAGAAAATCAGAAATAAATTGATTTGGATCTTTATGAGGAAGTCCATAATACTGGCAGTTTTAATGCACCAAGGTGAGTCCCAATAACGTGTGCGAAGGACCAAGAGGCAACGTTAGTAGGCACGTTGGTGCCACTAACGTTGAAGTTAACGTGGATCATCCCTGGGTTAGGAACATTAGTGAAAAAGGTGATTGTCACTAACGTTCTCGAACCCACACTCTCACTTAACGTTAACGCCACTAACGTCCTGAGCTAAACACCCTGCCTACTTCACACTTTCTCTCTGCAAGTAAAGCTAAGCCCACTGAAGAGGATAACTGCTTCAAACTCAAGATCCAAAGGCCCATATCCAAGACTTGAAGAACCAACTAGAAGATCAGAAGAGTAGTATATATAGGGGTAGTTTTGAATTAAAAAAGAGCTTTTTGGGGAGTTGGAAATTAGAGAACTACTCTCTGTATAATTTTACTTTCTCTGCACTTCTAGTTTTACTTTTCATAATGTATTTTCCATCTTTATTTTTGATTTCCAGAGCTATGAACAAGTAAACCCCTTTCATTGGGTTAGGGAGCTCTGTTGTAATTTGATGGATCAATATTAGTTTTCATTATTCTTCTTCTATCTTTTCTCTTGATTTTACTAGAAAGCTCTCAATCTTCATCCAATTGGGTAGTTATCTTGGAAAAGAAGCTATTCATACTTGGATCTCTTCTGAACCTTGGAAGAGGAATGAAGAGATCATGCTAGAAATGCTTTCTCATGTTGGACCAAATTGGGGTTGGATGGATATGGTGACTATAATTCTACCAACACTTGATTTGGGAATGTATGTGGTATAATCAGTGACCATACTTCATCTCTTCTCATGAGCAATTTACCAAGGAATTGGCTATTGATCAAGATTTGAGAGATTGAATTACAAGGAATTGTAATTCGATCACTTAAGATTGCCAAGGAGATCAATGAATGCATTGATTGAGGAAGAGATGAAAATGAACTTGATCCGGAGAATGCAACATCTCCTAAGCCCAATGAATTCCCCATTTCTGATCTTACCCATTCTCTTTAATTTCTGCAATTTACTTTTATGAGCATCTTCCCCATTCCCATTTAAGATTCTGCAATTTACTTTCCGCCATTTACATTCAGCTCTTTATTTCCAGCAATTTACATTTTCTGCTATTTACTTTCCCGCCATTTAATTTTCTGCAAATCTCAAATCAAATTCTGCTTCACTCAACTAGAACATTCCTCTAATTAAAGTTGCTTGACTAATCAATCCCTGTGGGATTCGACCTCACTCTATTGTGAGTTTTTACTTGACGACAATTCGGTATACTTGCCGAAGGAAAATTGTTGAGAGACAAGTTTCCGTGCATCAAGTTTATGGCGCCGTTGCCGGGGATTGATTTTGTATTAACAATGATTAAATTGGAGGATAACTAGATTGAACATTTTTCTTTTCTTTGATTTATATTCATTTGAGTAATTTACTTTCTGTTCAGTTATTTTCTTCCCCTTCACCTACCCATTTTCTTAGTTGTTTACAATTCAGTCCACTAACCCACTAACTGTTTGATATATTGCATCACTCACACTAACAGTATTTCTGTAGAAGTTACTTTCTGCATCTATTTCCTTGCTTGTGCCTTGTTGGTTGTATGACAGGAAGAAGAAGTGGGGCTTCAACTTCTTTTGATTCTGAACCTGAGAGGACCTTCCTTAGATTAAGGAGGAAAGCAAGAGGAAAAAGAGTAGTTGGTGCTGAGGAAGAGGAGGAGTACTTTGAACCAGATATAGATGAGAATATGGAGAACCATCATGAAGAAGAGGCTCACAACCATGGCAGAGAAGGTCTAGCAAATCATGCTGGGCAAGAGAGAAGAGTTATGGGTTCGTACATCAATCCAAACCCAGAAAATTAAGGAAGTAGCATCCAAAGGCCAACCATACATGCCAACAACTTTGAACTAAAGCCACAGCTCATCACCCTTGTTCAGAACAATTGTTCATTCGAAGGAGGTGTCCAAGAAGATCCCAATCAAAATCTAACCACCTTCCTGAGGATATGTGATACTGTGAAGTCTAATGGTGTTCATCCTGACACCTATAGACTACTTCTGTTCCGTTTCTCACTCAAGGACAAGGCATCTAAATGGCTGGAATCCTTCCCAAAGGAAAGTTTAGCAACATGGGAAGAGGTGGTGAACAAGTTCTTGGCAAGATTCTATCCTCCTCAACGGATCAACAGGCTAAGAGCTGAGGTACAAACCTTCAGGCAGCAAGATGGTGAGACTCTATATGAAGCATGGGAGAGGTTTAAGGACCTGACAAGAAGGTGTCCACCAGATATGTTCAACGAATGGGTGTAGCTGCACATTTTCTATGAAGGTCTTTCTTATGAATCAAAGAAGGAAGTAGACCACTCATCAGGGGGATCTCTGAACAAGAAGAAGACCATTGAAGAAGCCATAGATGTCATTGAGATTGTAGCAGAGAATGACTATTTTTATGCTTCTGAAAGAGGCAACATTAGAGGAGTGATGGAGCTAAACAATGTGGATGCACTGCTGGCCCAAAACAAGCTTATCACCAACCAGCTGGCTGACCTCACCAAGAAGCTGGAGAGGAAGCAAGTAGCAGCAATCACCACCTCATCAGCAACCCAAGAGGGAGTAAATGCAGGGGCAGAGGATGAGCAAGAACAAGCCAACTACATTGGAAACTCATCCAGGAAGACCTATGATCCATACTCCAAAACCTACAACCCTGGTTGGAGGAATCACCCAAACTTTGGGTGGGAAAATCAACAAGATCAAAGCCAAGATCAGAGACGTCACAACCTCAACAACCATGCAGCTAACCAACATTTCACACAGAGATCATATCAATACCACCCTAACAACACCTCTCCACATCCATACCAAAACCAAAATAACCCAACTCACCCATCCAACCTCGACTCATCATCATCTGAAGATAGACTCTCAAGGATTGAGAATATACTTGAAAGCATATGCAAAGAAATTCAAGATAACAAGGTGTTCAAAGAGGAGGTGCGAGCCAGTATCAAGAACCAGGGAGAAATCATCAAGAGGCTGGAATTTCAAGTGGGATACTTATCTGAGAAGATCCCCAAACCTACTGATAGCTTCCCAAGTGACACAGAGAAAAATCCGAGAGGTGAAGCAAAGAAAGTCAGATGGGAAGATTGCAAGATGGTTACTATAAGTGATAAGGAGACTAAGGTAGAGCTGAACAACCCATTAGAATAACCTGAAGACACTTCAGCAGGAAAGCATGGGGAGAATCATCAAGAAACCATAATTACACAGAAAGAGCTGACACAGAAGGAGCTACTGAGACTCTATGCACCCTTTCCCCAATTACTAAATGGCTGTGTAGAGAAGAGACTATACTCAAGGTTTCTTGACATGTTTGCATCTCTCCATGTAAACATACCATTCATCAAGGCCCTCTAACAAATGCCCTCATACATTAAGTATATGAAGGAAATGCTGACCAAGAAAAGCTCACTCAAGGGAGGACAAACCATAGTGATGAATAAGGAGTGCAGTGCTCTCATTCAACCAGAGCTGCCTACAAAGAGGAAGGACCCAGGGAGTTTCTACATCCCCTGTGCCATAGGAGAAACAATGTTTGATAAAGGACTTTGCGATCTGGGAGCAAGCATCAACTTAATGCCTTTATCACTTATAAAAAGGCTACAGATCAATGAGATAATACCCACAGATGTAGTAATCAGGCTGGCTGACAAAACTCAAAAACAAGCAGTAGGAGTGGTTGAAAATGTGCTAGTGAAGGTTGGAA
Organism: Arachis hypogaea; assembly: GCF_003086295.3. Taxonomy (NCBI): domain Eukaryota; kingdom Viridiplantae; phylum Streptophyta; class Magnoliopsida; order Fabales; family Fabaceae; genus Arachis; species Arachis hypogaea. The sequence continues at coordinate 58,739,893 of NC_092050.1, forward strand.
AATACTTCCTGCCCACAGACTTTGTCATCTTGGACATGGAAGAGAGTCACTTGCACCCAATCATATTGGAAAGACCATTCCTGGCTACAGCCAGAGCACTTATAGATATGGAGCGAGGGGAGCTAATTTTGAGGATCCATGATGAACAACTCACCTTCAATGTTTTCAAGCCCTCACAAGAAACAGATCAAGAGAATAAAGAACCAAGCAAAGATCACAGTGAGATACTAAAGGAAGAAACAAGTACTGAAGCACAACCAGCACATCTGGGAATCTCCTTAGTTGAGGAACAAGGCAATCAGCAGCTGTCACAGCTCAAAGAAAATCAGGAGGAACCTAAACCACCAGAGCTATATGAGACCAGCAACAAAACCTATTTGGAAGAGGAGGTCATAAAAAGCAAGGCAACATCAAAAGGGACAAAGAAGAAGGCACCAAGGAGGTGGAGGAACAAGAAGATCCCTACAGAGGACTTCTCTCCAGGGGATAAAGTAATCTCAGCTTACTTCCCAGCCATTCCCCCCGATCTCCCCACTATCCCATCTCAGCTACCTAAAGTTTTTACCATCAACAGAGTCCTTTCCTTGGAACATATGGAGATCCTTGATGAAGCCAATGGAGATAGATTTACTGCAAGGGGGAGGACTTGAAGCACTACCAACCACCCTGATAAAGGCAGAACGTCAAGCTAGTGACGCTAAAGAAGCGCTTCGTGGGAGGCAACCCATGTTTTACATGCTTTTAAAAATAGTTAATAAATCAAGGTTCATGAAATTCAAATCAACTTGATATGCACTTGAATGAATCATTGTGTGCAACATGTAGTGAGGAACAAGTTTGATGTTCAAGGCACACTAAGAGAACATGAATGTAACCCACATCATGTCACTCTTAGGGGCCTTGAACAAATCTTTTACACCACAATGCACCAAACTAAGTTTGGTTTCGCCAATGTTGCAGACATGGATATTCAGTTAATCAGTTGGTTGGCATTCATGAATACTACTTAGTTAGTTATAAGCAAAAACTAAAAAAAAAGTGGTAGTTGTTCCCATTTTTAGTTTGCCGCCACTATCCACACAATTAATAATTACACTTTTTCTTGTTTCGTAGGAAAATTGATGGACAATTGAAAGGAAGATTCGGCCACCACAAAAGGTGAGTATTTCACACGTGTCTCAAGGGGGAATGCATTGGGAATGGATGCCATGCAACATTGGAAGAAGAACAAGCTTGGAAACTGAACCAATCTATTCATAAAGTTGGTGATCCTTGTGCTCACCCCATGCAAAACCCCATCCGTTCATCACACAACCACTCCATCAATCCAAACCTTTCATTCACTTACCACTTCCTTATATAAGTGATTTTAGTCCGTACCCCTTCCACATTCGAAATTCCCATCCTTTATACTCCACATTCCAACAACCACTTCTTCAAACCTCTCACTCTCGAAATCCAACACCTTCACATAGCCAAAATCACTGATGGCATCATCAAGCTCTAAAAGAAGAAAGGGAAAGGAGCCTGTGGAGCAACGCCCTTTCGATGAAAAGAAATTTAGAACCCTTCACCATGCGTTGCAGTATGGGTGGATGGTTGATAAAGAGATCATATATGAGCTAGGATTTCAAGTCAGAAAGACTGAGTGCCCCGAAATCACAAAGAAGGTGGAAAAGAGAAGATGGGAGCTCCTTACTGATCCGGTCACTAGGGTAAATGCAAACCTTGTAAGAGAGTTTTATGCAAATGCTGTCCGATATGATAAGGCAGATGAGTCTTACACAAGTTTTGTAAGAGGAAAGACCGTGGATTTCAGTCCCATGAGCGTCATGAGGGCATTAAAGTTACGGTCTATATCGTTTGAGGAAGAGAGCTATCATTCAAGAATTGATAACAACCCCAATTATGACCAGATTGTGCAAGATATATGTGTACCAGGAGTTGACTGGGTGCGAGATTTCGAAAGGAAACCCAAGTTCATTAAGAGAGGGGACCTCACTCCCGAAGCAAAGGGGTGGTTCGAAACTCTAAGGAGATCCATCCTCCCCGCCGGGAACAACTCAGAGGTGAATCTCAAGAGAGCCACAATGGTGCACTGTATACTCAAAGGAGGAGAGATCAAGGTTCATGAACTCATAGCCCAAGGCATCAGGAAGAGGGCCGAGAATAGCGATTCTAGAGGAAAGTTAGGCTACCCCAGCACTATTTTCCGACTATGCGACAGGGCTGGAGTGGTGTTTGAAGATGAAGACCCTGAGTGGATAAAAGAGGGCATTCTAATTACGGTCCGATGGATGAATGCTGTTGCATCTCCCCTACCTCAACGGAAGCCTAGGAAGAGGCCAGCCCATCAAGTAGTAGAAGGACAAGACCTAGAAGAGCAAGCCCCAGCCACCTTGAACATGCACAAATTACAAGAAGCTATTGATGGCTTATCTAGGCAATATTGGGAAAATCAAGAGGCACAGAAGGAGCTCCAGCTACAAATGATGAACCGCCAAGAAGAATCATTTTCTAGATGGACGAATCAACAAGGGGAGTGGCAGAAGCAAATGATGGAGCAGCAATTGGAACAAGGAAAACAATGGGGTGAATCTTTCCACAGGATAGAACAAAGGCAAAATGAACAACAAGAATTTGTCCAGAAGCTAATCAACATCCAAGCACATCAAGGTGCACACCTACATGAGATGCATCGAAAACAAATAGAACAAGCAGAACTCTTTGACGAGCACAGGGCATTCTCTGAAGGGGTTTACATGAGTGAAAGTGGAAATAATGTAAACATGCTAGCAAGGCTTGGATACTTAGTTGGACAGCTACCTAATGTACATCCGGGAATCACAAAATATGACGAAGTGAAGGATGAGTTAGCACGAGAAGAAAGAGTAAGGGTTGAGAAGAGTCATGAATCAGTAAAGAAGGCACTTGAAGACTGGAAAAGAGTCAGACTAGCAGGGATGCAAGGAAGCACAAGTAGACACAAAGAGGACAAACAAGAAGGAGAGCAGGGGCAACCCCATGAGTAAAAGGTGGTGGAGTTCCTTCATTGTCCCATCTTTTTCAAGTTTTAAATAAGGAAAATCATGTATGAAATAGAACATGCTTCCATGGTAGTTTAGGATTTTCAATTCTGTTTTTAGTATTCTCATCGCTTAGGTCTGTGATTGCTAGTCAAATTGCCTGTTTTCAATTCCATCTTGCTTATTGTGTTGCTTGCCTCCTTTTTAATCAAATAAAAAAGAGAATGTGTGTTATCAAAGACCAGAGGGGAATTCATATTGTGGAGTAAGTTCCTAATTTTATGGTGTGATAATAGATTAGCTAAGTTGGTTCACCAATAAGGTGGGAAGACAACTATCTGTCCTGAATCATATGCTTAAAACACACCCCATGAGACTAGCCAAATAACAAGATCCCAATAAAAGAAAAGGGAAAGAAAAATGAAAGTTAAAGAATAAAAGAAAAAGAGTAAGAAATAAGGCTAGGCACCAAGGGTTTGAATCTTGAGGCAAGTGTCTGTGGTGTTCCTGTGTAAGGGATTTACTTGGATGAATAAGCTCTTAGGGGTGCCTTATCACTTGGTAACTTGGGTTAACTAACTCGGGATTATCAGCTGAAAGTCCACTATCAAGAGTAACCTTTGCTACAGAACGCTTAGTAACCGAAAGAGGTGCTGGACACCAAGGTCTCAAGAAAGAAAATAACAAACCATGTGCCTGTGGTGTGTATGTATGGGGGAAAGAGACTTGAGGGAGTAAGTCCTTAGGGGTGTCTTAACACCTAGCACCTTGAACCAACTGGTTCGGGAGTGCTGGCTAAAAGCTTATCTTAAAGAGTCGCCTCCTCACAGAGCACCTAGTCTAAGAACACAAATAAGCCCTGAAATGACAAAAAGGATCAATGAATAAAAGTTTCATAAGGTGCAGTCAAGTGGATATTCCAGGACATGATAAAGGTCTGAAAGCCAGTGAAGGAATGAACCTAAGTTGCTATGCATGAAACCACCATAAAAACAAGGACATGACTTCCACAATAATGACTCATTTCTCTTGGCATTTCATTCATCATTCTCTTGTTCCAGTACTTGCTTAGGGACAAGCAAGCTTTAAGTTTGGTGTTGTGATGCCAGGGTATTTTGGCCAGTTTCACTAACCTTTTCTTTACTGTTTTAGGGTAGTTTCATGCATTTTCTTAGGAAATAAGCAAGTTTTGGGTAAAATTTCACTTACATCTTGATTCAAGCAAATATGGTGCACTTTACATGATTTCATGAGAATTTTGCATGAATTATATGACAAATTGGATGATGCATGTCTCATGACTTGGATTAGAACTTTGATGCACTTTCTTGTTTGATTTCAGGACAAAGGAAGCAAGGAAGAACCACGTTAGTAGCCACGTTAGTCTAACTAACGTGACTACTAACGTGGAATGGGAGCTAACTTGCAACGTTAATGAGAAAAGTAATCGCCAATAACGTCCTCGAAAGCCATAATAGCCCACGTTAAGAGTCACGTTAACTAAGTTAACGTGAACTCTAACGTGGAAGAAAGAAATAAGGCCAACGTTAGTGACACTCACCTTTGTTACTAACGTTGGTCCAAACTCATAAGTGGCCACGTTAAGAGCCACGTTAACTCAATTAACGTGGACTCTAACGTTGGGAAGCAAAAGAAAAGCCAACGTTAGTGACACTCACCTTTGTCACTTACGTTGGCCAAGCCACAATAAGCCACATTAGTTGCCACGTTAACTTAGTTAACGTGGAGAAAGCAAGTGATCGCCAACGTTAGTGACACTTACCTTTGTCACTAACGTTGGGATGTACCACCACAAGCCACTATGAGCAACATTAGCTCCAACGTTAACTTAGTTAACAAGTAAGCTAACGTGGATAAAGGAGATGATGAGCCAACGTTAGTGACACTCACCTTTGTCACTAACATTGGAGATGGCTATCAACACCACGTTAGAAGCCACGTTAACCTAGTTAACATGGACTCTAACGTGGGAAGTAGGGGCATCTTGGAACGTTAGTGACAAAGGTAAGTGTCACTAAAGTTCTCGAAGGATTGGCAAGCCTACATTAAGAGCCATGTTAACTAAGTTAACGTGGACTCTAATGTAGGGGGAAGGGAGGACTCTCAACATTATTGGAAAAGGTGAGTCCTAATAACGTGTGCGAAGGACCAAGAGGCAACGTTAGTGGGCACGTTGGTGCCACTAACGTTGAAGTTAACGTGGATCATCCCTGGGTTAGGAACGTTAGTAAAAAAGGTGATTGTCACTAACGTTCTCGAACCCACACTCTCACTTATCGTTAACGCCACTAACGTCCTGAGGTAAACACCTTGCCTACTTCACACTTTCTCTCTGAAAGTAAAGCTAAGCCCACTGAAGAGGATAACTGCTTCAAACTCAAGATCCAAAGGCCCATATCCAAGACTTGAAGAACCAACTAGAAGATCAGAAGAGTAGTATATATAGGGGTAGTTTTGAATTAGAAAAGAGCTTTTTGGGGAGTTGGAAATTAGAGAACTACTCTCTATATAATTTTACTTTCTCTGCACTTCTAGTTTTACTTTTCATAATGTATTTTCCATCTTTGTTTTCGATTTCCAGAGCTATGAACAACTAAACCCCTTTCATTGGGTTAGGGAGCTCTGTTGTAATTTGATGGATCAATATTAGTTTTCATTATTCTTCTTCTATCTTTTCTCTTGATTTTACTAGAAAGCTTTCAATCTTCATCCAATTGGGTAGTTATCTTGGAAAAGAAGCTATTCATACTTGGATCTCTTCTGAACCTTGGAAGAGGAATGAAGAGATCATGCTAGAAATGCTTTCTCATGTTGGACCAAATTGGGGTTGGATGGATATGGTGACTATAATTCTACCAACACTTGATTTGGGAATGCATGTGGTATAATTAGTGACCATACTTCATCTCTTCTCGTGAGCAATTGACCAAGGAATTGGCTATTAATCAAGATTTGAGAGTTTGAATTACAAGGAATTGTAATTCGATCACTTAAGATTGCCAAGGAGATCAATGAACGCATTGATTGAGGAAGAGATGAAAATGAACTTGATCCGGAGAATGCAACATCTCCTAAGCCCAATGAATTCCCCATTTCTGATCTTACCCATTCTCTTTAATTTCTGCAATTTATTTTTATGAGCATCTTCCCCATTCCCATTTAAGATTCTGTAATTTACTTTCCGCCATTTACATTCAGCTCTTTATTTCTAGCAATTTACATTTTCTGCTATTTACTTTCCCGCCATTTAATTTTCTGCAAATCTCAAATCAAATTCTGCTTCGCTCAACTAGAACATTCCTCTAATTAAAGTTGCTTGACCAATCAATCCCTGTGGGATTCAACCTCACTCTATTGTGAGTTTTTACTTGACGACAATTTGGTATACTTGCCGAAGGAAAATTGTTGAGAGACAAGTTTCTGTGCATCAGACTTTCAAGTTTGATGACTCGGTCTCAACCGAATTCTAGCTTAGCCAATTTTGATCCCGAGATTGAAAGAACTTTGTTACACACTCGGCAAGCTAGACGGCGGTTGGACTATACGCCTAGTACTTCGGCCTCTCTTGAGGAAAATACCAAATCACTAGACGTCACCGAGAGTGACTTGGAGTCCGCTACTTCCTATTCTTCTGTTGGCACTACTAATACATCTTTGCACCCTACAGGTGAGCCACACATGGCGGAGCCACGCCGGATCACTTTGCATGAGCAAGGAGCTCCGGATATCATACTTCAACCGTTGCAAGCAAGGTATCCTAACCTTGATCTAAACTTTGAGTTGAAGAGTAGCTTGATAAATCTACTTCCTAAGTATCATGGGTTGCCGGGTCAAGACCCCATACGACATTTGAAGGATTTTCAAGTTGCTTGTTCTACGGCTTGAAGGCATGAAGCCGATGAGGTAGCTATCATGGTTTTTGCCTTCCCTTTCTCTCTTGAAGCGCAAGCAAAAACATGGTTATATTCGCTACCAGATGAGATTGTGACTAATTGGGATTTCTTAAGAAGAGAGTTTCTTGATAAGTTCTTTCCACCGGAGAAGACCGACTACATCCGGAAAGAGATTTCGGGTATAATGCAAAGAGACCAAGAGAGTTTGTACGAGTATTGGTCTCGGTTCAAGAGGCTATTGGAGTCATGTCCACACCACGGAATGACCACTCACTTGCTCATTAGCTACTTTACCGGAGGCCTTTGTGTGGAAGATAGAAGATTGCTCACCGCTTCTAGTGGCGGTTCCCTTTCGAAAAACAATACGGAGGGAGAAGCTTGGAATTTGATAAAGGATGTTGCCGAAGCTACACAACACACAAGGGTGAGAAGTAATCCTCTCAAGGGTGTGGTAGAACCATCCCCTTCCGAATCAAGTCTAACCAAAGCACTTGGGGATATGACCACCATCCTTACACAAATCCAAAGGGATCAAAAGGAATACTATTCCATCCAAGCCGTCCAAGCCCCACCTCCGGTTGCTCAACTTGAAGGCCCTCCTAAGATTTGTGGTTTGTGCTCTAGTACCACACATTACACCGACCAATGCCATCAAATTCAAGAGGAACATGCTCTTGTGGTGGCCAATGTGAATTACAATAACCGTCCACCCTACCCTCCTCAAGGTCAAAACAATTACTATCAAGGTGGTAATCAACATCAAGGGTGGAGGGATAATGCACAAGGAAGTAATCAAAACCAAAGGTGGAACAACTCTCCTTCTCATCACAACAACAACCAATCTTCATTCCAATACCACCATAACAACACCAACTACCAAGCCAACCAAGGCCACTCCAACCAAAACCAAAACAACTACACCAAGTACCAAGCACCACACTATTGACAACAAAAAAAAACCAACCTCCTCCATCTTCCAACAATCAAGTTGATGAGCTTAGAGCCGCCATGGAAAAATGAGATGAGAGCAACAAGGCTCAATTCGAGGCCTTGAATACTCAATTGGCCAACCTCGCTAACATGCTTTCAAAGATGAACATGTCAAGCCAACCACCAACCCCTAATAACAACACCAACCAACCCTCAAGTTCCTCTAACCTTCCATCCCAACCCCAACCAAATCCAAGAGGCGGTCTCAACGCCATCACTCTACGGTCGGGGACTACATTAGAGGAGATACCTCCAAGGGTCGTGGGAGAAACTCATGAGGAAGAGGTAGTTGTCGAAGCTCCACATGAAGAAGAGGTAGTAGACAAAAGGCATGAGGAAGAGGGAGTTAACCTCAAGAAACCCAAGAAGAAAGCTATAGTGGATGAGTCCATTCCTATCCCATTTCCTTCCATGGTGAAGAAGGTGAAGAAAACACCGGAATTTGATTTGAACATGCTTCAAGTGTTCAAAAAGGTTGAGGTAACCATACCACTCCTTGATGCTATTCAACAAATTCCAAAGTATGCAAAATTTTTGAAAGACTTGTGCACACACAAGGATAGGATAGGAGAATTGGAGACATTATCCTTGGGTAGTTCAATTTCTTCCTTGATGGAACCTATTCCAAGAAAATGTGGTGACCCTGGGCCGTGCTTAGTGTCTTGTTGTATCGGTGGACACACTTTTCATGATTGTATGTGTGACTTAGGAGCTTGTGTAAGCATCATGCCACTTTCTATCTATGTGCGGTTGAATTTAGCTCCATTGAAGAAGTCGGCGGCGAGGTTTGCCTTAGCCGATAAAAGTGTGATCACAGTGATGGGGATAGCGGAAGATGTACTCGTGGAAATTAAGGATTTGGTTTTTTCGGTTGACTTTTACATCCTTGAAATGCCTCCAGCAGAAAATAGAAGCTCATCCTCCGTTCTACTAGGTAGACCCTTCCTCAAAATCTCCAAATTCAAGTTAGATGCCTTCACCGGTATATATTCCTTTAGGGTTGGAGACAAGATTATCAAGTTTAATTTAGAGGATGCCATGAAACATCCTCCCGAAGAACATTCCGTGCTCCGATGTGATGTGATTGATGAAGTGGTAGCGGAAGTGCAAGAAGAAGACCATGACAAGTTGTGCTACCCCATTGTTGAGGAGACGGATGACCAAGAGGTTGAACATGAGGAAGTTGTCAAGAATGAGTCCCATGAGCTTGATGAAAAGGAACCTCATCTTGAGACAAAAAGTGAACTGAAGCCCCTTCCATCTCATTTGAAGTATGCTTTCTTAGAGGATAACCAAAGGTTTCCGGTCATTATTGCTAGTGAGCTCTCAAGTGAAGAAGAGGGAAAACTCCTAGATGTTCTAAGAAAGTACAAGAAAGCAATAGGATGGAGCCTAGCGGATATTGTAGGAATTGACCCCCGCAAGTGCATGCATAGGATATTTCTCCAAGATGGAGCTAAGCCGGTTAGGCAACCGCAAAGGAGGCTCAACCCAACCATCCTCGATGTAGTGAAGAAAGAGGTCACCCGATTACTGGATGCGGATATCATATACCCAATCTCCGATAGTGAGTGGGTGAGCCCGGTTCAGGTTGTCCCCAAGAAGTCGGGTATCACAACGGTCAAGAAGGACGACGGTGAAATGGTCACTAAAAGAGTACAAAATGCGTGGCAAGTATGTATTGACTACAGAAGATTGAACGCCGCCACACGGAAGGACCATTACCCCTTACCCTTCATCGATCAGATGCTAGACCGCTTGGCAGGTAAATCTCACTACTGCTTTCTTGATGGATTTACTGGCTACTTTCAGATACATATTGCTCCTGAAGATTAGGAGAAGACCACGTTTACTTGTCCATTTGGCACCTTTGCCTATAAAAGGATGCCATTTGGACTATATAACGCACCCGCTACTTTTCAGCGGTGCATGACGAGTGTCTTCTCCGATCTAATGGAGAATTGTCTGGAAGTCTTTATGGATGACTTCAGCGTTTATGGTACTTCATTCGATTGTTGTTTAGAGAGCTTGGCCAAGGTCCTAGCTAGATGTATTGACACTAACCTTGTCTTAAATTTTGAAAAATGTCACTTTATATTACGACAAGGTATAGTGTTAGGACATGTAGTATCTCATGAAGGCATTTATGTAGACCCGGCCAAGGTCAATGTTATCACCACTTTGCCTCACCCCTCATCCGTGAGGGAGGTTCGCTCGTTTTTGGGACATGCAGGATTTTATAGGCGCTTTATCAAGGACTTCAGCAAGATTGCTTTGCCATTATCGCGCCTACTCCAAAAAGATGTGGATTTTGAGTTTGATAGTGAATGTGTAAAAGCTTTTGAAGAGCTAAGGAGAGTTCTTACCACGGCACCAATTGTGCGAGGCCCCAACTGGACGTTGCCATTTGAGATAATGTGCGATGTGTCAAACTATGCTGTAGGTGCCGCGCTTGCACAGCGCGATGGTAAACTCCCCTTTGTCATTGCTTACTCTTCTAAGACACTAGATGCAGCACAATCCAACTATACCACTACTGAAAAAGAACTCCTAGCTATTGTTCATGCTTTAGATAAATTCAGATCTTATTTGCTAGGTTCAAAGATAGTGGTATACATGGATCATGCAGCTTTAAAGTACTTATTGACAAAGAATGAGTCAAAGCCTAGACTCATACGTTGGATCTTACTTTTGCAAGAATTCGACATTGAGATTAGGGACCAGAGTGGATCTCAAAACCTGGTTGCGGATCATTTAAGCCGCATTGAGAATTTAAAAATTGATCCATTTCCGATCAATGACTCATTCCCATTGGATAGTTTGCATGCTGTGTCGGATAGCTTTCCTTGGTTTGCCCCGAAGGCGAACTACTTGGTTGCAAAAATCTTCCCTCCCAACTTTTCAAAAAACCAAAGGGACAAGTTGAGGAGTAATTCCAAATACTATATTTGGGATGACCCTCACTTGTGGAAGAGGGACATGGACCAAGTAATTCGAAGATGTGTCCCGGAGTCTGAATTCCAACCAATTCTTGAAGCTTGTTGATGAGCGGATAATTTATACGCTTTTTGGCATTGTTTTTAGTATGTTTTTAGTAGAATCTAGTTACTTTTAGGGATGTTTTCATTAGTTTTTATGTTAAATTCACATTTCTGGACTTTACTATGAGTTTGTGTGTTTTTCTATGATTTCAGGTATTTTCTGGCTGAAATTGAGGGACTTGAGCAAAAATCAGATTCAGAGGTTGAAGAAGGACTGCTGATGCTGTTGGATTCTGACCTCCCTGCACTCAAAATGGATTTTCTGGAGCTACAGAACTCAAAATGGCACGCTTCCAATTGCATTGGAAAGTAGACATCCAGGGCTTTCCAGCAATATATAATAGTCCATACTTTGCTCAAGTTTAGATGACGCAAACTGGCGTTCAACGCCAGCTCACTGCCCAATTCTGGCGTCCAGCGCCAGAAACAAGTTGCAAAGTGGAGTTCAACGCCCAAACTGGCACAAAAGCTGGCGTTCAACTCCAAGAATGACCTCTCCACGTGTAGACTTCAAGCTCAGCCCAAGCACAAACCAAGTGGGCCCCGGAAGTGGATTTATGCATCAATTACTTACTTCTGTAAACCCTAGTGACTAGTTTATTATAAATAGAACTTTTTATCATTGTATTCAGAGTCTTGGTTACTCCGGTTCCCCTCTGGGGCCGAGACCAATGAACTCCATTATCACTTATGTATTTTCAACGGTAGAGTTTCTGCACTCTATAGATTAAGGTGTGGAGCTCTGCTGTTCCTTAAAGATTAATGCAAAGTACTACTGTTTTCTATTCAATTCATCTTATTTCGCTTCTAAGATATTCATTCGCACTTCAACCTGAATGTGATGAACGTGACAATCATCATCATTCCCTATGAACGCGTGCCTGACAACCACTTCCGTTCTACATTAGATTGAATGAGTATCTCTTAGATCTCTTAATCAGAATCTTCGTGGTATAAGCTAGATTGATGGCGGCATTCATGAGAGTCCGGAAAGTCTAAACCTTGTCCGTGGTATTCCGAGTAGGACTCTGGGATTGAATGACTGTGACGAACTCCAAACTCGCGAGTGCTGGGCGTAGTGACAGACGCAAAAGAATAGTAAATTCTATTCCAGTATGATCGAGAACCTCCAAGATGATTAGCCATGCAGTGACAGCGCATCGGACCATTTTCACAGAGAGGAATAGGATGCAACCAACGACAAGGGTGATGCCTCCAGACGATTAGCCGTGCTGTGACAGAGCATTTGGACCATTTTTCCAAGAGGATTGAAAGTAGCCATTAGCACCGGTGGCATCCTTACACAAAGCCAGCCATAGAAAGGAGTAAGACTGATTGGATGAAGACAGCAGGAAAGCAGAGGTTCAGAGGAATGAATGCATCTCCATACGCTTATCTGAAATTCTCACCAATGATTTACATAAGTATTTCTATCCTTATTTTAGTATTAATTTCGAAAACTCCATAACTATTTTATATCCGCCTGACTGAGATTTACAAGGTGACCATAGCTTGCTTCATACCAACAATCTTCGTGGGATCGACCCTTACTCACGTAAAGTTTATTACTTGGACGACCCAGTGCACTTGCTGGTTAGTTATGCGAAGTTGTGAAGATATGTTTAGACCATGGTTCTGTGCATCCGTTTTTGGTGCCATCGCCAGGGAATCAATTTCGAACAATAATTCACAACCTGAGTAACAATTTCGCATACCAAGTTTTTGGCGCCGTTGCCGGGGATTGTTCGAGTTTTCGGCAAGCTTTTGGTCCGGTAACATCAGTGCCAAGTTTGATCCGGCAACAACACCAAGTTTTTGGCGCCGTTGCCGGGGATTGTTCGAGTTTGGACAACTAACGGTTCATCTTGTTGCTCAGATTAGGTAACTTTCTTTTTGTTTTCTTTTCAAAAAGTTTTCAAAAATCTTTCAAAAATTTCTCCTTTGTTTTTGAAAAAAAAAATGTTTTCAAAAATATATTTTCTTCAAAATTTTTAAGAATGAATTATAGTGTTTCATGAAGCATGTTGAAGCCTGACTAGCTATAAAGCCATGTCTAAATTCTTTTGGATTGGGGCTTCCAAACCATCAGCATAGAGGCAAGTTACTTTGATAATTAATGAGCAGTATATTCTCTGATGTTATATGCTAAAGCTTGGCTGGATATTAAGCCATGCCTAACCCTCAGATTGGAGCTTTAGACTAAGAATGTTGGATTCCTGGAATTCATATTAAAAATTTTGGAATCCTTATTTTTGTTTTTTAAATAATTTTCGAAAAAATACAAAAAAATTAGAAAATCATAAAAATCAAAAATATTTTTTGTGTTTCTTGTTTGAGTCTTGAGTCATGTTATAAGTTTGGTGTTAATTGCATGTTCACCTTGCATTTTTCAAAAAAATTCATGCATTCATAGTGTTCTTCATGATCTTCAAGTTGTTCTTGGTAAGTCTTCTTGTTTGATCTTTGCATTTGCATGTTTTGTGTCTTTTCTTGTTTTTCATATGCATTCCTGAATTCTTTATGTCTAAGCATTAAAGAATTCTAAGTTTGGTGTCTTGCATGTTTTCTATGCATTAAAAATTTTTAAAAAATGTATTCTTGATGTTCATCATGATCTTCATAGTGTTCTTGGTGTTCATCTTGACATTCATAGCATTCTTGCATGCATTCATTGTTTTGATCCATAACTTTCATGCATTGCATCATTTTTCTTATTTTTCTCTCTCATCATAAAAATTCAAAAATCAAAAAAATATCTTTCCCTTTTTCTCTCTTAAAATTTCGAAAATTAGATTTGACTTTTTCAAAAAATTTTAAAATCTAGTTGTTTTTATGAGTCAAATCAAATTTTCAATTTAAAAAAAATCTTATCTTTTTCAAAATCTTTTTCAAAAATCAAATCTTTTTTCAATTTTTTTTAGTTATTTTCGAAAATTTCAAAAATATTTTTCAAAAATATTTTTCTTAATTTTACATCATATTTTCGAAAATAACATCATCAATTAATGTTTTGATTTAAAAATTTCAAGTTTGTTACTTACTTGTTAAGAAAGATTCAAACTTTAAGTTCTAGAATCATATCTTGTGATTTCTTGTGAATCAAGTCATTAATTGAGATTTTAAAAATCAAATCTTTTTCAAAAACTAATTTCTATCATATCTTTTCAAAAATATCTTCTTATCTTACCTTTTTCAAAAAAGTGATTGCAAAATATCTTTTCTAACCTCCTAACTTCTTATCTTTTCAAAATTTGTTTCAACTAACTAACTAACTTTTTGTTTGTTTCTTACCTTTTTCAAAACTACCTAACTAACTCTCTCTCTCTAATTTTCGAAAAAATCTTCCCTCTTTTTCAAAATTTCTTTTTAATTAGACTAATTATTTTATTTTTTATTTGAATTTTCGAAAAACTACTAACCTTTTTCAAAAACTATTTTCGAAAATCACTAACTTTTTTTCAAAAATTATTTTCAAAAATCCTTCTCCCTCATCTCCTTCTATTTATTTATTCATCTACTAACACTTCTCTTCATCTCACGTCTCTGCTCCTATCATCACCTTGGTATTTGGATTCTTCATTCTTCTTCACCCCTATTCCTTTTCTTCTTTTACTAACAATAAGGAACCTCTTTACTGTGACATAGAGGATTCCTCTTCTTTTCTTTTTCTCTTCTCTTTCTTATGAGCAAGGACAAAGAAAAAGGCATTCTTGTTGAAGCTGATCCAGAACCTGAAAGGACTCTGAAGAGAAAACTAAGAGAAGCTAAATTACAACAATCCAGAGACAACCTTATTGAAAATTTCGAACAAGTAAAGGACATGGCAGCCGAACCCAACAACAATAATGCAAGGAGAATGCTTGGTGACTTTACTGCACCTAATTCCAATTTACATGGAAGAAGCATCTCCATTCCTACCATTAGAGCAAACAATTTTGAGCTGAAACCTCAGCTAGTTTCTCTGATGCAGTAGAACTGCAAGTTTCATGGACTTCCATCTGAAGATCCTTTTCAGTTCTTAACTGAATTCTTGCAGATCTGTGATACTGTTAAGACTAATGGAGTAGATCCTGAAGTCTACAGGCTCATGCTTTTCCCTTTTGCTATAAGAGACAGAGCTAGAATATGGTTGGACTCTCAACCCAAAGACAGCCTGAACTCTTGGGATAAGCTGGTCACGGCTTTCTTAGCCAAGTTTTTTCCTCCTCAAAAGCTGAGCAAGCTTAGAGCTGATGTTCAAACCTTCAGATAGAAAGAAGGTGAATCCCTCTATGAAGCTTGGGAAAGATATAAGCAGCTGACCAAAAAGTGTCCTTCTGACATGCTTTCAGAATGGACCATCCTGGATATATTCTATGATGGTTTATCTGAGCTATCAAAGATGTCATTGGATACTTCTGCAGGTGGATCCATTCACCTAAAGAAAATGCCTGCAGAAGCTCAAGAACTCATTGACATGGTTGCTAATAACCAGTTTATGTACACTTCTGAGAGGAATCCTGTGAGTAATGGGACGCCTATGAAGAAGGGAGTTCTTGAAATTGATACTCTGAATGCCATATTGGCTCAGAATAAAATATTGACTCAGCAAGTCAATATGATTTCTCAGAGTCTGAATGGAATGCAAGCTGCATCCAACAGTACTCAAGAGGCATCTTCTGAGGAAGAAGCTTATGATCCTGAGAACCCTGCAATAGCAGAGTTAAAATACATGGGTGAACCATATGGAAACACCTACAATCCATCATGGAGAAATCACCAAAATCTCTCATGGAAGGATCAAAAGCCTCAACAAGGCTTTAATAATGGTGGAAGAAACAGGTTTAGCAATAGCAAGCCTTTTCCATCATCCACTCAGCAACAGACAGAGAATTCTGAGCAGAATCCATCTAGCTTAGCAAATTTAGTCTCTGATATATCTAAGGCCACTGTGAGTTTCATGAATGAAACAAGGTCTTCCATTAGAAATTTAGAAGTACAAGTGGGCCAGCTGAGTAAAAGGATCACTGAAATCCCTCCTAGTACTTTCCCAAGCAATACAGAAGAGAATCCAAAAGGAGAGTGCAAGGCCATTGAATTAATTACCATGGCCGAACCTACAAGAGAGGAGAAGGACGTGAATCCCAAGGAGGAAGACCTCCTGAGACGTTCAGTGATCAATAAGGAGCTTCCCTCTGAGGAACCTAAGGAATCTGAGACTCATCTAGAGACCATAGAGATTCCATTGAACCTCCTTATGCCATTCATGAGCTCTGATGAGTATTTCTCTTCTGAAGAGAATGAGGATGTTACTGAAGAGCAAGCTGCCAAGTTCCTTGGTGCAATCATGAAGCTAAATGCCAAATTATTTAGTATTGAAACTTGGGAAGATGAACCTCCCTTGTTCACCAATGAACTAAGTGATCTGGATCAATTGACATTGCCTCAGAAGAGACAGGATCCTGGAAAGTTCATAATACCTTGTACCATAGGCACCATGATCTTTAAGGCTCTGTGTGACCTTGGTTCAGGAATAAACCTCATGCCCCTCTCTGTAATAGAGAAACTGGGAATCTATGGGGTGCAAACTGCTAAAATCTCATTAGAGATGGCAGACAATTCAAGAAAACAGGCTTATGGACAAGTAGAGGACGTGTTAGTAAAGGTTGAAGGCCTTTACATCCCTGCTGATTTCATAGTCCTGGATACTGGAAAGGAAGAGGATGAATCCATCATCCTAGGAAGACCTTTCCTAGCCACAGCAAGAGCTGTGATTGATGTGGACAGAGAAGAATTGATCCTTCAATTAAATAAGGACAACCTTGTGTTTACAACTCAAGGATCTCTCTTTGCATCCATGGAGAGGAAGCAGAAAAAGCTTCTCTCAAAGTAGAGTCAACCAAAGCCCCATAGTCAAACTCTAAATTTGGTGTTGGGAGGCCACAACAAACTCTAAGTTTGGTGTCAAACCCCCATATCCAAACTCTAAGTTTGGTGTTGGGAGGTCTCAACAAAGCTCTGCACATCTGTGAGGCTCCATGAGAGCCCACTGTCAAGCTATTGACATTAAAGAAGCGCTTGTTAGGAGGCAACCCAATGTTTATTTATCTAATTTTATTTTTGTTTTTCATGTTTTCTTAGGTTCATGATCATGTGGAGTCACAAAATAAACGAAAAATTTAGAAACAGAATCAAAAACAGCGGAAGAAAAATCACACCCTGGAGGAAGCACCTGTCTGGCGTTCAACGCCAGAACAGAGCATGGTTCTGGCGCTGAACACCCAAAATGGGCAGTATCTGGGCGCTGAACGCCCAAAATGGGCAGCATCTGGGTGCTGAACGCCAGAATTGCACCCTGGAGAAGAGCTGGCGCTGAACGCCCAGAGCAAGCATGGTTCTGGCGTTCAACGCCAGAAATGGACAACAAATGGGCATTGAACGCACAAAATGGGCACCAACCTGGCGCTGAACGCCTAGAGTTGTGTGCAAGGGCATTTTACATGCCTAATTTGGTGCAAGGTTGTAAATCCTTGAACACCTCAGGATCTGTGGACCCCACAGGATCATCTCAGGATCTGTGGACCCCACAGAATCATCTCAGGATCTGTGGACCCCACAGGATCCCCACCTACCTCCACTCACTCTCTTCTCTCTTCTCAATCATCCTCTATTCCCAATAAACACTCTTCCCCAAAACCCTTCACCTATCACCTCCATCTCTCTTCCCTATTAACCCTTCACCACTCACATCCACCCACTCTTCCCCATAAACCTACCCAATAAACTCCACCTACCTTCAAAATTCAAATCAATTTCCCACCCAAACCCACCCATATAGCCGAACCTTAACCCCCCCTCCCTTCCCTATATAAAGCCTTCCATTCTTCCTCATTTTCACACAACACAACCCTCTCTTCTCTTCTTGGCCGAAACACACCTCCCCCTCTTCTCCATCTTTTCTTCTTCTTCTTCATCTAATTCTTTATTTTCTTGCTCGAGGGTGAGCAATATTCTCAGTTTGGTGTGGTAAAAGCATAAGCTTTTTGTTTTTCCATTACCATTGATGGCACCTAAGACCGGAGAATCCTCTAGAAAAGGGAAAGGGAAGACAAAAACTTCCACCTCCGAGTCATGGGAGATGGAAAGATTCATCTCCAAAGCTCATCAAGACCACTTCTATGATGTTGTGGCCAAGAAGAAGGTGATCCCCGAGGTCCCTTTCAAACTCAAAAGAAATGAGTATCTGGAGATCCGACATGAAATTCAAAGAAGAGGTTGGGAAGTTCTAACAAATCCCATCCAACAAGTCGGCATCCTAATGGTTCAAGAGTTCTATGCCAATGCATGGATCACCAAGAACCATGATCAAAGTAAGAACCCGGATCCAAAGAACTATGTTACAATGGTTCGGGGGAAATACTTGGATTTTAGTCCGGAAAATGTGAGGTTGGTGTTTAACTTGCCTATGATGCAAGGAGATGAACGCCCCTACACTAGAAGGGTCAACTTTAATCAAAGGTTGGACCAAGTCCTCATGGACATATGTGTGGAAGGAGCTCAGTGGAAGATTGACTCCAAAGGCAAGCCGGTTCAACTAAGAAGATTGGACCTCAAGCCTGTGGCTAGAGGATGGTTGGAGTTCATCCAACGCTCCATCATCCCCACTAGCAACCGATCTGTGGATCGGGCCATCATGATCCATAGCATCATGATTGGAGAAGAAGTAGAGGTTCATGAAGTCATCTCCCTTGAACTCTATAAAATAGCCGAAAAGCCCTCTCCTAGGGCAAGGTTAGCTTTTCCTCATCTTATCTGCCATCTATGTTACTCAGCTGGAGCTTCCATAGAAGGATACATTCACATTGAGGAAGAGAAGCCCATCACTAAGAAAAAGATGGAGCAAGCAAGAGAGCCCATTCATGGAGCTCAAGAGGCGCAGGAAGCTCATCACCATGAGATCCCGGAGATGCCTCATATGCATTTTCCTCCACAAAACTATTGGGAGCAAATCAACACCTCCCTAGGAGAATTAAGTTCCAACATGGGACAACTAAGGGTGGAACATCAAGAGCACTCCATCATCCTTCATGAAATAAGAGAAGATCAAAAAGCAATGAGGGAGGAGCAACAAAGACAAGGAAGAGACATAGAAGAGCTCAAGGACATCATTGGTTCCTCAAGAAGGAAACGCCACCATCACTAAGGTGGACTCATTCCTTGTTCTTACTTTCTCTATTTTTCGTTTTCTCTATGTTAAGTGCTTATCTATGTTTGTGTCTTCATTACATGATCATTAGTAGTTAGTAACTTTGTCTTAAAGTTATGAATGTCCTATGAATCCATCACCTCTCTTAAATGAAAAATGTTTTAATTCAAAAGAACAAGAAGTACATGAGTTTTGAATTTATCCTTGAACTTAGTTTAATTATATTGATGTGGTGACAATGCTTCTTATTTTCTGAATGTATGCTTAAACAGTGCATATGTCTTTTGAAGTTGTTGTTTAAGAATGTTAAATATGTTGGCTCTTGAAAGAATGATGACAAGGAGACATGTTATTTGATAATCTGAAAAATCATAAAAATGATTCTTGAAGCAAGAAAAAGCAGCAAAGAACAAAGCTTGCAGAAAAAAAAAAGAAAAGAAAAAAAAATAGGCGAAAAAAAAATAGAAAGAAAGAGAAAAAGCAAGCAGAAAAAGTCAAAAGCTCTTAAAAACCAAGAGGCAAGAGCAAAAAGCCAATAACCCTTAAAACCAAAAGGCAAGGGCAAATAAAAAGGATCCCAAGGCTTTGAGCATCAGTGGATAGGAGGGCCTAAAGGAATAAAATCCTGGTCTAAGCGGCTAAACCGAGCTGTCCCCAACCATGTGCTTGTGGGGTGTAGGTGTCAAGTGAAAACTTGAGACTAAGCGGTTAAAGTCAAGGTCCAAAGCAAAAAAAGAGTGTGCTTAAGAACCCTGGACACCTCTAATTAGGGACTTTAGCAAAGCTGAGTCACAATCTGAAAAGGTTCACCCAATTATGTGTCTGTGGCATTTATGTATCCGGTGGTAATACTGGAAAACAAAGTGCTTAGGGCCACGGCCAAGACTCATAAAATAGCTGTGTTCAAGAATCATCATACTGAACTAGGAGAGTCAATAACACTATCTAAACTCTGAGTTCCTATAGAAGCCAATCATTCTGAACCTCCATGGATAAAGTGAGATGCCAAAACTATTCAAGAGGCAAAAAGCTGCAAGTCCCGCTCATCTGATTGGAGCTATGTTTCATTGATAGTTTGAAATTTATAGTATATTCTCTTCTTTTTATCCTATTTGATTTTCAGTTGCTTGGGGACAAGCAACAATTTAAGTTTGGTGTTGTGATGAGCGGATAATTTATACGCTTTTTGGCATTGTTTTTAGTATGTTTTTAGTAGAATCTAGTTACTTTTAGGGATGTTTTCATTAGTTTTTATATTAAATTCATATTTCTGGACTTTACTATGAGTTTGTGTGTTTTTCTGTGATTTTAGGTATTTTCTGGCTGAAATTGAGGGACTTGAGCAAAAATCAGATTCAGAGGTTGAAGAAGGACTGCTGATGCTGTTGGATTCTGACCTCCCTGCACTCAAAATGGATTTTCTGGAACTACAGAACTCAAAATGGCGCACTTTTAATTGCATTGAAAAGTAGACATCCAGGGCTTTCCAGCAATATATAATAGTCCATACTTTGCCCAAGTTTAGACGACGCAAACTGGCGTTCAACGCCAGCTCGCTGCCCAATTCTGGCGTCCAGCGCCAGAAACAAGTTGCAAAGTGGAGTTCAACGCCCAAACTGGCACAAAAGCTGGCGTTCAACTCCAAGAATGACCTCTCCACGTGTAGACTTCAAGCTCAGCCCAAGAACACACCAAGTGGGCCCCGGAAGTGGATTTATGCATCAATTACTTACTTCTGTAAACCTTAGTGACTAGTTTATTATAAATAGAACTTTTTATCATTGTATTCAGAGTCTTGGTTACTCCGGTTCCCCTTTGGGGCCGAGACCAATGAACTCCATTATCACTTATGTATTTTCAACGGTAGAGTTTCTGCACTCCATAGATTAAGGTGTGGAGCTCTGCTGTTCCTCAAAGATTAATGCAAAGTACTACTATTTTCTATTCAATTCATCTTATTTCGCTTCTGAGATATTCATTCGCACTTCAACCTGAATGTGATGAATGTGAAAATCATCATCATTCCCTATGAACGCGTGCCTGACAACCACTTCCGTTCTACATTAGATTGAATGAGTATCTCTTAGATCTCTTAATCAGAATCTTCGTGGTGTAAGCTAGATTGATGGCGGCATTCATGAGAGTCCGGAAAGTCTAAACCTTGTCCGTGGTATTCCGAGTAGGACTCTGGGATTGAATGACTGTGAAGAACTCCAAACTCGCGAGTGCTGGGCGTAGTGACAGACGCAAAAGGATAGTAAATTCTATTCCAGTATGATCGAGAACCTCCAAGATGATTAGCCATGCAGTGACAGCGCATCGGACCATTTTCACAAAGAGGAATAGGATGCAACCAACGACAAGGGTGATGCCTCCAGACGATTAGCCGTGCTGTGACAGAGCATTTGGACCATTTTCCCGAGAGGATTGAAAGTAGCCATTGGCACCAGTGACATCCTTACACAAAGCCAGCCATAGAAAGGAGTAATACTGATTGGATGAAGACAGCAGGAAAGCAGAGGTTCAGAGGAATGAATGCATCTCCATACGCTTATCTGAAATTCTCACCAATGATTTACATAAGTATTTCTATCCTTATTTTAGTATTAATTTCGAAAACTCTATAACTATTTTATATCCGCCTGACTGAGATTTACAAGGTGACCATAGCTTGCTTCATACCAACAATCTCCGTGGGATCGACCCTTACTCACGTAAGGTTTATTACTTGGACGACCCAGTGCACTTGCTGGTTAGTTATGCGAAGTTGTGAAGATATGTTTAGACCATGGTTCTGTGCATTCGTTTTTGGTGCCATCGCCAAGGAATCAATTTCGAACAATAATTCACAACCTAAGTAACAATTTCGCGTACCACTTGTCATTCGTCCGAATGTGGTGGCCACTTTGGCCCACAAAGGACCGCTAAAAAAGTGTTGGATTATGGATTCTGGTGGCCAACCTTATTCAAGGATGCTAATCGGTTGTGTGTGTCTTGCCATCAGTGTCAGAAGTCAGGAAACGCATCCCAAAAGGATGAAATACCTCAGCAACCTATGTTGTTCTGTGAGATATTTGATGTTTGGGGCATTGACTTTATGGGACCGTTTCCCAACTCTAGTGGGTATCTGTACATTCTGTTAGCGGTTGACTACGTGTCAAAGTGGGTAGAGGCCATACCTACCCACCTTGACGACGCCAATACCGTTATTTCTTTCATTAGGAATCACATTGTATGCCGTTATGGGTCGCCACGAGCAATCATGAGCGACCAAGGATCCCACTTTTGTAACATGAAGGTAGAAGCATTGCTCAAGTGCTATGGAGTGTCGCATAAGGTTGCTACTTCTTATCATCCACAAATAAATAGACAAGCGGAAGTGTCCAACCGGGAAATCAAGAGAATCTTGGAGAAAGTAGTCAATCCGCAAAGAAAGGATTGGAGCCTCCGGTTAGGAGATGCACTATGGGCATATAGAACGGCCTACAAGACTCTGATAGGGATGAGTCCTTTCCGGATTGTCTATGGTAAGGCATGCCACCTTCCGGTGGAGATTGAGCATCGAGCCTATTGGGCAGTAAAGCAGTGCAACATGGATTTGGCCAAGGCGGGTGAAGCTAAGAAGTTACAACTAGAAGAGCTTGAGTGTTTGAGGAACGAGTCATATGAGAATGCCCGAATCTACAAGGAAAAGACTAAAGTGTTCCATGACCATCACATCCGGAAGAAGGACTTCCAAGAAGGTGATGAGGTCCTCCTCTACAACTCAAGGCTCCGATTCATGCCTGGCAAGCTTCGCTCTAGATGGGAAGGACCTTTCAAGGTGAAGGAGATGAAGCCCTACGGAGTGGTGGAATTGTTTGATCCCAAGAGTGAAACAACTTTTAAAGTGAATGGACATAGAGTAAAGAAGTATCATGGTTGCAAGCCCCCAAAAGAGCTAGATGTGTACATATTGGAGGATGCACCAAGGAGAGAGGAAGCTTAAGAAAAGGACCGTCCAACTTAAGGACGTTAAAGAAAAGTGCTTGGTGGGAGGCACCCCACCGTGGTAAGATCTTCCTTGTTTATACCATCTTATTTGTATCCTTAGTTTCTTGTGAATTTTGTGATCTCTTGATGATTGATTGAATGCATAGGAATGCTAGCTTTGTTGATTATGTTGGATAGATAGGATGTTCATATAGATAGGATGTGAAAAAAGATAAAGAAAACGAAAAAAATTCTTTGAAGAAGGGCACCGACGCGCCAGCGCACAGTGCGCTCGCGCGCCGGTAGCGCAATTCCACTCTTGGGCCAAATACCCGAGAGTCATGCCCACTTTGTGCTCAACTTGCGCCAGGCACCCATGCGTTCGCGTACATGCCGCCTGCACGCACCATTGCAATTTAACCATCGACGCGCAAGCGCACGGTGCGCGCGCGCGCCGATGGAGATATGTGGACTCTCTGGTACAAAAACCAGAGAGTTGTGCCACAATTGGGCCAACCCTGTGCCAAAACTGATGCGTCTGCGCGTTGTGCGTGTCGGCGCAAAATGTGCGTCCGCGTGCCTGCCTCCCTGATTCACTCTGGTACAAAAACCAGAGACTTGAACCAACTTTGTGCCACTTTTGTGCCTGAGGCACAACTTCCCTCGCGCACGCGTCCTCTGCTAGTACCCTCACCGACGCGCCAGCGCACCTTGCGCGCGCACGCCGGTTGCGCGAGTCAGTTTTATACTTTCGCGCCTGGTCCTGTTTTCTTTCTTCCTCAACCCTTTTCTTTCTTAGTTTCTTTTCCTTCTCCCTCCATCATTTCCCTTCTCTTCTTCTTCTTCCCTAACCCACCACCACTGTCTCCAGCCACTCACCGGCGACAACCACCTTTTCCGGTGGCACTACACTTCCCCTATTTTCGCTCTCATCTTCACAAAAGAAGATTCAACCTTGTTCCTTCATACTTTTCAAGGTTTCACTTCTTCCATTTTCCCTTGCATTATTTCTTCTAGTTAGATGCTTCTTATTGCTTTACTTAGTTTCCCTTTTGCTTGCATGATGCTGTTTCTTGCATTTTGTTTGCTTACTTTTCCTTTTTCCTTATTTCTCCATGGATGTTGAATTTGAACTTAATTTGCATTAATAGATCTTTTGTCATTCTTTTTCTTATCTTTGCCAATGTGTGATGTTTATGTGATGATTGATGTTCCATTTTGGACTTTGAATTGGTTTAGTATCTCATAATTGCTCATTGCTTGATTATTGCACGCCATGTGTTCGAGAAAATCCACACATACCATTTTGGTTCATTTTAGTCATATACTTTCAAATTAGTGCTCCTTCCTCGTTCACCTGCTTTCTCTTAAATGCATTGAGTCTAATTTGTGTGCTTAAAGTTCATACTTGCCAATTAGATATTAATTGAACATGACTTGCTCTTTATTATGGATGCTTGAGATTACTCTTCTCATGCCATTGCATGCTTTACTTCCTCTTGCATCCCATGCCAAGTGTCATGACCCTTGCTTTTACATTCACAATGGGCACTACAAGTCACTTGTATGTTTTTGTCAAATTGATTCTTGGGTTTAATGTTTTCCTTCCTTCCCTTCCTTTTTAGGATGGCCACCAAGAAAGGCAAGGAGATAGCTTCGAGGAAACCAGCCGCAAAAAGGGCACCCCAAAGGTCAAACTCTAAGGCGCGCTCTTCATTAGGAGCCAAACCCCTATCTAAAAAAGGAAAGACACCCGCTCCTATTGATGAGAATGACTAGGGCAAACCGGCGAAAGATTCTTCAAGATTCTCCAACCGCTTCTGTGAACTTATGTTCCTCTCCATAGCTGTAAGGAACTATCATCCTGAGCATCTACTCGCTCCGACGGACAAGGTTGCTCCTTATATTTTGCCCCGCATTGAATAGCGAGGATGGGAGTTTCTCTTGAGGAAACCAAGGGAAATCAACCTCTCTTGGGTGGAAGAATTCTACACTAACTACCATCTTCCCTCTCTTCAATTGGTATACATGCGCCGGAAGCAGGTCTCGATTTCAGAAGAGGCTATTCAGCAAGCGCTTAATGTTCTACCGGTACTAAGTGACATGGATGGCTACCAAGAAGTCTTACGTCAGTGAGAGAAGTTTGGATTCGATTGGGATTTGATCCTTCGAGTCATTGCTGAACCAGAGGCATTTTGGATCCATGGTCGACTGCGGATGAGGCCCAAGAGCATTGACGCTCGCTTTCTCACTGTGGAAGCTAGAGCTTGGGCCCAAATTCTATCTCACTATGTGCTACCTAGCACCCACAAGTCGTCCCTCACGGCAGACCTCGCCTTGCTTGTTTGGTGCGTTCTCACGGAGAAGCCGGTGAACATTCCGCTTCTTGTCAAGCAAGCGATGAGTCAAGTTCACGACCAGGGTAATTTACCATTTTCAGCATTGGTATCTGATTTAGTTGCTACTGCGGGTGTTTCTTGGGAAGCCAAGGACAAAAAGATTATAGTTCTGGCTAAGGACGATGTGGTCCTAAGCAGAAAATACCTACACCTTCCCATGAACAAACCAAGCCTTGACATGACCCCGCCACTTCTTTTTCCTTTTAGCTCATCATCACCACCACTGAGATCCACACATCAAGGGATGGAAGATCTTCACCAGAAGCTTGATAGATATGAGCGGCGCAACCACCGCTGATATACTTACATCAAAAAGTTTCTGCGCTGTGTTACCCCTAGCATGGAGGAACCCAAAATATTCACATCCACCTCAAACCCAAGTGATGGGAGTTCTGATGAAGGGGATAGTGAAGGTTCCGGTCCCGACCGTCCCTTGCGTATTATTCGTAGCACGGAGGACCGTGCTAATTTCTAAAGTGTGGGGAGGTCGTTCGACCGATCTCCATGGGTAACAATCTCTTCCCTTCGATACCCATGGATTTATTTTTGCTTAGAAGTTAGTATATTGCATGTGTAGTTAGTTTTGCTTATAAATACCCTTTGCATGATAGTTAGTTTCTATAGAGTTACATGGTCAAAACAATAACTTCCTTTCCAAGAAACTGTGTTTTGGGTGACCTACCAAAATTCTGAAATTTTTTTTGCAGTAAACTTGCTTTAAGAACGTATTTTGGAACATAGTGATTGAGCTAAGAACACAAGCATGAAAGTTTTGAGCCTATTGCATGGTTACATCTTCTAACCATTATTTTCATTCTTGTGTGCATATCTCTCTCTCTATGATTGTGATCCTTGCTTTGTCTGATTCTATATGTCCATTGCTTTGTGTATGAATGCATTTACATGATTGAGGCCATCATTTCAATAGTCACTTTTCCCAAATGGCCTTAACCCTCTTATCTGCCATTGCTAACCAATTTTGAGCCTATGATAAACCCCCTTTTGTTCTTAGATAGAGCACATCAACAGCCCTAAGCAAAAAATCATGAATGTCCCTGAATTTGGATCCTTGATTAGCTTAGGTAAGTTAGGATGTGTATCATTCAAATAGGAGGGTATACTTGGGAAATTAGGGTAGATATATAGGTGTGTAATTATAGTGTAATTGGAAATTCTAGGATTTGGGAATATACTCATGTGTTGAATGATTAAACTGTATGCATTGAAACTTTTGTTCACAAAGAAACCCCAAGAAAAGGGGATTAAAAAAAAAGAGAGAAAGCAATGAAAGGGGACAAAGATACCCCAAGATAAAGTAACAAAAACAATGCATATGGGTGTGAATTGGAAAGAATGCATGAGTATGCAAAAAGAGTAAAAGTCAAGGGTAGCTAGGTAATGTATTGTAGTAGTATAGGTTGTTCTATGTGTCTAGTGGATCCTAGGTTGATCAAGGACTCAAATTTTAAGCCCACTTGGCCATATACATCCTTACCTTCACCCTAGCCCCGTTACAATCCATGAATAAGACCTCATGATACTTGTAAGCATGCATTAAGTAATTGTTGATTGTTAGATGAAAGACAAATCTTGGAAAGCATGATTAGGAGAAGATTGAGTGACGAACCCTATACACTTGAGCGAACAGAGCAGATACACTTCCGGTGAGGGTTCGACGCTCAATGCTTGTTCTCGGCTTTCAAAAGCGTTTGTTTAGCAAGTCATATGCACTCCTTAGTGGTATTCAATTTGGTAGGATTCATGAATTACATACTATTTTCACCCTATATGCTCACATGTATTCTTGGAGGATAGATTAACTCTTGACCAAGTAGGTAGATGATTTTACATTAGTTGCATGCATCCATTTAGGTAGTTTGCATTTCATAAACCCTTTCTCACCATGATCTTTGGTCTTTTTATTTTAAGCATGAGGACATGCTTGGTTTAAGTGTGGGGAGATTTGATAAACCCTGATTTTGTGGTTTATCTTGTGCTTATTTTGGGGGATTTTATCAATATTTCTCACACTTATTCGCAAGAAATGCATAGTTTTGTGTTCACTTCTCAATATTGCTCCATAATGGAAAACATGCTTATTTTGCCTTAAAATTGCCATATTTTAATCCTCTTCTATTGCCATTCGATGCCGTGATGTATTTGTTGAGTAATTTCAGGAATTATAGGGTAGGAATGACATAGAAGAGAGGGAGAAAGCATGTACAAAAAGGGAGGAACATGAAGAATTGAAATCTTGGGAGAAGCAGCATCGGCGTGCCCGTGCACTCCACGCGCACGCGTGGATGAGGTTGGCTGGAAGCGGCGCGCAAGGATGGACGCATCCGCACGGATCAAAAGATTCCTATCGACGCGCACGCGTGGATCGCAAAATCAATCGGCGCGCGCGCACGCATGGCGCACACGCGTGGGAAGCTGCACGTGACCTCATTAAAGAAAATCATGCCTGGCGATTTCTGAGGCTCATCAGGCCCAATTTCAAGCTATTTCTGCATGGAAAAGACCTAAGGATGCTAGGGGGAAAGGGGGGATCAATCATTTTTACACAAGACACAATTTTTGCTAGTTTTTGGTTTTTCTTTGGTTATTCTAGAGAGAGAAACCCTTGTTCCTCTCTAGATCTAGTTTTAATTTGATCTTCCCTTGTTGTATTGTGAATTAGATTTTGTTAATTACTAGTTTTAATTGTTCAATTTGAATTCCTTGTTATAATTTTGCTTATATCTAGTGATAGTTTTATGAACCCTTGTTAATTGTCATTTTATACCCATTTCATGAATGTTGTGAATCTTGACTTGTTGATGTTACATTGATGATTTCTATGTTTAGTTTTGTTGTTTGGATGATTGTATGTTGATAATTGTTAGTGGGTACTTGTAGATTTCAATTTAATTGCTATTTGAACATGTTTTTTGTTAATGCTTACCATGTGTTTGATGAATTGTTTACTTTGATTATGGAGTAGTTTCCTTCACTCTTGGCCTAGGTCAAGGAAATTAGGTAAACTTGAGTCATTGGGTCTAATGGATTTGATGATTTGGGAGCCCTTGGTGGTCAATTTGATACTCATTGACGCCAACCCATTACTAATCTAATTAGTAGGTAGGTTGGGACTTATGAGTTGATGTGATCAAAGCCATTTGACGTACTTCAAGTCTAGGAGTAGATATTACGTACTTAAGACTTTTGGAAGTAGACTTAATGAGCTTGGTTCCTCATAATTGTCAAGATATGGTTGTTAGACAAGGATGGTGACCCCAATTCCCATGCCTAGCCAAGAGTTGCTTTTATTATTCATATTTGAAAACCAAATTTCTCAACTATTTGCCTTAGTTATAGTTACTTGTTTGGTTTATAATAGAATTAAGTGGAATATTACTTGTTCATTGGAATAGCTCATGTTTCGCTTAGTTAATTGAATTAATTTGTTGCAATTTAAGATTACTTGCTTGTTAAGATTACAATTTATTTTCATGCTTATAACTCACAACCCCGGATTTCTAACCAATGTTGAAGCACATGTTTGCCCATTCCTTGTGAGACGACCCAAGGTTTGAATACTTTGGTTATTTCTATTGGGGTTGAACTTGTGACAACCAAATCCCTCTTCTAAATTTGACACCCGAGGATTGTTGTTGGTAGAGCTATACTTGTAACATGATCGTATTGAAGAAAATCTTTACCAATACACCCTTGGGGGATTCGGTCATTACGCTGATGAGTTCCTCTGGTGGGGCTATGTGAAAATTAGCATGCTTCTGGCATGGTGGACAGGTTTTTACGGGCTTGGTTGCTTCTTTTTGCAAAGTCAGCAAATAGAATCCGGCTCAGAGTACTTTTTTGGCGACAGCTTATGCTCCGAGATGGTTGCCACAGATGCCACTGTGTACTTCTTCTAAGACTTCCTTTGTGTTGGAAGTCGGCACACACTTTAACAGTGGTGTTGAAATCCCTCTCTTGTATAGAGTATTGTTTATGATGGTGTAGTATTGTACCTCCCGTTTTAACATCTTCGCCTCCTTCTTATATGTAGGGCGTGTTTCTGCTTTGAGGTAGTTAATTATAGGAGTCATCCATCCTTGATCCCGACCTATTATGGCTAGGACCTTTTCTTCTTCTGAGATTGATGGATTCTGTAGTATCTCCTGGATGAGGCTTCTATTGTTGCCCCCTGATTTGGTGCTGAATAGTTTTGAGAGTGCATCAG
Organism: Arachis hypogaea; assembly: GCF_003086295.3. Taxonomy (NCBI): domain Eukaryota; kingdom Viridiplantae; phylum Streptophyta; class Magnoliopsida; order Fabales; family Fabaceae; genus Arachis; species Arachis hypogaea. Next base: position 58,769,645 of record NC_092050.1, read on the forward strand.
CTCGAGCATTCTGTTTCTGAGGTATGTGGCAGACCTCATATTTCCTGAGTTGTTGGAGCTGTTCCCTGGTTTTATCCAAGTACTTTTTCATGGTAGGATCCTTAGCTTGGTAGCTTCCTGCTATTTGTGAGGTGACTACTTGTGAGTCGCTGAAGGTGATAAGTTTTTGAGCTCCGACCTCCTTAGCCAACTTCAAACTAGCTAGTAATGCCTCATATTCGGCTTGGTTATTTGAAGCAGGAAACCTGAATTTGAGGGAAAGTTCGATTTGGGTTCCCTGGTCGCTTTCTATTATCACACCTGCGCCACTTCCGGTTTTGTTTGAGGAGCCGTCTACGTAGAGATTCCATTCTGTAGGGATTTCTGGGGTGTCAGTAAACTCTGCAATGAAGTCGGCCAGATACTGTGATTTGATGGCTGTCCAAGCTTCATATTGAAGGTCAAATTCGGACAACTCGATTGCCCACTGTAATATTCTTCCTGCTAAATCTGTTTTCTGCAGAATGCCTTTTATGGGCTGGTTGGTCCGAACCTTGATGATGTGGGCTTGAAAATATGGGCGAAGTCGTCGAGACGTTAGTATGAGAGCGTAGGCGAATTTTTCTATTTTTTGGTAGTTCAATTCGGACCCTTGTAGTGCTTTGCTGATGAAATATATAGGTTGTTCTCCACTTTCGTCCTCTCTGACCAGCGCTGAGGCTACTGCCCGATTTCCTACTACGAGATACAATACAAGTGGTTCTCCTTCCCATGGCCGAGGGTTGTCTTAGGAACCTTTTGAAATCCTGAAAAGTCTGCTCGCACTCCGTTGTCTATTCAAACCTCTTTCCCTTCCTTAGAGTGGCGTAGAAGGGGAGAGATCTTATTGCTGATCCGGTTAGAAATCTAGACAAGGCTGCCAATCTTCCATTGAGTTTTTGTACCTCTTTAATACAGGTCGGACTCTTCATGTCGAGTATAACCTGGCATTTATCCGGATTTGCCTTGATTCCTTTTTGTGTGAGCATGAAACCCAAGAATTTGCCAGCTTTTACTGTGAAGGTGCATTTTGCAGGGTTAAGTCGCATGCCATGCCTTCTTATGGTATCAAATACCTGGGTGAGGTCGGACAGTAATGACTCCTCGCTTTGTGTCTTTACTAACATGTCATCCACGTATACCTCCATGATTTTCCCGACATGGTCTGTGAAGACTTTATTCATTAATCGTTGGTAAATGGCTCCGGCGTTTTTGAGTCTGAATGGCATGACGACGTAGCAGTAGTTTGCTTTTGGGGTTAAGAATGAGGTTTTTTCTTGATCAGGTGGGTACATTGGGATTTGATTGTATCCTGAATAGGCGTCCATAAATGAGAGGTATTTGTATCCGGAGGAGGCATCCACCAGAGCGTCGATACTTGGGAGTGGATAAGGATCTTTTGGGCAAGCTTTGTTGAGGTAGGTGTAGTCCGTGCACATCCGCCATTTCCCATTTGATTTTTTCACCAAGAAGACATTGGCTAGCCATAGTGGGTACTTGACTTCTCTTATGAATCCTGCCTCTAGTAGAGCTTGTACTTGTTCTTTCACAGCTTGGGATTGTTCTGGTCCGAGCTTTCTACGTCTTTGCTATATTGGCCGAGATCCTGGGTATACTGCCAGCTTGTGGCACATTAGCTTGGGGTCTATGCCCGACATGTCTGCGGTTTTCCATGCGAAGAAGTCGACATTATCTCTTAAGAACTATATGAGGGACTCCTTTACGTCTCCTTTTAGGTTTGTGCCAATATTGGTTGTTTTATCTGGGATATCTCCGATCTGGACTTTTTCTATCTCGCCTTCAGGTTGTGGACGAAGTTCTTTCCGCCCTCGAACTCCCCCGAGTTTGATGGTGTGGATTTCTTCTCCTTTGACTCTGAGGTTCAGACTTTCGTTGTAACAGCGGCGCGCCATTTTTTGGTCTGCTTTTATCGTAGCGATCCCTTCTGTGGTTGGGAACTTCATGCACAGATGTGGAGTCGAGACTACTGCGCCGAGTTGATTTAGCATTGTATGACCTATTAGGGCATTGTAGGCTGAACTCACGCTGACCCCGATGTAGTCTATGTTGAGAATCCTTGACCGGTTTCCTTTTCCAAAGGTTGTGTACAGTGAGACGTATCCAAGTGGTTGAATTGGAGTGTCTCCTAGTCCGAATAAACTGTTTGGATATACTCTGAGTTCTTTTTGCTCTAGGCCGAGTTTGTCGAAGGCGGTTTTGAACAAGTTGTCAGCCGAGCTTCCCTGGTCCACCAGTGTGCGGTGGAGATTAGCGTTGGCTAATATGATAGTGATGACCATGGGATCGTCATGTCCCAAGATGACACCAGCTGCGTCCTCTTTAGTGAAAGTGATAGCAGGGAGTTCGGGTGCTCCTTCTCCTCCCTCGACATGATATACTTCTTTAAGATGTCTTTTGCGAGATGATTTGGAAATTCCTCCTCCCGCAAATCCTCCGTGTATCATGTGGACATGACTCTCCGGGGTATGAGGTGGTCGTTCAGTTCGTCCGACCTCTTCGTCCCTTCTTCTTTTTCTGGGCTCATCTGTTTTGCTGGCTAAGTACCGATCTAGCCTCCCCTCTCTCACCAATTTTTCTATGACATTTCTTCAAATCGAAGCACTCGTTGGTGGGATGTCCATAGATTCGATGGTATTCACAGTATTCTGTCCGATTTCCTCCTCCTTTCTTGCTTTTGAGTGGGTGAGGTGGGGGTATCTTTTCAGTATGGCATACTTCTCGATAAACATCTACAAGAGATACCTGAAGAGGAGTGTAATTGTGGTATTTCTTGATCTTTTCTCCATGCTGATCTTCTTTTTTCTTGGACTCTTTATCCTTATCTCAGGAGGAGTAGGAGAATCCGGGCTTTGAGGTTTCTCCTAGTCAAGAGTTTTCCTCCATGTTGATGTACTTCTCTACTCGTTCTTGCACTTCATTCAGGGATGTGGGATATTTTTTCGATATGGAGTGACTAAAAGGTCCCTCTCGTAAGCCATTGATGAGACCCATAATGGCTGCTTCTGTTGGCAGATTTTGTATATCCAGACATGCTTTGTTGAATCTTTCCATGTAGCTGCAAAAACTTTCCCGATCTCCGTGCTTGATCCCTAATAGGCTAGGGGCATGCTTGGTTTTGTCCTTCTGGATGAAGAATCTGGCTAGAAACTTTTTGGCTAAGTCGTCAAAGCTTGAGATGGACCTAGGGGCAGATTGTCGAACCATTTAATTACTATTTTTGTCAAGGTAGTCGGGAAGGCTTTGCACAGAATTGCATCTGAGGCGTCAGTGAGATACATTCTACTTCTAAAACTACTGAGATGGTGGCTGGGATCTGATGTGCCATCATTGTAGTATAGTGGTGAGTATTCCCGCCTGTCACGCGGGCGACCCAGGTTCGATCCCCGGCAACAGCGCCAATGTTCCAAGGGTTACCTGAAACTGTAGGTCGATCTCGAACGAGATCTTCTGTGCTGGTCGGAGGTGACGTGTTTGGCTTGTGGGTGGTGGCCGGAGCTGTCGTGTCCGACTTGTTGGACTGGCAATGCTAGTGATCCTTTGTCACCGGAGGGTGGTGGTACCTGCAAGGGACTCCGATGCCTAAGTTAGCAAGGGTATTAAGCAGGTTTTTAGTAGAATCAGAGTATGAGTTATACCTGGGTGCTCCAGTGTATTTATAATATTGTAGAGTGATCTTTTCTGGAGATAAGATAGTTATCTTATCTTATCTTTGAGTGAAGTCATCTTATCTTTAGGGGGAACCGTCCTAATCTTTCTAGGCTTTGGCTGCCTTTATATTTGGGCCGTGTTCCTTTGTCTAGGCCTTCTTGGGCCTCTGCAATGGTTTGGTCGACCTCTTTTATGAAGAAGTTAGGTAATCCTGGTCTGAACAGGCCGGTTGACTTGTCTTCAGTCAGCCTGGGTCGTACAGCTCAACCCAGGGCATGAACAGCAGCAATTATTGAAGAGGAAGAAGTGGTTACAGACCTAGGAGATGTTGAACCTCCATGGAAAAGTCCAGTTATAGAGCCTCCTTCTAATGTGTTTGATGTTGATATTGAGGAGGGCGTATAACCTCCAAGGCAGATCATGGTTGAAGACTTTGCAGAGGTTAATCAAGAGATGGAGATTAAAGAGGAAGAAGCACAACCTCCCATGCCATTGGTAAACAATGAAGAAGAGATCGAATTAGAAGAAAACTACCAAGAGGAAGAGGTTAAAATTAAAGAAGCTTGCAAGGATGTGGAAGTTGTCAAGGAAGAGCTCAGAGGAATGGATCTGGAAATCACCTTGCCAAAGTTGTTGGAGACCTCTCCCCCAAAGCCATCACCATCCATTCCTTCATTCAAGTGGGTAAATCTTTCATCTCTAAGCTTAATTAGCCCACTTGAATATGCTTTGCTTAAGACGGATGGGCAACTTAGAGCTCTTTGTGGCTATAAGAGCAGGTGGGAAATGGTTAGTGGTAAGAATTGTCATGCAAGGTTCAAATGGTTGCATGCTCCAAATTGAACTACAAGGGTTGGTACAATTCTCAATTGAATGGGTTTAGGAAGCTGTTTAGATGTCTCAGTGAGAATTCAAATTGTGTGCCACCCGGTTGGAACAATGATGATCAAGGCAAAGACGGGTGCAAAAGCAAGGTTTGGGACCCCAAAATTCATTCTAGAAATCAACACTCTTGGGCCCTTGTCACTTGCTTTAACTTGCTTGAAGGCTTTAGGTGCCTAGTTTAGGATCCCGGAGGCTACTGGAATTGCAAACATTGGTGGAGATTCCTGGATGAGTTCAAGCACAAGCCACCATAACAAGGGGCTCACCGAATGTCTAACTTAAGGACTCTAACAAAAAGTGCTAGGTGGGAGACAACCCACCATGGTATGATCGTTCTTTTTCAGTCTTAGTTTTATTTTATTTTGTTTTATTCTTAGTTTTATTCTATTCTATTTTTCTTAGTGTTCATTCATAATGTCTGCATCAGCATCTGTATTCTGCATTCTGCAATTTTCAAAAAAAAAGGGGGAATCGACGTGCAAGCGTCTATGACACGCGCGCGTCGTATGTGTGTACGCAATGGAACAGAGAGTTGCGCGAGAGACGCACGGGAGGTGTGCCTGGCGCACAAGCCAACCCACGCATACGTGTGCTGCACGCGTACGCGTCACCAGCGTTTTTGACAATCGACGCATAAGCGTCCCTGACGCGTACGCATGGGATTGCAAATCGGCGTAACAAGGTACTTGAACAAAGAGTTTTGATGCCATGGTACTGGAGCCGCGCGGGTACTCACGCGTACGCGTCCCCGACGCGTGCGCGTCCTTTCGCCTTCTGACCACCCACGCATACGCATGGGCGACGCGTATGCGTCACATGGTTAGTGCAGTTTTCACGTGTACGCGTGATGCACGCGAGCGCGTCGCGTCCCGATTTTTCATCCCCTCCTCCTTTCTTTCTTCATTCTTATTGCATTTAATTACTTTTCTTTCTTCAAAAATTTTTCTCTTTCATGCTTAGTTATTTATGGTTTCTTTTCCATTCTTTTCTTTTTCTTCATGCATTTTTTATGTTGGTGTTGGAGCTTTATTTGGGTCTTAGATTATTATACTTGAGCTTGTGGATATCATCAAGAGTGATTTGATAATTAATTTTAATTTTTGGATTGTATGCATGTTTGGAGTTCCTACCTTCCCTCACATATTTTACATGCATACCAAGTGTTTGTGAAAAGACCGTATGGCATTGTGAATTCTTACTTATTCTATTCTTCTACTCTACCGCCTGTTTTTCACAAAAGTCTCGCAATCTTTTATTGATTAAATATAATTGTCAACACAAACGTGATTGTTAGTTTGTTACATTTGATAATCAAATTGAGCTATTAATGCTTGATCTATGCTACACATGCCTTTACCGGCATGCTAATAAACATCTTGCATCTAATTGCCTCAATATATCATGCTATATTTCCATTGATGTCCTAATTACATGGAGTCGCGACCATGTGTTTACGACATTCTTCTTTACCTTGGCATTGATTATCACTTGTACTTTCCATCTCCCCGGTTATTGCTATTTGATTTTATGTCCCTTTCTTTTATCCCTTTTCAGGATGGCCACCAGGAAAGGTAAAGAGAAAGCCTCTAACAAGCCACCGGCGAGGAGAGGAACGAAAAGCACAAGCACCTTCCACAAATCAGCTGCTCCTTTAGATACTTTAGAGGTTGGACCGGCTGGACCGGCAGGCAAAGCGAATAAAGCGCTGTAACAAGCACCGATTTACATACCTCAAGGAGTTGATTGTTGGCAACCACCCACCTGAGGAAGACCAAGACACTCCGAACTCCACCTTACCTACCAGCACTGGGAGCCATGACGGCCCCGACTGTGGAGATGCTGTTACCAGCCCCCATTTGTTTCTGACTGATGGCACTAAGGACGGTGCCAAGCTTTAAGTGTGGGGAGGTCGGTCAGTACCTAACTTCCGGAGGTAATTGCTTTTACTTAACACCAATAGGTTTTTTTTTTTTTAGTTTTTCTTTTGTTAAATAGGATAAATTGTATAGTAATAAGTGTTTGCATGTATGTTCTACTTGGTTGAAAAATAATAAGTTTCTTTTTAAGCCCCTATTGACGAACGGATTTTCTATCGGTAAAGAAATTCACAAATATAATCGCGTTGTAAGTATAGCTTCTAAACCAATAGAGAATCCTTTCGTACAAAAGTTTTGGTTGTCACAAGTAACAAACCCCTTAAAATTGATAATCAAAGTATTTAAACCTCGGGTCGTCTTCTCAAGAAATTGCAGGGAGGTGTTCTTATTATTGGTTATGAAAAGGTATATTTTGGGGTTTTTAAAAGGTTTGAACAAGTAATTTAATTGACAAGAAAAATAAATTAATAATTAATAAAACTCTTGGCAAGGTATGAGAATTAGAAGTCCTATCCTAGTTATCCTTATCAATTGTGATGAGAATTGGATTTTAATCCCACTTTAATTAACCCTTGCTCAACAAAGGAGAGTCAAGTGGACTAATTAATTTGATCCTCAGGTCCTAGCCAATTCTTAAGAAAAGACTAGAGTTATTGGAATTCAAATCAATTAGCAAAAATAACAGTTATCAATCACGATGAGTTTAATAACTCAAGAGTCTCTAATTAATCAATTAAAGCCAAGAATATAAAAAGCTAAATAAAAATAATAAATTTGAAATACCTCAATTGCATTAATAAAAGAGAATCAATCTAAACATAAAGAGTTCATAAGCCAAATTGGTAACATAAGTCAGATACGAATAAAAGCATTAGAATAAATAAAAATATAAAAGGAATATTGAACCTGTAATTGGAGAAGATGAAATCCTAATCTTAAGAGAAATTCTAATCCTAAATCCTAATCCTAATCCTAAATCCTAAGAGAGATGAGAGAACCTCTATCTCTAAAAACTACATCTACTCCTAAAATTCTATATTATGAATGTATGATGCGTTGTTGATCCTCCATTCTCTGGCTTATATTCTGTGTTTCTGGATTCAGAATTGGGTCGAAAAAGGGTCCAGAAATCGCTGGGAGCATTTTCTGCAGATTCCTGTACGTGGCGTCTGTCACGCGTTCACGTGGGTCACGCGTACGCGTCATTTGCGTTCTGCTCAAGGCGCGCGTCCGCGTCAGTCACGTGTGCGCGTCGATGCCTTTTCGCGCTAGGCACGCATTCGTGTCGTCCATGCATTCGCGTCGCTGCTCTTTTCTTCAAAACTCCATTTTTGTGTTTTTCTTCTATTTTTGTATGTTTCCTTTTCGTCCCCTAAGCCATTCTTGTCCTTTGAAACCTGAAAATACTTAACACACAAATCACGGCATCGAATGGTAATAAAAGGGTAATTAAAATTAATATTTTTAAAGCATAGGAAACATATTTTTTTTTCACATATAACATAAAATAAGGAAGGGAAAGTAAAACCATGTAATTTACATGAATAAGTGGGTGAAGGGTTGAATAAATCACTTAAATTAAGCACAAAATACATCATGAAATATGGGTTTATCAACCTCCCCACACTTAAATAATAGCATGTCCTCATGCTAAATCCAAGAGAAAGGGTAAAATTAGAATGGTGGAATCTCATGCAATGCAATCTATTCTAAATGCAAACTACCTACATGAATCATGCAATTTTAATTATTATCCACCTATATATATAGAGCTTACATGTGGTTAATTTGATTCATATTTTCAAGGAATCATATATGTATAGCCAAACCTAAATCATGTTAAAGCACTTTCACAATTGAGTTGGGTAAACATAATTCACAAACTTGCAAGACAATTTAAATAATTAAGCAGAGATATATGGCGATGAGCTATTGAACCCTCAATGGATTTTGTGTTTACTCTCTAGTCACTCAGTATTTATTGGGTTAATCACTCTATTCTTTTCTATTCTTGCTTTCTAAAACTTAGTTCTTCATCTAACCAATCAACAAATATTGAATATAGACATACAAAAATCATGAGGTCTTTCTCAAGGTTGTAATGGGGCTAAGGTAAGGGTAAGGGTATATATAAGGCTAAGTGAGCTAACAAAGTGAATCCTTGATTAGTCTAAGATCTCACCTAACATATACTTTTTAAAATGCTTTACCTAGCTACCCAAAGTTTTCCACTTTATTACATACTCATGTACTAACTTTACTTTGATTTTCACCTTGTGTGCATTGATTTCTTCACTAAGCTTATTATTGGGGTAATTTTATCCCCTTATTTACTCATTTAACTAAAAGCATTTTCAATTTTTTTTAATTATAAACAGAACATATATCAATGCACATGGTATTTTTAATTTAAATTTGTTTCACATGAGCATGCTCTCAAAAATCCTTATTATTTTATTGAATTAATCCTTTCCCATCAACCCATGTTCCCATGTTTCCCCACACTTAGTAGATACACAATCTCTATCTTAAGCTAATCAAGGATTCAACTTGGAATTTTTAATTTGTTTTTTTTTCTTCTTAAGGCTAGTAATGTGGTTATAGAACAAGAGGGGATTAAAAGCTCAAGGGGCTAACAAAGGTGATGTAAAAGGTAGGCTAATTTGGGACAAGTGAGCAATTTAAACAATGGCCTCAATCATCTCTTGGTATGTATCTATATTCTATATTGGACATATAGATTGAAACAAAGTAAAGATCACCAGAATAAAAAAGAAGGGCGAACACACAAGAATGAACTAATTATGGTTAAATAATGTAACCACATAATTAAGCTCAAAGACTCACAGGTTGTGTGTTCTTTGGCTCAAAAACCATATATCAGTTATGTATGTCATGCAAGTAAAAATCAAGAGTTCCCATTATTCTCAATGTGAATCTTAGGGTGGCTCTTAAAATCTTAGTGTTCTTCCTTGAAAAATATTGTGTAAATTAACCAATCATTTATTGCTATATATATACAGTGTGTGGATTGTTGTGATTCTGTTATACTAAAGTTTCTAGTTTACTCTTTTTATTTTCGATTAATCCAAATTATCATATGTTAAAAGGGTAAACTAAACTAATTAATCTATATATTCTATATCACAACTTAATAACTAAAATTGCAACTAGACTAAACTAAATATCTAATATATAAACTAAAGTGCAAAATACGGAAATACAGTAAAAATATAGCAAAAGAGAAGTGTGCAAGTACTGAAAGATAAAAATAAAAAATAAAAATACAAAAAAATAAGCAAAATAGAATAAAAAGAGTCTGAAAAGTGGTTCACCAAAATAGAGTACGCCGGAGATGGCGACCTCCCCACACTTAAATAATAGCATCGTCCTCGATGCTTACTCAAGCTGGGTGTGAGAAGTGTCGTCTCCAGAAGGGTGTGCAGTAGGTGTCTCGGTGGTGATCTGAGGATCTGCAGTCTGGATAAGTGTCGGAGGGTCTGACTGCTAAAGCGGAGGCTCTGTCTGTAGAGGGATCGCCAGGTCTGCGGTCTGTATCTGCTGTTGCTCCTCATGCTGTGGCGCAGCCTGCTCCTGTCCTACTTGCGCATCCTGGGCATGGGCCTCCTCCTCATGATCATTCGCCTCCTCCTCAGATGGCTCAGAAGGGGTGTCAGGCTCAGAGGGGATGTCGTGGTGGTCAGATCGAATCATCAACTTTAAGTGCTCATAGCGTCACTTGTTACGACGCTCAGATCTCTCATATCGCCACTGGTTGTGGCACTCCATCTGGTCTAGCTGCTGAAATAGGCGGTGCACGAGGTGGTAAATGGGCTCTGATGCAGGTGGAGGTGCAGTGGTGGTAGCTGGTGCAGCAGTGGATGAAGAAGGAGTAGCAGAGGATGTGGCTGCCTCACCAGAGTCAATAAGGAAAGGTGGCCTATAACCCAAGGCTTAGAACTTCCTGCTGTGAGGTATGATCTTCTTGTAGTCTGCAGCAGTTGGCTTCTCATCAGCAAGTTCTCAAGGCACGTCAACTCGGCGGCCAAGCTGGGTGATCAGATAAGGGAAAAGGAGAGTGCCTCTGACATGGACCCTGGCCATATAATACCTGATGAAACGTGGAAGATACAGGTCCTTACCCTCCATCACACACCAGATGAGGGTGATCATAGCAGCGGGCACCTCTGTCTCATGAGTGCTCGACATCACGTAGTTACTCAGGATCTGCTGCCAAAGTCGAGCCTCATCATTCAAATATATCAGCTTGATTCCCTTAGGCATCACTGTATTCTTTTCCATGACCCATGGGGCAGTAGGATCAAGGGCTATTCTCTGCTTGACTACATCCCAGTCAAATCTCATGTATCTCATATCCTCTTTAGCCTTTTGGTAACCGTCAGGCTGATCTGATTTAGGCTGAAGCTGGAGGATATCCTCAATAGCTTCCTCAGTGACTAAAATCTGTTTCCCTCTGAGGTGCACTACATCCAGGGAAGTCTTGAAATAGTTACAGTAAAATTCTCGGACCCAGGATGCATTGACCTCTGTCAAGTTCCTTTCCAACAAGAACCAGCCTCTTTGTTTAATCTGTTCGGAAGTATACTGGTTGAGTTCTTCTGGAATTTTAAGAGTTCTTTCCAGGTAGAGGTTCCTGGAAGTGGCAAACACTGGATACTTAAGCTCACAGTATTTGTTTGCAAACTTGACTGGATCTGTGGCAGTGAGGAGCTGGTCGGCCTTTTCCTGCGGGGTAAAGTTCTTTTCCCGCCAGGAATCGTCGTGAAGGAGATCCAAGATAGAGGTAGAAGATTCTCCTCTTTTCTGTTTGCCTGTAGTTGCCTTGCCTTTTCCCTTACTTTTGGGATCAGACATCCTGAAAAGCAGAAGTAGCAGGATATAATTGAAGAACGAAAGTAGGAAAGCAAGTAGGCAAGTAGAATTTTGTCAATGTAAGCATAAAGGCAAAAGAGAGCAGTAGAAGCATGAAATGAGTTAAATATATGTACATTTTGGATTGAATTCGAGTTAAAAGTTTGAGAGTAAAAATCACAATCCATAATATAATAGAAGTGGAATGCAAGTTAATTAGGAAAAATAGTAATCATGCCTTGAGTTAGAAAGTTAAAGTAGTTAGGTAAAAACAAAAAAAAAGAAGTTAGAAAGTTAAACTGGTTAGGAGTTAAAAATGAAGTTAAAGTGAACGGTAGGAGAATGGTTTTCCTAGTTTCCAAGAAATTCACAAATTTGAAGAACAATCAACTCATATTCAAGCAAGGATTGCAGTTTATTGATGATAATTCCTATAGATAAAGTAAGTGTAAAATGAGAATGAAATCATCAATAAGCAATTTATTACTCAGGGAACCAAAAGGAATAAGAATGCTAGCCCGTGCATTCATGAATTGGTTGGGTTGTAGCCAAGTAATGCAAAATAATGAATTTTCAAACCAATACATGAATGGGGGTAGATTAAACCATAAATTTGCAGAAAATTGGGCAGCATTTCGGCTAAAGTTGGATGTTCCCGGGTAATAAACAGCAGAGAAAATCAGTTCATATGAAATGAAATAGTGCTAAAAAGGTTAACATGGTATAATAGCAGCATCAAACATGAAAGAACAGCATATGAACATGACATCATCACAGCCAATTCAGAATTGCCAATCAGATAAAAACATGTAGCAAGAACGGTGCAATTATCATGCCTAAATCCACTAACCATATCCTAGCTACCTAACCACCTAAAATCCACTACAACATGCATCTCTAACTATCCTAATTTTGAACAAAAATTGGAAAACTAACTAACTAATCAAAAAATAGAAATCGCAGTATGGAGAAACCTGGTTTACAGAGGAACAAATGTATGGAACAGAGAGACGGTGGACGTGTGGTGGTTCGGTGGCTTGGCGATGGGGCTGTGTGGTGGGGTGTGGGTGTAAGTGAAGGAGGAGAGGAGGTGAGGAGGGGGTGGGTGGCGTGGTGGCTGGTGGGTGGTTCTGGGTGGGTGTGGTTGCAGTTAGGTGAGGGCTTGGAGGCGACAGTGGGGTCGTAGAGGGGGAGGAGAAGGGAAGAGGGAAGAAGGGGAGAAGGGGGGTGGTTGGCGTAGTGGTGGGGCTGTCTGGGTACGGCGCGGCGGGGCTGGATGGTGGCGGTTCTGGGCGGCGATGGTGGTGGTGTGGTGGTTGGAGAATAGGAGAGGTTGCAGAGGGGTGGGGGGATGAATGGGTGACGCGAGGGGTAGGGTTTTGCATCAATGGGGGTTAGTATTTTTGAATCCACGCGAACGCGTGGAGCACGCGATCGCGTGAATTGGGCAAAAAGGGGTGTGACGCGGCCGCGTCGTTGACGCGGTCGCATGAATTTGGAAAAAGGTAAGTGACGCGAACGTGTGATGAACGCGAACGCATCACTGTGAATTGTGCTAAATGCACAGTTCCAGCGTCGTTTTGGTTCAACTCTCTGTTCACTTTAAAGGGGTAAAGATTTTCATGCGACGCGTACGCGTCGCCCACATTGTCGCATGGTGTGTGTGAATTGTAAGTGATGCGTTCGCGTTGTTGACGCGGATGCGTGGGCCCATTTGTACTAAACGCACACCAGCCGCACGATTCCAGCCCAACTTTCTGGGCGTTGGATCTTTACGCCGATTTCAATCGACACCCACGCGTGGCCTACGCGCTCGCGTGGGTGATTTTTTTTATGCAATATGCAATGCTAATGTAGATGCTATGAATAATTTCAGGTTCAATGAAAATAAAATAAAATGAAAACAAACAAAACGAAATAAAATTGAAAAAGGAACGATCATACCATGGTGGGTTGTCTCCCACCTAGCACTTTTAGTTAAAGTCCTTAAGCTGGACATTTGATGAGCTTCCTGCTATGGTGGCTTGTGCTTGAATTCATCCAAAAATCTCCACCAGTGCTTGGAATCCCAACTGCCTCCGGGGTCCCAAACTAGGCATGTAAAGCCCTTGAGCAGCTTCAAACAGATTCTCAGGCTCCTGGGGTGTTGAATGTCAGAACAGATTCCAGGATCGCAAACTTTGCTTTTATATCCGCCTTTGTTTCGATCTATATTTTTCCAGCCGGGCGGTTTGGAAATTGTATTCTCACCAAGATGACCAAACGTCTTCCGAGACCCATTCAATTGAACTTGATACCAATCCTTGCACTTCAGATTGAAGTGTGGAACCTCATTGAATCTTGCATACCAGCTCTGAGTGTGAATGATGCACGGAAAACTTGTCTCTCAACAAATCTCCCTTCGGCAAGTGTACCGAATTTGTCGTCAAGTAAAAACTCACAATAGAGTGAGGTCGAATCCCACAGGGATTGATTGATCAAGCAACTTTAATTAGAAGAATGTTCTAGTTGAGCAAATCCAGAATTTGGGTTGAGAGTTGCAGAAAGTAAAATGGCGGGAATGTAAATAACAGAAAAGTAAATGCTAGAATTAAAGGACTAGAAGTAAATGACTGAAAATAAATTACAGAATTGTAAATGGGAATGGGGGATTTGCTCATAAAAGTAAATAGCAGAAATTAAAGAGAATGGGTAAGATCAGAGATGGGGAATTCATTGGGCTTAGGAGATGTTGCAATTCTCCGGATCAAGTTCATTTTCATCTCTTCCTCAATCAATGCACTCATTGATCTCCTTGGCAATCTTAAGTGATTGAATTACAATTTCTTGCAATTCAATCTCTCAAATCTTGATCAATAGCCAATTCCTTGGTCAATTGCTCATGAGAAGAAATGAAGTATGGTCACTGATTATACCACATGCATTTCCCAAATCAAGTATTGAGAGGGTTATAGTCACATACCCATCCAAACCCAATTTGGTCTAGCATGAGAAAGCATTTCTAGCTTGATCTCTTCATTCCTCTTTCAAGGTTCAAAAGAGATCCAAGTTTGAATAGCTTCTCTTCCAAGATAACTACTCAATTAGATGAAGATCAAAAGCTTTCAAGTAAAATCAAGAGGAAAGATAGAAGAAGAATAATGAAAATTAGTATTGATCCATCAAATTACAACAGAGCTCCCTAACCCAATGAAAGGGGTTTAGTTGTTCATAGCTCTTGAAAATGAAAACAAAGATGGAGAATACATCATAAAACTAGAAATTTGCAAAGAAAGTAAAATACAGAGAGCCTCCAGAACTCCTTCTCAATTCAAAGCTACTCCTATATATACAACTCTTCTCAGCTTCTAGTGTGATTCTTCAAGTCTTGGGCCTTTGGATCTTGAGTTTGAAGCAGTTCCTTTCTTTATTTGGGCTTGGCTTTACTTACAGAGAGAAAGTGCGAAGTGGGCGGAGACTTTAGTTCAGGACGTTAGGGGTGTTAATATTTAATGAGAATATAAGTTTGAGAACGTTAGTGACACTTAACATTGTCACTAACGTTCCAATGCACCCCTTTGCCTCACGTTAAAACCCACTTTAACTAGGTTAACGTGGCTTTTAACGTTGCCTTGTTAACCTTTGAGAACGTTAGTGACACTCAACATTGTCACTAACGTTCCAGTGTGCCCCTTCTTGCTTCACGTTAAAGCCCACGTTAACTAGGTTAACGTGGCTTCTAACGTGGCCCTTGCCATCCTTCGAGAACGTTAGTGACATTCAACATTGTCACTAACGTTCCAATGTGCCCCTAGGTCTCACGTTAGAGTCCACGTTAACTAGGTTAACATGGCTTCTAACGTGGCCGTCTTTAGCCATCCCAACGTTAGTGAAAATGTTGAGTGTCACTAACGTTGGCTCATCCTTCATTCCTCATCGTTAGCTTCCACGTTAACCAAGTTAACGTGGAAGTTAACGTGACTCTTGGGGGTTGTGTGGTTGCTTCAACGTTAGTGACAATGTTGAGTGTCACTAACGTTGTCGACAACTCTTCATCCCTCACGTTAGTTCCCACGTTAACCAAGTTAACGTGGGAGTTAACGTGGTACTTTGTATCATAGGCTAACGTTAGTGACAATGTTGAGTGTCACTAACGTTGGCTTCTCTTCCCCCCTTAACGTTAGAGGCCACGTTAACTAGGTTAACATGGCTTCTAACGTGGCCACTTATGACTAATTGCCAATGTTAGTGACAATGTTAAGTGTCACTAACGTTGGCTCAACTTCTGTTCTCCACGTTAGAATTCACGTTAACTTAGTTAACGTGACTCTCTAACGTGGGCATTGATGGCTTTTTGAGAGTGTTATTGGCAATCACTTTTCTCATTAACCTTGCAAGTTACCTCCCCTTTTCTTGCTTCCTTTTGGTCTTGAAATCAAGCAATAAAGTGCATCAAAGCTCTAGTCCAAGTCATGAGTAATGCAACATAATATTTGTCACTAAACTTATGCAAAATCCTCATGAAATTATGTAAAATGCACAATGTATGCTTGAATCAAGGCATAGGTGAATATCTACCCAAAACTAGCTTATTTCCTAAAGAAATACATGAAACTAACCTAAAAATAGTAAAGAAAAGGTCAGTGAAACTGGCCAAGATGCCCTGGCATCACGACACCAAACTTAAAGCTTGCTTGTCCCTAAGCAAGTACTGGAACAAGAGAATGATGAATGGAATGTCCAGAGGAATGAGTCATTCTTGTGGAAGTTATGTTACTGATTTTATGGTGGTTTCATGCATAGCAACTTAGGTTCATTCCATTACTGGCTTTCAGACCTTTATCATGTCCTAAAACACCCACTTTGTTTATATCCCATGAGACTTTTATTCATTGATCCTTTTATTGTTATTTCAAGGGTTGTTTGTGTTATTTAGGCTAAGTGCTCTGTAAGGGGGCAAGTCTTTAAGATAAGTTTTCAGCCAACACTCCCGAACCAGTTGGTTCAAGGTGCTAGGTGTTGAAGCACCCCTAAGGACTTACTCCCTCAAGCCTATCCCCCATACATACACACCACAAGCATTTAGTTTATTTATTTTCTTTTCTTGAGACCTTGGTGTCCAGCACCTCTTTGGGTTACTAAGTGTTCTGTAGTGAAGGTTACTCTTGACTTTCAGCTGATAATCCCGAGTTAGTTAACCCAAGTTACCAAGTGATAAGGCACCCCTAAGAGCTTATTCATCCAAGTAGATCCCTCACACAGGAGCACCACAGACACTTGCCTCAAGATTAAAACCATTGATGCCTAGCCTTATTGCTTACTCTTTTTCTTTTGTTTTTCACTTCCATTGTTCTTTCCCTTTTCTCTTCTTAGGATCTTGTTATTAACTTAGTCTCATGAGTGTATCCAAAGCAAAGTATTCAGGCCATATAATTTTCATCCCAGCCTTGTGGTTGAACCAACTTAGCTAACTTATGACTACCCCAAAGATTCATGAATGCACTTCCATAATATGAACTCCACTCTGGTCTTTTAAAAAAATAGAATCATTCTCTTCTTCAATTTGATTTAAAATGGACAAGCTTACAAATAAATAAGGGAATGATGCAGTGACATTTAAACCAGAAATCATGAACCTATTCAGAAGGAAAACTTAAAAGACAGAATTTTAAAAAGTTTAAACATAACATGGAAGCAGGTTCTATTTCATACAAGATCTTCCTTATTTAAAGCATAGAAAATAATGGACTAAAAAGAACTCCACCACATTTCATTCATGTGGATGTCCATGCTCCCATCCTTGTTTGTCCTCATTGTGTCTCTCTTGAGTGCTTGTACTTCCACTTCCCTTGCCTTTTCCAAGCAGCTTCCTCCAGAAACCACTATCTTCTATCTTCTTCTTGAGTGTCTCCTTTTGCTGTTTCACTTTCCTCTCTTCTTGTTCTACAAATTCTTTTTGGACCTCATCATATGTAGGGATGGCATAGTGTAGCTGATGCATATTACTGGTCATGTAGTTCAACTCGGCTTGAGTGTTTACATAGAACTCCTCCCTATGTAATTGCCTTCCTTCATTGAGTACACTGAACTCGTTGAAAGTTTTCATTTGGGCTATCTGCCGCTGGTTGAGTTCTTGCAAGTGCTTCTCTTGAATCTCTTGCCTCTCATTCACTTGGTTGATGGCTTGAGTGAGCTGGGAGTATTGTTCCTGATGCTGCTCCATTTGTTGTTTTTGCCATGCTTCCTGTTGGCTCAGCCGGTTTAGTATTTGCTCTTGTCCTTCCATATGTCTCTGTCCCAAATCTTCAATGGCTCTTAGAAGGTGAGTCATATTCAAGTTGGCTGGGTCATGATGCTCTTCTTGTTGATATTCTTCCTGATGATATTCCTCTTGATGAGCTTCTTCCTGGACCCTTTGCCTTCCTATATGTGGCCTTCTTAGTTGCTGAGCCGGTGTGGTATAGACCATTCGCTCGAGTGTGACTGGCCTCCCTAGGTTCACCCAGTCTGGGCTACTGTCCTCAAATATTACCCTGGCCTTGTTGCACAAGCGGAGAATGGTGCTGGGGTACCAAAGTCTGGCACCTGAGTCAGCTTTCTCAGCTGACTCTTGAATCCCTTCGGCAATGAGCTCATGCACTTTGATTTCCCCACCTTGTACTAAGCATTGTACCATAGTGGCTCGATTGATGTTGACCTCTGAATTATTAGCAGCTGGTAGGATGGACCTCCTTACAAGCTCAAACCACCCTTTGGCTTCAGGGTGAAGGTCTCCCCTTTTTATGAATTTTGGTCTCCCATCTGAGTACCTCTCCCAGTCAGCGGCTATGACACAGATGTCTGATGCTATCTCTGAGAGCTCATCCTTATCGGGGCTTCTACTTATCCTTGCCTGATAACTCTCTTCATCAAAATGAGGTGATTTCAAGTGAAGAGCTCTTGTTATGGCACTTGGGCTGAAGTCCACCTCCCTTCCTCTCACATAGCTTTTGAAGGTTGGGGCTTTGGTCTTATCCTCTCTAACTGCATTTGCATAGAATTCTTTGATGAGGTTTCCATTGATCTTCCCCTCTGGACTGGTGAGCAATTGCCACCCCCTCTGTTTGATTTTTCTCTAAATCTGTGGTGATTCATTGGCATTGATTTGGAAGATTAACTCTGGCAATATCTTTCTGGCCCTTATCCGCTCAAATTCATGCTCATGAAAGGCAGTCTTGAATCTCTTGTCATCAAAAGGAGCACTCACCATAGGTTCCTTCCTCTTTTGCCTCTTTGAGCTTGATGATGCCATGACTTGAGTTGTTGTTTGAGGGGGTTTGAGGCTTCGGATAGATGAAGAGTGGGTTGGTTAAAGCAATGTGTGATGAAGGGTTTAGTGTGCCAATAGAAGTGTGGAGAGTGGGGATTTGAATGTGAGGAGTGAGCATGCACTAAGGTTCACTTATATAAGAAAATCATGAGTGAATGAAGGGTGTGGATTGCATGAATGTTTACTAGATGGACGGATGGGGTTGTTTATGAAGGAAAGACAAGGATCATCACTTAATGAGAGTGATTGGTTCGGTCTTCAAGGGTCTTCTTTCTCCAATGTTGCATGGTAGCGTTTCCCCATGCGTTCCCTCTTGAGACATGTGTGTAGTGCTCTTCATTAAGTGGCGAAATCTCCCCCATTTAATTGTCCAATCAATCCCTTTTCATGCTTCTTTTCCTTTCCTATAAAGATTTGAAATAAAGAAATTAATATCATAAAAAAAATTAAACTCTACGGCTAGAATAAAATGAAAGAAAGGATTTGATTGTTTATTTATGAATTCCAACTAACTAACTAACTATTGGTGGGTCCTTATATGCATTTTGGTGGCACCATGAGGTGACACCAAACTTAGTTTGGAGCAATGTGATGAAAGTTTTGTGTTTAAAGCTCCCAAGACTAGCATGCGTCTTGATTTGCTTTGAACACCAAACTTGTTCCTCACTATATTCTGCATAAGAAGATTTTCACCAATTGTTTGTCAAGTTTGGATTGAAGCTCATAAAGATTGACTTATTCATTATCATCTGAAAGCATATAAAACATGGGTTGCCTCCCATGAAGCGCTTCTTTAGCGTCACTAGCTTGACGTTTTTCCTTCATCATGGTGGTTGGTAGTGCTTAAAGTCCTCCCCTCTTGCTGTGGACTTGTATCCATTGGTTGGATCAATGATCTCCACATGTTCCAGGGAAAGAACTCTGTTGATAGTGAAGACCTTAGGTAATTGAGATGGTACAGTAGGGAGATTAGGGGGAATATCTGGGAAGTAAGCTGAGACAACTCTATCCCCTGGAGAGAAATCTTCCGTAGGGATCTTTTTGTTCCTCCATCTCCTTGGTACCTTCTTCTTTGTTTCTTTTGAGGTTGTCTTCCCCTTGGTGACCTCTTTTCTCCAAGGAGTTGTGATGCTGTCTTCACCTGCCTCTAGAGGTTTGGGTTCCTCCAACTTTTCTTTGAGCTGTGGCAATTGCTGTTTTCCTTGTTTATCAATTGAGGGGGTTTCAGAATGAACTGGCTGTGCTTCAGTGCTTGTCTCCTCCTTCAGTGTCTCCTTATCGTTTGTGCTTAGTTCCTTGTCCTCTTGATCTGTTTCTTGTGAGAGTTTGAAGACATTGAAGCTGAGTCGTTCATCATGGATTCTCAATATTAGCTCCCCTTTCTCTACATCGATAAGTGCTCTAGCCGTAGCTAGGAATGGTCTTTCTAATATGATTGGGTGAGTATGACTCTCTTCCATGTCCAGAATGACAAAGTCTGTTGGGAGAAAGTACTTCCCAACCTTTAGCAACACATTTTCCACCACTCCTATTGCTTGCTTTTGAGTTTTGTCAGCCAGTCTGATGATTACATCTATGGGCATTATCTCATTAATCTGCAGCCTCTTCACCAGGGATAAAGGCAATAAGTTGATGCTGGCCCCCAAATCACATAGTGCTCTATCGAACATAGTTTCACCTATGGCACAAGGGATGTGAAAACTCCCTGGGTCTCTTCTTTTCGTAGGCAGCTCAGGTTGAATAAGGGCACTACATTCCTTGTTCATCACTATAGTCTGGCCTCCTTTGAGTGAGCTTTTCCTAGAAAGAAGTTCCTTCATATACTTGATGAATGCAGGCATTTGTTGAATTGCCTTGATGAATGGTATGTTTACATGCAGAGATGCAAACAAGTCTAGGAACCTTGAGTATATTCTCTTTCCCACAGCACCATTGAGCAGTTGAGGGAAGGGAGCATAGAGCTTCAGCAACTCTTGTTGTGAAATTTCTGGTCCTTGGTGATTTCTATCCTCCTCCTTTGTTGAGTTGTCTTCAAGTTGTTTGCAAAGTTTGCCTTGCTTGTCTTCAGTCTCTTGATCACTCGTAGTGACCATTTTGCAATCTTCCCATCTTACTTTCTTTGCTTCTCCTTTGGGGTTTTTCTCCGTGTCACTTGGGAAGCTATCAGTAGGTTTGGGGATCTTCTCAGCTAAATATCCCACCTGGAATTTTAGCTTCCTTATGGTCTCTCCCTGGTTCTTAATATTGGCTCGCACCTCCTCTTTGAACACCTTATTTTCTTAAATCTCTTGGCATATTCCTTCAAGTAAGGCTTCAATCTTAGAGAGCTTGTCATCAATTGATGAGTGATTCAGAGCAGATGTGCTGTTTTGGTTTTGATAAGTGTGTGGAGACGTGTTGTTGTGGAGGTGTTGAGATGTCCTCTGGGTGAATTGCTGGTGGGCTGCATTATTGTTGGAGTTGAAACGTCTCTGGTCTTGGTTTTGATCTTGCTCACTTTCCCACCCAAAGTTTGGGTGGTTTCTCCATCCAGGGTTGTAAGTCTTGGAGTATGGATCATAGTTTTTCCTTGGTGAATTCCCAATGTAGTTGGCTTGCTCCTGACTCCCCTTTGTTTCTTCATTCACTCCTTCTTGGATTATTGATGAAGATGAGATTGTTGCTACTTGGTTCCTCTCCATCTTCTTGGTGAGGTCAGCCAGCTGCTGGGTAATGAGCTTGTTTTGGGCCAACAGAGCATCTACATTGTTTAACTCCATCACTCCTCTTGTGTTCTCTCTTTCGGAAGCATAGAAGTAGTCATTTTCTGCTACTGTTTCAATAACATATATGGCTTCCTCAATGGTCTTCTTCTTGTTCAAGGATCCTCCAGATGAATGGTCTACGGCCTTCTTTGACTCATAAGAGAGCCCTTCATAGAAAATGTGTAGCTGGACCCATTCGTTGAACATGTCAGGTGGACACCTCCTTGTTAAGTCCTTGAACCTCTCCCATGCTTCATACAGGGTCTCACCATCTTGTTGCCTGAAAGTTTGAACCTCAGCTCTCAGCCTATTGATTCGTTGAGGAGGGTAGAATCTTGCTAAGAATTTGTTCACCACATCCTCCCAAGTTGTCAAGCTCTCCCTTGGGAAAGATTCCAACCACTTGGCTGCCTTGTCCCTGAGTGAGAAAGGAAATAAGAGCAGTCTATAGGCGTCAGGATGAGCACCATTAGATTTCACTGTGTCACATATTCTCAGGAAGATGGTCAAATGTTGATTGGGGTTTTCTTGAACACCTCCTCCAAACGAACAGTTGTTCTGAACAAGGGTGATGAGCTGTGGTTTAAGTTCAAAGTTGTTGGCATGGATTGTTGGCATGGATTGTTGGCTTTTGGATGCTACTTCCACAATTGCCTGGGTTTGGATTAATGTAAGAGCCCAAAACTCTTCTGTCCTCCCCAGCATGAATTGCTCCACCTCCTCTGCCATGGTTGCGAGTCTCTTCTTCATGATGATTTTCCATGTTTTCTTCCATGTTTGGTTCAAAGTATTCCTCAAAGTGTTCCTCTTCTTCTTCAGCACCAACTACACGTTTTTCTTTTGCCTCCCTCCTTAGTCTAAGGAAGGTTCTCTCAGGTTCAGAATCAAAGGAAGTTGAAGCCCCGCTTCTTCTCCCTGTCATACAACCAACAAGTACAAGCAAGAAAATAGGTGCAGACAGTATTTGTGTCAGAATTGCTATTAGTTGTGGGTGATGCAATATATCAAACAGTTAGTGGGTTAGCAAACAAAATTGAAAATAACAAAGAAAAACAAAAGAGTAGAGGGGGAAGGGAAGAAGTTTAACTAAAACAAAAAGTAAATTACTCAAACAGAAAAATGAAATTCACAAAATAAAATGCTCAATCTAGTGATCTTCCAATCTAATCAATGTTGATGCATAATCAATCCCCGGCAACGGCGCCATAAACTTGATGCACGAAAAACTTGTCTCTCAACAAATCTCCCTTCGGCAAGTGTACCGAATTTGTCGTCAAGTAAAAACTCACAATAGAGTGAGGTCGAATCCTACAGGGATTGATTGATCAAGCAACTTTAATTAGAAAAATGTTCTAGTTGAGCGAATCCAGAATTTGGGTTGAGAGTTGCAGAAAGTAAAATGGCGGGAATGTAAATAACAGAAAAGTAAATGCTAGAATTAAAGGACTGGAAGTAAATGACTGAAAATAAATTGCAGAACGGTAAATGGGAATGGGGGATTTGCTCATAAAAGTAAATAGCAGAAATTAAAGAGAATGGGTAAGATCAGAGATGGGGAATTCATTGGGCTTAGGAGATGTTGCAATTCTCCGGATCAAGTTCATTTTCATCTCTTCCTCAATCAATGCACTCATTGATCTCCTTGGCAATCTTAAGTGATTGAATTATAATTTCTTGCAATTCAATCTCTCAAATCTTGATCAATAGCCAATTCCTTGGTCAATTGCTCATGAGAAGAGATGAAGTATGGTCACTGATTATACCACATGCATTTCCCAAATTAAGTATTGAGAGGGTTATAGTCACATACCCATCCAAACCCAATTTGGTCCAACATGAGAAAGCATTTCTAGCTTGATCTCTTCATTCCTCTTTCAAGGTTCAAAAGAGATCCAAGTTTGAATAGCTTCTCTTCCAAGATAACTACTCAATTGGATGAAGATCAAAAGCTTTCAAGTAAAATCAAGAGGAAAGATAGAAGAAGAATAATGAAAATTAGTATTGATCCATCAAATTACAACAGAGCTCCCTAACCCAATGAAAGGGGTTTAGTTGTTCATAGCTCTTGAAAATGAAAACAAAGATGGAGAATACATCATAAAACTAGAAATTTGCAAAGAAAGTAAAATACAGAGAGCCTCCAGAACTCCTTCTCAATTCAAAGCTACTCCTATATATACTACTCTTCTCAGCTTCTAGTGTGATTCTTCAAGTCTTGCGCCTTTGGATCTTGAGTTTGAAGCAGTTCCTTTCTTTATTTGGGCTTGGCTTTACTTGCAGAGAGAAAGTGCGAAGTGGGCGGAGACTTTAGTTCAGGACGTTAGGGGTGTTAATATTTAATGAGAATATAAGTTCGAGAACGTTAGTGACACTTAACATTGTCACTAACGTTCCAATGCACCCCTTTGCCTCACGTGAAAACCCACGTTAACTAGGTTAACGTGGCTTTTAACGTTGCCTTGTTAACCTTCGAGAACGTTAGTGACACTCAACATTGTCACTAACGTTCCAGTGTGCCCCTTATTGCTTCACGTTAAAGCCCACGTTAACTAGGTTAACGTGGCTTCTAACGTGGCCCTTGCCATCCTTCGAGAACGTTAGTGACATTCAACATTTTCACTAACGTTCCAATGTGCCCCTAGGTCTCACGTTAGAGTCCACGTTAACTAGGTTAACGTGGCTTCTAACGTGGCCATCTTTAGCCATCCCAACGTTAGTGACAATGTTGAGTATCACTAACGTTGGCTCATCCTTCATTCCTCATCGTTAGCTTCCACGTTAACCAAGTTAACGTGGAAGTTAACGTGACTCTTGGGGGTTGTGTGGTTGCTTCAACGTTAGTGACAATGTTGAGTGTCACTAACGTTGTCGACAACTCTTCATCCCTCACGTTAGTTCCCACGTTAACCAAGTTAACGTGGGAGTTAACGTGGTACTTTGCATCATAGGCCAACGTTAGTGACAATGTTGAGTGTCACTAACGTTGGCTTCTCTTCCCCCCTTAACGTTAGAGGCCACGTTAAATAGGTTAACGTGGCTTCTAACGTGGCCTCTTATGAGTAATTGCCAACGTTAGTGACAATTTTAAGTGTCACTAACGTTGGCTCAACTTCTCTTCTCCACATTAGAGTTCACGTTAACTTAGTTAACGTGACTCTCTAACGTGGGCATTGATGGCTTTTTGAGAGTGTTATTGGCAATCACTTTTCTCATTAACCTTGCAAGTTACCTCCCCTTTTCTTGCTTCCTTTTGGTCCTGAAATCAAGCAATAAAGTGCATCAAAGCTCTAGTCCAAGTCATGAGTAATGCAACATAATATTTGTCACTAAACTTATGCAAAATCCTCATGAAATTATGTAAAATGCACAATGTATGCTTGAATCAAGGCATAGGTGAATATCTACCCAAAACTAGCTTATTTCCTAAAGAAATACATGAAACTAACCTAAAAATAGTAAAGAAAAGGTCAGTGAAACTGGCCAAGATGCCCTGGCATCAGTGAACCATTTCCCTTTTACTCTTAAAGCCACAAAGAGCTCTAAGTTGGCCATCTGTTTCAAGCAAACCATACTCAATTGGAAAAGTAAAGATAAAAGCTAAAGATTTTACCCACTTGAAATTTGTATTGGGCGGTAATGGCCTTGGGACAGGTATTTCCAGTGGTTTTGCAAGCTCTACTCCCTTGTGTTCCTCTGTGAATCCTTCCACTTTGCAATTTTCTTCAACTGTAACCATGTCTTGATCAAAGTTGTCGATATCTTCCTCATCACTCGAGTCATAATTTGGAGGTTGAGAAAAGTCTACCTCTGCATCATCTTCGTTTCACTTGGGGAAGATTCTTCGATCTCAAAGAATTCACTTGCGGATGCAAGTTCATTACTAGGAGAACTTAACTTGTGATTATCATTGGCAAGGAAACTCGCCTCTGGAGTTGTTCCGTCTAGTCCTTCATAAGATTCCTGCTTTGGGGGTTGTGCACTGTCCTCCTTAGCATCAGTTGCAAAATTCTTGACAGAATTATTTTTCGATTCTGGATTCCCACGGGGGTTCAGCGTCTCCTAAGTCTTCAACTAATTCTTCTTCTTCGATAATTATAGCTTCTTCCACTTGTTCCAGTATAAAATCATGCTCCGTACTGTCCAGTGGTTCTAGTATCTCTTTCATGCTACGTTCTTCATTAGATTGTCCACATGAAGCCATGGGGGTTCCTTGAGTGTCCGAACATCGGGAAGTTAGTCTATTTATCGCTTGATTCAATTGGTGAAGTGTGGCATGAAATCTTTCAAATGTTGCCTTGAGTTGCTCCCTTGTTTCTTGGGGCGATGGATATGGACATGGTGCATAGGGAAGGGGTGGTTCTTGGGAGTAATTGGGTTGGAATTGGGGTGGATATGAGTTAGGGTCATATGGAGGTGAATGGTGACAATTGACTTGTGAGTGTGGTGGTTCAAAGCTGTGTTGAGGAGGTGGTTCATAGGCGTATGGTGGGGCTTGTCGGTAATTACAAGGGGTTCCACCATATCTATCATCTGGGTATGCATTCTGGAATGGTCGTGGTCTATGGTATCTTGGAGGGTATTGTTGCCAAAAGGGTTGATCAGATCCTCATGGCTCCGTCC
This sequence comes from Arachis hypogaea, assembly GCF_003086295.3. Lineage (NCBI taxonomy): Eukaryota > Viridiplantae > Streptophyta > Magnoliopsida > Fabales > Fabaceae > Arachis > Arachis hypogaea. The sequence goes on from NC_092050.1 coordinate 58,795,618, forward strand.
ATCTCTGATTGTGCTGACCTTGATGCATGTTCCTGTCATAGCTTCTATTCCTTACAACAGCATTAGAACCAAACTCAAAGCGATGGGGGTGAGAACTCATAACAACTAATAAAAATTAAAAACAAAAATAAAAACAAATAAACAAGCAAAATAAAATATTTACAATAACCAATAATAAGGCACACGTTTGCAACTCCCTAGCAACGGTGCCATTTTTTGACGAACGGATTTTCTACCGATAAAGAAATTCACGAATATAATCGCGTTGTAAGTATAGCTTCTAAACCAACAGAGAATCCTTTTGTACAAAAGTTTTGGTTGTCACAAGTAACAAATCCCTTAAAATTGATAACCGAAGTATTTAAACCTCAGGTCGTCTTCTCAAGGAATTGCAGGGAGGTGTATTGGTTACGCAAAGGTATATTTTGGGGTTTTTAAAAGGTTTGAACAAGTAATTTAATTGACAAGAAAAATAAATTAATAATTAATAGAACTCTTGGCAAGGTATGAGAATTAGAAGTCCTATCCTAGTTATCCTTATCAATTGTGATGAGAATTGGATTTTAATCCCACTTTAATTAACCCTTGCTCAACAAAGGAGAGTCAAGTGAACTAATTAATTTGATCCTCAGGTCATAGCCAATTTCTAAGAAAAGACTAGAGTTATTGGAATTCAAATCAATTAGCAAAAATAACAATAATCAATCACGATGAGTTTAATAACTCAAGAGTCTCGAATTAATCAATTAAAGCCAAGAATATAAAAAGCTAAATAAAAATCATAAATCTGATATACCTCAATTGCATTAATAAAAGAGAATCAATCTAAACATAAAGAGTTCATAAGCCAAATTGGTAACATAAGTCAGATACGAATAAAAGCATTAGAATAAATAAAAATATAAAAGGAATATTGAACCTGTAATTGGAGAAGATGAAATCCTAATCTTAAGAGAAATTCTAATCCTAAATCCTAATCCTAATCCTAAATCCTAAGAGAGAAGAGAGAACCTCTCTCTAAAAACTACATCTACTCCTAAAATTCTGTATTATGAATGTATGATGCGTTGTTGATCCTCCCTTTGATTCCTCCATTCTCTTGCTTATATTCTTTGTTTCTGGATTCAGAATTGGGCCGAAAAAGGGTCCAGAAATCGATGGGGGCATTTTCTGCAGATTCCTGTACGTGGCGTCTGTCACGCGTTCGTGTGGGTCACGTGTTCACGTCATCTGGGAGTTTTCCTTGTCACGCGTACGCGTCGGTCACGCGTACGCGTCATTTGCGTTCTGCTCAAGGCGCGCGTCCGCGTCAGTCACGCGTGCGCGTCGATGCCTTTTCGCGCTAGGCACGCATTCGCGTCATCCATGCGTTCGCGTCGCTGCCCTTTTCTTCAAAACTCCATTTTTGTGCTTTCCTTCCATTTTTGTATGTTTTCTTTTCGTCCCCTAAGCCATTCTTGCCCTATGAAACCTGAAAATACTTAACACACAAATCACGGCATCGAATGGTAATAAAAGGGTAATTAAAATTAATATTTTTAAAGCATAGGAAACATATTTTTTTTCACATATATCATAAAATAAGGAAGGGAAAGTAAAACCATGCAATTTACATGAATAAGTGGGTGAAGGGTTGAATAAATCACTTAAATTAAGTACAAAATACATCATGAAATATGGGTTTATCACCTATCTTTGAAAAATTTCACTAATTCAAATTAAAAATATGTGTTAAACTTGTTTGAAGACTGTAAATTAGAACATGAATTATAGCTAAGAACATACACTCCATGAGTTTTGAGCTTAATTACGTGGTTACACTATTTAACCATAATATTTTTTCTTGTGTGTTTTCTTCTCTATCATTGCAATCTATAGTTTGTTCCATTCTATATGTCCATTGTTTAGTGTATTTAAATGTATGCATATGATTGAGGCCATCATTTTTTTTTAGCTCACTTATCCCAAATAGCCTACCCTTTCAATTACTTTTGTTAGCCACTTTGAGCCTATTAATCCCCATTTGTTCTATATTTTACCACATCACCAACCTTAAGCGAAAAAACAATTAATTACCCCAAATGAATCTTTGGTTAGCTTAAGATAGAGATTGTGCATCAATTAAGTGTAGGGAACTGTGGGAACTTGGGTTGATGAAAGTGTGTTGTGTTTAGTGACAAAAGTATTGGGAATTTGGGTGCCTACTCATGTGAGACCAAAAAAATTAAAAATTCATGTGCTTTGATATGTTATGTCTACTTTTATATTTCATAAAAAAAACCAAAAATATTCAAATAAATAAATAAATAAATAGGGGACAAAATTAACCTAATGTTAAATTTAATAAAAGATCAATGCATATGTGATAAAATTAAAGAAAAAGTTGATACATGAGTTTGTAAAATATACAAAAGTGGGAATTATGGGTAGCTAGGCATGATTTTAGAATTTTATAGAATGTGTGTATGTTAGGCGATAGCTTAGGTTACTCAAAGATTCAATTTATAGCTCACTTAGCCATACATATATCCTCACCCTTACCTTAGCCCCATTATAACATTGAAAAGACCTCATGATGTTTGCATTGGTGCATTAAATATTTGTTGATTGGGTAGATGAAGAACAAAATTTTAGAAAGCATGACTAGAGAAGACTAGAGTGGACTACCCTATACACTTGAGAGATTAGAGTGCATATACACTACTAGTAAGGGTTCAATGCTTGATTCTATGTTCCCTGCTTTCATGAGCTATCTTCTGACAACTTTACTTGTCTTTTATTGTATGATTAGAATTAGTGAAATCTGATTTATGTTTGTCTTGAAGAACTTGTTTACTTTTGACCAAGTAGACAGAATCATCTCAGCATATAGCTGCATTCATTCATATGTTGCATTGCATTTCATGAGTCTTACTTTCCCCTATTCATTCTTTTTGTCTCCCTGAGCTTAGCATGAGGACATGCTAATGTTTAAGTGTGGGGAGTTTGATAAACCACTATTTCATGGTTTATCTTGTGCTAATTTGAGTGGTTTTTATCAACTCTTTACTCACTTATTCATATGATTTGCATGATTTTACAATTCCTTCCCAATTTTATTTTATGGTGGAAAACTTGCTTCCTAAGCCTTTAAATTGTATATTTTTAATTCCCCTTTATACCATTCGATGCCGTGATCTGTGTGTTCAGTGTTTTCAGGCTTTACAGGGCAGGAATGGCTTAAAGGATGGAAAGGAAGCTTGCAAAAATAGAAGGAACACAAGAAATAAAGGAGACAACCAGAGAGCATCGACGCACACGCATGGCTCACACGTGCACGGACTTGGAGAAATTCATAGCAACGCATGCGCGTACCTGACGAGTACGCGTGAGAAGCGATTTGCACAGCGACGCGTGCGCGTACCTGACGCGTACGCGTGACACGTGAAGATGGCCAGTGACGCGTACGCGTGACTGACGCGTACACGTGACATGCGCGACCTGGAAAAATCGCAGAAAATGCTGGGGGCAATTTCGGGCTGAGTTTAGACCTAGTTTTCGGCCCAGAAATGCAGACTAAAGCCAGGAGACAAGCAGAGACTCAAGACAGATTCCATTATTCATAATTTGAGGTTTAGATGTAGTTTCTAGAGAGAGAGGCTCTCTCCTCTCTCTAGGTTTTAGGATTTCTCTTAGTCTTAGGTTTATTTCTTCTGAATTCCAGGTTCAATGTTCCTTTACTTTAGTTTCTCTTCTACTTTTATTTGTCTTAGCATTCTAGTTTATCTATTTTACTTATTGATTACTTTATGTTGCTATTTGGTTTATGAACTCCATGTTAGATTTGAATTTCTTATTTAATGTAATTTGAAGTATTTTATGTTTATGATTTTAATTTAGCTTTTTACATTCTTAGCTTTGGTTGAGTAATTGGAGACACATGAGTTATCAAACTCCTTGTTGATTGATAATTGGAATTTGCTAATTGATTTGAATCCCTCTAACCCTAGTCTTTCCTTAGGAGTTGACGAGGACCTGAGGAATCAAATTGATTTATCCACGTAACTTACCTCCATAGTTAGAGGATGACCTAGTGGGAGTAATGAACAATTGATATCACAATTGATAAGGATAACTAGGATAGGACTTCTAATTCTCATACCTTGCTAAGAGTTTTCTTAATTATTAGTTTATTTTCTTGCCATTTACCTTCCTTGTTCAACCTTTCAAAAACCCAAAAATATATTTTCTCATAACCAATAATAAATACACCTCCCTGCAATTCCTTGAGAGACAACCCAAGGTTCAAATACTTCGGTTTATTTTTATTGGGTTTGCTTAAGTGACAATCAAAACTTTTGTATGAAAGGATTCTTGTTGGTTTAGAAACTATACTTTCAACGAGACTTTATTTGTGAAATTCTTTACTAGCAAAAATCTATTCGTCAATGCCTTTGTCCTTGGAAAAGGAGCTCCGAAATATTTTTGAGTTGCAACGACTGTCTATCCCCTCCACCTTTAGTGGCTTTTGGATTCCCCCCTCACTGGGTACCTTTAAGATTAATTGTGATGCTAGCTATCCTAGCAATGGTGCTCGAGTTGGTTTTGATTGTGTTAGCAGAGATTGGAAAGGAATGTGGCAACGAGGCTGTCTGAGAACAATTGAAAGTCGTAGCATTTTGCAGGAGAGTTTTTTGCTATTTGGAGAGGCTTGCTTTTAGCATGGGACTCAGGACAAAGAGACATTATATGTGAGACAGACTGTGTGGAGGCCTTTACTATTGTCAATAATTTATAGGATTGCTCTGGTTTTATTGATCCTTTGGTGTTACAAATTCGAGATATCATGTCTCGAAAATGGCGTGCTGATCTCCGGTTGATCTTGAGAGATGCAAACATAGTAGCAGACATCATGGAAAACACTGCAATAAGGACTGATAAAGAGATTATCGTCGGTTAAGAATTTTCACAAAATAGAATCTCGTTGCAAGCATAGTTCAAACCAACGATTAATCCTCAATCAAAGTTTGAAAGAACAAATTGTCACTTTTCAAAACAAATATAAATCGGGAGTTTTAATTCCCGGGTCATCTCCGAAGGACTAGTGATCAATGAATGCACAATTTTGGTTGTGAAGGCAAAAGGAATTTTCAATGAAGAGATAAACAATTAAAGAAATAAAAGAACATTCAAAATTGCAATTAATGAACTAATATAGGAATTAAAGAACTAGCTATGTATTATGAACAAGTAAGATATAAAAGTGATTGATGTATGTGTGTGTGTGTGATTCAAAGCATAAATGGAATCTTGGCTTGGGATGAGCTATGGATCCTTTCCTTGTTGCAACCACAACTATGACAATTGTAATGGATTAATCTCACTTAGTTAACCCTCACATCAGAGAGTAGGTCAAGTGAGCATAGTTGTTCTTAATCTACAAATCCTAACTCACTTGCTAATTGCCTTTGCAACAAGTTAGTGTTAGTGGAAACAAGAACAATTAACAATCCAAGAATTATCACTAAATGTTGGACATTCCAACTCTAGGAACCCATATGCTCATTTACCCCAAGCCAAGAGGTGAAAATTCAACCCATAATCAAAATTGACATTTTCACAAACACTTGGTGGGCATAAACACAAATCGTGACAAAATTGAGAAAATTCTTGAAAACTATGAGCAACAAATGATCAAAAACAAAAATAGCAACTCAACCAAGCATGTAATAATCATCAATCATCAAAATCATCAACAAGAGATCAAAATTGCAAAAAAGTATATATATTAACACTATGACTTTAACTACAAGAAAGAGTAGCAAAATTGTAACAATAAAAAGTAGTAATTAACTTACAATGGAGGCTAGCAAAATCCAATATCAAAAATAGAAAATGGCACTTGAAATGTAAAATCCTAATATAAACCCTAATGGTGTTGAGAGAAAACTTAAAGAAAAACTAACCTAAAGCCTCCTACTACTATCTACTACTACTCCTAATGATATCCTATCCTTATCCAATGTTTGCCCCTTCCAATATGAGCTATGGCCATCAGAATTGGGCCTCAAATCCCTCAAAAACGCGAGTCACGTGCATTTTTAATGAAGGCATGCACGGGTACCTGTGCGTACACAGCACACTTCGCGATACTTTGGATGATTGTGCGATGCGTAAGATGTTGTGCGCTCGCACACTTTGCTCTGCTTTGCTGCCTGTGCGTATGCATAAGTGGCTGTGCGCACGCACACATCGCTTTGCTCTTCTCCTTTGTTTCTCCATGCTTCCTCCTCCTTACATGCTCCTCTTCCATTCTCACCAAGCCATTCCTACCTTATACATCTGAAATCACTCACAAACAATATTAAGGTATCGAATGGAAGGCAAATGGAATAAAATAGGTCAAACTAGGCACAAAAGAGCATGTTTTCATAATTAAGCACAATTTTAGGAGAAAAGCTCAAAAGCATAATTAAGCACAATTTTAGGATTATATGATGAAATCCTCTCAATTTCAATAAAAAAGTGTAGGATTATATGATGAAATCCTCTCAATTCTAATAAAAAATTATCGTAAAATACGGATTCATCAAGGACCCTGTTCATACCCTGGGTCGAGCTGTCCGACCCGGGTTGTTTGACGACAAGTCGACCGACCTCTTTAGGTTATGACTATCCGACCTCTTCACAAAGAGCTCGGCCAAATCGCCATAAGAGGCCCAAGCAGGCCCAAACGAGGGGACACAGCCAAAATCTAAAGGCGGCAAAGCCTAAAAGATAAGGTGGTTCCCCTTAAAGATAGGATGACTTCACTCAAAGATAAGATAAGATAACTATCTTATCTCCCGAAAGGTCACTCCACAGCATTATAAATACACTGAAGCACCCAGGTATAACTCATACTCTGATTCTACCAAAAAATCCTGCTTAATACCCTTGCATCGGAGTCCCTTGCAAGTACCACCACCCTCCGATGACAAAGGGTCAGCCGCATTGCTGGTCCAACAAGTCGGACGCGACAACTCTGGCCACCATCCACAAGTCGGACGCATCACCTCTAACCAGCACAGAGGATCTCGTCCGAGATTGACCTACAGTTTCAGGTAACCCTTGGAACATTGGCGCCGTTGTCGGGGAACCTGGAAGTCATCCCATCATCATGGCAGACAACCTGGACAATGACCACAACTCTGATTTGGAAAACCGAATGCCACATAAGAACGCAGAGGTTACACTAGATGATACTTCTCAACCTAACAAAGACAAGAACTCCCCAAGCACGGGAGCCATGGAGGCACTTCAAGATCGCCTGAAACAACTTGAAAAGGAGGTCGAGTATCAGCGGGAAGCCGAGAGAGACTTATGAAGAGAAGCTAGGCGACGTCGCGAATTAGAGGACAAGCTCCTAAAGATCGAAGCCAATCTCAAAGCTAAAACTACCCGACCCAGCCACGAAGATAGCTCCCGCAAAGACCAAGATCTGTTCACCAAAGAGATCATGAAGGTCAAAATTCCAAAAGACTTCAAACCTCCCGACATGACTCTATATGATGGCACAACAGACCCCAGCCATCATCTCAGCAACTTCCGAAGCAGAATGTATCTCACCGACGCCTCAGACGCAACTCGGTGCAAAGCCTTCCCAACTACTCTGACAAAGACGGCAATTAAATGGTTTGACAACCTGCCCCCCAGGTCTATCTCAAGCTTTGACGACTTAGCCAAAAAGTTTCTAGCCAGATTCTCCATCCAGAAGGATAAAACTAAACATGTCCCAAGTCTACTAGGGATAAAGCAAGGAGATCGGGAAAATCTTCGCAGTTACATGGAAAGATTCAACAAGGCATGTTTGGACATACAACATCTACCAACAGAAGCAGCCATTGTGGGCCTCATCAATGGCCTACGAGAAGGACCTTTTAGTCACTTCATATCGAAAAAACATCCCACATCTCTAAATAAAGTACAAGAACGAGCAGAAAAGTACATCAACATGGAGAAAAACTCCCGATTAGGAGAGACCTCAAAATCTAGATTCTCCAATAAAGATAAAGAAACCAAGAAAAAAGAGGATCAACACGGGGAGAAGATCAAAAAATACTACAATTACACCCCTCTTCGAGTGTCTCTTGTGGATGTCTGTCGAGAAGTATGCCACATTGAAAAGATACCCCCACCTCGCCCACTCAAAAGCAAGAAAGGAGGAGGGAATCGGACAGAATACTGTGAATACCATCGAATCTATGGACATCCCACCAACGAGTGCTTCGATTTGAAGAACATCATAGAAATCAGATGAGCCGAGAAAAAGAAGAAGGGACAAAGAGGTCGGACAAACTGAACGACCACCTCGTACCCCGAAGAGACATGTCCACATGATACATGGAGGATTCATAGGAGGAGGAATCTCCAAATCATATCGCAAAAGACATCTGAAGGAAGTATATCATGTCGAAGGAAGAGAAGGAGCACTCGAACTCCCCACTATCACCTTCACCAAAGAGGACGCAGCTGGCGTCATCTCAGGACATGACGATCCCATGGTCATCACTATCATATTAGCCAACGCTAATCTTCACCGCACGCTGGTAGACCAGGGAAGCTCGGCTGACATATTGTTCAAAACGGCCTTCGACAAACTCGGCATAGAGGAAAAAGAGCTCAAAGCATATCCAAATAGCCTATTCAGGCTGGGAGACACTCCAATCCAACCACTCGGATACATCTCATTACACACAACCTTTGGGAAAGGAAATCGGTCAAGGACACTCAACATAAACTACATTGTGGTCGACGTAAGTACAACCTACAATGCCCTGATAGGTCGGACAATGCTAAATCAGCTCGGCGCAGTAGTCTCGACTCCACATATGTGCATGAAGTTCCCGACCACAGAAGGAATCGCAACAATAAGAGCAGACCAGAAGATAGCGCGCCGCTGCTACAACAAAAGTCTAAACCTCAAAGGCAAAGGAGAAGAAATTCACACCATCGAGCTCGGGAGAGTTCGAGGACGGGAGGAACTTCGTCCAAAACCTGAAGGCGAAACAGAAAAAGTTCAAATCGGAGATACTCCAGATAAAATGACCAATATTGGCACAGTCCTAAAAGGAGACAAAAAGGAGTCCCTTATACGTTTCCTGTGAGATAATGTCGACCTCTTTGCATGGAAGGCTGCAGACATGCCGGGCATAGACCCTAAGTTAATGTGCCACAAGTTGGCAGTTTACCCAGGGTCTCGGCCAGTATAGTAGAGATGTAGAAAGCTCGGACCAGAACGATCCCAAGCTGTGGAAGAGCAGGTACAAGATCTACTGGAGGCAGGATTCATAAGAGAAGTCAAGTATCCACTATGGCTAGCTAACTTCGTCTTGGTGAAAAAATCAAATGGGAAGTGGCAAATGTGTACTGACTACACTAATCTCAACAAAGCCTGCCCAAAAGACCCTTATCCACTCCCAAATATCGACGCTCTGGTGGATGCCTCCTCCGGATATAAATACCTCTCATTTATGGACGCCTATTCAGGATACAATCAAATCCCAATGTACCCACCTGATCAAGAAAAAACCTCATTCTTAACCCCAAAGGAAAATTATTGCTACATCGTCATGCCATTTGGACTCAAAAATACGGGAGCTACTTATCAAAGATTAATGAATAAAATCTTTGCAGAACACATCGGGAAAGTCATGGAAGTCTATGTTGATGACATGTTAATAAAGACACAAAACGAAGAGTCGTTACTGTACGACCTCACCCAAGTATTCGACACTATAAGAAGGCATGGCATGCGACTTAACCCTGCAAAATGCACCTTCGCAGTAGAAGCCAGCAAATTCTTGGGATTTATGCTCACACAAAGAGGAATCGAGGCAAATCCGGATAAATGCTGGGCTATACTCGACATGAAGAGTCCAACCTATGTCAAAGAGGTACAACAACTCAATGGAAGATTGGCAGCCTTGTCCAGATTTTTAGCCGGATCGGCAATTAGATCACTACCCTTCTACACTATTCTAAGGAAGGGAAAGAGGTTTGAATGGACAATGGAGTGCGAGCAGGCCTTCCAAGATTTCAAAAGGTTCTTGGGACAACCACCTATTCTAACTCGGTCACAGGAAGGAGAACCACTTCTATTGTACCTCGTAGTAGGAAATCGGACAGTAGCCTCGGCACTGGTCTGAGAAGACGACAATGGACAACAACCTATATACTTCATCAGAAAAGCACTACAAGGGTCTGAATTAAACTACCAAAAAATAGAAAAATTCGCCTATGATCTCATAATAACATCTCAACGACTTCGCCCATATTTCCAAGCCCACATCATCAGGGTTCGAACCAACCAGCCCATAAAAGGCATTCTACAAAAACCAGATTTAGCAAGAAGAATCTTGCAATGGGAAGTCGAATTATCCGAATTCGACCTTCAATATGAAGCTCGGACATCCATCAAATCACAGTATCTTGCCGACTTCATTGCATAGTTTATGGACACCCTGGAACTCCCTATAGAATGGAATCTCTACGTAGACGGTTCCTCAAACAAAACTGGAAGTGGCCCAAGCGTGATAATAGAAAGCGACTAGGGAACCCAAATCAAACTTTCCCTCAAATTCGGGTTCCCTGCTTCAAACAACCAGGCCGAATATGAGGCACTACTAGCTGGTTTGAAGCAGGCTAAGGAGGTTGGAGCCCAAAAACTTATTATCTTCAGCGATTCACAGGTAGTCACCTTACAAATAGCAGGGAGATACCAAGCCAAATATCCCACAATGAAAAAATACTTGGACAAAACCAAGGAACAACTCGGACAATTCGGGGAATATGAGGTCCGCCATATACCTTGGGAGCAGAATGCTCTAGCAGATGCACTCTCAAAACTAGCCAGCACCAAACCAGGGGGCAATAATGGAAGCCTCATCCAGGAAATGTTGCAAAACCCGTCGATCTTGGAAGAAGAAAAGGTCCTAACCATAACAGGTCTGGATCAAGGATGGATGACTCCCATAATTAACTACCTCAAAACAGAAACACTCCCTATAGATAAGAAGGAGGCAAAGAGGTTAAAATGGGAGGCACAATACCACACCATCATAAACAATACTCTATACAAGAGAGGGATTTCAACACCATTGTTAAAATATGTGCCAACTTCCAACACAAAGGAAGTTTTAGAAGAAGTACACAGTGGCATCTGTGGCAACCATCTCGGAGCACAGGCACTTACCAAAAAAGTACTCCGGGCCGGATTCTATTGGCTGACTCTACAAAAAGAAGCAACAGAATTCGTAAAGACATGTCCACCATGTCAGAAACATGCCAACTTCCACATCGCCCCACCAGAGGAGCTTATCAGCGTAACCTCACCCTGGCCATTCGCAAAATGGGGACTCGACCTCCTTAGACCCTTCCCTCAAGCATCAGGACAGGTCAAATTTCTCATCGTTGGGATAGACTATTTCACAAAATGGATTGAGGTAGAACCCCTAGCTAACGCCACTGCTCAAAGAAGTCAAAAATTCCTATATAGAAACATTGTCACAAGGTTTGGGGTTCCATACTCCATCACCACAAATAATGGCACTCAATTTACAGACACAGACTTCAGAAAATTGGTGGCCGACCTGAACATAAAACACCAATTCACATTCGTAGAACACCCCCAGGCCAATGGACAAGCAGAAGCTGCTAACGAAGTCATATTAGCCGGGTTAAAACGGAGATTACAGGATGCAAAGGAAGCCTGAGCCGAAGAGCTCCCATAAGTCCTATGGGCATATCAGACAACTCCACACTCTACCACAAAGGAATTACCTTTCCGATTAGCTTACGGAATGGAAGCAATGATCCTAGTGGAGGTCGAAGAAGGATCGCCCAGAGTGATCCACTACAGTGGAGAGGCCAACTCCCAACGTCAAAAGGAAGAACTCGACCTACTTCCAGAAATCCGAGAAAGAGCTCGGATCAGGGAAGAGGCATTAAAACGTCGAATGGCTTCAAGATACAACCAAAAGGTAGTGCCGCGAAGTTTTGCTGAAAGCGACCTCGTCCTAATCCAAAATGACATCGGAACAACTCGACTTGGAGAAGGAAAGCTGGCAGCAAACTGGAAAGGACCCTACCGAGTTGTAGAAGTACTTGGAAAGGGCTACTACAGGCTGTCCGAACTCGAAGGGCGAGAGCTGCCAAGGTCATGGCATGCCTACAACCTAAGAAGGTATTATAGTTAAAAGTAATAAAAATCTTAGGACAAGGTGCACTCTTTTTTTCTGAAAAGGTTTTTTAATGAGGCACGAAGCCAAGATCTACAAACCGTCCGACCTAGAGGCGCCTACATGTATATATTTGCATATTTTCTATCTTGAATAAATTTTTTTCAGATTTTCTATAAATCTCTGATCAAGACGCATTAATCTAAAACACAAAATTTCATCGCCCGATTATAAAGCTACAGATTGGCAAAAGCGAAAACCAAATTCGCTGCCCAATCACGATAAAGACCAACAAAGATGAAAACCGAATTCATCAAAGGTTGACCAAGCGAGAATCAAACTCAATTTCTTCAAAATTGGCATAGATGAAAAGTGACAAAATAGATTAAATGCAAGAAGTTATCGAAAGTGATCCATAAGAAAGGACCTGACGAGGTCTTAATAAAAATGGATTGCTAAAAATAACTTAAAGACGGACCGACGTTAAGAAGTCGGACCAGTTGACCACGACAAAAGTTATAAAAAAAAAGTAAATCCCTAGAAAGAGGCCTGGCCAGCCTGAAAAAAGAAGATTACTAAAAATAACTTAAGAAGGGACCGACGTGATGAAGTCGGCTCAACAAACCTACAAAGGTTATAAAAAGTAATCCATAAGAGAGATCTGACAAGGATCCAAATAAAATGGATTACTTAGATGAGACCGACATAATGAAGTCGGCCCCACAAAGCTACAAAAGTTATAAACAAAGTAATCCATATAAAGAGACCTGACAAGGCCCAAACAAAATGGATTACTAGAAATAACTTTAAAGCAGACCGAGATAAAGAAGTCAATAGAAGGCATGCGCTATAAGGGACTTCAAGTCGGACCCAAAAAGCCATGACCTCAAAAGAATTAAGCTACAAGTATGAAAATATGAAGGCAATCAAAAAAAGGTTGCTATAATAAACAAGACCCAAGAGGCCATATGAAGTCGACCTCAGGAGGCTTGTAAAACTACCTTTGTTTTTTCAAAATAAAGTTGCTGAAAAAGCAACTAAAAGTATCCAGGAGTCAGAACCACAAACTACAAAATAAAAAGAGTTCAAAGCCCACAGGTCGGGCTATACACAAATATACCAGAAATAATCATAGAGAATCCAAAGACTTCCCAGTTGCAGCATCCCGGGGTGAAGGAGGACGAGTCTGAAGAGGTACAGCATCTACCGTCCCATCATCCCGATTCAGGATCTGGACGTCAGGATCAGACTCAGGCTGACCAACTTCAACTGTCGGAGCTGAGGAAGCAGGGGCAACAGAGACTTTAGCAACAGGCACAGGAGGAGGGTCGACATCGTCATCATCATCAGGGTCATCAGGAACGATTTTACCATCTTTTACAATGTTGTCCAAGCTTAAAAGAGTGAGGTCAAGCTCGAACGCAAGAACTCGAACCTAATCCTTCAAATTCTCATAAGCAGCATTGACACTGCCTACAAGATGACCCTGAAGTTTGGCATAATCAGCTCGGACAGACTCCAAACTCTCCCTGAGACCCATCATCTCCCTATAAGTGGTGACATAGCTCTCCTGATGCTTCAACGCCATGTCCTCAGACAACTTTGCAGAAGCCGCGAAGGCAATAGCCCGAGTTTTCTCACCCTCCAACTCTTTCTCCAATCTGGCCACTTTCACCTCGAGCTCCTCCTTCAAACCCTTGATCCAGTCGAACTCTGACTTGGCCTCCTTCATAAAGGCCTTTGTTGCATGGATAGGAAGATCTTGGGCGATTCGATATAAAGCTGCCCCCATATGTGCCATCTAGATGTTGTTCCGAGTAATAAAATCCAAATGACGAAGAAGAGAGACATCGTCAGTAGGAATAACACCATAAGGAGCAATCTGCTGGTCGAAAAACCCAACGGCATCAAAATGAGGAGCATCTAGATTGAAGGGCTCAACAGTCCAAGGTCTTTTCGAAGGAGGAACGGCAGTAGGAGAAGAAGTAGCACCAGAAGCCTGGGGAGGGTCGATCAAATGAACTCGAGGGGTAGGAATTATCCTCCTCGGTCCAGGAGAGCTCGGTACGGGCTGTTTGAGAGGAACACAAGAAGACCCTTCCCCAGCCACTTTAGCCGAGATGTTTTGGGCTGCTGTAGCCTTCCTCGCCTTTTTAAAGGCTTTCATGGAATCATTATTCTTAGCCATCTCTGAAAAACAAATCAACCAAAGAAGTAAGTTACTTTCTGGAAAGAAAAGAAGCAAAGTAAAACATAGCAAAAATATGTTGATCAATACCCAACACAGTTCGAACAAGGGAAGGATCCCCAAAAATTTCTTGGTATCAAGATAGGGAGGTTCCCTCCAAATATCTTCCAAAACATTTACAAACGCCTGCTCGACCTCGTCAAGCATCTCCCACGTGTATCGAGACACCACAACGTTCTTTTGCCAATACAAGGGGAAGGCAGGTTCATTATTCACTTCTAAGAAAAACGGTCGAGCTCCCTCAACAGCTCGGACCTTAAAAAAGTAATTCTTAAAGTCCCTAAAGGACTCATCATACATAGCAAAAACTTTATGTCCCTGGGCAGATCGAAAGGAAATCCAAGAGGCTTTCTTTTTTGAGGAAATCCCGGGCTTAGTCAAAACAAAAAGATAAAGAAAGAGAGTCTGAGAAGGTGTGACGTCCAACTCTTGCCAAAGCAACTGAAAGATCTTGATGAAACCCCAGGAGTTCGGATGGAGCTGGGATGGAGCTACGTTACACGACCACAACAAGTCGGTCTCAAAGGAAGTGAGAGGAAAAGTAATATTCAGCTGGCTGAAAAAATAGTCGTAAGCATAAAAGAAGGGACGTTCCCCCCGGGTCAGAGCAGGAAAGCAAACCCTTTCATCAGAATCAGGCGCTACCAATTCATAGTTCTTTTCCTGATCTCTATTCTTACAGAGTCGGTGATGTTTTCTAAGCTCCGCACAGAACTCAGCATTTACCACGGAAACACACGTCAACACAAGGGAGTCCAACCAGTCGGACATCCCCTCAGGAACCTTAGAAGACGTCTCGACAATATTTTTGCGAGAAGACATGGCTAACTAGTCCTACAGCAAGAAAAAGAAAATGGATTACTAACCAAAGCAGCTTGGGCGAAATCAAAATAGCTCGGACAAACATGACTCAGAACAATACAAATAGTAAAAAAAAGACCCCAAGACGCACACCAAGGTCCAGGGGCATCCTTTGGAGGCAGTGACACAGAGTAAAGACTCAGAAAAGTCTACAAAGGCTAAAACATCCCAACAAAGACTCTAAGCAAACGCTTCAAGAAGAAAGACGCAAATCAAAGCAAGTTATCAGAAAACCATCGTCTTCTACAAATCTATCAGCAAAGAAAATTATCAATAGGGAAAAAATCAAGGGGCAATCCTCTCAGAAGCAAACAGGTGCAGTTTATAAAACTCAAAACATCAAAGTACAACCAAAAGCAGCGACAACATGCGAAGCCCTAAAAACGTCCACATAGGAGCATGCATAAAGTCGAAAGAAAACCAGAAAACATGCATTACAATGACAACCAAATATGGTAAAATACGAAAAGGTCCAAGCTTTCCAACAAAATCTCAAGCAAAACCAGAACTTTACCAAGAATAGAACAATGTAAGCACAAGGAAAGAACGAAAAAGAAGAACCAACCTGAAAGAAAGCGCTGAAGAAGTGGAAGATACAAAATCCAGAACTGCCCTCGAGCAAGGAAAGCACCAACAACCACCAAATGGCGTCACAGAGAGAAACATGAAAACACAAGTCCCAGGCAAGCCAAAACGGAAGAATAGAAAGAAAAGGGGGAAGTTACAGCAAGCAAGAAAACAGAGAAGAGAAAACCGTTTTTGTGTAAATTCAAAATGAAAGTGGGAGGCAAAAGAAACGGAGCATTAAAAGAATTAATGGGTTATTAAACCCTCGCACATTCCCAAAGCAAAGAGACGCGCATTTTCAAAGGATGAAGGAAAAAGAAAGACGTTCCGCATTCAGAGGAATCTCTACAAAAGAAATCGACAATGCTCGAGCTCGACTTCTCCAGAGAAGGATCGAAATCCTAAAACTAAGGACTCGACCTCAAAAGGAAGACCGCACTCGAGCAGGGGCACTGTTCATATCCTGGGTCGAGCTATTGTTTGACGACAAATTGACCGACCTCTTCAGGTCAGGACTATCCGACCTCTTCACAAAGAGCTCGGCCAAATCGCCATAAGAGGCCCAAGCAAGCCCAAACGAAGGGACACAGCCCAAATCTAAAGGTGGCAAAGCCTAAAAGATAAGGCGGTTCCCCTTAAAGATAAGATGACTTCACTCAAAGATAAGATAAGATAACTATCTTATCTCCCGAAAGGTCACTCCACAGCATTATAAATACACTGGAGCGCCCAGGTATAACTCATACTCTGATTCTACCAAAAAAACTTGCTTAATACCCTTGCTAACTTAAGCATCGGAGTCCCTTGCAAGTACCACCACCCTCCGGTGACAAAGGGTCAGCCGCATTGCACGTCCAACAAGTCGGACGCGACAGCTCCGGCCACCATCCACAAGTCGGACGCATCACCTCCGACCAGCACGGAGGATCTCGTTCGAGATCGACCTACAGTTTCAGGTAACCCTCGGAACAGACCCTTTCTCCTTAAATAGAGCTTCTGTTGCCTTAAAAGAAGTTTAAAAGTAGTATTTAGCGAAACTGCCTTTTGTTAAGCAGTTTCTTTTTTATTTTTATTTCTTTTTTTATTGTTGTTTGTTTTTTAAGTCACAAAAAATTGAGATTACGTCATCTTTTAATTTTCTTTCTTTCTATTTCTACTTCTTCTGACAAATTGAGCTCGTCATATTGATTTGTTTTATATTAATTTTTCATATAATAATTTTTTAACAATTTATTTTTTTTGTTTCCTAATGTCTCAAATTTTTTGTGACAATGTCTTTGTAAAAATTAATTAATATTTTTTTCTTTACAATTTTTTCCCTCGAATTATTTTTTAATAAGAAATTTTGTTTTGAATTCTTTATACTTTATATTCTTTGATTAATTCTTTTGTTATTTTGACTTTTTAATCACAAATCTATTTTTTATTTTTTGTCCTAACCATTGTAATTTATAAGTAATTTTTTTTTGTATCTTTTGTTTTTTTTTTTCTAAATGTGTCTATTTATTGTGATTTTATTTTTCTGTTTGTGCTAAGTAGATTAAAAGGATTTTAATTTTTTTATTTATATTATTACTAATAATATGTTTTGTTTTTATTTTATGATCATCACCAATTTATCATAAATATTATAATATATTTTATTTTTAATTAATTTTTCTAGAAATATATTTCTTACTTTTATTATTACGACGGTTTAGAATTATAATTTATAATATTGAATCAATTAAAGTGTGCATACTATAATATTTAGAGTTTGATGATGTATTATGTTTTGAATATTTCAAAACGTTAGATGGTATATGAATATGAAATATTTTGATGTCTTAGTATAATAGTATCCGATAACCATCATCTAATATATGTTAACACGCCTACAAAATATATAGAGAAAAATGTTGTCATATAGTGTCTGATATTTTTTTTATTATTATTTTAAAAGAGTTGTATAGCCTTAATCAATAACGTTATGAACAATGATACGTAATCAACATAGATAATTATCCATTATAATGTCTACTATAATTTTGTACTTTTCTGCCATTTATCACAATATCACATAATGTTACCCGATTAATCAATAGAAATTCATAAAGATGAGATATTTTTTCAAAAAAATTATATATATATATATATATATATATATATATATATATATATATATATATGAAAAGGTTGTGGTGTGATTGTAATAAACAATGACATTCAAATAATGAGTATTGTTATATCTTCTTCATAACAAACATAAAAAATCTAATTATTTATTATATACGTGTAAATTTTAATTAGCAAACCTTTAGGTATATATCACCAGATTAAATAACAGTTTATGTTTTCGTGATAAAAATAATATAAAGTAAAACATTTTTGTTTGCGGTCCCTTAGCTGATCCCAAAAAACAAAACAAAAAATACAAAAAAAAGGTAAAAAGAAAAAATAAAAAACAAGAAGGGAAGGACAACGTTCATTTCGGGTCCGGTAGATAAGGAAAGGTCAAAGTTCAGCCCTTTCGACGTTGCGTTTTCTTATTGGTTATGACGACATGCTTGATGGTCCCTCAGTACTAACCGTACATACAACACATGAAAGATGAAACCTCGTTTCATAATTCATACTCATTCATTAGGGATTTATTTGTTCGAATTAAAAAAACAAAATCTTTTATTAAATTATCGACAAAAATATAAATTTATTAAAGATAAAAATATTTTCAAAATGTTGTAAAACACAATCAAAATATTCAACGTTAAAAGAGCCAAATGAATATACTGTTTCATATATATTTTTTGGATGTGTTATTTTAACAAATTATTTAATAAAGCGCTTGTCCTATATCAACTTTATTTATATGAATATCCTATTTTATTATTAGTAAATTCGAGTGAGAACAATTTATTTACTAAATAACAAGTAAATCTATCAAAGTTTAAATATTAAATAAATGATTTTATTATACATTTAAATATTTTTGTCAACTAAATTTAATTAAATTAACTTAAACTCAGCAAAAATTATCCACACAATGTATGTGTAAATCACATATTTTTCTTTTTTTGTATTATTTTTTTGTATATTTTTTTTTCATCGTCGTTCTTTTGTTGTTGCTATTATTGTTGCATTTTTTTATTTCTTTTCCTCCTTTTTTTGTTGCTATTGGTTATTACAGTATTTTTTAATTTGATTATTTTTTTTATATATTTTTGTTAAGAGAATAAAATAAGAAGAATTATAAAAAAATAAACAAAAAAATAAAGAAAAAAAAGAGGAGAGAGAGTTTTGAATTGTATAAAATTTATCAAAAAAATAGCACCAAAATTTTTTTAATTTTGACACAAGAATTTTTTAACTATGACACATATTTTTGTTAAGATGGTGAAACAAGAAGAATTATGAGAAGATGAAACAAAAAGGAGAAAATAAATAAAACAAAGAAGAATAAAAAGATGATGATGATGATGATGATAAAGAGGAGGAGGAAGAATTTTGAATTATACAGAATTTATCAAAAAAATAACACAAAATCTTTTTTTATCGTGGCAAAATTTCTTAACCGTGACATAGGAACTTCTTAATTGTGACACAGAAATTTTTTAACTATGTCATTTCTAACTAAATGATGTACTTCTCTTATCATTCTTGTGTCATTTACAATAATTGATGTATATTTTAACTAAATGATATGTTATTTAAGAGGTTCGAAAACATATTTGAATGTATTTTATTAGTTAAGTGAATTAAATTAAGATTTTGGACTTGTGATTCTTTAAAGATATCTTGTGTCATTTACCAAAAATTTTTGTGTTATTTTTAACTAAATGATATATTTTTTTATTATCATTAAATTGATTGTGTGGCATTGAACTAATATATAAGAGATTTAGCTATTTCTGTATCATTTTCAACAATTTGATGAGTCTTTTGAATCTAAAACACATTTAAATATATTTTTTGATTAAGTAAGCGAGGTTTTGGACTTGTAGTTCTTTGAAAATATTTTGTATCATTCACTAAAAATTTTGGTGTTATTTACAGAAATTTTATGTGTCATTTATAATTAAATAATGTGCTTTGTAATAAAACTAATTGTGTGATATTTAATAAAAAAAGAAGATGATAATAATGATAATGAAGAAAGAAAAACAAAAGAAAAGAAATCAAATAAAAAGAAGAGAAAGAGGAGAAAAAAAGAATTGCTTGATTGTCTAGCTTTTCTGTTAAATAAATTATACCTAAGAAGTTAAAAAACTTACTAGAAATAACAACTTTCAATGTGGTTTACATCTTAATGGTGATTTAAAAATACTATTAAATTAGCATAGCTCAACACAATTTAATGCAACGTATCAAACTCCACAAGGTATGTCTAAACTCACAGCTCATGCCACTCCCTATACTTTATCGTGTACCAATTGTCGTCACCTCGATCATCTTGAGCATGCAATATGTTAAAGCATCTAGCGAGACTAGGTGCATTCTACTAATCACTAAGTCGGTCAACAATTCGATACAGATGGTGCCATATAATCTGACCAAAGTAAATAAAAGAGGTCATGGATCGCCATAATCTTAAGTGTTGACTATCTAAAATTTTTTAGTGTAAAATTTTAATAATCCTTGAGTCATCATATGGCCTCCAAATATATTGTTAAATTAGATCATTATTGGCATCAAGGTCTAAATAGTACTTTTTTAAAAAAAAATAGAAAATATATAATGCAATAAAATTGTATTACCTTGTCAGAATTGACTTTATCAAGCTAATACCTTTCCTTAATTGGCCAAGTAACTTTAGGTCTATTCGATGGCTTATACCTAGCCCAACTAAATAGCAATTCTAAATTTATAAGGGCTTTGCATTTTTCTCTAGGATTAGGGACTGTGTCACTTGGAAAGGAGTTCATGAATTTTTCTGCTAATTATTTAGTGATTTGACCTACTTGCACCTCTAAATTTCTGATGGAAGTTTCATGATTCTTGTATTTTGTTCTTATTTTTTGCATGAAATTTGAAGTTTGTTGAACAAATGCAAATGTTGACTGAGATAGTTTTTCTATGGCAAAAGAAGGCTTTTGAAAATTTTATAGCTATACTGGAGGTGTTGGTTGTTGGTATGGGGTATTAAAATTTCTTTTTCCTTAATTTTTCTAACCAAAATTTGGACGACTCTTCTATCCAAGATTGTATGTTTTTGAGAATGGATCATTTTTTGTATTTCTTGAAGAATTCTCCATATAGTTTATTTTCTCAGTGGAGAATTTGTTGTAAGAACCACGATTAATTAGCCGCTTAATTAAAATAATTTAATTGTTCAAAATAGGTTCCAAAATTTTAGAATATTAATTTAAAAATTTAAATATGATTTTTGGCCTCAGTAGATTTTTTTGAGTTGGAAAATATAATTTTCTGCGAAAAATTGCGTAAAAATGCGTACCGATAAATTAGCCAACAGTACCGACTTAAATCTATTTAGTACTGTGTGAGAGTAGTAAAAACGGTGGAAAAACTTAGGAAATAATTAAAATTAAAAATCGGGCGCTAATTTTAAAGGTTTGGCCCAAAATTAAGCCAAACGGGCTAAAAACGCTAACGGATTGGACCGGGTCCAAGAGCCCAACTTATATATAACCTTAAGTGAGGCTATTTCAGCCTCACCACACTTCATAATAACACAAACACAGCAGCGGGTAGGGTTAGAGAAGAGGGAGGAGAACACTATTCACACTCTCACTCTTTTTATCATAATTTGAGCTACGATGCTCCGATTTGCGAACGGTTTGCGGCCACGCGATGCTCTTGCTGAGCCCGTATTTTCTAACTAGGTATTTTGGTAAACTTCTCGAAAATTCCTGCCCAGTTTTCAGCTATTGTGAATTTCAAAATTTTAGATTTAGTTTTTGAGAGATTTTTGTGATTTTGGGTGTTTAAGTACACTCTAACACTTGGTTGCAATTGAGTTTTGCTCCCAAAACTATTGGATAAGGTAAGAATATCTTAACCCTTATGGATTCATGATTTTGGTAAACCCTAGGTATTGACTTGTGGTAAATTAATGTGCATAGCTTGAAAATTTTGATTGTTGATGTTTGTTGGAGTTGATTGGTGATTTTGTTGGTGATTGGAGGCTTGAATTAGACTCATTTGGTGTATTGTGCATATTGAGAATCGGTCAAGATATGATTTCAATTTTTTCTATGTAATATGTAATATTTCTAGACACTTAGGCTAGTGAATCTTAGGATAGGATTAGATTGATGGTTGATAATTGTTGAAATGAGATTGTTGTTCTTACATGGTATTGATTTTGAGTTAATATTGCATGATGATGAATTATTGATGTTGAGCTATGATTGGTGGCAGATGACTATTATGATAATGATGGGTGGTAAGTGATAAATTACGCATGAGGAATTATTGATGTGTGATGTTGTTGCATATTGTTTGAGAGATTAATAAATTGAATGATGATTGGGTGTGAAAATGATGAAAATGTGAATTATAGGTTGTGGAATGAATTGGAAGATATATGAATATAATTTAGATACATTAGGACTGATTTGGATGTAGAGCTATTGGTTTTGAATTGAGAGATTTGGTGAAATTGGGTTCTTAAGGTTTTGGTAAAAACAGATTTTGGGCCAACTTTGGTGGATCATATCCTGAACTACAGTTTTTGAAATAGAATGAATTTTATATCAAATTAAAGATAATTCAATGAGCTTTAAAATAGTATAGATTTTATAGAAATCGAAATTTCTTAGAGAAAGATATGATTGTTGGAAGTTGGTGTAAAAAATTTGAGATTCTGTGATGTTGCAGAATTTGTGATTTTTGGTATGTGTGCCTACTGTGTGCGTGCTCTGAACAGGGGCCATGTTTTCACTTGTGCATACACACACTTTTGTGCGCACTCACACAGTGTAATTTTTAGAAAACATGCGTTTGCACACTCTAGTGCGTACGCACACACAAGGGTATGCCTACTACTGAGAGTGTTTGCACACTCCGGTGCGCACACACATCCTGTGAAATTTACAGCATCATGCGTACGCACAAGCTGGAAAAAACTTCTCTGGGTGTGCGTACACACACCTATACATATGCACACTGCCCTGTTTTTCAATGAAAACCTTGTTTTTAACCGTTTTACCTTCCCAGCACGCTTGTAAACTTCCGTAACGTTTATCTAGGATATCTTAACTTGTTTTTAGGCTTTGAAACATAGAGAATACAATGAGTGAGTCTAATTAGATATTTTCTAGTGAAAGGTTTAGAAGGCGGAGGCTTAGGTTTCTAAAGTTGTGAGTGGATTGTTGGAGTATTATATTGATGATGATTGTGGGAACTTAAGAGCTGATGGTAAACTTGTGAAATTAAGGGATTAACGATGATTATGGTGAGTCAGGGACTCGAAGAGAAATGGTGAATTATTAAATGACTGAAAGCGACCACTGAATGAGATATGAATATATATTGTATTATACTGATATTGTTGAGATGCTATGCACCTGGAAGGGACGGTAGGTTAATCCCATCTGTCGAGGTTGCGGCGGCGGCGTAAGGGCGGTAGTTAGTCTTGCTTACGTTGAGATGTGAGGTATGTGGCTAAGTATCCCGCTCGCATCCTTTCGGAATCACAAGAGTGTGCGCGAGCACTATATCCTTGGACCGTTTGCTGGGCACGATATCCCTGGGGATACCCATTTTATTTGTGATCGAAAGGCAACATCTCCATGGAGATGTGTCAGGTTCACAGTTGAACCGACAATATGATATCACAACTAATAGGGCAGGCATTCATCATGTGCATTTTCTATGTGGTTTCTTGCTTTGTCTACTTGCATACTATACTAAATTGTATAACATGCTTAAGTGCTTCTTTATTTACCTGCTATACTTGATAATTACTTGTGCTTTACTTGTATGAATTACTTGTGTTTTCTACTGGAATTGAGGAGGTTCAGTAGGCAGTGGCGATGGGAACGCATGGCGGTTAGGTTGGCGAAAGTTGTGGGATAGTGGTGTGAATGATAGTTTAGAAAATCTCCTAAGTTAGATTACCCCATTTTATTATGGTTTTGAAGTTATAGTTTTAATTTTAGTTATGCTTTAGGTTTGAATCTTACATTTGATATGAAGTTCTACGATTGCCTCTGGCATCCCGGAGTCTTATATCTTACATTACTGGGAATTGTTACCATACTGAGAACTTCCGGTTCTCATACCATATTCTGTTGTTGTTTTCAGATGCAGGTCGTAACCCACCTCGGTGAGTTGCGAGATGGTGACAGAGCGGAGGATTTTGATTATCTTTTGGAGTCTTTTTATTTCTTTTGTTTAGTACTCTCACTTTTGTATTTTATTTGCCTTAGAGGCCAACTTTGAGAGAGATGTTGTATATGCTGTTTAACTTTCAAAACTCTATATGTCTGCCTAAACTCTGCGGGTTGAGGCTAGTGTCTTATGATTATTATATTCTTATATTTTCATATGCCTTATTATCTTGTGCCTTTATGCTTGTAGCTTTGTGTGAACGATTCGTGCATTTATAACTCTGTTTTTGAGCTTATTTCTTCATTGGGCTTCTAGAATTATTATTTCTTTATATATATATATATATATATATATATATATATATATATATATATATATATATATATATATATATATAGGTAAGACTTAGGGTAATTAGGGTGTTACATTAGTTACCGTTAAATAGTTCGCAATCTTCATCCTTATGAGCTCCTCCACACAAATCACATGTTGCGACTTGTGTTCTTACTGTTGAGACTTGCATGTGCCCCAATCGTTTAGTGAGTGAATTGATTTGTAGAGACATGACTTTGTTTTGTGCCAAAAGTGTATTGTAAGAACCGAGATTAATTAGCCGCTTAATTAAGTTAAATTAATTACTGACGAACCGGATTTCCTGTCGGTAAAGAATTTTCACCAATATTATCGCGTTGCAAGTATAGCTTCTAAACCAACAGAAAATTTTTTCGTACAAAAGTTTTGTTTGTCACTTAAGCAAACCCAATAAAATTGATAACCGAGTATTTAGACCTCGGGTCGTCTTCTCAAGGAATTGTAGGGAGGTATGACTTATTATTAGCTATGGAAAAGGTAGAATTTTGGGTTTTAAAAGGTTTGAACAAGGAAAATAAATTGCAGGAATTAATAAATTAATATCTAATAAAACTCTTGGTAAGGTATGAAGATTGGAAATCCTATCCTAGTTATCCTTATCAATGGTGATGAGAATTGAGTTTTAATCCCACTTAGTTAACCTTTACTAAAGCAAAGGAAAGTCAAGTAGGCTAATTAGTTTGATCCTCAAGGCCTAGTCAATTCCTAAGAAAGGACTAGAGTTAGTAAAATTCAATTCAATTAGCAAAAATAACAATTATCAATCACGATGAGTTTGATAACTCAAGAGTCTCCAGTTAATCAATTAAAGCCAAGAATATAAAAAGCTAAATAAGAATCATAAATCTGAAATACCTCAATTGCATTAATAAAAGAAAATCAATCCAAACATAAAGAGTTCATAAGCCAAATTGGTAACATGAGTCAGATACGAATAAATGCATTAGAATAAATAGAAATATAAAAGGAATATTGAACCTGAGAAGAAGTTGAAATAATAAGTTGAAATAATAAGAAATCCTAAATCCTTTAAGAGGAATCATAATCCTAATCCTAAAACCTAAGAGAGAGGAGAGAACCTCTCTCTCTAAAAACTACATCTAAATTATGAAAAGTGAATAATGAGTGTATTGATGAATGGATACATTCTCCCATTTTATAACCTCTAATATGTGTTTTCTGGGCCGAAAACTGGGTCAGAAACAGCCCAGAATTTGCTGGTTTCGAATTCAAACACACTGGTTTTTCGCCACTGCGATGCGTCCACGTAGATCACACATTCGCGCCACTTATCGTCAAGGAAACTATGGCAAATTATATATCAAATCGAAGCCCCAGATGTTTGCTTTTCAACGCAACTAGAACCATCCCATTTGGCTCTCTATAGCTCAAGTTATGACCGTTTGAGTGCAAAGAGGTCAGGCTGGACAACTTAGCAATTTCTTCAACTTCTTGTATTCCTTCCACTTTTGCATGCTTTCTTTCCATCCTCTAAGCCATTCCTGCCCTGTAATTTCTGAAAACACTTAACACACATATCAAGGCATCGAATGGTAATAAGAGAAGATTAAATATATCAAAATTAAGACCAAAGAAGCATGTTTTCAATCATAGCACAAAGTCAGGAAGGAAAATGTAAAACCATGCAATTAGTATGAATAAGTGGGCAAGGACTTGATAAAAACCACTCTATTGAGCATAAGATAAACCATAAAATAGTGGTTTATCAACCTCCCCACACTTAAACAATAGCATGTCCTCATGCTAAGCTCAAGAGAAACTATAAAGGAGTGAACAGGAATGGTAAAATGTATGGAATGCAACCTATGAATGCAAAATGTTTTTACCTACTTGGTTAAAAATAAATAAGTTCTCTAAGATGAACATAAATCAAATTCCACTAATTCAAACCATACAGTAAAAACAAGTAAACTTGTAAGAAGATAGCTCATGAAAGCCAGGAATATAGAATCAAGCATTGAACCCTTACTGGTAGTGTATATCACTCTAACTCTCAAGTGTCCAGGGTCAATCACTCTACTCTTCCCTAGTCATGCTTTCTCAACCTTGTTCTTCATCTAACCAATCAACAAATATTTAGTATACCAATGCAAACATCATGAGGTCTTTTCAGGGTTGTAATGGGGCTGAGGTAAAGGTAAGGATGTACATATAAGGTTAAGTGAGCTAACAAAGTGAATCTTTGATTAGTCTAAGATCCTACCTAACATACACACTTTATGTAATTTTAAAGTTCTTTACCTAACTACCCAAATTTTTTCACTTTTGTATTACATGCTCATGCACCAAATTTAATTTTTGAATTTTATCCCATGTGCATTGATTCTTTTTATTTTGCATTTGGGGTAATATTATTTTTCCCCTTTTTTTTTACTTCTTTTTTTTGTATCCCCTTATTTAATTACTTAATATATATATATTTTCAATGCACATGGTAATTTAATTGTTTTGATTTCACATGAGCATGCTTCCCAAATTTTCAGATAACTTATTCAATTTAATTTCCTTCTTTTTTTTTCTATCATCCCATGTTCCCATAAAATTCCCCATACTTAAATTATACACAATATCTATCTTAAGCTAACCAAGGATTCAACTTGGGATTTTTAATTTGTTTTTCTACTTAAGGCTAGTAATGTGGTTATAAAACAGAAGAGGATTAAAAAGCTCAAAGTGGCTAACAAGGGTGACATAAAAGGGTAGGCTTATTTGGGATAAGTGAGTGAAAACAAGTAATGTCCTCAATCATATGCAAGCATGTAAATATACTAAATAATGGACATATAGAATGGAACAAAGCAAAGATTGCAATTATAGAGAAGAAAATACACAAGAATAAACATGTATGGTTAAATAATGTAACCATATAAATAAGCTCAAAATCTCACAGGTTGTGTGTTCTTTAGCTCAAAAACTATGTTCCAAATACAACTTCAAACAAATTTAACACATAGAAAATTTTAATTTTTTTATTTAAATTAGTGAAATTTTTTTTTCAAAAATAGGGTCCTAGAAAGAAACTTATTATTTTTCAACCAAGTAGTATTTAAATGCAAACAATCAACTACACATGCAATCTAGTATGCAATGCAACAATGAACTAATGAAGAAAATAAGACATTGGTGTTGAGAAGAGAATAACTAACCCATGGAGATCGGTATCGACCTCCCCACACTTAAAGGTTGCACCGTCCTCGGTGCATGCTAAGATGTACAAGTGGACGGCCTGCTCCAACTGATGCCTTTCTCTATAGATTGTGCTGATTGACTTGCCTGTCTCCCCATATAGAAGTTCTTCCTTTTTCCTTCCTTAGTGGCCATCCTGAAAGAAGAGGAAAAGGGAGAAAAGTAACCCAGAAATAAAGATAAGAAAAATAAATAAAATATGGGTTGGTAATGCCAAATAATAAAGGTCTCAATTACATGGTAGCTACAACATGCAGTGAGAAAATAGTAGAAGCATACGGCATATCAATAGTGCAAGAATTGCAACAATTGGGAAAGAGGGTGTGGGTAATGCAAAATAGTGTAAGTGTATATCAATGCAAAAGGAATATCAGTATTATAAAAATTAGCATTGACTTATGAAGAATAATACCCAGTCAGAGTAAAACAAGTCATTAAGCACCAGAATAATTCAAGA
Organism: Arachis hypogaea; assembly: GCF_003086295.3. Lineage (NCBI taxonomy): Eukaryota > Viridiplantae > Streptophyta > Magnoliopsida > Fabales > Fabaceae > Arachis > Arachis hypogaea. The sequence continues at coordinate 58,823,798 of NC_092050.1, forward strand.
AAAGACATAACAGTTGAATAAAAAAAATTTTAACACTAATGAAAAAATAATAAATTTAGAAACGAATATAAAAATATACCCAAAATTAAAATACAATGGATGAAAGTATGTAAATAAATCAAATAAAATAGAATGAAGGTGAAGAGGGATGAGAAGTTAAAAAGATGAAGAAAGAAAGAAGAAAGAAGAAAAGATAGAAAAAAAATTAGGATTAGAAAAGAAAAGATAAAATAATTGGCGCTGATTAGGATAAGTTGGGCGGCGCAGGCGATGCGGACGCGTGAGTGACGCGGTCGCGTGGTGTGCAATAATTATCAGGTGACACGGACGCGTGGGTCATGCGATCGCGTGACCTGATTTGTGCGATTGGCGCGAGTGCAGCCTCGCGTTCGCGCAACTTTCTGTTTGAAACTCATTTTGCCAAATTTTAGGGTGACGCGGTCGCGTGGTTGACGCGTACGTGTGAATGGCCTTTTTTTTTAAAAATGACGCGGACGCGTGGGGCACGTGTTCGCGTGGCAGGGCTTGTGCTTCTAGCATAGTTCTAGCCCCACTCCATCACAACTCTCTGCCATACACCCGTTTACGTCGATTTCACAGGGCCACGCATTCGCGTGGGTGACGCGGACGCGTGGGAGGCGTTTTTCCCACATGATGCGGACGCGTCATCGACACGGTCGCATGGATCAATCTGTGCTAAAGGCACGCCTCCAGCCACGCTCTCGCGTGACTCTCTGTTCACTTTTCTTTTCTTCCTAATGCACTTGTGATGCAGACGCGTTAGCGACGCTTACGTGTCGCGTGCATTTTTTTTAAAATACAGAATGCAGTATACAGATGTTATGAATAATTTTAGGTTCAATAAAATAAAATAAAATTCAAAAACAAACAAAACTAAATAAAATTATAGTTGAAAAAGGAACGATCATACCATGGTGGGTTGTCTCCTACCTAGCACTTTTAGTTAAAGTCCTTAAGTTGGACATGTGGTGAGCTCCTTGTCATGGCGGCTTGTGCTTGAACTCATCCAGGAATCTCCACCAATGTTTGTAATTCCAATGGCCTCCGGGATCTCAAACTAGGCGCAAAAAGCCTTCAAGCAGGTTAAAATAAGTGACAAGGCCCCAAGAGTGTTGATTTCTAGACTGAATTTCGGGGTCCCAGACTTTGCTTTTACACCCGTCTTCTTGTTGATCATCATGATTCCATCCGGGTAGCAAGCAATATGAATTCTCACTAAAGCGGCCAAACAACATCCTAGACCCATTCAATTGAGCTCTGCGCCAACACTTGTACTCCAATGCGGAATGTGGAACCTTAATGATCCTTGCCTGACAACTCCAACCACTAATCATCTTCCTCTTACTCTTAATGCCACAAAGAGCTCTATGTTGACCATTTGTCTCAAGTAGCCCATATTCAAGTGAGAAAGTAAAGGTTAAGGATAAGAATTTTATCCACTTGAACGTTGTGTTGGACGGTAATGGCTTTGGGAGAGGTATTTCTAATGATCCTGCAAGCTCCGCTCCCTTGTGCTCTTCTTTAACAACTTCCACCTCCTTGTAAGCTTCTTCAATTTCAACCTCTTCCTCTTGGTAGCTTTCTTCCAATTCAATCTTTTCTTCACTGCTTTCCAAGGGCATGGGAGGTTGTGCTTCTTCTTCTTTAATCTCCCTTTCTTCATCGACCTCTTCCAAGTCCTTAACCATGACATGCCTTGGAGGTTGTACACCCTCCTCAACATCAAATGCAACTGTCTTGGAAGCAGGCTCTATGTGTTGACTTTCCCATGGAGGTTCAGCATCTCCCAAGTCTTCAACCACTTCTTCCTCCTCAATAATTACTACTTTGTCCAGTAGTTTTAATATAAAATTGTACTCATCCTTGATGATTTTCTTTCCATGACAACTCCTTTCAACTATTTTTTCATCTTCAAGGGTCTCTCCTATCTCCACATTTTGGGCCTCCTCTTGCTCTAAGACAAAATCAGACTCCTCCTTGATGTCTTCCTTTACTAATTCTTCAATCACTCCTTCGACTTCAAGGGTTTTTACTACCTTCACCTTGAGGGCCTCCTCTAGCTCCTTATGAAGTATGGATTCGCGAAGATGATCCCTTCTCTCTTGTTCCATGTCAATAGCATCATTGGGATCATGTTGCTTTTGGATTGATGGATGTGGGTGCTCTTCCATGGATGGTGGTGATGGGATGGAGAGATCATTCTGTGGTTGAAAAGGAAGTGCACTAGAGCTTGAGGGTTTATTGTTGAAGGTATTTGGTGGTCCGATTTGGGCGACGAGAGCTTGTATAGTAGAGTTTTGATCGGTAAGTGCTTTCTCCATGGAGGTTTGGGGTGGATAGGAGGGTTCATTTGTTGGGAGAAAGGGTTCATGGTAGGAAGGTGGTTCATCTTGATAATGATAAAAAGATGGTGTATATTGAGGTGGTGGTTCATTTGGCTCATAAGGTGGTTGGTATGGTGGATACGGGTTAGGGTCATATGGAGGTGAATGGTGGAAAGGGGCTTGTGAGTATGGTGATCCAGAGTTGTGTTGACGAGATGGTTCATAAGCATATGGCGGGACTTGTTGGTAACTACAAGGGGGTCCACCATAGTCATCATTTTGGTATGTATCACAGAATGGTTATTGGTTATAGTGCATTGAAGGGGGTTGTTGCCAAGAGGGTTGATCAAATCCTTGTGGCTCCTCCCATCTTTGATTCTTCCAACCTTGATGCCTATTTTCATTATAGTTTCCATTCCTTACAACAACATTGGAACCAAACTTAAAGCGATGGGGGTGAGAACTCATAATAGCAAATAAAAATTAAAAACAAAAATAAAAACAAATTTAAATTAAAAGGTTATTGAAATTTAAATTTTGAAATTTGAAATTTGAAATTTGAATTTTGAATTTTGAAATTTGAATTTTGAAATTTGAAATTTGAATTTTGAAAAAGTCAACAATATAAAATAAAGATTTGAAAAAGATTTAAAATTTGAAAAGGTTTGATTTTTAAAATTTAAAATTTAAAATTTGGATTTTGAAATTTGGAATTTAAATATTGAAATTTAAAATTTGATTTTTGAAATAAGATAAGATAAGATTTTAAAAAAGATATAATTTTTTTTGTGATTTTCGAAAAAAATCAATTAAAATAAAGAGTAATAACCTCTTAATTTATGAAAAAGAAAAAAAAAAACAAAAAACAAATAAACAAGCAAAAAGTGAATATTTACAATAACCAATAATAAGGCACACGTTTGCAATTCCCTGGCAACGGCGCCATTTTGACGAACCGGATTTTCTGTCGGTAAAGAATTTTCACCAATATTATCGCGTTGCAAGTATAGCTTCTAAACCAACAGAAAATCCTTTCGTACAAAAGTTTTGTTTGTCACTTAAGCAAACCCAATAAAATTGATAACCGAGTATTTAAACCCCGGGTCGTCTTCTCAAGGAATTGCAGGGAGGTATGACTTATTATTAGCTATGGAAAAGGTAGAATTTTGGGTTTTAAAAGGTTTGAACAAGGAAAATAAATTGTAGGAATTAATAAATTAATATCTAATAAAACTCTTGGCAGGGTATGAAGATTGGAAGTCCTATCCTAGTTATCCTTATTAATGGTGATGAGAATTGAGTTTTAATCCCACTTAGTTAACCTTTACTAAAGCAAAGGAAAGTCAAGTGGACTAATTAGTTTGATCCTCAAGTCCTAGTCAATTCCTAAGAAAGGACTAGAGTTAGTAGAATTCAATTCAATTAGCAAAAATAACAATTATCTATCACGATGAGTTTAATAACTCAAGAGTCTCCAGTTAATCAATTAAAGTGAAGAATATAAAAAGCTAAATAAGAATCATATATCTGAAATACATCAAATGCATTAATAAAAGAAAATCAATCCAAACATAAAGAGTTCATAAGCCAAATTGGTAACATGAGTCAGATACGAATAAAAGCATTAGAATAAATAGAAATATAAAAGGAATATTGAACCTGAGAAGAAGTTGAAATAATAAGTTGAAATAATAAGAAATCCTAAATCCTTTAAGAGGAATCATAATCCTAATCGTAAAACCTAAGAGAGAGGAGAGAACCTCTCTCTCTAAAAACTACATCTAAATTATGAAAAGTGAATAATGAGTGTATTGATGAACGGATGCATTCTCCCACTTTATAGCCTCTAATATGTATTTTCTGGGTCGAGAACTGGGTCAGAAATAGCCCAGAATTCGCTGGTTTTGAATTCAAACACGCTCATTTTTTGTCATTGCGATGCGTCTGCGTAGATTATGCGTTTGCGTCACTTATCATCAGGGAAACTATAACAAATTATATATCAAATCGAAGCCCCGGGTGTTAGCTTTCCAACGCAACTAGAACCATCCCATTTGGACCTCTGTAGCTCAAGTTATGACTGTTTAAGTGTGAAGAGGTCAGGCTGGACAGCTTAGCAATTTCTTCAACTTCTTGTATTCCTTCCACTTTTGCATGCTTTCTTTCCATCCTCTAAGCCATTCCTGCCCTGTAATTTCTGAAAACACTTAACACACATATCAAGGCATCGAATGATAATAAGAAAAGATTAAATATATCAAAATTAAGACCAAAGAAGCATGTTTTCAATCATAGCACAAAGTCAGGAAGAAAAATGTAAAACCATGCAATTAGTATGAATAAGTGGGCAAGGACTTGATAAAAACCACTCTATTGAGCACAAGATAAACCATAAAATAGTGGTTTATCAACTGCCTAAAATAGGATCCAAAAATTTAGAATGTTAATTAGAAAATTTTAATATGATTTTTGGACTCAGTATATTTTTCTGAGTTGAAAAATGTAATTTTCTGCGAAAAATTGCATTAAAATGCATACCGGTAAATTAGCCGGCAGTACCGACTTAAATCTGTCTGGTACTATGTGAGAGCAGTAAAACTGTAGGAAAAAATTTAGAAAAATAATTAAAGTTTAAAACTGGGCGCTAATTTTAAAGGTTTGGCCCGAAATTGGGGCAAACGTGCCAAAAACGCTAACGAGTTGGACCGGGCCCAAGTTGGGCCCAAGCCCAACATATATAAAGCCACTTAAGTGACAAATTCAGCTACTTTCAGCACAAGAAGGCTGAAACAAGGTGAATGAGAGGAAGAAAGGAGAGGGTTTCAAAAACACTATTCACATCCAACTTCATTTGATCATAACTCAAGCTACGGTAATCCAATTCGCGTGCCGTTTATAGCTATGGAAAGCTCTCGCCGAGTCCATCACTTTTAGCTAGGTATTGTGGTAAGATTTTTGAAAATCTTTGCCCAGTTTTTATCTCTATAAAATTCGAAATTTTGGTTTGATTTTTGAGAAATTCTTGTTATTTTGGGTGTTTAAGTATACTCTAGCACTTGGTTGCTATTGGGTTTTTCTCCCAAAACTATCGGATAAGGTAAAAATATCTTAAACCCTTATGGATTTATGATTTTGGTAAACCTTAGGTATTAATTATGATGAATTAATTGTGTATAGCTTGGAATTTATGATTATTGGAGCTTTTGGATTGTGTATGATGGCTTGATTGAACTTGAAAACTTGTGGAAGCTTGGTTGGGGTCAAATTTTGGTGTATTGTGTATCTTAGAAATTGGCCAAGATATGGTTTCAGTTTTCTTTATGTAATATATAATATTTCTGGACACTTAGGCTAGTGGACCATAGGATAGATTGAAATTGATTGTTGATAATTATGATGTATAATGATTTTGGTGAATGATGATGTTGAATTATGATATGGTATTGAATAATGATGATTGTGCGGAATGATAATGAATTATTATGTTTGTGGATGTTGATCTATGTTAAGGATGGTGAATTGATGTTAAGTTGTTAATTATTGAGAAATGGAGATGTGTCAGTAGGAATTTTGAATGAAAATAATGAAAATGTATATTGGTAGGTTGTGGAATGCATTGGATAATATTTGAACTTAAATTAGGTACATTGGAACTATTTTGGTTGTAGAATAATTGGTTTTGATTGTGAATTTGGAAGTTTGAGAACCTAGTGAACTTTTGGTAAAAATCTGTTTTTAGTGAATTTGACAGATTATAACTTGAGCCTCTGTTTTTGAAATTGGTTGGAACTTATTTTAAATTAAAGGTTATCTCAAGAGCTTTAAAATGATATAAAGTTTGAGAAAAATAGAGTTTTGTAGAGGAAGTTATGAACGTTTAAAGTTTGGTGTTTAAAACTAATTTTCTGCAACTTTACAGAATTTTGCAAAACTGGAGGGGCATGCGTACGCGGGTACCCCCATACGCGGGTGTGCATCTCTGCTAGGCCCTCATGCGTACGTGGGATGGGCCAAAACTCAGGGATGCGTACGCGGCCCCAATGCACCATACACGGGTGATGGTCTCTGTCCAGCACTCCTGTGTACGCCGCCCATGGATGCTTACGCGTAAAGGTCAAAATTGAAGTGTGCATACGCACAGACCCTGTTGTGTTGAAAAATTATTTTTCTTCATTTTTAAGGGTTCTCTTGCTTTCTAAACTTCTTTAAATTGTTGTTTAAGAGTATTATCTAGTAATTAGGCCTAAGCTTAATAGAGAAGAATTAATGACTTAAATAGATGAAATTTTACATAAATTTAGAAGATGGAGCCTTAGGTTTCTGAAGTACTGAGGGTGGATTAGTTAAGTGAGATGGTAGAGTATTGTAATGACGATTGATATGATGAATTGTGGAGTTATGGATTTGACGATGTTTGAGACAAGTCTAGGACTCAGAGTGGAATGATGGCTTTACTGAGTATTGAAAATGATTTCTGAAAACCACTGATATATTATTTTATACTGAGATTGTTGTGACGCTATGCACCTGGCAACGACGGTTGGTTAATCCCGCTTGTCGAGGTCGCGACAGCGGCGTAAGGCGATTGGTTTATCCCACTTACATTGAGATGTGAGGTCTGTGGCTGAGTATCCCGCTCGCATCCTTTCGGATCACAAGAGTGTGCCCGACACTATATCTATGGGTAGTGTGCTCGGCACTATATCCGTGGGGGGATCCCACTTATATTTGTAACTGAAAGGCGACATTTCCATGGGAATGTGTCGAGTTGGCAGTTGAACCGACAATATGATGTCACAGCCAAATAGGACAGGCATTCATCACGTGCCTTATCTATATGTTTGCTTGCTTTGCCGACTTACATTGTTTGCCTAGTTGTATAACATGCTTAATTGTTTCTTGAATTACTTGATATACATGATTATACTTGTGTTTTACTTGTATTGCTATTACTTGTGTTTTCTACTGGGATTGAGGAGGTTTAGAAGGCGGGGGCGATGAGATCACATGGAGGTTAGGCTGGTGAAGTGATCAGTCGAATTCACTCCCCATAAAAATGGTGAATCCGTTCTTTTGGCAAGCGCACCAAAATTATCGCCAAGTAATAACCCATAGTGGAGTGGGATCGTATCCACAGAGATTGGTAGATTTGAACAATTTTAATCAATTGGTGAATTAGTCAAGCTAAGTAGAATAGATTGTGATTGCAGAATTATAAATGTGCAAAAATCTAAATGACTCAAAAGTAAATGAAAGCAGTAAATAGCAAAAATGGAAATAGCAAGAATGTAAAGAGCATGAACTTAAATGACTTAATTGTAAATGGGAATGGGGATTTGTAGAATATAAAAGAAAGCTATAAAGAAAGTGGAAGATAAGAATAGGGGAATTCATTGAGATCAGGAGATGTTGTCTCTTTGGATTAAATCCAGCTTATATCCTCTTCAATCATACAACTCATTGACCTCTTGGCAATCATGATTGATTGAGCCCCAATCCCTTGGTGACTCAACCTCTCAGATCTTGATCAATAGCCAATTCCTTGGTCTAATTGCTCATGAAGAGAGATATGCTTAGTCCCTGATTATACCACACATTATCATAGGTCCAAGTAGAGGGAGGATTTTATGTCACCATATCCAAACACCAAAACCCAGATCCCACTCAAGTGTGAGAAGGGATTTCTAGCTTGGTTTCATGTTTCCTTTTCCAAGGTTCCCATGAAACCCATTTTGCATTCAACCCCTTTTTCAAGGTTATTGAACACTAACATTAAAACGAAATTCCTTCTAGCAAATCAAAGAGAAGATGAAGAGAAGAAGAAATTCATTATCATTAATCCATCAAGTACAACATAACTCCCTCTCTTAATGAGAGGGAATTTAGCTACTTATAGCTCAAAGAAAAGTAAGAGATGGAAAAGTGAATCTAACTATGCTTCAACTAATAGCTCAACAGCTTAACCTATTTTTCAGTACTTTCGGGGGGTATTTATACTACTCCTAGCACTAGCAAATAAAGGAATTACAAAAGTGAAAAGAAAAATACAATTTGGAGGGAAAAGAAACTCAATAAACGTGATCTCACAACCGGCGTGTGGTTGGCGCTTCAGTGGCGTGCCACGCCTGCTCTGAATCTGACTTGGCGTGCCACGCCCAGCTCTCAAGTGGCACGCCTTCCTTCTTTGATCACCCTAGCGTGCCACGCCTTCGAGCCCAAGTGGCATGCCCAGGGTTCTTTAAATACTTGTGTGGCCTGGCGTGCCACGCCTTCGAGCCCAAGTGGCACGCCCAGGCCTTTTTAAAGCCTTGGATAGCCTGGCATGCCACGCCTTCGAGCCCAAGTGGCACGCCCAGGCCTTCTCCCTCTTCTTCTTGCTTTTGGAAAATTGAACTAGCGTGGCACGCCCATGCTATGTGCTTGATCTATCTCTCTGGAAAGTTGAACTAGCGTGGCATGCCCAGGGTCTGACGTGCCACGCGCATCATGTGCTTGGCTCCTTTGCTTGGTGTGCCACACCCAGAACTCAAGTGGCATGCTCAGGTCTTCTCTTGGCTGATTGGTAATGATGGCGTGCCACGCCTGAGACTCAAGTGGCACGCTTGGGTGGAAATTGGTAGCTGGCGTGCCACGCCTTCAATACCAAGTGGCATGCCCATATGGTTGGCCTCTGATGAGTGAACAAAAGCATAGGTTTGGATTTCACAATAAGAATAGAATTTGTCCGTTGTAAGTATAGTCTAAACCCAATAATTGAACATCGATCAAACAATAAATTCAATACAAAATAACCGAGAGTAATTTAACCTCGGGTCGTTCTTCCCTAGGAGTTGCAATGAAATGTACATTTATTGGCCATGAAGGAGAGAGCATGGGGGATTGGGAATGAAAGCAAGAGAGCAAGGGAATTGTTCATACCCTGGGTCGAGCTACCCGACCTCTTCTCAAAAAGGTCGGCCAAATCAACAGGAGAGCTTAATAAAGGGCCCAAATAGAGGAACACGACCCAAATCCATAGGCCGTCCGAGCCTATAGAGATAAGGGCGGTTCCCTTGGAGATAAGCTGACCTCAACTCAAAAGATAAAGATAAGATAAGATAACTAACTTATCTTATCTAAAAAGGTCACTCTACAACCACTATAAATACACTGGAGCACCCAGGTATAACTCATACTCTGATTCTTCATAAAACCTGCTTAATACCCGGGCTAACTTAAGCATCGGAGTCTCTTGCAGGTAACCCCCACCCTCCGGTGACCAAGGATCAGAAGTGTAGCTAGTCCAACAAGTCGGACACAACAGCTCCGGCTACCACCAGCCAGCCGGACACATCATCTCTGACCAGTACTGAAGATCTCATCCGAGATCGACCTACAGTTTCAGGTAACCCTCGGAACATTGGCGCCGTTGCCGGGGAACCTGGAAGTCATCCCAACACCATGGCGGACGGCCATGACAACGACCACGATTCAGATTTAGAAAACAAAACGCCGCACAAGAACGCGGACACTACACTAAAGGATACTCCGGAATCTAACGGGGACAAAAACTCATCAAATCCCGGGGTAATAGAAGCACTTCAAGATCGCTTAAAGCAACTTGAAAAAGAAACCCAACAACAACGAGAGGTTGGGAAGGATCTTCAAAGAGAGGTACGGTGACATCGAGAACTGGAAGATAAACTACTACAATTAGAAGCCGATCTCAAAGCAAAAGCTCCTCGGGCCACTCCTGAGGAAAATTCACGCAAAGAACAAGACCCATTCACCAGGGAAATCATGAAAACCAAAATTCTAAAAGACTTCAAACTCTCGGACATGACTCTGTATGATGGTACCACAGATCCCAACCCCCGTCTCAGCAATTTTAGAAGCAGAATGTACCTCACCGATGCCTCAGATGCCGTTCGCTGTAAAGCCTTTCCGACAACTCTCACGAAGACAGCAATCAGATGATTCGACAACCTACCTCCCAAGTCCATCTCAAACTTTGACGGCCTGGCCAAAAAGTTCCTGGCCAGATTCTCCATCCAGAAAGATAAGGCCAAGCATGCCCCCAGTTTACTAGGGATCAAGCAAGGAGATCGGGAGAGCCTCCGCAACTACATGGAAAGATTCAACAAAACATGCATGGATATACAAAGCTTACCAACAGAGGCCGCCATCATGGGACTCATCAATGGCCTACGAGAGGGACCTTTTAGCCAATCTATATCAAAGAAGTATCCTACCTCCTTAGACGAAGTACAAGAGCGAGCAGAAAAATATATCAACATGGAAGAAAATGCTCGGTTGGGAGAAACCTCAAAATTCGGAACCCCCTATCGAGATAAAGACAAGGAATCCAAAAGGAAAGAAGATCGGCAAGGGGAGAAAATAAAAAAATACCATAATTACACTCCTCTCAGGGCATCCCTGGTCGACGTATATAAAGAAGTCTGCCAAACAGAGAAAATCCCCCCAGCGCGGCCACTCAAAGGCAAAAGGGGAGGAGGAAACCGGAAGGAATACTGTGAATGCCATCGAGTCCGAGGGCACTCCACCAACGAGTGCTTCGACTTAAAAACTATCATAGAAAAATTGGTGAGAGAAGGAAAATTAGATCGATTTCTGGCCACCCGAGATGATGACCAAAGAAAGAGAGTGAAGGGACGAAGATGCCGGATGAACTGAACGATCACCTCAGACACCAGAGAGACACGTCCACATGATACACAGCGGATTTACAGGAGGTGGGATCTCCAAATCATCTCGCAAAAGATATCTCAAAGAAGTATATCATGTCGAGGGAAAGGAGGAAGCACCCGACATCCATGCGATAACATTCACTAAAGAGGACACATCCGGCATCATCCCGGGACACGACGATCCCATGGTCATCACTATCATACTGGCAAATGCTAATCTACATCGCACATTAATAGACCAAGGGAGCTCCGCCGACATCTTATTCAAAACTGCCTTTGACAAGCTCGGCTTGGAAGAAAGGGAGCTTAAGGCATACCCAAACAGCTTGTTCGGACTGGGAGATACCCCAGTACAACCACTGGGATACATATCACTGCACACAACCTTCAAAAAAGGAAACCAATCTAAGACGCTCAAGATAGAATACATTGTGGTCGACGTGAGTTCAGCCTACAATGCCCTAATAGGTCGAACCACACTAAATCAACTTGACGTAATAGTCTCGACCCTGCATCTATGCATGAAATTTCCAACTACAGAAGGGATAGCTACAATAAAAGCAGATCAAAAGATGGCGCACCGCTGTTATAACGAAAGTCTAAACCTCAGAGGCAGAGGAGAAGAGTTTCATACAATTGAGCTTGGCGGAGTTCAGCAACGAGAAGAACTCCGTCCGCAGCCAGAAGGCGAGATAGAGAAGGTTCAGATCGGAGACACCTCGGACAAAACAACTAATATCGGAACGATCCTAAGAGGAGACTCAAAAGAATTACTGATACAATTCTTACGCGATAATGTCGATCTCTTCGCATGGAAAGCCGCAGACATGCCAGGAATAGATCCCAAGCTAATGTGCCACAAGTTGGCGGTCTATCCAGGATCTCGGCCAGTGCAGCAGAGACAAAGAAAACTTGGGCCAGAGCGATCCCAAGTTGTGGAAGAGCAGGTACAGGCACTACTGGAGGCAGGATTCATACGAGAAGTCAAGTATCCACTATGGCTAGCGAACGTCGTCTTGGTGAAAAAATCAAATGGGAAGTGGCGAATGTATATCGATTACACCGATCTCAACAAAGCCTGCCCAAAAGATCCTTACCTACTCCCAAGTATCGATGCTCTGGTAGATGCTTCCTCCGGATATAGATACCTCTCATTTATGGACGCATACTCGGGGTACAACCAAATCCCCATGTATCCACCAGATCAAGAAAAGACCTTGTTTTTAACGCCGAAAGCAAATTACTGCTACATCGTGATGCCCTTTGGTCTCAAGAACACGGGAGCTACTTATCAAAGGCTGATGAATAAAGTATTCTCAGACCACATCGAAAAAATCATGGAAGTCTATATGGACGACATGTTGATAAAGACACAAAGCGAAAATACATTATTGTCCGACCTGGCTCAAGTGTTCGACACTATAAGGAAGCACGACATGCGACTCAATCCTGCAAAATGCACCTTTGCAGTAGAAGCAGGTAAATTCCTAGGTTTCATGCTCACACAAAGAGGAATTGAAGCAAACCCGGATAAATGCTGTTCCGAGGGTTACCTGAAACTGTAGGTCGATCTCGGATGAGATCTTCAGTACTGGTCGGAGATGATGTGTGCGGCTGGCTGGTAGCCGCCGGAGCTGTTGTGTCCGACTTGTTGGACTGGCTACACTTCTGATCCTTGGTCACCAGAGGGTGGGGGGTACCTGCAAGAGACTCCGATGCTTAAGTTAGCACGGGTATTAAGTAGGTTTTATGTAGAATCAGAGTATGAGTTATACCTGGGTGCTCCAGTGTATTTATAGTGGTTGTAGAGTGACCTTTTTAGATAAGATAAGTTAGTTATCTTATCTTATCTTTATCTTTTGAGTTGAGGTTAGCTTATCTCCAAGGGAACCGCCCTTATCTCTATAGGCTCGGACGGCCTGTGGATTTGGGTCATGTTCCTCTATTTGGGCCCTTTATTGGGCTCTCCTGTTGATTTGGCCGACCTCTTTGAGAAGAGGTCGGGTAGCCTGACCTGAAGAGGTCGGTCGCTTTGTCGCCAATCATCCCAGGTTGGGTAGCTCGACCCAGGGTATGAACAGTGCCCCTGCTTGAGCTCGGTCTTTTTTGTCGAGGTCGAGTCTTTGACTTCGGTCCTTCTCTGACGAAGCCGAACTCAAACATTTTGTCGATTTCCTCCTTTTGTAGAATCTTTTGAATATGAAACGTTTTCTTCTAAAAACGCGCGCTTTTATGATGGCGCTTTGTTCTTGGGAACGTGAGATGGTTTAATACCTTCATTAATTGGTATTAATTGCCCCATTTTCTCTTGGCTTTTTATTTTGAATTTCTTAATCAAAAACGGTTTCTCTTCTTCGCTCTTCTTCGTAACTTCTCCCTTTACTCTCTCATTTTCTGTTTCTTGCTTGGAGTTCATAGTTCTGTCCCACATCGTTTGTTCTGCTACTACTTTCTGTTGAAGAGGGGTGATTTCCAGATTTCTCCTTTCATCTTCGCAGTTTTTGACTTCGAGGGGTGGCTTTGTTGCTTCTGCTCTTCAGCTTTCTTTCGAGGTTTTCTTCTATTCTTTCGATTTTTCTTCCTCTGTTTCTTTATATGTCTGGTTTTGAGAAAGTTTTAATTTTTCTTGGAGAAAGTTTGGATCTTTCTGCTTTTGTTGTGCCAGATTGCTGTTGTAATGTGTGTTCTGGGAGTTTCTTTGTCTTTTGCATGAACCTTTTCGCCTTTCCTCTTTATTTGATGCTTGCACGTTTATCACCGTTTCTGTTTGTGCTTTTGATTTTGAAGCTTTGTAGTGATGATTTTGTTTGATTTCTGAGAAAAAGGTTGTGTCTTTGACGATTTCTGCTTTGGCATGTTTGATGTTGGTGATGCTCCTTGCTGATAGACTGTAGGAAGATAGTGATGACTTTGTGTTTTTCTTCTTCAAAATGTTTGCTATGTGAGATCTTCTTTTCTTGTTTGAGAAATGTCAGGACGTAAGTTGTAGCTTTTTCCTAAAACCTTGCTCTGCCTCCAAAGGATGCCCCAGGACTTTGGTCTGAGTCTTGGGGTTTTCCTTTTCTGTTTGTTTGTCTGTCGAGTTGTTTTGCCCTTCGTCCGAGATGTTTTTTAGTAATCCAATCTTCTTTTCTTATTGTAGGATTTAGTTGGCCTCATGTCTTCTCGCAATAACGTTGTAGAGATGTCTTCCCAGGTTCCCGAGGGCATGGCCGATTGGGTGGACTCAATGGTTCTTATGTGTGTCTCTTTGGTTGATTTCGAGTTTTGCGCGCAGCTTAGGCAGTTTCATAGGGTCTGTAGTAATCTTGGTGATGAGAAGAATTATGAACTTGTCCCTCCCTCCTCTGAAGAGAGAGTTTGTTTCTCTACTCGGGTTGTTAGAGATCGCCCTTTTTTCTATGCTTATGACTTCTTCTTTGGTCAGCTAGGTATCACCCTTCCTTTTACTGATTTTGAGACCGACCTGTTACGGTCCTGTAATGTTACTCCCTCTCAACTTCACCCTAATTCCTGGGGTTTCATAAAAATTTTTCAATTGTTGTGTCATGGTTTTGGTATTCCTGCCTCGCAATCTCTCTTTTTCTATCTATTTGTCTTGACGAAGCCTGGAGTGGTAAAAAAGAAGGCAGCTTGGGTCTCCTTTCGATCTTTCCAGGGAAAGAAGGTCTTTTCCATGTTTGACGAATCATTTCGTGATTTTAAAAACTACTTTTTCAAGGTCTGAGCTGTTGAAGGAGCTCGACCCTTTTTTTTGGATGAAAATGATGAGCCCGCCTTTCCCTTGGAATGGCAAAAAGATGTGAGAGTGTCCAGATATATGTGGGAAATGTTGGATGAGGCTGAGCAGGCTTTTGTGACTATCTTGGAAGAACACTGGGGGCAACCTCCCTATCTTGATACAAAGAAATTTTTAACCAATCCCTCTCTTCTTCAAACTGAGCTGGGTATTTTGCGTTCCCTTTATTATCTGGGGAGGGATCTTCCCAAGTGCGTGTGAGGCCGTCCATGCCGAGTTCTCCTGGGGCGAGGAAGGTGATCCCCACTCCCCGAGTTCATCTGGCTGACCCTCCCCTGACTTCTGTCGCTCATTCTGGCGTTCCTCCCAATAAGAAACAGAAAACAGCTGAGCCTTTTAACCTTGATGCTCCCGACTTTAATGCAATTGAATTCGTGGATCAGCAAATTGGTCCCTATGGTGCCCTTCCCATGGACGATGTGTCCATCCTTCGCCATCTGGAATTTATGACCCAAAACAGCATTAAGATGGCGTATATGGGAGCTGCTCTGTACCGAACTGCCCAGAATCCTCCTCTCCATGCTACCAAAGAATTTATGGAGGGCCTTAAGGAGGAGCTTGAGGTAAAGGTTGCCAAGTTGGAGAAGGATTTGGAGACTGAGAAGGCGAGTTCCCTTTCCCTGGCGGCTTCCGTGAGGCTGGCCGAGGATACAGCTATGATGCATAAGGATAGTTACGTTATGTCTTATCGGGAGGTGATGTGCCTGAGGGGGGAGCTGGAGAGTGCCCGGGAAGATTATTCTGAGCTTCAAGGTCATCTCGTTGGTAGCGTGACTGCTGCTTATGAGAACCTGAAGGAGCAAGTTCGGGTTATTGCTCCCGAGTCCGACCTTGCCCTCTTCAGCCTAGATAATGTTGTCAGGGATGGCAAGATTGTCCCTGATGACGAGGGTGATGATGATGTTGATCCCCCCTTGTGTCCTCTGTCAAGGTGTCGACCTCCTCTGCTCCTCCGGTTGTGTCTGATCCGGATTGCCAGATTCTGAACCGGGAGGATGGAACTGTAGATGCTGTGCCTATTCAAACTCGCCCTCCTTCTCCTTGTCCTGATGCTGCCAAGAAAGCTCCTGATGTTTGCTGATCTCTCTCTGGGTATTTATGCAGCTGGCCCGGCTTGTGGGCTCTTAAACTTTGTTTTGTTAATTGCTGACATTTTCTAGTTGCTTGCCTAGCAACTTTTACTTTGAAAAATAAAAGTAGCTTGCTAGCCTTTTTAGGTAAATTTTGGTGGCCTCTGAAGCTTTATAACTTTGTAGATTATATCATGCCTTTTTGCGCTTGACTTGGTATCTCTTCTATTTTCTGAGAGTGTTGGAATCTTGCGGCTTGACCTCTTTGGATTGCTTTTTTTTTTTATTGTTTGTAACTTGGATCCTTTGAGGTTGTGGGTCCAACTTGCTTTTTCGGTTTTCTCGCTCTTGCTTGTATTTTTAGCACTTCATAACCGATTTCTTTGCGTTGGTCCTCTTTCCAGTTATTTCTGTAATCCTCTTTCTTGGACCTTTGTCTGGTCTCTTTCAGGGATTACTTTTATAACTTGGTTTTTGTAGGAGGCCGACTTCGTTAGGTCGATCTTTTCTAAGTTATTTTTGTAATCCTCTTTCTTGGACCTTTGTTAGGTCTCTTTCAGGGATTACTACTATAACTTTTGTTGTAGGAGACCTACTTCGTTAGGTCGATCTCTTCTAAGTTATTTTTGTAATCCTCTTTCTTGGATCTTTGTTAGATCTCTTTCAGGGATTACTACTATAACTTTTGTTGTAGGAGACCGACTTCGTTAGGTCGATCTCTTCTAAGTTATTTTTGTAATCCTCTTTCTTGGATCTTTGTTAGATCTCTTTCAGGGATTACTACTATAACTTTTGTTGTAGGAGACCGACTTCGTTAGGTCGATCTCTTCTAAGTTATTTTTGTAATCCTCTTTCTTGGATCTTTGTTAGATCTCTTTCAGGGATTACTTTTAAAACTTGTTTGTAGGAGGTCGACTTCTTTGTGTCGTCCTCTTTCTAAGTTATTTTTGTAACCCTCTTTCTTGGATGTTTGTTAGATCTCTTTCAGGGATTACTTTTATAACTTGTTTGTAGGAGGTCGACTTCTTTGTGTCGTCCTCTTTCTAAGTTATTTTTGTAATCCTCTTTCTTGGATCTTTGTTAGATCTCTTTCAGGGATTACTTTTATAACTTGTTTGTAGGAGGTCGACTTCTTTGTGTCGTCCTTTTTCTAAGTTATTTTTGTAGTCCTCTTTTTTGGACCTTTGTCAGGTCTCTTTTAGGGACTACTCTTATAACTTTTCATTTTGGGCTGACTTTGTCATGTCGGGCCCTTCTAAGTTAAAGTAATCCTCTTTAATAGGGTTGGCCAGACCTCTTTCCAGGGTTTACTTATAACTTGGGTTGACTTGGTCCGACTTCTTAACGTCGGCCAGTCTTTAAGTTATTATTTAGCAATCCATAAGACCTCGTCAGGTTCTTTTTCGGATCACTTTCGATAACTTCTTACATTATTATGTGTTCATCTTTGCCGATTTGTAGAAGGTGGTTACTATCTTTAGATCGTCTTTTGGGTGAATTGCGTTTTCACCTTTATCGGACGATTGTCTTTATCGTGATCGTGCAGTGAAATTGTTATTCACTTTCTGCCGATCTGTTGCTTTATAATCGGACGATGAATGCTTCAGATTAATGCGTCTTGAAAACTTGTAGAATATCTAAAATATATATTTTATTCAAAGGAAAGTGCAAATATATACATGTGGAAATTTTTCATCCCTTTATGTCGAATAGTGTTTGAGTCTCAACTTGGTGCCTCATTAAAAAACTTTTTCAGGAAAAAGAGCGCATCCAATAGTGAGATCTTTTACTTTTTCTAGCTGTAGTACCTTCTTAGGTTGCAGGCGTGCCATGATCTGGGAAGCTCTCGTCCATCGAGTTCGGACAGTCTGTAGTAGCCCTTTCCAAGTACTTTTACAACTCGGTAGGGTCCTTTCCAGTTTGCTGCCAACTTTTCTTCTCCTGGTCGAGTTGTTCCAATATCATTTCGGATTAGGATGAGATCGTTCTCCGTGAAACTTCTCGGCACTACCCTTTGATTATATCTGGAAGCCATTCGACGTTTTAGTGCTTCTTCTCTGATCCGAGCTCTTTCCTGGATTTCAGGTAGTAGGTCGAGTTCTTCCCTCTGAAGTTGAGAGTTGGCCTCTTCATTGTAGTGGACTACTCTGGATGACCCTTCCTCGATCTCTACTAGGATCATTGCCTCCACTCCATATGCTAGTCGAAAGGATGATTCATTTGTCGTGGAGTGTGGCGTTGTTCGATATGCCCATAGGACTTGTGGAAGTTCTTCGGCCCAAGCTCCCTTTGCATCTTGTAGTCTCCGTTTCAACCCAGCCAATATGACTTTGTTGGCAGCTTCGGCCTGTCCATTGGCTTGAGGGTGTTCGACGGAGGTGAACTGGTGCTTTATATTCAAGTCGGCTACTAGTCTCCTGAAGCCTGCGTTTGTGAATTGAGTGCCATTGTCTGTGGTGATGGAGTATGGAACCCCGAACCTCGTGACAATGTTCCTGTATAGGAATTTCCGGTTTCTTTGAGCGGTGGCGTTGGCTAGGGGCTCTGCCTCAATCCATTTTGTAAAATAGTCTACTCCGACTATGAGGAATTTTACTTGTCCTGATCCCTGGGGAAAGGGTCCGAGAAGATCAAGTCCCCATTTTGCAAATGGCCAGGGCGAGGTTACACTGATGAGCTCTTCTGGCGGGGCGATGTGGAAGTTGGCATGTTTCTGACATGGTGGACATGTCTTTACAAATTCTATAGCTTCTTTCTGTAGGGTTGGCCAATAAAATCCTGCTCGGAGGACTTTTTTGGCAAGAGCTCGTGCTCTGAGATGGTTGCCGCACATGCCGCCGTGTACTTCTTCTAGCACTTCCTTTGTGTTGTTGGTCGGCACACATTTTAGCAGTGGTATTGAGATCCCTCTTTTGTACAGGATGTTGTTTATAATAGTGTAGTACTGTGCCTCCCTTTTTAATCTCTTTGCCTCCTTTTCTTCTGTGGGGAGTGTTTCTGCTTTGAGGTAGTTAATTATGGAGGTCATCCATCCTTGGTCCAGACTTGTTATGGCTAGGACTTTTTCCTCTTCCGAGATTGACGGGTTCTGTAACATTTCTTGGATGACGCTTCTATTGTTGCCCCCTGGTCTGGTGCTGGCTAGTTTTGAGAGTGCGTCAGCTCAGGCGTTTTGTTCGCGGGGTATGTGGCAGATCTTATATTCTCTGAGGAGTCCGAACTGTTCTTTGGTTTTATCCAAATACTTTTTCATGGTGGGATCTTTGGCTTGGTAGCTCCCTGATGAGGGGCAGAAGTTGGTGAATTAAAAATTATTAAAATAGTTATGTTGCAAGTATAGTTCTTAACTCACCGAAAATCTGCCTATCAATTTAGAAATATGTCACAGAGAGTTTAAATTAAAAATTACTGGGAGTTTAAGTCCCAGGTTGTCTCCCAACGAGTTACAAAAAAGTGTGCTATTTTATTAATCAGATGTTCCAAGAAGTTGAGTTAAGTAGAGGGAAAATTAAAAAGAGGAAATTTAAATAATATGAATAAAAGCCTTGACTGGAAGTTGATTAGTTGGAATTTCTATTATTGATGGAATGATCTCAATATTAATTTATAATTAATGGTTGTTTTGTTTAGTTATCCTTTACTAGGTAAAGGAAAGTCAAACAAGTTGGAATGCTAGATCTATTCACGAGTCGCAACCCACTTAGTTCAAAGGGATTGGTGTTAGTGATTAGATAACAATTCAACAGTTAACCCAATTACAATTTTTCTTTCAATCCTTCCAACTCAAGAGTTCCTTTCAATCAACTCCCCATCAAGTGAGGGAACTACTCACTCATTGCAAATAATAAATCCATAACACATGAAAGGAAATTAAAAGAAGACATGATTATTGGAATGGAGAAATAAATTAAAATGGAAGAAATAATCCTTGTATCAAATAATCATGAAAGTATTCAAATGACAAAATTGAACAAAGCAAAGAACATGGAAGAATAAAACCAAGTTAAGAGAACGAACTAGAATGACGAGGTCTTGATGAGGAAAAATAACTCTTCTCAATGTTCCAATGCTAAGATCAATTCCCAAAATTAAAATTCTAAAACCTAGAGAGAAAAACCTAGAGGAGGAAAAACTAGCTCTAAAACTGTCAACTGTGTAGAATGAATGTTGTTGTTTGTTTCTGCATATTCTCTGGCTCTAGTCTGCTGTTCCGGGTAGAAAACTGGGTCGAAATAAGGTCCAAAATCGCCCTCAGCGAAGTCTGCAGATTATGCAGATCGCACATGTCACGCAATCACGTCATCCATGCAGACGCGTCATTCGCGCTTTTCCTTGCCACGCGTTCGCGTCGTCCACGCTACCGCGTCGCCTGAGCTCTTCCAATCCGTACGGTCGCGTGAGCCATGCGGCCGCGTCACTGTGATTCGCTCTCCTTCGTGCGGTCGCGTGAGCCATGCGACCGCGTCACTTCTCGCTGGTTATCTCCTCAAATTCTTGTGTTCCTTCCATTTTTGCTAGCTTCCTTTCCAATCTCCAACTCATTCATGCCCTATAAAGTCTGAAACACTCAACACACAGATCACGGCATCAAATGAAATAAAGGAGAATTAAAAATACATAATTAAAGTCTCTAGGAAGCAGTTTTCAAACATGTTATAAATTCAGGAAGGGATTATAATTTCATGCTAATTTAATGAATAAGTGGGTAAGGATCATGATAAAACCACACAATTAAACACAATATAAACCATAAAATAGTGGTTTATCAACCTCCCCACACTTAAACATTAGCATGTCCTCATGCTTAATTGAAGGAGATAAGGAAATAAGCATGAACATGTAGAAACTCATGAAATTCAATGCAAGCCTATATATAAATGAATGCAACTATATGATTCTTGCCCACTTGATCAAAAGTAAATAAGCTCTTCAAAACAATTACAAATCAAATTCCACTAATTCTATCATTATACAATAAAACAGATAAAGGTGCAAGAAGATAGCTCATGAATGCAGGGAACATGAAAATTCAAGCATTGAACCCTCACTGATAATGTATGTACGCTCTAATCTCTAGTGTATAGGGTAATCACTCTATCCTTCTCTAATCATGATTTCTAACTTTTGTTTTTCTCCTAACCAATCAACAACAGTTAATATACCAATGCAAACATCATGAGGTCTTTTCAAGGTTGTAAGGGGGCTAAGGTACAGGTAGGGGTATACATTTGGTTAAGTGAGCTAATAAATTGAATCTTTAATTAACCCAAGCTTCAACCCAACCTATATATTTTTAATGTAATCTTAAAGTTCATACCTAGCTACCCAGAATTCCCTTTTCCTATTCATACTCATGTATCAACTTTATATTTGATTTTATCATATGTGCATTGATCTTTGAATTCTGAATTTAACATTGGGGTAATTTTGTCCCCTTATTTATTTATATAAATGAAATATTTTTTTTTTGACATTAAAATAATTATAGCTTATCAATGCACATAGATTTTTAATTCTTATAGTTTCACATGAGTAGGTATCCAAATTTCCATTAAATTCTCATGACACATTTCCTTAACAACTTTTGTTCCCACAATCTCCCATACTTAACTAGCACACACAATTCTATCTTAAGCTAACCAAAGATTCAATTTGGGATATACAATTGTTTTTCAGCTTAAGGTTAGTAATGTGATAAAATATAGAACAAATGGGATTTAAAGGCTCAAAGTGGTTAACAAAGGTAATTGGAAAGGGTAGGCTTAATTTGGATAAGTGAGTTTAAACAAATAATGGCCTCAATCATGTGCAAGCATGCAAATATAATAAATATTGGACATATAAGATAAAACAAAATATAGATTACAATCACAGAGAAGTAAACACACAAGAATAAAATAATTATGGTTAAATAATGTAACCATGCATAAAGGCTCAAATCCCTCACAGGTTGTGTGTTCTTTAGCTCAAATGTCATGTTCCAAATACAACTCAAGCAAATTTATCATAAAATTTTGATAAATTAGTGAAATTTTGTTCCAAAGATAGAGTCTTAAAAGAAACTTATTGTCTTTTCAATCAAGTAGAACATACATGCAACTATCCTAACCTATGCAATTTATTCTATTCTATAAAAGAAAGAAAATCTAACTAAAATATCCTAATTATTAGTGCTAGAGAAGAGAGATTACCTCTGGAAGTCAGGTATTGACCGACCTCCCCACACTTAAGGCTTTGCACCATCCTCGGTGCCGTCTGTCAGGAACAGGGGTGGGCTGGTAGCAGTATCTCCACAATCGGGACTGTCATGGCTCCCTGTGCTGGTAAAAGAAGTGGAGTCCGGGGTATCCGAGTCCCTGAAGTATCCCTTGAGTAGCTCTTTGAGGTGTTTGAATCGGCGCTCGTTACGGCGCTCTCTCAACTTAGCTTTGTGTTCTTGCCGATCCAACCTTTCGATTATCTTCTGGAGCAATTCATCAGTTGTGGATGCTTGTGGTGTTAAAGAAGGATTATCTTCAACTGGAGCAGTAGGAAGACTTGTAGTGGCTGCTGGAAGTCTGAGGTATTTCCCGTTAGGGACATACTGATCATCCCGTGGAAGCACGGCTTTGGTGTCCCCAGCTCTGTAGGAGACTCCGGCTGCTGAGACAAGATCTGAGACCATGGCGGGAAAAGGTAAGTTGCCCGCAATTTGTACGTGTCCCATAGCATGCCGGATATGTCTTGAGAGATTCAGATGTTGGTCCGTAAGGATGCACCAAAGTAGAACGACCATGTCCACAGTAAAGGAGGACTCATGAGTGCTCGGAAAGATGTAATGGGACATGATCTGTGCCCAGACGCGAGCCTCCAAGGTAAGTGCTGAAGCCAAGATTCCCTTAGGGCGGGTACGGTGGTATCCGTAGATCCAACGGCTGCCAGGTAATGCGATAACTCCGAGAACGGAGTTCCAGTCAAATTGGTACCTCTGGCGCTTAAGTGCGGCTTCTTGGAAGGCGTCCATTCCTTCTGGAATAGGGGGAGACTCAGAGCTTGCTGAATGGCCTCTTCTGTGATGGGGACTTGCTTCTGCCGGACATAAACAGACTGCAGGGTTGGCATGTAGAAGTTAGAGTAGAACTCAACTACCCAAGAAAGATTGACCTGCCTTGGCTGTCTCCGTAGGAAACCCCATTGTCTTCGTTCAATTTACGGCTCAACAAAGGTAGCAATATTGGACGGAAGGATAAGAAAGTATTCATTGTTATAGTTTTTTTTTGCCAGGATAGGGAACATCTGCTCACAGTAGCGATTGGGAAATCGCACAGTGTCCTTTGCTGGAAAGGCTTTCTCCTTTTCATCAACCTTTATTATCCTCTTAACTCTTTTTGTTGAGGGCTTGACTGCGGTTGAAGAAGGCTCTGCCACTAATGCTCTTTTAGTTCCTCCTCTTGTTGGTGGTTTGGAAGTAGCTTTCTCTTTTCTTTTCTTGGTGGCCATCCTGAAAGAAGGGAAGAGAAAGTAAATTAAATTCAAAAAGATATACAGCCAGGAAGGAAATGGAAAAGAGGGTGATGGATGCACATTAAGATATACTGACATTATCACATGCTCGCGAGTACATGTGAAAAGCCAACAATGGAAAATAGCTAGTGCATATAAAGACAAGTGACTGCAAGGTGTTTATTGGCGTGCCAGCAAAGGGCATGAGTAGCATAGACCAAGCAAGACTTTGTAACAAACCATCACGTTTGTATTGACAATTAAATTCAATTAATACAATAGTAAAGGAAAGTTGTGAAAAGCAAGCATTGAATAGTATAACAACATAGAGAAGTGCAAAATGCCATTTGAGCTTTTTCACAAACACATAGCATGCATGATGAATAAGGTATAGAAAATATGAAGGTGAACATGCAAGCAATCCCTTAATTAGAATAAAAATAATTGTCAAACAATTTGCAACAATCCACAAGCATATAATGAGGGATAATGACTCAAAAAATTTCTAACACCATGTAAAAAGGAAAAGAAAAAGAAGGAAAATATGAATAATGAGAAGAAGGAAGAAGAAAATAGAACCTTGGCAATGGAGGTGAGAGAGAGAGAGTGATAGGTGAGATTGGAAGAAGAAGGGAGAAAGAAGAAATAAGGAGGGAAAAGAAAAATTAGGATTTGGAGGAGAGAAAGATAAGATATGTGGCAATTTTTGGATGAGCTGTGCGGCGCATGCGACGCGGCCGCGTGGGGCACGCGTTCGCGTGGATGCGCTTTAAGTATGGTGACGCGATCGCGTCAGTCACACGGTCGCGTGACCCATATTATGCTTCTGGCGCGAGTGCAGCCTCGCACCAGCACAACTCTCTGTTCAAATTAATTTAGTTGCCAAAATTGGGGTGGCGCGATCGCGTCGGTCACGCGATTGCGTGAGTGTGCATTCGAAAACGGATGACGCGGCCGCGTCAGCAACGCGGTCGCGTGATAAGGATTGTGCCTCCAGCACCAATCCAGCATCACTCTCGCACAATATTTCATTGTGCACCCTTTTACGTCGAAAACTCAGGGCACGCGGCCGCGTGGGGCACGCGGTAGCGTGGGAGGCCAAAGTTCCTGTGTGACGCGGACGCATCGGCGACGCGGTTGCGTGGGAGGATTTGTGCCATTGGCACGCCTCCAGCCACACTCCAGCGTAACTTTCTGTTCATTTTTATTTTTCTTTACTCTCCCTGTGACGCGGACGCGTTGCTGATGCGATCGCGTCGAGTAGCAAAAAAAATTTTTTTTTAAACATGTAAATGCAGATGCACGAAAGTACTACGAAAGAGAAGAGTTATTGAATAGGAAAAACTAAAAATAAAGAAAAGAACGATCATACCATGGTGGGTTGTCTCCCACCTAGCACTTTGCTTTAACGTTCGTAAGTTGGACGCTCCACTAGCTCAATCTTCTGCTATGTGGGGATCTTCCAAGAGGAAGATCTCAAGCTCCTTGTTTCTCTGCATCTTCTCGCCATGGTATAGCTTCAGGCGTTGTCCATTAACCTTAATAAGTTCAGATCTTGAAGGAGGGCTTAGGTGATAAACTCCGTACGGTTCGGCTTTCTCTACTCTGTATGGACCTTCTCATCTTGATCTCAACTTGCCTGGCATGAGCCATAGTCGAGATTTGTAAAGGAGGACTAAATCTCCAGGTTGGAACTCTTTCTTCTTGATGTTTTGATCATGTACAACCTTCATCTTTTCCTTGTATATTCTGGAATTTTCATAAGCTTCTAGGCGAAGGCTCTCCAGTTCCTGCAGTTGCAACTTCCTTTCAGCTCTGGCTTTCTCAATTCCCATGTTGCACTCCTTAACTGCCCAAAAGGCTCTGTGTTCTACTTCAACTGGGAGATGACAAGCTTTTCCATAAACCAAGCGGAAAGGACTCATCCCAATGGGTGTCTTGTATGCTGTTCTGTACGCCCAGAGTGCATCTTGTAGCCTGGTGCTGCAGTCTTTTCTATGAAGCTTTACTATCTTTTGCAAGATACGTTTAACTTCTCTGTTGGACACCTCGGCTTGCCCATTAGTTTGGGGATGGTAAGCTGTTGCAATTTTATGAATTATCTCATGCTTCTTCATTAATCCTGTCAATCTCCTGTTATAGAAATGGGTGCCTTGATCGCTCACGATTGCTCATGGTGATCCGAAGCGACATATAATATGGTTTCTCACAAAGAAAACAACAGTGTTAGCATCATCAGTGCGGGTAGGAATTGCTTCCACCCATTTGGAAACATAATCCACAGCTAACAATATATAAAAATATCCATTAGAATTTGGAAATGGACCCATGAAGTCAATGCCCCAAACATAAAAAATTTCACAGAAAAGCATAATTTGTTGAGGCATCTCATCCCTCCTGGATATATTACTAAATTTCTGGCATGGGAGACAAGATTTACAGAACTCAGCAGCGTCTCTAAAAAGGGTAGGCCACCAGAATCCACAGTCTAAGATCTTTCTAGCTGTCCTTTGAGGACCAAAATGTCCTCCACTCTCAGATGAGTGACAGGCCTCTAAAATGGACTGGAATTCTAATTGAGGCACACAACGTCTAATTACTTGATCAGCGCCACATCTCCATAAATATGGGTCATCCCATATATAATATTTAGACTCGCTTTTCAGCTTGTCTCTTTGATGCTTAGAAAAATTTGGAGGAAATGTACGGCTAACTAAATAATTAGCAACAGGTGCATACCAAGGGACTACCTCAGATACTGCTTGCAGGTTATCAAAAGGAAAATTATCATCTATAGGAGTAGAATCATCCTTAATATTCTCAAGGCGACTCAAGTGGTCTGCCACTAAATTCTGATTACCACTCCTATCCTTTATTTCTAAATCAAATTCTTGTAACAGCAGTATCCAACGTATGAGTCTTGTTTTGGATTCCTTTTTAGCTAATAAATACTTTAAAGCTGCATGGTCCGAATACACTACTACTCTAGTACCAAGTAAATAAGCTCGGAATTTATCCAGAGCAAAAACAATAGCAAGAAGCTCTTTCTCAGTAGTAGTATAATTGGACTGGGCAGTGTCTAAAGTCTTAGACGCATAAGCAATAACGAAAGGATCCTTACCTTCACGCTGAGCCAGCGCTGCTCCTACTGCATGGCTAGAAGCATCGCACATTATTTTAAATGGCTGGCTCCAGTCCGGTCCTTTCACAATTGGAGCTTGAGTCAGAGCAGTCTTCAGCTTATCAAACGCTTGTTTGCAATCCTCACTGAACTCGAACTCAATATCCTTCTGCAGTAATCTGGATAAGGGAAGTGCGACCTTACTAAAGTCCTTAATAAATCTCCTGTAAAAACCTGCATGGCCAAGGAATGAACGGACTTCCCTCATAGAAGAGGGGTAAGGTAAACTAGAAATAACATTCACCTTTGCTGGGTCTACAGAAATGCCATTATTGGATACCACATGTCCTAATACAATTCCTTGTTTTACCATAAAGTGACATTTTTCGAAATTTAATACAAGGTTTGTATTAACACATCTATCTAATACTCTAGATAATCCATCTAAGCAAAGGCTAAAAGAATCACCATAAACGCTAAAATCATCCATAAAAACTTCCATACAGTCCTCAATAAGATCAGAGAAAAGACTCATCATGCACCTTTGGAAAGTAGCTGGTGCATTGCACAAGCCAAAGGGCATTCTCTTATAAGCATAAGTCCCAAAAGGACATGTAAAAGTAGTCTTTTCCTGATCCTCAGGAGCTATATGAATATGGAAATAACCTGTGTAACCATCTAAAAAGCAATAATGTGATTTACCTGACAGGCGATCCAGCATTTGATCAATGAATGGAAGTGGATAGTGATCCTTACGGGTAGCTTGGTTGAGACGCCTGTAATCAATGCAGACTCTCCAAGCATTCTGAACTCTAGTTGCTATGAGCTCTCCATGCTCATTCTTCACTGTAGTGACTCCAGACTTCTTGGGCACCACTTGTACTGGGCTTACCCATTCACTGTCTGAAATGGGATATATGATACCGGCTTCCAATAGTCTGGTCACTTCTTTTTTGACAACTTCCAAGATGGTGGGATTCAATCTTCTTTGGGGTTGACGGACAGGTCTTGCTTCCTCTTCTAAAAATATTCTGTGCTCACATACTTGAGGGTTGATGCCTACTATGTCTGCCAAGCTCCACCCAATTGCCTTCTTATGCTTTCTCAGCACATCAAGTAACTGCTCTTCTTGTTGAGAAGTAAGTTCTCTTGCAATGATAATTGGAAACCTCTGCTCATCTTCAAGATAAGCATATTTGAGATGTGGAGGGAGGGGTTTCAATTCTAACTTTTGATCATGGGCAGGCTCTGGATTATCTAGAGTTTGTGAAAATGACGAAGTGCCCTCATTGTCAGTTAAGAGGGTCCCCACACTTGGACCTTGTCCAGTGTGCCTCTCTTCGAACTCTTCCTTGTGAACTTTAGCTACACTTTCATCTATGACATCACACTGAAAGATGAAACGATCTTCTGGGGGTTTGTCAATGACTCCATTCAGATTGAAGATTACTATGCGGCCATCTATTTCAAAGGAGTATGTTCCTGAAAAGGCATCCAATTTGAATTTTGATGTCTTCAGGAATGGTCTCCCAAGTAGGATTGATGATGGCTTATCTGAATCATTGTGGGGCATCTCCAAGATATAAAAATCAGTGGAAAATGTAAGTCCTTTAATGTTCACCAAAACATCTTCAGTAACTCCAGCCACTGTAATAATGCTTTTATCTGCTAACACAAAACGAGCTGCCGACCTTTTTAAGGGAGGGAGCCTCAAAATATCATATATAGACAAAGGCATTATAGTGACACATGCTCCTAAATCACATACAATCATAAATTACTACACCACCAATAGTACAGCTAACTATACAAGGACCTGGATCACTACATTTTTCAGGTAATCCTCCCATTAAAGCAGATATAGAACTACCTAAAGGAATAGTTTCTAATTCATTAATTTTGTCTTATGGATACATAAGTCTTTTAGAAACTTTGCATATTTAGGTACCTGCTGAATAACATCAAAAAGAGGAATAGTTACCTCAACCTTTTTGAATATTTCTACCATTTTGGGGTCGGGTTCCAGCTGCTTCCTGGGCTTCCTTGCAAGTTGTGGAAATGGAATTGGAGTAGTGTTCTCTGTGGTGTTTGTGCCTTTTGGTGCTTCCTCTTGTGGTTGAGCTATTTCTTCTTCAGCTATTTCCTGTATGTCCTCTTCCTCTTCAACATCTTCTATTTCTATTACCTCTTCAGCTGAGGTGTGTTCTGGTGGGCTTGGTTCCTCCTGATTCCTCTCCTGCAGTGTGGTTCCAGACCTTAGGGTGATGGCATTAATGCCTCCCTTTGGATTGGGTAATGGTTAAGAGGGGATTCTAGTGGAGCTTGAAGGTTGGTTACTGGAATTTTGCGTTGATCCAATCTGTGACATAAGAGCTTGCAAAGTAGAGGTGAGACCATTCAGACTGGCGTTAATACTATTCATGTTATTTTCCATGGTCTGTTGTCTTCGCTCAAAAGATTGTAGTAGCTCTTCATTAGGAGATAAAGAAGAATGAGTAAATTGAGATGTTTGCTGTTGATTGTTCTGTGGTCCTTAGTTTTGCCTCAGGTGAGGTGCTCTGTAAGGTTGATTCTGCTGCCTGTTGTTGTTATTATTCCACCTCTGATTTCCCTGATTATCTCTGCCTCCTTTGTTATTGTTGTCCCTCCAATTCTGGTTAGAATTGTCCTGCCATCCATGGTTATTATTTCCACTTTGATTGTACCCTTGGTTGGGGCAGTCATAGAAGTTATGAGTGGATGCCACCATGTTATCTTCTTGTTGGAGCTGCGGGCATTCATCAGTGTAATGGCTATAATCAGCACAGATTCCGCAAATTCTTTGTGGGACTAGTTGTTGGTTTTGCTGTGACGGAGGAGGTTGAGCTTGCTGAGCTTGTTGTTGATTCAATTGCATCTGCTTCAGCAAGTTGATCATCTCACATATACTCTGAGCTAGAGCAGCAGTCTCTCTGTTAGAGGATACTTTTGCAATGGCTTTTGAACGGCCTTGCTTTTGCCTGTGATTCCTAGTAGATTCAGCTAAATCACTGATCAATTGCCAAGCCTCATCAGTAGTCTTGTACTTCTTCATAGACCCATTGCTAGCACTTTCCAATGTGGTCTTATGTTGGGGCCTCATGCCCTGTGTGATATAGCTAAGCAACACTATCTTGTCAATCTTGTGGTGGGAGCATGCTTCCAGAAGATTATTGAAGCGCTCCCAGTATTCAAAAAGAGTTTCATTGTCATCTTGAACAATTGTGGAAATATCCTTCCTCAGTTTATCAGTAACTTCAGATGGAAAGAATTTCTCCAAAAACTCCTTTCTGAGTATATTCCAGTTGGATACATTTGCCAGAGGTTGAGTGTAGTACCACTCTCTTGCTTTTCCCTCGAGAGAAAACGGGAAAACTTTCAGCAAAATTGAAGTTTCATCAGTACCATCACGCCTGACAGTAGAACAGGCTGCCTGGAAATCTCTCAAGTGCTTGATAGGCTCTTGAGCAGGTAGGCCATGAAACTTGGGCATCAAGTTTAGCAGTGCGGTCTTTATTTCAAAATCTATAGCCACCGCTGGATGATGCGCTTGAAACGGCTGCATTGTAAAATCAGGGGCTCCTTCCTCCTGGATGGTAACTCTCCTAGCTACCATGTCTTCTGCATGTAAAACAACCGAATCAGTAGAACGGGGACTGGTTTCTTCCTCAAGTTCACTCTCAGATCCGCCCTCAGAGTGGACTAACCGACGCTGTTCTCGCCTTATTCGTGAAATAGTCCTTTCAATTTCAGGATCGAATATTAGCAAGTGCGGATTAGGAAGTGAACGCATCATTTGACGGAAGAAACATGCAGCTCATAGTAACAAAATAAAATAAAATGCAAATAAATAAATTCTAATTAATAACTTTAGCACTCTATTGCAACTCCCCGGCAACAGCGCCAAAAACTGATGAGGGGCAGAAGTTGGTGAATCAAAAATTATTAAAATAGTTACGTTGCAAGTATAGTTCTTAACTCACCGAAAATCTGTCTATCAATTTAGAAATATGTTACAAAGAGTTTAAATTAAAAATTACTGGGAGTTTAAGTCCCAAGTTGTCTCCCAACAAGTTGCAGAAAAGTGTGCTATTTTATTAATCAGATGTTCCAAGAAGTTGAGTTAAGTAGAGGGAAAATTAAAAAGAGGAAATTTAAATAATATGAATAAAAGCCTTGACTGGAAGTTGATTAGTTGGAATTTCTATTATTGATGGAATGATCTCAAGATTAATTTAAAATTAATGGTTGTTTTGTTTAGTTATCCTTTACTAGGTAAAGGAAAGTCAAACAAGTTGGAATGCTAGATCTATTCACGAGTTGCAACCCACTTAGTTCAAAGAGATTGGTGTTAGTGATTAGATAACAATTCAACAGTTAACCCAATTACAATTTTTCTTTCAATCCTTCCAACTCAAGAGTTCCTTTCAATCAACTCCCCATCAAGTGAGGGAACTACTTACTCATTGTAAATAATAAATCCATAACACATGAAAGGGAATTAAAAGAAGACATGATTATTGGAATGGAGAAATAAATTAAAATGGAAGAAATAATCCTTGTATCAAATAATCATGAAAGTATTCAAATGACAAAATTGAACAAAGCAAGGAACATGGAAGAATAAAACCAAGTTAAGAGAACGAACTAGAATGACGAGGTCATGATGAGGAAAAATACTCTTCTCAATGTTCCAATGCTAAGATCAATTCCCAAAATTAAAATTCTAAAACCTAGAGAGAAAAACCTAGAGGAGGAAAAACTAGCTCTAAAACTGTCAACTGTGTAGAATGAATGTTGTTGTTTGTTTCTGCATATTCTCTGGCTCTAGTCTGCTGTTCCGAGCAGAAAACTAGGTCGAAATAAGGTCCAAAATCGCCCCCAGCGAAGTTTGCAGATTATGCAGATCGCACATGTCACACGATCGCGTCATCCATGCGGACACGTCATTTGCGCTTTTCCTTGCCACGCGTTCGCGTCGTCCACGCTACCACGTCGCCTGAGCTTTTCCAATCCGTGCGGCCGCGTGAGCCATGCGACCGCGTCACTGCGATTCGCTCTCCTTCGCGCGGTCGCGTGAGCCATGCGACCGCGTCACTTCTCGCTGGTTATCTCCTCAAATTCTTGTGTTCCTTCCATTTTTGCTAGCTTCCTTTCCAATCTCCAACTCATTCATGCCCTATAAAGTCTGAAACACTCAACACACAGATCACGACATCGAATGAAATAAAGGAGAATTAAAAATACATAATTAAAGTCTCTAGGAAGTAGTTTTCAAACATGTTATAAATTCAGGAAGGGATTATAATTTCATGCTAATTTAATGAATAAGTGGGTAAGGATCATGATAAAACCACACAATTAAACACAATATAAACCATAAAATAGTGGTTTATCACTCCCCGTTATCTGTGAGGTGACTACTTGTGAATCACTGTAGATGTTGAGTTTTTGAGCTCCAACCTCTTTAGCCAGCTTCAAGCCAGCTAATAACGCTTCATATTCCGCCTGGTTGTTTGAAGCCGGGAACCCGAACTTGAGGGAGAGCTCAACTTGGGTTCCTTGGTTGCTTTCTATGATCACACCTCCGCCGCTTCCAGTCTTATTTGAAGAACCATCCACATAGAGATTCCATTTTGTGGGAATTTCCAGGGCATATGTGAATTCGGCGATAAAGTCGGCCAGATACTGTGATTTAATGGCTGTCCGAGCTTCATATTGGAGGTCGAATTCTGATAACTCGACTGTCCATTGTAAAATTCTGCCTGCTAAATCTGTTTTCTGCAATATTCCTTTTATGGGCTGGTTGGTTCGAACCTTAATGGTGTGAGCCTGGAAGTACGGGCGAAGTCATCGAGATGTTAGAATGAGAGTATAGGCAAACTTTTCTATTTTCTGGTAGTTCAGCTCGGATCCCTGTAGCGCTTTTCTAATGAAGTAGACAGGTTATTGCCCACTTTCGTCTTCTTTGACTAGTGCTGAGGCTATTGCCCGGCTTCCTACTGCGAGATATAATATGAGCGGTTCTCCTTCTCGTGGTCGAGATAAGATAGGCGGCCGTCCTAAGAACTCCTTGAAGTCTTGGAAGGCTTGTTCACATTCTGTCGTCCATTCGAACTGCTTTCCCTTCCTCAAAGTAGCATAGAAAGGGAGAGATCTTATCGCTGCCCCTGCTAAGAATCTGGATAGGACAGTGATAGACCCATATTTCATGAGTTATTTTGTGCTTAGTTTGAGTGATTTATTCAATCCTTCACCCACTTATTCATATTAATTGCATGGTTTTACTTTTCCTTCCTTATTATGTGATGTATGTGAAAAACATGTTTCCTAAGCTTTAATATTAATTATTTTAATTACCTTTATTTCCCATTCGATGCCGTGATTAGTGTGTTGAGTAGTTTCAGATTTTCTAAGGCATAATGACTTAAAGGATG
Organism: Arachis hypogaea; assembly: GCF_003086295.3. Lineage (NCBI taxonomy): Eukaryota > Viridiplantae > Streptophyta > Magnoliopsida > Fabales > Fabaceae > Arachis > Arachis hypogaea. The sequence continues at coordinate 58,856,757 of NC_092050.1, forward strand.
GAAAAGGAAACATACAAAAATGGAAGGAAAGCACAAAACGGAGCTTCTGAAGAAACTGGCATCCACGCGATCGCATGGACGAAGCGATCGCGTGCCAGAAGCGAAGAAGTAGCGACGCGGCCGCATGACTGACGTGACCGCGCGCCTTAAGTATAATGCATACGACGCGGACGCGTGATTGACGCGACCGCGTGGCAAGGAAAAGCTCCAGATGACGCGACCGCATGACCCACGCGGACGCGTGACAGAGGCCACGCACCAGAAATTACAGAACATGCCCCCAGCGAATTCTGAAGCCTTTTTTGGCCCAAATCCAAGTCCAGAAGGCATAGACTAGAGGTTATGAAGTGGAGGAATGCATCCATTCAGGGAGAGCTCGCACTTTTGTTACTTTCTATGATTTAGATTTAGTTTGAGAGGGAGATCTTCTCCTCTCTCTCTTAGGATTAGGATTTAGGACTTCTCTTAGTTTTTAAGAGTAACTCTCGATCCAGGTTTAATATTTACTTTAATTCATGTTTCTATGCTACTTTCACTTTAATGCTTTTATTCGTATCTATAAATGTTGCCAACTTGACTTATGAACTCTTTCCTTGTTATGATTTGAATTAATGATTATTTGAGGTATTTCAGTTATTGATTGCTTTCTCTTTAATTTGTGTTACCATTGCTTTCCATCAAAGGACATTTTTATTTCAGCAATTTACTTTTTCCCTTTTTGGTCCTGGTTAAGAAATCAATAACTCAACAGTTATTAACTCAGCATAATTGATAATCGTTATCTTGCCAATTGAGCTGAACTTCAGTAATCCCAACCTTTTCTTAGGAAAGAAATAGGATTCAAAGGTCAATTTAATTAGTCCCTTGACTTACTTTTACTTTCAAGGTTGACCAAGTGGAATTTAGATTCAACTTTCATTATTGTTGAGAGAGATAACTAAGTTGGACTTCCAATTTCTCTTACCTTGCCAAAAGTTTGCTTTACAGTATTTATTTATTTTAATTGCCACCTACTTTACTTGTCATTTAAATTACTTGTTCCTCATTCTTGAAACCCCAATTTGCAATCCCCATAGTCAATAATAAGAACATACTTCCACGCAGTTCCTTGAGTTGACGACCCGAGGTTTGAATACTCGGTTAACAATTTTTAAGGGGTTTGTTACTTGTGACACCCAAAACGTTTGTATGAAAGGACTTTTGAAGGTTTAGAAACTATACTTGCAACGAGGATTTATCCGCAAATTTCTAGACCACGCAAAAGTCCATCTCATCAGGCAGCCAATCTCCCGTTGAGTTGCTGCACTTCTTTGACACAGGCGGCCAATCTCTTCATGTTGAGTATGGCTTGGCATTTATCCGGGTTTGCTTCAATTCCTCTTTGTGTGAGCATGAAACCTAGGAATTTGCCTGCTTCTACCGCAAAGGTGCATTTTGCAGGATTGAGTCGCATGTCGTACTTCCTTATAGTGTCGAACACTTGAGCCAGGTCGGACAATAATGTATCTTCGCTTTGTGTCTTTATCAACATGTCGTCCACATAGACTTCCATGATTTTTCCGATGTGGTCTGAGAAGACTTTATTCATCAGCCTTTGATAAGTAGCTCCCGCGTTCTTGAGACCGATGGGTATCACGATGTAGTAGTAATTTGCTTTCGGCGTTAAAAATGAGGTATTTTCTTGATCTGGTGGATACATGGGGATTTGGTTGTACCCCGAGTATGCGTCCATAAACGAGAGGTATCTATATCCGGAGGAAGCATTGACGTTAGGATTTTTGCTAGTAAAGAGATTCATAGAAACAGTCGCGTTGTAGATATAGTCTCTAAACCGACAAAAATCCATTCGTACAAACATTTTGGTTGTCACAAGTAACAAACCCCTTTTAAAATTGATAACCGAGTATTTAACCTCGGGTCGTCTTCTCAAGGAATTGTAGGGAAGTATGTTCTTATTATTGGTTATAAGTCTTGTAAATTAGGGGTTTTAGAAAGTAAGGGAGCAGTATGTTGCACAAGAAGAATAAGATAAATAAATAACTATAAAATAAACTTTTGGCAAGGTATTAGAAATTAGAGGTCCTATCCTAGCTATCCTTATCAATGATGATGAGAATTGAATCTTAATTTCACTTTGTTAACCTTTACTAAGATAAAGGAAAGTCAAGGGATTAATTGATTTGATCTTCGAATCCTATTTATTTCCTAAGAAAAGATTGGGATTATTGAAGTTCAAATTAATTAACAAAGATAACAATTATCAATCATGTTTGAGTTTGATAACTCTTGAGTTACTGATTTCTTAGCCAAGACCAAAAGGAAAAATATCTAAATTAATTTAAAAGCAATCTTAAATAGAATAAAACAATCATAAACTGAAATACTTCGAATTGTATTGAATCAAATTAAACATAGGAATCCATAAACCAAATTGGCAACATCTAATAATCAGCTGAAGTAACAAAATGAATAAAAGTAGAAGAGAATATAAATTAAAGAACATTGAACCTGGGATTTGAGAGTCACTCTAAAACTAAGAGAAATCCTAAATCCTAATCCGAAGAGAGAGGAGAGAACCTCTCTCTCTAAAAACTACATCTACTCCTAAAATTGTGAATGTGAAAGCTTCGTCATGAATGGATATAGTCCCCCACTTTATAGCCTCTAATTTGTGTTTTTTGGGCCGCAAACTAGGTCAGAAACAGTCCAGAATTCGCTGGTTTTGAATTTTTGCCATGCTGGATTTCCGTCATTACGACGCGGCCGCATGGATCACGCGGTCGCGTCGCCTAGCGTCAGAGAAACGATAACAAATTATATATCAAATTAAAGCCCCGGACGTTAGCTTTCCAACGCAACTAGGACCGCGTCGTTTGGACTTCTGTAGCTAAAGTTATAGCCGTTTGAGTGCAGAGAGGTCAGGCTGGACAGCTTAGCAATTTCTCCAACTTCTTGCATTCCTTCCACTTTTGCATGCTTCCTTTCCATCCTCCAAGCCATTCCTGCCTTATAATATCTGAAATCACTTAACACACATATCAAGGCATGTAATGGTAATAAGAGAGGATTAATAATAAGCAAATATAAGATCAAAGAAGCATGTTTTCAATCATAGCACAAAATCAGGAAGGAAATATAAAACCATGCAAATATTATGAATAAGTGGGTAAAGAGTTGATAAAATCCACTCAATTGAGCACAAGATAAACCATAAAATAGTGGTTTATCAACCTCCCCACACTTAAACATTAGCATGTCCTCATGCTAAGCTCAAGAGAAACTATAAAGATGAAAAGGAATGGTAGAATGTATGAAATGCAACCTATCTATATGAATGTAACTACATGCAAAAATGTTTCTACCTACTTGGTTAGAAGTAAATAAGCTCTTCAAGACAAACATCAACCAGATTTCACTAATTCAAATCATAATAAAAAGCAAGTAAACTTGTAATAAGACAGCTCATGAAAGCAGGGAACATAGAATTTAAGCGTTGAACCCTCACTGGAAGTGTATATCACTCTAATCTCTCAAGTGTATAGGGTTTTTCACTCTACTCTTCTCTAGTCATGCTTTCTAAACCTTGTTCTTCATCTAACCAATCAACAAATATTTAATGTACCAATGCAAACATCATGAGGTCTTTTCAAGGTTGTAATGGGGCTGAGGTAAAGGTAAGGATATATGTATGGCCAAGTGAGCTATAATATGAATCTTTAATTAACCTAAGCTCTCACCTAATATACATATACTCTATATAACTTTAAAATCATACCTAGCTACCCATAATTATCACTTTTGTATAATTCCCATACTCATGTACCAAATTTTCGTTAATTTTTATCACATGTGTATTGATTTTTCATTAACTTAACATTGGGGTAATTTTGTCCCCTTATTTATTTGCTTATTTATTGAATATTATTTTTTTTCTTTTCTTTCTTTCTTTTTTTTTTCTTTTTTGTTTTTTTGAATCATAAAAGCAAACATAACTCATCAATGCACATGGATTTTTCATTATTTTTCTATTTTGATTTTTCATGAGTAGGTTTCCAAATTCCCAATATTCAAATAAATTAAATACATTCCCTTATTAACCAATGTTCCCACACTTAGTTGATGCACAATTTCTATCTTAAGCTAACCGAAGATTCACTTGGGATTTTTAATTTGTTTTTCTGCTTAAGGGTAGTAATGTGGTTATAGAACAAGAGGGGATTAAAAGCTCAAGGGGCTAACAAAGGTGATGTAAAAGGTAGGCTTATTTGGGAGTTAATAACAAATAATGGCCTTAATCATATGCAAGCATGTAAATATACTAAATAATGGGCATATAGAATGTAACAAAATATAGATTACAATCATAGAGAAGGGAACACACAGGAATAAAATATTTATGGTTAAATAATGTAACCATGTAAATAAGCTCAAAGTCTCACAGGTTGTGTGTTCTTTAGCTTAAAAATCATGTTCCAAATACAACTTCAAACAAGTTTTAACAAATAAAAATTTTTATTTAAATTAGTGAAAAGAAAAAAATTTTTTTTTCAAAAATAGGATCTTAAAAAGAGATTTATTATTTTAACCAAGTAGTAACTGAATGCACAAAATCAAATAAATATGCAATCAAATATGCAGATGCAACAATGAACAAATAAAGAAAATAAGATTATTGGTGTTGAAAAGAAAGTACTAACCCACGGAGATCGGTATCGACCTCCCCACACTTAAAGATTGCACCGTCCTCGGTGCATGCTGAGATTTGCAGGTGGATGGGTTGTTTCGACTGTTGCTTTTCTCTAAGGATTGTGCAGATGGACTTGTCTGTCTCCCCATGTAAAATGTCTTCCGCTTCCCTTCCGGGTGGCCATCCTGAAAGAAAAAGGGAAGAAGAGTAACCCAGAAATAGAGATAAGAAAATAAAAGAAGTATGGGTTAATGCCAAATGATAAGGGTCTCATTTACATGGTAGCTACAACATGTAAGTGAGAAAACAATAGAAGCCATGGCATACCAGTGGTGCAGAATATGCAACAATGGGGAAGAGAGTGGGGAAGGAAAGATAATATAAATTAAAAATCAATACAAAAGTAATACAGGTATAAAAGATTGGCATTGATTTAAATAATATTACCTAACCAGAATAAAACAAGTCATAAGCACCAAGATAATACCAGAAAAGAAATAACAGTTGAATAAGAACATTTGAACACCAATGGTAAAATAATAAATTTAGAAAAAATAAAAATATGCAATGAATGAAAGTATGCAAATAAATAAAATAAAATAAAATGAGAGGGAAAAAAGGATGAGAAGAAGAAAAAAAAAGTGAGAAAGGAGAGAGAAGGAAGAAGAAAATTGGCACTAATCTGGATAGGTTGTGCGACGCTGGCGATGCGGTCGCGTGGTGCGCGATAAGGTTGGGTGACGTGGACGCGTGGGGCACGCGATCGCGTGACTCAATTTGTGCTAGTGGCGCGAGTGCAGCCTCGCGGTCGCACAACTCTCTGTTCAAATCTTAGTATTGCCAAATCCAGGGTGATGCGGTCGCGTGGGACATGCGATCGCGTGAGTGGCCTTATTTCCAATATGACGCGGACGCGTGGGGCATGTGTTCGCGTGGGAGGGCTTGGGCTGCCAGCACGAGTCCAGCATAACTCCAGCACAACTTTCGGCCATGCACCCTTTTTACGCCGATTTCAGGTCACGCGGTCGCGTGGGTGACGCGGTCGCGTGGGAGGTCATTATTCCCATATGACGCGGTCGCGTCAGCGATGCAGTCGTGTGGGGTGATTTGTGCCATTGGCACGCCTCCAGCGCTGCTCCTGTAAAACTCTCTGTTCATATTAATATTGTCTCCCATCTCCTTGCGACGCAGACGCGTCGCTGATGCCGTCGCGTCGCGTGCTCGCTTTTTTTTTTATCTGAAAAGATGCAGAATGCAGTGTTAATATGAATGTGATGCAAAACTCCAGGTTCAATATAATAAAATAAAATAAAATTTCAAAAATAAATAAAACTAAATAAAAATGAAAAAGGACGATCATACCATGGTGGATTGTCTCCCACCTAGCACTTTTAGTTAAAGTCCTTAAGTTGGACATTTGGCGAGCTTCCTGTTATGGTGGCTTGTGCTTGAACTCATCCAGGAATCTCCACCAATGTTTGTGATTCCAGTGTCCTCCGGGGTCCCAAACTAAGCATGTAAAGCCCTTAAGAAGCTTCAAACAGATTCTTAGGCTCCCGGGGTGACAAATGCCAGAACAGATTCCAGGATCCCAAACTTTACTTTTACACCCGTTTTTGTCTCGATCTGTATTTTTCCAGCCGGGTGAAAGGTGATCTGAATTCTCACTGCAGCGACCAAATAGCTTCCTAGACCCATTCAGTTGAGCTTTATACCAACCTTTGTGTTTAAACTTAAAGCTTCCAACCATAATGAACCTTGTAGGACAATTCTTACCACTGGCCATCTTCCTCTTACTCTTAATATCACAAAGAGCTCTAAGTTGACCATCCGTCTCCAGTAGCCCATATTCAAGTGGGATTAGAAAGCTATGGGATATGAATTTTACCCACTTGAATGTTGTGAAGGATGATGACAACTTAGGGGGAGGTAGTTTTAATGAAATTGCAAGTTCCACTCCCTTGTGCTCTTCTCTGATAATTACCACCTCTTTGCAAGCTTCTTCAATTTTAACCTCTTCCTCTTGGCAGCTCTCTTCCAATTTAATCTCCTCTTCATTGCTTTCCAAGGGCATGGGAGGTTGTGCTTCTTCTTCTTGAATCTCCATCTCTTGAGCAACCTCTTTCAAGTCTTCAACTATGATATGCTTTGGAGGTTGTACACCCTCCTCAGCATCAATTTCAACCGTCTTGGAAGGAGGCTCTATATCTTGACTTTCCCATGGAGGTTCTGCATCTCCTAAGTCTTCAACCACTTCTTCTTCTTGAACAATGACAGCGTCTTCCACTTGTTCTAGTACGAATTCATTCTCTGTCTTGTCCACTGGGGTTTCTGGTATCTCCTTCATGCTACGCTCTTCACTAGACTATCCACATGGAGCTATGGCTGATTCTTGTATATTTGAGCGCCTAGAAGCCCATTGAATTAATGCTTGCTCCAGTTGTTGAATGGTTGCCTGAAATTTAATTATTGTTTCCTTTAGGCGATCCTCTGCTTCTCGGGTTGCCAGACTTGGACATGCTACAAAAGAAAGTGGTGGTGGTTGGGAGTGATTGGATTGGAATTGGGGTGGTTCTATATATGGTTCATATGGCTCATAAGGTGGTTGGTATGGTGGTTGAGGGTTAGGGTCATATGGAGGTGAATGGCGGAAAGGGGCTTGTGAGTTTGGTGGTCCAAAGTTATGTTGAGGAAAGGGTTCATAGGCATATGGTGGTGGTTGTTGATAGTCCATTGGAGGTGGTTGTTGCCATGAGGGTTGATCAAATCCTTGTGGCTCCTCCTATCTTTGATTATTCCAACCTTGATGCCTGTTCTCATTGTAATTTCTTCTTCCTGCAACATTATTGTAACCAGACTCATAGCCAAAGGGGTGAGAGTTCATAGTAGAAAATAGAAATTAAAAATAAAAACAAATTGAAATTAAAAGGTTATTTAAAATTTTAATTTGAGAATTAAATTTTGAAATTTTGAATTTTAAATTTTTGAAATTTGAATTTTTGAAATTTGAAATTTGATTTTTTTTAAATAAGATAAGATAGGATAAAAATTTTAAAATAAAAACCAATAACCTTTTTAATTTACGAAAACGCAAAAAAAGTAAAAATAAAAATAAAAACAAATAAAAAAGCAAATATTTACAATAACCAATAATAAGGCACACGTTTGCAATTTCCCGGCAACGGCGCCATTTTGACGTTAGGATTTTTGCTAGTAAAGAGATTCATAGAAACAGTCGCGTTGTAGATATAGTCTCTAAACCGACAAAAATCCATTCGTACAAACGTTTTGGTTGTCACAAGTAACAAACCCCTTTTAAAATTGATAACCGAGTATTTAACCTCGGGTCGTCTTCTCAAGGAATTGCAGGGAAGTATGTTCTTATTATTGGTTATAAGTCTTGTAAATTAGGGGTTTTAGAAAGTAAGGGAGCAGTATGTTGCACAAGAAGAATAAGATAAATAAATAACTATAAAATAAACTTTTGGCAAGGTATTAGAAATTAGAGGTCCTATCCTAGCTATCCTTATCAATGATGATGAGAATTGAATCTTAATTTCACTTTGTTAACCTTTACTAAGATAAAGGAAAGTCAAGGGATTAATTGATTTGATCTTCGAATCCTATTTATTTCCTAAGAAAAGATTGGGATTATTGAAGTTCAAATTAATTAACAAAGATAACAATTATCAATCATGTTTGAGTTTGATAACTCCTGAGTTACTGATTTCTTAGCCAAGACCAAAAGGAAAAATATCTAAATTAATTTAAAAGCAATCTTAAATAGAATAAAACAATCATAAACTGAAATACTTCGAATTGTATTGAATCAAATTAAACATAGGAATCCATAAACCAAATTGGCAACATCTAATAATCAGCTGAAGTAACAGAATGAATAAAAGTAGAAGAGAATATAAATTAAAGAACATTGAACCTGGGATTTGAGAGTCACTCTAAAACTAAGAGAAATCCTAAATCCTAATCCTAAGAGAGAGGAGAGAACCTCTCTCTCTAAAAACTACATCTACTCCTAAAATTGTGAATGTGAAAGCTTCGTCATGAATGGATGCAGTCCCCCACTTTATAGCCTCTAATTTGTGTTTTTTGGGCCGCAAACTAGGTCAGAAACAGTCCAGAATTCGCTGGTTTCGAATTTTTGCCATGCTGGATTTCCGTCATTGCGACGCGGCCGCATGGATCACGCGGTCGCGTCACCTAGCGTCAGAGAAACGATAAGAAATTTTATATCAAATCAAAGCTCCGGATGTTAGCTTTCCAACGCAACTGGCACTGCGTTGTTTGGACCTCTGTAGCTAAAGTTATAGCCGTTTGAGTGTAGAGAGGTCAGGCTGGACAGCTTAGCAATTTCTCCAACTTCTTGCATTCCTTCCACTTTTGCATGCTTCCTTTCCATCCTCTAAGCCATTCCTGTCTTATAATATCTGAAATCACTTAACACACATATCAAGGCATCTAATGGTAATAAGAGAGGATTAATAATAAACAAATATAAGATCAAAGAAGCATGTTTTCAATCATAGCACAAAATCAGGAAGGAAATATAAAACCATGCAAATATTATGAATAAGTGGGTGAAAGAGTTGATAAAATCCACTCAATTGAGCACAAGATAAACCATAAAATAGTGGTTTATCAAGCATCTACCAGAGCATCGATACTTGGGAGTGGGTAAGGATCTTTTGGGCAGGCTTTGTTGAGATCGGTGTAATCGGTACACATTCGCCACTTCCCGTTTGATTTTTTCACCAAGACGACGTTGGCTAGCCATAGTGGATACTTGACTTCTCGTATGAATCCTGCCTCCAGTAGTGCCTGTACCTGCTCTTCCACAGCTTGGGATCGCTTTGGCCCAAGTTTTCTTCGTCTCTGCTGCACTGGCCGAGATCCTGGATAGACCGCCAACTTGTGGCACATTAGCTTGGGATCTATGCCTGGCATGTCTGCGGCTTTCCATGCGAAGAGATCGACATTATCGCGTAAGAATTGTATCAGTAATTCTTTTGAGTTTCCTCTTAGGATCGTTCCGATATTAGTTGTTTTGTCCGAGGTGTCTCCGATCTGAACCTTCTCTATCTCGCCTTCTGGCTGCGGACGTAGTTCTTCTCATCGCTGAACTCCGCCAAGCTCAATTGTATGAAACTCTTCTCCTCTGCCTTTGAGGTTTAGACTTTTGTTATAACAGCGGTGCACCATCTTTTAATATGCTTTTATTGTAGCTATCCCTTTTGTAGTTGGGAATTTCATGCATAGATGCGGGGTCGAGACTATTGCGCTAAGTTGATTTAGTGTGGTTCGACCTATTAGGGCATTGTAGGCTGAACTCACGTCGACCGCAATGTAGTCTATCTTGAGCGTCTTAGATTGGTTTCCTTTTCCGAAGGTTGTGTGCAGTGATACGTATCCCAGTGGTTGTACTGGGGTATCTCCCAGTCCGAACAAGCTATTTGGGTATGCCTTAAGCTCCCTTGGTCTATTAATGTGCGATGTAGATTAGCGTTTGCCAGTATGATAATGATGACCATGGGATCGTCGTGTCCCAGGATGATGCCGGATGCGTCCTCTTTAGTGAATGTTATCGCAGGGATGTCGGGTGCTTCCTCCTTTCCCTTGACATGATATACTTCTTTGAGATATATTTTGCGAGATGATTTGGAGATCCCACCTCCTGCGAATCCACCGTGTATCATGTGGACGTGACTCTCTGGTGTCTGAGGTGATCGTTCAGTTCGTCCGGCATCTTCGTCCCTTCGTCTCTTTCTTTGGTCATCATCTCGGGTGGCCAGAAATCGATCTAATTTTCCTTCTCTCACCAATTTTTCTATGATATTTTTTAAGTCGAAGCACTCGTTGGTGGAGTGCCCTCGGACTCGATGGTATTCACAGTATTCCTTACGGTTTCCTCCTCCCCTTTTGCCTTTGAGTGGCCGCGCTGGGGGGATTTTCTCTGTATGGCAGACTTCTTTATATACGTCGACCAGGGATGCTCTGAGAGGAGTTTAACTATGGTATTTTTTTATTTTCTCCCCTTGCCAATCTTTTTTCCTTTTGGATTCCTTGTCTTTATCTCGGTAGGGGGTTCCGGATTTTGAGGTTTCTCCCAACCGAGCGTTTTCTTCCATGTTGATATATTTTTCTGCTCGCTCTTGTACTTCGTCTAATGAGGTAGGGTACTTCTTTGATATAGATTGGCTAAAAGGTCCCTCTCGTATGCCATTGATGAGTCCCATGATGGCGGCCTCTGTTGGTAAGCTTTGTATATCCATGCATGTTTTGTTGAATCTTTCCATGTAGTTGCGGAGGCTCTCCCGATCTCCTTGCTTGATCCCTAGTAAACTGGGGGCATGCTTGGCCTTATCTTTCTGGATGGAAAATCTGGCCAAGAACTTTTTGGCCAGGCCGTCAAAGTTTGAGATGGACTTGGGAGGTAGGTTGTCGAACCATCTGATTGCTGTCTTCGTGAGAGTTGTCAGAAAGGCTTTACAGCGAACGGCATCTGAGGCGTCGGTGAGGTACATTCTGCTTCTGAAATTGCTGAGATGGTGGTTGGGATCTGTGGTACCATCATACAGAGTCATGTCCGGGAGTTTGAAGTCTTTTGGAATTTTAGTTTTCATGATTTCCCTGGTGAATGGGTCTTGTTCTTTGCGTGAATTTTCCTCAGGAGTGGCCCGAGGAGCTTTTGCTTTGAGATCGGCTTCTAATTGCAGTAGTTTATCTTCTAGTTCTCGAAGTCGTCGTACCTCTCTTTGAAGATCCTTCCCAACCTCTCGTTGTTGTTGGGTTTCTTTTTCATGTTGCTTTAAGCGATCTTGAAGTGCTTCTATTACCCCGGGATTTGATGAGTTTTTGTCCCCGTTGGATTCCGGAGTATCCTTTTGTGTAGTGTCTGCGTTCTTGTGTGGCGTTCTGTTTTTTAGATCTGAATCGTGGTCGTTGTCATGGCCGTCCGCCATGGTGTTGGGATGACTTCCAGGTTCCCCGGTAACGGCGCCAATGTTCCGAGGGTTACCTGAAACTGTAGGTCGATATCGGATGAGATCTTCAGTACTGGTCGGAGATGATGTGTCCGGCTGGCTGGTGGCAGCCGGAGCTGTTGTGTTCGACTTGTTGGACTGGCTACACTTCTGATCCTTGGTCACCGGAGGGTGGGGGGTTACCTGCAAGAGACTCCGATGCTTAAGTTAGCACGGGTATTAAGCAGGTTTTATGTAGAATCAGAGTATGAGTTATACCTGGGTGCTCCAGTGTATTTATAGTGGTTGTAGAGTGACCTTTTTAGATAAGATAAGTTAGTTATCTTATCTTATCTTTATCTTTTGAGTTGAGGTCAGCTTATCTCCAAGGGAACTGCCCTTATCTCTATAGGCTCGGACGGCCTGTGGATTTGGGTCGTGTTCCTCTATTTGGGCCCTTTATTGGGCTCTCCTGTTGATTTGGCCGACCTCTTTGAGAAGAGGTCGGGTAGCCTGACCTGAAGAGGTCGGTCGCTTTGTCGCCATCATCCCAGGTCGGGTAGCTCGACCCAGGGTATGAGTAAATGCCAAGCCATACTCAACATGAAGAGCCCCACCTGTGTCAAAGAAGTGCAGCAACTCAACGGGAGATTGGCCGCCCTATCCAGATTCTTTGCAGGGGCAGCGATAAGATGTCTTCCCTTCTATGCTACTTTAAGGAAGGGAAAGCAGTTCGAATGGACGACAGAATGTGAACAAGCCTTCCAAGACTTCAAGGAGTTCTTAGGACGGCCGCCTATCTTATCTCGACCACGAGAAGGAGAACCGCTCATATTATATCTCGCAGTAGGAAGCCGGGCAATAGCCTCAGCACTAGTCAGAGAAGACAAAAGTGGGCAACAACCCGTCTACTTCATTAGCAAAGCGCTACAGGAATCCGGGCTGAACTACCAGAAAATAGAAAAGTTTGCCTATACTCTCATTCTAACATCCCGACAACTTCGTTCGTACTTCCAGGCTCACACCATTAAGGTTCGAACCAACCAGCCCATAAAAGGAATATTGCAAAAAATAGATTTAGCAGGCAGAATTTTACAATGGGCAGTCGAGTTATCAGAATTCGATTTCCAATATGAAGCTCAGACGGCCATTAAATCACAGTATCTGGCCGACTTTATCGTTGAATTCACAGATGCCCTGGAAATTCCCACAGAATGGAATCTCTATGTGGACGGTTCTTCAAAAAAGACTGGAAGGGGCGCAGGTGTGATAACAGAAAGCAACCAAGGAACCTAAGTTGAGCTCTCCCTCAAGTTCGGGTTCCCGGCTTCAAACAACCAGGCGGAATATGAAGCGTTATTAGCTGGCTTGAAGCTGGCTAAAGAGGTTGGAGCTCAAAAACTCAACATTTACAGTGATTCACAAGTAGTCACCTCACAGATAACGGGGAGCTACCAAGCCAAAGATCCCACCATGAAAAAGTATTTGGATAAAACCAAAGAACAGCTCGGACTCCTCGGAGAATATAAGATCTGCCACATACCCCACGAATAAAACGCCCGAGCTGACACACTCTCAAAACTAGCCACCACCAAACCAGGGGGCAACAATAGAAGCCTCATCCAAGAAATGCTACAGAACCCGTCAATCTCGGAAGAGGAAAAAGTCCTAGCCATAACAAGTCAAGACCAAGGATGGATGACCTCTATAATTAACTACCTCAAAGCAGAAACACTCCCCACAGAAGAAAAGGAGGCAAAGAGATTAAAAAGGGAGGCACAATACTACACTATTATAAACAACATCCTGTACAAAAAGAGGGATCTCAATACCACTGCTAAAATGTGTGCCGACCAACAACACAAAGGAAGTGCTAGAAGAAGTACACGGCGGCATGTGCAACAACCATCTCGGAGTACGAGTTCTTGCAAAAAAAGTCCTCCGAGCAGGATTTTATTGGCCAACCATACAGAAAGAAGCTATAGAATTTGTAAAGACATGTCCACCTTGTCAGAAACATGCCAACTTCCACATCGCCCCGCCAGAAGAGCTCATCAGTGTAACCTCGCCCTGGCCATTTGCAAAATGGGGACTTGATCTTCTCGGACCCTTTCCCCAGGGATCAGGACAAGTAAAATTCCTCATAGTCGGAGTAGACTATTTTACAAAATGGATTGAGGTAGAGCCCCTAGCCAACGCCACCGCTCAAAGAAGCCGGAAATTCCTATACAGGAACATTGCCACGAGGTTCGGGGTTCCATACTCCATTACCACAGACAATGGCACTCAATTCACAGACGCAGGCTTCAGGAGACTAGTAGCCGACTTGAATATAAAGCACCAGTTCAACTCCGTCGAACACCCTCAAGCCAATGGACAGGCCGAAGCTACCAACATAGTCATATTGGCTGGGTTGAAACGGAGACTACAAGATGCAAAGGGAGCTTGGGCCGAAGAACTTCCACAAGTCCTATGGGCATATCGAACAACGCCACACTCCACGACAAATGAATCACCCTTTTGACTAGCATATGGAGTGGAGGCAATGATCCCAGTAGAGATCAAGGAAGGGTTATCCAGAGTAGTCCACTACAATGAAGAGGCCAACTCTCAACTTCAGAGGGAAGAACTCGACCTACTACCTGAAATCCAGGAAAGAGCTCGGATCAGGGAAGAAGCACCAAAACGTCGAATGACTTCCAGATATAATCAAAGGGTAGTGCCGAGAAGTTTCGCGGAGAACGATCTCATCCTAATCCGAAATGATATTGGAACAACTCGACCAGGAGAAGGAAAGTCGGCAGCAAACTGGAAAGGACCCTACCGAGTTGTAAAAGTACTTGGGAAGGGCTACTACAGACTGTCCGAACTCGATGGACGAGAGCTTCCCAGATCATGGCACGCCTGCAACCTAAGAAGGTACTACAGCTAGAAAAAGTAAAAGATCTCACTATTGGATGCACTTTTTTTCCTGAAAAGGTTTTTTAATGAGGCACCAAGTTGAGACTCAAACACTATTCGACATAAAGGGATGAAAAATTCCCACATGTATATATTTGCACTTTCCTTTGAATAAAATATATATTTTAGATATTCTACAAGTTTTCAAGACGCATTAATCTGAAGCATTCATCGTCCGATTATAAAACAACAGATCGGCAGAAAGTGAATAGCAATTTCACTGCACGATCACGATAAAGACAATCGTCCGATAAAGGTGAAAACGCGATTCACCCAAAAGACGATCTAAAGATAGCAACCACCTTCTACAAATTGGCAAAGATGAACACAGAATAATGTAAGAAGTTATCGAAAGTGATCCGAAAAAGAACCTGACGAGGTCTTATGGATTGCTAAATAATAACTTAAAGATTGGCCGACGTTAAGAAGTCGGACCAAGTCAACCCAAGTTATAAGTAAACCCTGGAAAGAGGTCTGGCCAACCCTATTAAAGAGGATTACTTTAACTTAGAAGGGCCCGACATGACAAAGTCAGCCCAAAATGAAAAGTTATAAGAGTAGTCCCTGAAAGAGACCTGACAAAGGTCCAAAAAAGAGGACTACAAAAATAACTTAGAAAGAGGACGACACAAAGAAGTCGACCTCCTACAAACAAGTTATAAAAGTAATCCCTGAAAGAGATCTAACAAAGATCCAAGAAAGAGGATTACAAAAATAACTTAGAAAGAGGACGACGCAAAGAAGTCGACCTCCTACAAACAAGTTATAAAAGTAATCCCTGAAAGAGATCTAACAAAGATCCAAGAAAGAGGATTACAAAAATAACTTAGAAGAGATCGACCTAACGAAGTCGGTCTCCTACAACAAAAGTTACAGTAGTAATCCCTGAAAGAGATCTAACAAAGATCCAAGAAAGAGGATTACAAAAATAACTTAGAAGAGATCGACCTAACGAAGTCGGTCTCCTACAACAAAAGTTATAGTAGTAATCCCTGAAAGAGACCTGACAAAGGTCCAAGAAAGAGGATTACAAAAAATAACTTAGAAAAGATCGACCTAATGAAGTCGGTCTCCTACAAAAACCAAGTAATAAAAGTAATCCCTGAAAGAGACCAGACAAAGGTCCAAGAAAGAGGATTACAGAAATAACTGGAAAGAGGACCAACGCAAAGAAATCGGTTATGAAGTGCTAAAAATACAAGCAAGAGCGAGAAAACCGAAAAAGCAAGTTGGACCCACAACCTCAAAGGATCCAAGCTACAAACAATAATAAAAAAAAAGCAATCCAAAGAGGTCAAGCCGCAAGATTCCAACACTCTCAGAAAACAGAAGAGATACCAAGTCAAGCGCAAAAAAGCATGATATAATCTACAAAGTTATAAAGCTTCAGAGGCCACCAAAATTTACCTAAAAAAGCTAGCAAGCTACTTTTGTTTTTCAAAGTAAAAGTTGCTAGGCAAGCAACTAGAAAATGTCAGCAATTAACAAAATAAAGTTTAAGAGCCCACAAGCCGGGCCAGCTGCATAAATATCCAGAGAGAGATCAGCAAACATCAGGAGCCTTCTTGGCAGCATCAGGACAAGGAGAAGGAGGGCGAGTTTGGATAGGCACAGCATCTACAGTTCCATCCTCCCGGTTCAGAATCTGGCAATCCGGATCAGACACAACCGGAGGAGTAGAGGAGGTCGACACCTTGACAGAGGACACAGGGGGGATCAACATCATCATCACCCTCATCATCAGGGACAATCTTGCCATCCCTGACAACATTATTTAGGCTGAAGAGGGCAAGGTCGGCCTCGGGAGCAATAACCCGAACTTGCTCCTTCAGGTTCTCGTAAGCAGCAGTCACGCTGCCAACAAGATGACCTTGAAGCTCAGAATAATCTTCCCGGGCACTCTCCAGCTCCCCCCTCAGGCGCATCACCTCCCGATAAGACGTAACGTAACTATCCTTATGCATCATAGCCGTATCCTCGGCCAGCCTCACAGAAGCCGCTAGGAAAAGGGAACTCGCCTTCTCAGTCTCCAAATCCTTCTCCAACTTGGCAACCTTTACCTCAAGCTCCTCCTTAAGGCCCTTCATCCGATCGAACTCTTGCTTTGCCTCCTCCATAAATTCTTTGGTAGCATGGAGAGGAAGATTCTGGGCAGTTCGGTACAGAGCAGCTCCCATATACGCCATCTTAATGCTATTTTGGGTCATAAATTTCAAATGGCGAAGGATGGACACATCGTCCATGGGAAGAGCACCATAGGGACTAATTTGCTGATCCACGAATTCAATTGCATTAAAGTCGGGAGCATCAAGGTTAAAAGGCTCAGCTGTTTTCTGTTTCTTATTGGGAGGAACGCCAGAAGGAGCGACAGAAGTCAGGGGAGGGTCAGCCAGATGAACTCGGGGAGTGGGGATCACCTTCCTCGCCCCAGGAGAACTCGGCATGGACGGTCTCACATGCACTTGGGAAGATCCCTCCCCAGCCGCTTTGGCCGAGATGTTTTTGGCAGCAGTCGCCTTCTGTGCTCTTTTAAAAGCCTTCATAGACTCATTATTCTTCATTGCCTCTGCAAATAAAACACAACAGTAAGAAATTAAGCTGTAAGTCGGAAAGGCATTTACAAGCAATATAAACAGATAATAAAGGGAACGCAAAATACCCAGCTCAGTTTGAAGAAGAGAGGGATTGGTTAAAAATTTCTTTGTATCAAGATAGGGAGGTTGCCCCAAGTGTTCTTCCAAGACAGTCACAAAAGCCCACTCAGCCTCATCCAACATTTCCCACGTATATCTGGACACTCTCACATCTTTTTGCCATTCCAAGAGAAAGGCAGGCTCATCATTTTCATCCAGAAAAAAGGGCCGAGCTCCTTCAACAGCTTGGACCTTGAAAAAGTAGTTTTTAAAATCACGAAATGATTCGTCAAACATGGAAAATACCTTCTTTCCCTGGGAAGATCGAAAGGAGACCCAAGCTGCCTTCTTTTTTACCACTCCAGGCTTCGTCAAGACAAATAGATAGAAAAAGAGAGATTGCGAGGCAGGAATACTAAAACCATGACACAACAATTGAAAAATTTTTATGAAACCCCAAGAATTAGGGTGAAGTTGAGAGGGAGCAACATTACAGGACCATAACAGGTCGGTCTCAAAATCAGTAAAAGGAAGGGTAATACCCAGCTGACCAAAGAAGAAGTCATAAGCATAGAAAAAAGGGCGATCTCTAACAACCCGAGTAGAGAAACAAACTCTCTCTTCAGAGTAGGGAGGGACAAGTTCATAATTCTTCTCATCACCAGGATTACTACAGACCCTATGAAACTGCCTAAGCTGCGCGCAAAACTCAAAATCAACCAAAGAGACACACATAAGAACCATTGAGTCCACCCAATCAGCCATGCCCTCGAGAACCTGGGAAGACATCTCTACAACATTATTGCGAGAAGACATGAGGCTAACTAAATCCTACAATAAGAAAAGAAGATTGGATTACTAAAAAACATCTCGGACGAAGGGCAAAACAACTCAACAGACGAACAAACAGAAAAGGAAAACCCCAAGACTCAAACCAAAGTCCTGGGGCATCCTTTGGAGGCAGAGTGATAAACCACTATTTTATGGTTTATATTGTGTTTAATTGTGTGATTTTATCATGATCCTTACCCACTTATTCATTAAATTAGCATGCAATTATAATTCCTTCCTGAATTTATTACATGTTTGAAAACTGCATCCTAGAGACTTTAATTATGTATTTTTAATTCTCCTTTATTCCATTCGATGCCGTGATCTGTGTGTTGAGTGTTTCAAACTTTACAGGGCATGAATGAGTTGGAGATTGGAAAGGAAGCTGGCAGAAATGGAAGGAACACAAGAATTTGAGGAGATAACCAGCGAGAAGTGACGCGGTCGCATGGCTCACGCGACCACGCGAAGGAGAGCAAATCGCAGTGATGCGGCCGCATGGCTCACGCGGCCGCGTGGATTGGAAAAGCTAAAGCGACGCGGTAGCATGGACGACGCGAACGCGTGGCAAGGAAAAGCGCGAATGACGCGTCCGCATGGGTGATGCGATCGCGTGACATGTGCGGTCTGCATAATCTGCAGAACTCGCTGGGGGCAATTTTGGACCTTATTTCGACCCAGTTTTTGGCCCGGAACAGCAGACTAGAGCCAGAGAACATGCAGAAACAAAGGACAACATTCATTCTACACAGTTTTCAGTTTTAGATCGAGTTTTACTCCTCCTCTAGGTTTTTTTTCTTTAGTTTTTATTATTTAATTTTCAATTGGTCTTAGCATTGGAACATTGAGAAGAGTTAGTACTTTATCAAGACTTCGTCATTCTAGTTCGTTCTCTTGACTTGGTTTTATTATTCCATGTTCTTTGCTTTGCTCAATTTTGTCAATTGAATACTTTTACGATTATTTAATACAAGGGTTATTTCTTTTATTTTAATTCATTTTAATTTCCAATAATCATGTCTTCTTTTAATTCCCTTTCATATGTTATGGATTTATTATTTACAATGAGTGAGTTCCCTCACTTGATGGGGAGTTGATTGAAAGAAACTCTTGAGTTGGAAGGATTGAAAGAAAATTTGTAATTGGGTTAACTGTTGGATTGCTATCTAGTCACTAACACCAATCCCTTTGAACTAAGTGGGTTGCAACTCGTAAACAGATCTAGCATTCTAACTCGTTTGACTTTCCTTTACCTAGTAAAGGATAACTAAACAGAACAACCATTAATTATCAATTAATCTTGAAATCATTCCATCAATAATAGAGATTCCAACTAATCAAGTCCCACTCAAGGCTTTTACTCATATTATTTAATTTTCTCAATTTAATTTCCCATCTACTCAACTCAATTTCTTTGGAAACATCTGATTAATAAAATAGCACACTTTTCTGCAACTCGTTGGGAGACGACCTGGGACTCAAACTCCCAGTAATTTTTACTTTAAATTCTCTGTGACATATTTCTAAATTGATAGGCAGATTTTCAGTGAGTTAAGAACTATACTTACAACGTAACTATTTTAATAATTTTTAATTCACCAACTTCTGTGCTCCGTCACAGAGCAAGGTTTCAGGAAAAAGCTACAGCTTACGTCCTGACATTTCTCAAACAAGAAAAGAAGATCTTAAATAGCAAATATTTTGAAAAAGAAAAACACAAAGTCATCACTATCTTCCTACAGTCTATCAGCAAGGAGCATCACCAACATCAAACATGCCAAAGCAGAAATCGTCAAAGACACAATCTTTTTCTCAGAAATCAAACAAAATCATCACTACAAAGCTTCAAAATCAAAAGCACAAACAGAAATGGTGATAAACGTGCAAGCATCAAATAGAGAGGAAAGGTGAAAAGGTTCATGCAAAAGACAAAGAAACTCCCAGAACACACATTACAACAACAATCTGGCACAACAAAAGCAGAAAGATCCAAACTTTCTCTAAGCAAAATTAAAACTTTCTCCAAACCAGACATATAAAGAAACAGAGGAATAAAAATCGAAAGAATAGAAGAAAACCTCGAAAGAAAGCTGAAGAGCAGAAGCAACAAAGCCACCCCTCGAAGCGGAAAACTGCGAAGATGGAAGGAGAAATCTGGAAATCACCCCTCTTCAACAGAAAGCAGTAGCAGAACAGACGATGCGGGACAGAACTACGAACTCCAGGCAAGAAACAGAAAATGAGAGAGTAAAGGGAGAAGTTACGAAGAAGAGCGAAGAAGAGAAACCGTTTTTGATTGAAAAATTCAAAATAAAAAGCCAAGAGAAAATGGGGCAATTAATACCAATTAATGAAGGTATTAAACCCTCTCACGTTCCCAAGAACAAAGCGCTATCATAAAAGCACGCGTTTTTAGAAGAAAACATTCCACATTCAAAAGATTCTACAAAAGAAGGAAATCGACAAAATGCTTGAGTTCGGCTTCGTCAGAGAAGGACCGAAGTCAAAGACTCGACCTCGACAAAAAAGACCGAGCTCAAGCAGGGGCACTGTTCATACCCTGGGTCGAGCTACCCGACCTAGGATGATTGGCGACAAAGCGACTGATCTCTTCAGGTCAGGCTACCCGACCTCTTCTCAAAGAGGTCGGCCAAATCAACAGGAGAGCCCAATAAAGGGCCCAAATAGAGGAACACGACCCAAATCCACAGGCCGTCCGAGCCTATAGAGATAAGGGCAGTTCCCTTGGAGATAAGCTAACCTCAACTCAAAAGATAAAGATAAGATAAGATAACTAACTTATCTTATCTAAAAAGGTCACTCTACAACCACTATAAATACACTGGAGCACCCAGGTATAACTCATACTCTGATTCTACATAAAACCTGCTTAATACCCGTGCTAACTTAAGCATCGGAGTCTCTTGTAGGTACCCCCACCCTCCGGTGACCAAGGATCAGAAGTGTAGCCAGTCCAACAAGTTGGACACAACAGCTCCGGCTGCCACCAGCCAGCCGGACACATCATCTCCGACCAGTACTGAGGATCTCATCCGAGATCGACCTACAGTTTCAGGTAACCCTCAGAACAGGAATGTAAAAATCAAGAGAGTGAATGATCATGCAAGGAATTAAAGGAAAGCAATTAAAGTAATGGGAATGGAAATTAGATGCTAAAAAGGACTCTTGGCAAGAATTGGGTAATCTAGGTTTCCTATTCCAGTTGTGGACCACAAACATGGCAATGTGTGGAATCAATCCAAACCAATCAATCCTCCTTGAGAATTAGTCAAAAAGCCATAATTGATCTCAATCCATAAGTCCTAGTCAACTCACTAATTACTTAGTGAAAGACTAGCGTCAATGGAAACCAAATCAATTAATTATTCCCACACAATGCGGAATGGACATCCACAACTCAATTCCACCCAAACATCCAATTTCTCAACCAAGAGTGTGAAAACTAAACATGCAAGAATTTAAACATCAAAGCAATAAAAATCAAAGCAATTAAATGCAAGGAAAGGAAACTTAAAATGCAAGAAAACCTCTTGGCAAGTAATTGAAGGCTAAAGCTACCTATCCTAGACATTGACCACAAATATGTGATGATTATGAAGAGTTAATCCTACTTAGTCAACCTTACATCGAAGATAAGTCAAATAGGCATAGTTAATTTCAATCCATAAGTCCTATGTCAACACTAGGGGTCACATAGAGTCAATGGAGACCAAATTAACTAACTACTTTAATATATCAAACAAGAATGGACATCAATGACTCAAGGATCACCAAAGTCAACAATTTCAAGCCAAGAGTGGAGAAAAACTAAGTGAAAACTAAGCCAAGCATTTTATCAAACACTTGGTGTGCAAGAGAATAAAATAAAATTAAATTGCATAGAAAATAGAATCTAACTACCAAAAGCAAGAAAATGACAATGACAAGTAAAGAAAGCAATAAATGACATGGAAACATAAATTTGCATTAATTGGAAGTAAAATCAACATAGAGTGTTCATAACATAAAAATGGCAAAATAAAGGAAATAACAAAAGAGATGAAGAAGATAAAAGTGCAATAATAATAAATGACAAGGTAAAATAAATAAAAACATGAATTAAAAGTAGAAATTACAAGAAATTAAACAAACTAACCCTAATTCTAGAGAGAGGGGGGAGCTTCTCTCTCTAGAAACTAAGAGAAAACATCATAAAAACTAAACTAAATTGCCCCCTTCATTCCTCTTCACTTTAGCCTTAAATAGCTTCAAAAAATGAGTTGGAATGGGTTTTGGAAGCCCAAAAATTGCTACCAGTGAGTTGTAATTAATGAGGTCACGTGCAGGGACCTGTGCGGACGCACAGATGTGTGCGTCCGCACACATGTTGAATTCTGACTTGTGCGTACGCACAAGTACCTGTGCGGACGCACAGGTAGACTTATGTCTACTATAGAAAATTACATATCATTTTGATGCCCCGGACGTTAGCTTTCCAATGCCACTGGAACCGCCTCATTTGGACCTCTGTAGCTCAAGTCATGACCAATTTAGTACAGAGAGGTCAAGGCTGGTAGCTTTCCAAATCCTTCATTTCTTGAATTCTTCCCTTTTGCATGCTCTTTTCCTCACTTCTTCAACCCATACTTGCCATGGAAACCTGAAAATCACTTAACAAATATATCAAGGTACCAAATGAGAATAAAGTGAATAAAATTGACTAACTTAAGCACAAAAGAGCATGTTTTCACTTTCAAGCACAATTTAGGAAGAAATCTCAAAAGCATGGTATTTAGATGAATAAATGTGGGTTTATGTGATGAAATCTACTCAAATCAAAACAAAATATATTGTAAAATATGGATTCATCAATTCTCCCACACTTAAATGAAGCATGTCCTCATGCTAAACCAACCAAAAGAGATGAATGAAGGGGTAATTATTAATGCAACTACCTACATGCATGTAACCATACTAAATGCTATCTATATATATCTACACTATGATTCCTATTGAGTTTGGTAAAAACAAACAAAAGATCCTCAATCAATCCAAAATAAAGCTTAGGGCTAAGGTAAAGCAAAGATAACAATATCAACAATGTCCAAAGATTTGATTTGAAATTTTCAAAATTCATTTCAACAACTTGCAAGAAGATACAAGATAAGGGATGGAAACATAGATTTTAGCAATTGAACCCCTCACCGGAAGTGTTTACACTCTAGTCGCTCAGTGTGTAGGGTTTAATCATAAAATCCTCCTTTAATCATGTTTCTCAAAGATTTGAAAGTCGTCTAACAATCAACTAACATTTGATGCATGGATGCAAATATCATGAGGACTTTTGTGGGTTGTAATGAGGCTTAGGTAAGGGTAGGATTAATATGGTTAAGTGGGCTAATAGATTGGATCTTTGATTAGCTCAAGTATCCAACCTAATCCTATATCATCCTATATACATAACAAAGCAACCTAACTACCCATTTATCCCTTTCTCACATTCACTCATGCATGCTTCTTTTCAATTCAACCACATATGCATCTCTTATTTACATTCTTATTATTATTTCGCTTTCTTTTCTTTTCTCTTTTTTTCTTTTTTTTCTTTTTTCTTTTCTTTTCTTTTCTTATTATCAACAAAAAGAGATGCATATGTTTTAACCAATAGATGCATGAGTAGTCACCCATTTTGCCATATTTTCAATGAACACCCAAAGCTAACTAACTACCAATGTTTTCCACAAATTCCACCCACACTTGATTAACACACACACTCAAACCCAAGCTAATCAAAGATACAATCAATGGACATAATGGTTTTTCACTTAGGGCAAATGATGTGCTCATAATGAGAACAAAGGGGAATTAAAGGCTCAAAAAGTGGTTTACAAAGATAGATGCAAGGATTAGCCATATGGGTTAGTGAGCTATACAAAGATGGCCTCAATCATACTAAATACAATCCAAAACAACAAATATAGGACATATAGACTAAAGCAAATCTAAGATCACAATCATAAAAGGAGTTTATCACACAAGAACAAAAATTGTGGTTGAAAATGTGCAACCACACAATTAAAGCTCAAATCTCACTTGGTATTTGATAAATCCCAATTTCATGATTTATCTTGTGCTGATTTTGGGAGATTTTATCATCTTTTTCCACATTTATTCAATAAAATAGCATGGTTTTGTAATTCTCCCTTGAATTTTGCTTAAGTGTAAAAACATGCTTTTTAGGCCCTAAAATTGGTGAATTTAATTCACTTTAATTCCATTCGATGCCTTGATGTGTTTGATGAGTGATTTCAGGTTCATAAGGCAAGTATTGGATGGAAGAAATGAGGAGAAAAGCATACAAAAGGGAGAATGCATGAAGAAACAAAGATTGGGAATGCATCAAAGGACGCGCACGCGCACAAGGCGCGCACGCGCAAAAGAGGTCTTGCCAATAGACGTGCACGCGTACATGCCGCATCCGCGCAGATAAAGAAATTGCCAATCGATGCGCATGAGCACATGGTGCGCACGCGCCGATACTCTCATGTGGCCCACTTGAAGGCAAAACGCTCGATATATGCATGTGACCCCATTCCTCGATATAGCCACACACCATACTCACAAGCCTCACATCACCATTCAACTCTATATGACCATAACTCATACACACCATATCAACCACCATCCCAATACCAATACTCCCAAGAACCACAAAATCCACATACACCACCTCAAGAACTCCACCAATATGAACCACCTTCCGATTACAACAATCTTTCCTTAACCAATGAATTCTCTCTTCCACCACCACCTCCCGACGAAGCCTTCATATTAGAACTAAAAGACCTTGAATCTCGCATCTTAAGTTGGCAAGAGGAGGACGAAACTAAGTTTAAGGAGCTAAGAGCAAAGATAGCTAGCATGGTAGAAGCCGTGAATCACCTAACATCCCACCTAAGTTTATGCACGCTAAGTACCCCCATTGTTGAATGTGGAGAAACAATCAAGGAGCTTAGTGAGGAAATGAACTTGAAGCTCCATCGTGATGAAGAAGAGTTGAAGCAAGAAGGGCAACAAGAGGAGAAGATAGAGATTAGCGAACAAAAGAAAGTAGTGGATGGATGTTTAGGATACGTTGAGCACATAAAGGAATCTCGAATTAAAAAACCCTTTTCCAAGAAGTTTGGAGGGGATATTGAAGAGAAGAGTAATGTTGCGGAAGTAAACAGAGAGTTGAAGGAAATTGATCAAGAAGTGGATTCCATCACTAGTGATTTTTTGCCCATGTTGATCAATCTCCTTGACGATCTTGTTGAACCTTCCCCCAGTGGATTAGAAAGTAAGGTTGAGGAAGATGTGAAACCTCCAAGGCCTACTGAGGGTGAAGAACTGGGAGAAGTATTCCAAGCAACAAGCGCTCCTATCTATGATGATTCTGAATTAACATATGATCCTTTCGAGTTTGAAGAGTCCTTCCCCAAAATGCCTAGACTTGATAATGAGGTAGACTTCACTATACCTCCTATCTATGATGAGAGTGATGGGGAAGAAATAGAAGAAAGTGGTGAAGAAGAATGTGAACTTGAGGAAGCGTGGCATGAGGAGAAACTTGAAGAACCTTGCCAAGTGGTGGAAACCTCTAGAAGAGGATGGACGGGAGTAGAGCATGCTTTATCAAGACCTTTGGGAACTCCTCCACCTAGTTTGTCATCCAATCCTTCGCTTGAGTGGGTAAAACTCCTAACTCTCAGCTTTATTATCCCACTTGAGTATGGTTTGCTTGAAACGGATGGCCAACTTAGGGCGCTTTGTGGAATTAAGTGAAAGAGGAGGGTGTTTAGTGGTTGGAGTTCTAAATCTAGGCTCATTATGGTTGGAAGCTCAAAATTGAAGAGCATGGATTGGTGTAATGCTCAATTAAATGGGTCTAGGAGAGTAGTTTGGTGCTTCCATGAGAATTCTACTTTCTCGTCACCCGGACAAAGTCAAGGTAATCAACTAGAAGATGGGTGCGAGGACAAGATATGGGATCCTGGATTATCCTATGATAGTCAATTTCGGGAGCTCATGTCTTAGAGAGGACCTCACCAAAGCTTAATGAAGAAGGTTGGAACTTCTGACAACCAATTGAAGGACAAGCACTCTTGGAGGTTCAAGGATGGATACAAGCATAAGCCACCTTGACAAGAAGCCTCCCAATGTCCAACTTAAGGACCTAAACTAAAAGTGCTTGGTGGGAGACACCCCACCAAGGTAAACTCTTTCCATTCTCTTGTAGATATAATGAATGAATGAATTGGGTTCCATTGTATATAGTTTCTTCACTTCTTAGTATATTTTGCTTTGCTTGCTAAGGTGTTTATACATTCTATGCTTTAATAAGGGATGAATCTTTGAATTCGAGTTTTTGCTTGGGTTACAAGTTTTCTCAAGTTGTTCGAAAATTCCCCTACGTTTCAAAAATGTGTTTAATTTTGCATCTTAGCTAGTCTAGAGTCTTAGAGAAGGATGGGAAGGTTATGAGCTCTTTTTGATGCTCAAAAAAAAAAAAACTAACCCACGCGCAAGCGCATAGCGCGCACGCGGGTAGGTTGCGTATTCTAGCTTTATGGGCCAAAGACTAGAGAGTTGTGCCACTTTTGGGCCAACTCTGTGTCTCAACCCACGCGGACGCACGCTGTACGCATCCACGCCACTTCGTGTTTCCTTATCCACGCGTTGGCGTACTTCGCGCCTCCATGTCCATTCCATAAGTTTAAGCCATCGACGCGCAAACGCACAGTGCGCACGCACGTTGATGCGTTTTAGCATCACCCAGGCCAAAAGACCCGAGAGTTGTGCCAACTCTGGGCCTCTTTTGTGGCTATGGCCCAGTGCACCTGCGCGGACGCGCACCGTACGCTTCCGCACCGATCCCTAATTCTCCTATCTACGTGTAGGTGCGTATGGCGCTTCCGCGCCAATCCTCAATTACCTCCACCCACGCGGACGCGCATGGTGCGCGCACGCGTGGATTCGAATTTTTACTTACCCCAGAGATGCGAAGCCCTAGCGCATTCGCGCAACACCCCTCTTCCCCTATCCAACGTTCCATTTCTTCTCTCCCTCCACCTTCAACCTCTCATCTCTGAGCAACCAACCACCGGCCGCCCTCCGGCGAGCGTCCCGCGACCATCACCGCCGTCGTTGCCACCCAACCCGCTCTTCCTCGCTCTCCCCCTCTTTCACTCAACCCTCTCTGTTTCTGCTCTCTCACAGCATCACGGCGCCTTGCTCCACCACGAGCACAGCCGTGGCACCGTCATCACCAGAGCGGGTATCACCGTTGGCAACCCTACATTGTTGCCCTCTCCATCCCTTCCTCTCAATTCTGCTTCCGCTTAGCTTCAGGTTTTTGCTTCCCCTGTTCTGCTTCCTTTTTACTGCTTTATGTTAATTGCATTAGTTTAGTTAGATTAGCTTAGTTAGTTAGTTTAGTTTACTTAGGTGGTTAGCGAATCTGGGCTGAGTAGTGGATTCAGGATTAATTGAAATCTTTTGCTGCTGTGTGAATTTGCTCTGTTTCGTTAAATTGCTCCGTTCTCTTGGATTGTTCTGTGTTCATTGGATATGTAATGTTACTTGCTTGTGTTTGATTGACGAAGCAACTGCCACTGTTCTTTGTACTATCTGATTCGCTGTTGCATTAGTGGCTGTCTGTTATCTACACGTGAAGTCATATATATGGTTTTGTGCTTTCAAGTACTGATGAATACATATGGAACCTGATTTGCTGCTTAGGCTTGGAAAAGGCCAATTTGCTGCTGAAATGCTGCCGGATTTTTTTTCCTAGCCATGTTCCATGAATTAACAATGCTTTGATTGGTGTAACTGACTCTAGTTGATGATTTCTGTATCAATTAGAATTTTGTTACCTAAAGGGTTTTGAAAAATCCTCGTGGGCATATTTACAGGTTTTTGGTTATTCTCCTAATGCGCTTTACTTGCTTGCAATGCTAATTTGCTATATGCATTGCGTGATTGAGTAAGTTTTTTTTCCATAAACTTGATTTTCATTTAGAGTTAATCCCAACTTGCTCGCTTTCACAAGATTGATGGTTTCTTTTATCTATGTGGCCATTGTGATTCAATTCCTCTATGCCCTTGATCACATAGTGCATAAAATTTTCAAATCTCACCTCAATCCTTATGACTTGCAAGCATGGTTGGAATTGGTGTTAAACATGCTTAAAATACTTGGTTCTCAAGGCTTTTCTCTCATCAACTCCAATTCATATAACTCTAATGATCATTGCATTGATTGATGGTTTGTTCCATATTAGTTGCTTTCTAGCTATATCATATTTCATCATCAATGACTTGTTGCATTTCATGATTGTGAATGTGCTTACATTCCTAATTCGTGCATTCCTTTTGAATTGAGCTGGTAACCACCATATCACTGATTTTCAAACTGATTTCTAACTTTAACCTGTTTAACCGACTAACTTCTTTTGGTTTTTTTAACTTAACCCTTTTGATCATTATTTTGGATATGGTGTTTCCTAGGCTTAGTGAACGAGTAATGTGCAAATGTGGTTTGAATTCTTGGTCTGAAGTTTGGTTTAATTTCTGAATTCTGTTGCTTGCATTCCAAGAAATCCCTTTACTTTATTCACTTCATGAATATGCTTTGCTTTGAGTGTTTTGTATCTGTTTGGCTATCTGCTTATATTGTATCATCTCTATTTTTCAGAATGTCAGACAAAGAAAAGGCTATAGCCACTACTACCAAAAAGAGAAAGCGCCCTAAGACCTCTACCCCCTCACCATATGCTAACTATGCCAAGAATCCGCTAAATGACGAAGACAAAGAAAATTAGCTACTCCCATCCACTGATTCAACCAAATTCCCCAACCTCTACTGCGAGCTACGCTTCTCCAGTTATAAGAAGAAAAATCTGAATATTGAGAAGAAGCTGAACCTTCCCAATGATGTGAGGCGTGCCATTAACAGCCAAATTCTAGAGTTAGGATTGGACTTTGTTGATAGAGACTTGGGAAGGGTGAATACTTCATGGGAGAGAGAATTTTATTGCAACTTCTTCCGAGCCAATATTGATTCAGTGCAGTTGCGGGGTAGAGAGATTATGATCACTGTGGATGCTATTGGAGATGCACTGCTTTGCCACCATCGTCCTGACGAGACCTGCGCCTATAGACAGGCAGAGGTAGCTATCTGATAAACCCATATTTCATGAGTTCTTTTGTGCTTAATTAGAGTGATTTATTCAACTCTTCACCTACTTATTCACATTAATGGCATAGTTTTACTTTCCCTTCCTTATTATGTCATATAATGAAAAACATGTTTCCTAAGCTTTAAAAATTAATTATTTTAATTACCTTTATTTCCGTTCGATGCCGTGATTAGTGTGTTGAGTAGTTTCAGATTTTCTAAGGCTGAACGACTTAAAGGATGAAAAAGGAAACATGCTAGAATGGAAGGAGGAAGCAAAACGGAGCTTTAAAGAAACTGGTATCCACGCGATCGCATGGATGACGCGATCGCGTGCCAAGCACGAATCAGCAGCGACGCGGCCGCATGACTGACACGACCGCGTGGCAAGGAAAAGCTCCAATTGACGTGACCGCGTGACCCACGCGGACGCGTGACAGAGGCCACACACCAGAAATTGCAGAAAATGCTCATAACGAGTTCTGAGGCCCTTTTTCGCCCAAATCCAAGTCCAGAAGGCATAGACAGGTTATGAAGTGAGGGAATGCATCCATTCAAAGGGAGCTCGCATATTTTCACCTTTCAATGTTTTAGATTTTGTTGAGAGGGAGATCTTCTCTCTCTCTCTTTGAGGATTTAGGATTTCTTCTTGTTTTAAGAGTAACTTTGGATCCAGGTTTAATTTTATCTTAATATTACTTCTCTTTATTTATTCCAACATTTGAATTGATTATTATTATTTATGAATTGTTCCATGTTACAGATTTCTATTTGAATTAATGATAACTGAGGTATTTTCAGTTTATGATTGTTCTCTTTGACTTAAGTTACCATTGCTTCCCATCTAAGGATATTTTTACTATTATTCCAGCAATTTTACTTTTTCCCCTTTTGGTTCTGGTTAAGAATTTAGTAACTCAACAGTTATTAAACTCAATACAATTGATAATCGCGATCTTGCTAATTGAGCTGAACTTAAATAATCCCAACCTTTTCTTAGGAAATAATTAGGATTCAAAGGTCAACTTAATTAGTCCCTTGACTTTCCTTTGCTCTGGTAAAGGTTGACCAAGTGGAGTTTAGATTCAACTTTCATTATTGTTGAGAGAGATAACTATGTTGGACCTCTAATTTCTCTACCTTACTAAAAGTCGCTTTACAGTTATTATTTATTCTTAATTGCCATTTAATTCACTCGTCATTCAGATTACTTGCTTCTCACCTTCTAAACCCCGATTATAACCTTTATAGCCAATAATAAGAACATACTTCCTCGCAGTTCCTTGAGAAGACGACCCGAGGTTTGAATACTCGGTTAACAATTTTTAAAGGGGTTTGTTACTTGTGACAACCAAAACGTTTGTACGAAGGGATTTTTGCCGGTTTAGAAACTATATCTACAACGCAACCGTTTCTATGAATTTCTTTACTGGTAGAAATCCCATACGTCAAAATGGCGCCGTTGCCGGGGAACTGCTAACGTGTGCCTTATTATTGGTTATTATAAATATTTTTCTTTTGTTTGTTTAATTATTGTTGTTTTTCCTTTTTATCTTTATTTGCTACTATGAACTCTCACCCCTCTCGCTTTAAGTTTGGTTCTAATATTGTTAAAGGAAATTGAAGTTATAGCAGGAATGTGCATCAAGGTCAGACCAATCAAGGATGGATGGAACCAAGAGGATCTAATCAACCCTTTTGGCAGCAACACCCTCCGAGATATCCTGGACAAAGACCATTCTACCGTGCATACCCAGCTGAAAGACATGGTGGACAACCTTGTAACTACCAACAAGCCCCACCCCGTGCATATGAACCATCCTTTCAACATAACCTCGAACCACCACACTCACAAGCTTCTCTTCACCATTCGCCATCATATAATCCTTCCTTACCCCAATACCAATCCAATCGTTCCCGATCGTCACCACTTTCCTTTGTATCGTGTCCAAGTCTGGAAAACCGCGAAGCAAAGGATCGCCTAAAAGAAACAATGATTAAATTTCAAACAACCATTCAACAGCTGGAGCAAGCACTAATTCAATGGGCTACTAGGCGCTTAAATATACAAGGATCAACCACAGCTCCATGTGGACAGCCCGATGAAGAGCATTGCATGAAAGAAATGCTAGAGACTTCAGCGGGCAAGACAGAGAATGAATTCATACTAGAACAAGTGGAAGAAACTGTCATTGTTCAAGAAGAAGAGTTGGTTGAATTGGTTGAAGATCTAGGCGATGCTGAACTTCCTTGGGAATCCAGAATTGAGGAAAACTCCATCCGAGATGCCACAGTTGATGCTAAGGAGGATACCGTACAATCTCCAAGGCAAGTCATTTATGAAGAGTCAGACGGAATAATCCAAGAAGCAAATTTCCTTGATGATGATAGTCACAAGTCTAGTTCTCCTAATGATGAGCTTGCGTCCGCAAGTGAATTCTCTGAGATCAAAGAATCTTCCCCAAGTGAATATGAAGATGATGCGGAGGTAGATTTCTCTCAACCTCCAATCTATGACTCGAGTGATGAGGAAGACATGAAAGACTTTGACCAGGATACAGATACAATTAAAGATCTTTGCAAGGAAGTGGAAGAATTCACAGAAAAACACAAGGAAACGGAACTTGCAGAACCACCAAAAACACCTATCCCAAGGCCATTACCACCCAATACAAGCTTCAAGTGGGTACGATCCTTAACTTATAATTTTATTTATTCACTTGAATATGGTTTGCTTGAAACAGATGGCCAGCTTAGAGCTCTCTGCGGCTTTAAGAGTAAGAGGGAAATGGCTCGTATTCAGAGCTGGTGCACCAGGTTCAATAAGGTTCCACGCTCCACCTCGAAGTACACGGATTGGTATCGTGCTCAATTGCATGGATCACAGAGAACGTTTGGTCGCCACGGTGAGACTCTACTCTTTAACCCGCCCGAATGGAAACTTACAAATAAAAACGGAGGCGGATCTAAAAACACAGCTTGGGATCATGGATTATGTTCTGACATTCGTCATCCCAGGAGGCTGAATATCTGTTTAAAGCTGCACAGAAGCTTTACATGCCTAGTTTGGGACCCCAGAGGCTATTGGCATTCCAAGCACTGGTGGAGATTTTTGGACAAATTTAAACACAAGCCACCATAACAGGATACTCTTCTAATGTCCAACTTAAGGACTTTAACTAAAAGTGCTAGGTGGGAGACAACCCACCATGGTATGGTCGCTTCTTTTCTTTTTTTATTTCTTGTTAATTACTTTCATTTTTCCTTTTTCATTTTTATTTATTAAACCTGGAATCATGCATAAGCATCCATGATAGTCATTGCATTCTGCACTTTTCATGCATAAAAAAAAATGGTTGCACGACGCGACCGCATGCTCCATGCGATCGCGTCATATCGCGAAAGACACCACCCATACGACCGCGTGACCCACACGGCCGCGTGATATATATATCGGCGTAAGGATCCAACGAACAGAAAGTTGGACTGGAATCGTGCGGCCCTTGTGCGTTTCGCACAAATTGGCCCACGCGATCGCATGCCCCATGCGATTGCGTCACATGTACAATATCAATCCCACGCGACCGCGTGAGCGACGCGATCGCGTCGCATGGATTGCACATCACCCCAAAAGGAGACAGAGAGTTGCGCTGAAACGGCGCTGGAGTCGTGCATTTAGCACGAATTCCAGCGACGCGATCGCGCGACCCATGCGATCGCGTCAACCTCCTTTCCCCCTCTCATGCGATCGCGCACTCCACGCGATCGCGTCACTCCCATTCTCGTCCCAACCACGCCACCGCGTGCCCCATGTGGCCGCGTGGAATCGAAAATATAACCCCCCAGCCCGCAAACCCTATCAGTCGCGCAGCCCTCCCCTTTCACCCCCAACCCTCTTCTCCTTCTCTCTTCTTCTCCTTTCTAGCCACCGCCAGCCAGCCGCCACACCACCACCCCAACGCCGCCGCCACCCCGTACGCCGATAGAGGCTGCAAATCCGAAGATCCCGCTCCAGTCCGTCCCACCTCCACAGCAGCCAGACCCTCAGCCCACCACCGCCACGGAGACCCCAGCTACCATCCCTACCAGTGATGACACTCCTTCACACCAGGCTTGATTGAGCATCGAGGACGATGTTTCATTTTAAGTGTGGGGAAGTCACCATCTCTGGCGTTTATTTTGGTGAACTACTACATACTTTTTCTTTTATTTTGGATATTTTTCTGTATTTTTCTCTTTTTCTTTTATTGTTATTTTCTGAGTACTTATACATTGCTACTTGTGTATTTTACTCTATTTTCTGTATTTTGCATGTTTAGTTTATATCTTAGTTATTTAAGTTCATTTTAGTTATTTAGTTTAGTTGGCAATTCTGATTTATTAGTGGATTAATTAGTATAGTTTACCCTTTTTAGCATAAGATAGTATAGTTTAAATAGAAAAATATAAGAAGGAAGTAAACTAGAAACTTTAACAGAATCAAAACAACCCACACCTTGTATATATAGCATTACATGTTAGTTGACAACATTTCATCAAGGAGGAACATTAAAACTTTAAAAGCTACCCTAAATAATTTTTTCAAGAGAATAATGGGAATTTTTAACTAAACCTGCATACAATATATGAATGATATATGATGTTTGAGTTAGAGAACACACAGCCTGTGAGTCTTGAGCTTAAATTGTATGGTTGCATTCAAACCATAATTTCATTTCTGTGTGTCACATTTCTTTTTATTCTGATGTTCTTTACTTTGCTTTAATTTATATGTCCAATTATAGAATATAGAATAAGATACATACCAAGAGAATGATTGAGGCCATCATTTGATTTTAGCTCACTTACCCCAAATTAGCCTACCTTTTACATTACCCTTGTTAGCCCCCTTGAGCCTTTCAAAACCCCTTTATTCTATTTAGCCAAATTACTAGCCTTAAGCAGAAAAACAAAATAAAATCCCAAGTGAATCCTTGGTTAGCTTAAGATAGAAAATTATAAATAGAGTTAAATGCGGGAAACCTTTTGGGAACATGGATAATAGAAACAAAAAGATAGAAAAGTAAAAGGGAATAAAATAAAATTTGGGAAGCATGCTCATGAGAAAATCTAAATGATTCAATTATCATGTGCATCAGTTAAAAAAAAAAAAAAGAAATTCCCCAATGAAAACAATGCACATGGAATAAAAATAAAAAGTAAAACATGAGCATGTAACAATAAGTGGAAAATTATGGAAAAATAGGTAAAGAGATTTTATTTTACTAAATATGTATGTTACGTGAGATCTTAGTCTAATTAAGGATTCACTTATTAGCTCACTTGACCCTATACATAAATCCTTACCTTTACCTTGACCACATTACAACCTTAATTAAGACCTCATGACTTTTTGGTATGACTATATTCTATAATTGTTGATTGGTTAGATGAAAAACAAAGCTGTAAGAAATTAAGAATAAAAAGAAAAATAGAGTGAATAAACCCAATAAACACTGAGTGACTAGAGAGTAAATACAAAATCCAGTGAGGGTTCAATAACTCATCAACATATGTCTGTGCTTAAAATTTACCAATTATTTTGCAAGTTTGTACAATGCTTTCTTTCCCATCTCAATTGCTAAAGTACTTTATTATTTAAGGGTTGGCTATATATATACACACAACTCCTTGAGAATGTGAATGAACTTAGCTACATGTAAGCTTTATATATGAGTGGATGAATTAGAATTGCATGACTCATTAGGTAGATGCATTTAGCATAGGTTGCATTTCATAACATTCCATCACTTTAACCTTAATTATTTACCTTGGATTTAGCATGAGGACATGCTATTGTTTAAGTGTGGGGAGGTTGATAAACCCATATTTCATGAGTTGTTTTGTGCTTAATTAGAGTGATTTATTCAACTCTTCACCTACTTATTCACATTAATTGCATAGTTTTACTTTCCCTTCCTTATTATGTCATATAATGAAAAACATATTTTCTAAGCTTTAAAAATTAATTATTTTAATTACCTTTATTTCCGTTCGATGCCGTGATTAGTGTGTTGAGTAGTTTCAGATTTTCTAAGGCTGAACGACTTAAAGGATGAAAAAGGAAACATGCTAGAATGGAAGGAGGAAGCAAAACGGAGCTTTAAAGAAACTGGTATCCACGCAATCGCATGGATGACACGATCGCGTGCCAAGCACGAATCAGCAGCGACGCGGCCGCATGACTAACGCGACCACGCGCCTTAAGCAGAACGCACATGACGCGGTCGCATGACTGACGCGACCGCGTGGCAAGGAAAAGCTCCAATTGACGCGACCGCGTGACCCACGCGGACGCGTGACAGAGGCCACGCACCAGAAATTGCAGAAAACGCTCATAACGAGTTCTGAGGCCCTTTTTGGCCCAAATCCAAGTCCAGAAAGCATAGACCAGAGGTTATGAAGTGAGGGAATGCATCCATTCAAAGGGAGCTCGCATATTTTCACCTTTCAATGTTTTAGATTTAGTTGAGAGGGAGATCTTCTCTCTCTCTCTTTGAGGATTTAGGATTTCTTCTTGTTTTAAGAGTAACTCTGGATCCAGGTTTAATTTTATCTTAATATTACTTCTCTTTATTTATTCCAACATTTGAATTGATTATTATTATTTATGAATTATTCCATGTTACAGATTTCTATTTGAATTAATGATAATTGAGGTATTTTCAGTTTATGATTGTTCTCTTTGACTTAAGTTACCATTGCTTCCCATCTAAGGATATTTTTACTATTATTACAGCAATTTTACTTTTTTCCCTTTTGGTTCTGGTTAAGAATTTAGTAACTCAACAGTTATTAAACTCAATACAATTGATAATCGCGATCTTGCTAATTGAGCTGAACTTAAATAATCCCAACCTTTTCTTAGGAAATAATTAGGATTCAAAGGTCAACTTAATTAGTCCCTTGACTTTCCTTTGCTCTGGTAAAGGTTGACCAAGTGGAGTTTAGATTCAACTTTCATTATTGTTGAGAGAGATAACTATGTTGGACCTCTAATTTCTCTACCTTACTAAAAGTCGCTTTACAGTTATTATTTATTCTTAATTGCCATTTAATTCACTCGTCATTCAGATTACTTGCTTCTCACCTTCTAAACCCCGATTATAACCTTTATAGCCAATAATAAGAACATACTTCCTCGCAGTTCCTTGAGAAGACGACCCGAGGTTTGAATACTCGGTTAACAATTTTTAAAGGGGTTTGTTACTTGTGACAACCAAAATGTTTGTACGAAGGGATTTTTGCCGGTTTAGAAACTATATCTATAACGCAACCGTTTCTATGAATTTCTTTACTGGTAGAAATCCCGTACGTCACTATCCTCTCCATGACTTTTGACTATGAGGCGCTTAAGCGCGTGATTGCCTCTCCAGACGCTCCCTGGGTGATGGATTCGAACAACAAGAAGTCCAAAGGGATGCACTTTGCTTATCTGACGAGGGAGGCCAAGACCTGGCAGCAGATCTTTGCCCACTATGTCTTTCCCACCACTCACTTCTCAGAGATTCTGATGGATATGCTGGTTCTGATTGGGTGTGTGATGGAGGGGAAGGAGATAAACTTTCCCTGAATGGTCAGGCATAGTATGTGGAGAGCTCATATTCGCGGCTTGCTACCCTTCCCTACACTGGTCACCAGCATGATTGAGCTGGCAGGTGTCCCTTGGGAGGATGATGATGTGGTACCACCACCTCCAGATGATGATGACAAGGAGACCACCATTCCATGGGGTGGGTGGGTGAACGAGAAGCCCCCACCTAAACGCCGTTCACAAGCCAGAGCAGTGGAGGAAGCAGTCCAGCCCTCATCATCAACAGCAGTAGCAGGACCCCCTTCTACTTCAGCAGCCACAACATCCTTACCACCACCACCACCAGTACCTGAGCCGACTTATCTGTTGGTGCAGCACCTTCTTCGCTTCATGGAGCGCTTCGAGCGTCGTGTCATGCGATGTCTCGATCGCATCGACCAGGTGTTTGTATCACAGGGTATCGAGCTACCGCCGCTCCCAGACTCTCCTGCTTCCGACGAGCAGGATCAGGAGGAGGAGCTGGCTGAGGAGCCGATTCATCAGGATGCACCTCCAAAGACACAGGCCGCCACTGAGGTCCAACAGCCTCCTGAGGATCCACAGCCACATCTAGAGCCGTAGCCAGTCCCAGTCCCACAGCCCGAGCCTGAGGAGCCCGGCGCGATTGTTGACCCCCATCCCGAGCTTCAGCAGTAGCATCGAGGACGATGCTTAATTCTAAAGTCTGGGGAGGTCACCGTTCGTGACCGGTGTTTACATTTATGTGGTGAACTTTCAGACATCTATTTCCAGTTTCCGCACTTTATTTTATTTTGCACTTTATTTCATTTTGCACTTTATCTTTTAGATCATTTTGGGATTACTGTACATATTTGCTATTGTAGATACTCTTGTTTTGGTTGTTGCATACTTTTAATATAGATATATATTTTGCATCTTAGTTTTTGATTGTGATTAGAGAAATATTTTGGATTGTTAAAACTCTAGTTAACCCTTTTTATATAAGAAATGTGTTTTGAGTGAAAAAGGGGTAAACTAGGGAAATTTTTAAAATTTTCTAAATCACAACATTGCATTAGAATAAGCTTATTCAATATGATGAAAATTTCCAAGAAACTCATTTTTAGGGCACCACCCAATTGGTTGAAAAGTTTTTTTGAGAACTTGCTTGAACTATATACTTGTGGATCATGTTTTGAGCAAAGAACACAAGCATGTGAGATTTGAGCCTAATTGTGTGGTTACACCATGCATAACCACTTACTTTCATTCTTGTGTGCATTATTCTCTTCCTATGATTGTAATCTTTGATTTATTTGATTCTTTATATCCATTATTTTGTGTAAACACGCAATTATATGATTGAGGCTATTGTTCAAATAGCTCACTTACCCAAATAGCCTACCTTTTATCTTCCATTGTTAACCAATCTTGAGCCTATGCTTAACCCATTTGTTCTTAATTGTAGCACATTACAAGCCTAAGTGAAAAACAATAAATGTCCCTTGTTTGGATCTTTGATTAGCTTAGGCTAGTGAGAGTGTTCATTATTTGATTTTGGGAGAGTTGGAAACATTGGGTAGAGATAAAAGTGTGTTTTTGTATTTGTGTTGAGAATCTTGGGAATTGGGTACATTCTCATGTATTAATCATTTGTAAACCATAAGCATTGATGTTCTTGTATATATATAAAAAAATGAAAATAAATAATAGAAATAGAAAAAAAAAGGAGAAAGACAAAGAATTGCAATAAAAAGGGGACAAAATGCCCCAAAGCAAGGTTCAATAAAAGTCAATGCATATGGGTGGTGATCAAAAAGAGAATGCATGAGTGTGTGAAAAAGTGAAGAATGGGTAGTTAGGTTTGTTTTGAATTGTATAGGTTGTCATAGGTTAGGTGGGAAGTTTAAGTTGATCAAAGATTCAAATTTCAAGCTTACTTGACCATATGCATCCTACCTTGACCCTAGCCCCATTACAACCTATGGGAAAGTCCTCATGATTTTTGTATGCATGCATAAAGTAATTGTTGATTGTTAGATGAAAAACAAATCTTGGAAAGCTTGATTAGGGGAGAAATGAGTGAATCAACCCCATATACTTAAGTGCATAGAGTGGATACACATCCGGCGAGGGTTCGATCGCTCAATTACATGTTTCCACCCATGATCATCTTTCTTGCAAGTTTGTGAACCCTTTCAAATAATTCAATCCAATTGTAGTTTGCTTTGATTGCTAATGCCTTAGCCCTTGTGCTTACATGTGTATTCGTGAAAATTGATTCATTTTGACTAAGCTATTGCATCATGTAATTAGATTGCATATAGATGAATTGCATTTAGTAGTTACATTGAATAAATGTTAATACCCTTTGCTTCTTCTTGATTTTAGCATGAGGACATGCTTAGTTTAAGTGAGGGGAGATTTGATAAACCCCGATTTCGTGATTTATCTTGTGCTGATTTTGGGAGATTTTATCACCTTTTTTCACATTTATTCAATGAAATAGCATGGTTTTGTAATTCTCCCTTGAATTTTGCTAAAGTGTAAAAACATGCTTTTTAGGCCCTAAAATTGGTGAATTTAATTCATTTTAATTCCATTCGATGCCTTGATGTGTTTGATGAGTGATTTTAGGTTCATAAGGCAAGTATTGGATAGAAGAAATAAGGAGAAAAGCATACAAAAGGGAGAATGCATGAAGAAACAAAGATTGGGAATGCATCAAAGGACGCGCACGCGCACAAGGCGCGCACGCGCAAAAGAGGTCTCGCCAATAGACGCGCACGCGTACATGCCGCGTCCGCGCAGATAAAGAAATTGCCAATTGACGCGCATGCGCACATGGCGCACACGCGCCGATACTCTCACATGGCCCACTTGAAGGCAAAACACTGGGGGCAATTTCTGAGCTGCCTAGGCCCAAATCCAACTTGTTTCTGAGTGTATTTCATGCAGAATTGAAGTCCAAGCAGGGGAGAGCAATTAGTTTAGCCAACATGAGTCTTTAGTTAGTTTTCTAGAGAGAGAATCTCTCTCTTCTCTCTAGAATTAGGTTCGGTTAAATTCCATCTTAGATCTAGATTTAATTACATGTTTTCATCTTGTTTCTTTTATGATTTCTTATTTCTACTCTTTCATTCTCATGATTTGTAATGTTAATTTCTCTTTTATGTTCATGGATGCTCTTGTTGGATTTGATCTTCTTTTAATGCAATTTAATGTTTGATGTCTCTTATTTGTTGAATTGAGTCGTTGATCTTGATTCCTTGCAATTTGTAGTTGGTAGATTTTACTATTCTTGCACATTATTACTATGCTTTCCATGCATGCCTTCCAAGTGTTTGACAAAATGCTTGGAAGGATGTTAGAGTAGATTTTGAGCATTCTTGGCTTGGAAAGAGTAATTGGGTGATCTTGAGTCATGAAGACCCAACTTATGTTGGTGATCAAGAGTTGTTAGCTAATATTGTTTTCATTGACGCTAATCTTTTGCTAATTTAATTAGTAAGTTGATTAGGACTTTTGGATTGAGATTAGCTAGTCTTGTTGGACTTTCTCTCATGGAAGATAACCTATATCTTCTTCCGATGTGGAGATGACGTAATAAGATAAATTCTTGTTCATATTTGTGACATGATTAATTAGTCTTGTTTGACTTTCTCCCTATGTGAAGATGACATGATACTTTCTTCCATTTTTTGGAGTTGACTAGATAAGATGAATTAATCATTGCATGACTAGGATAGAAAGCCTATGTTCTCAACCCTTGCCATGAATGTCTCTCTCTTTTTTATTTGCTTTCTCTTATTTTACTTGTCCTCTTTAATTACTTGCTTAATTTACTTTTCTTGTCATTTATTTTAGTGCCCCCTTATCAATCAAAAACCCCCTCACCCCTTCATAACCAATAACTAAGCATTACGTTGTATCCTAGGGAGATGATCCGGAGTCCAAATACTTCGGTTATTTCTTATTAGGGGTTTGTACATGTGACAAAACCAAAAATTTAGTTTGATGCGAGAATTGTTTGTTGGTTTGGGGCTATACTTGCAACGTAAATATTTTGTAAAATTCCTTACCGACAACAATTTTTGTGTCAGTATTTGTTCAAGCTCTTTTCTATGTTCTATAAAAAGATACTTCAAGCAAGTCAAAAATAATTTTCAAATCTAATCAATGGAGTGCCCAAAAAGAGATTTCTTGAAAATTTTTTGTTGTTTTACCAAAACTTATTTACTATATGTATGTATGTATGTTGTGATGGATGCAATTTTCAAAATTTTCCTAGTTCTTTTCTTAATTTTCAACAAGCAAAAATTAACATGAACAATTAGGGCAAAATTGAACTAGGTGCTATACTATTCACATCATCCAATCACAACTTCTATCAATAAAATATATACTAAGAAAAAGATGCTAAAATGCAACATGCAATAGCTAGAAATAAACTATGCATTAGCTAAGATATATATACTAAAAGAAAATGCAACGCAACATTAAAAAATACTCCAAATATATACAAGAAACCTATTAAAAGAAATAAAAATAAAATGCAAAGTGTTTGGGAAAATAAAGTTTACACCCCAAAACGACGAATCCTCCCCCACACTTAAAGGTTGCACGGTCTTCCGTGCACACACAAAATCTGGGGAGAATGTCTCTCAAGAGCTCCACCTTCGGTTGGCGGATGCGGGGGCTGGGGTTGTGTGGAGATTGCCAAGTCCATGTATGTTCGGCATCTCCCTCCTCGGTGTCCTCCTCCTCTCCCGGCTCCTTGCCTTTATGTCTCATCCTCAAAAGGAAGGTAAAAGTATAGTTAGGATTCATAGGGCAAGTAGCACAAAAGGGTAAAAGGGAAGAGTAAATAAGCATCTAATTGAGGAAGTTTGTATAGTGGTATGGAATACACACAACGGCCGGCTAATGTGGCATCCATACAATGAAAAAGTAAGCATGAGTTACTCAACTAAATGGCCTAAGATGCAAGCAATAAATGGGCATCAATCAAACATAAGCAAACTTAGGCAACAACAATCAATAGTGAATTGAATGTAGGAATTATTGGATATTGAAGTTGTGCAATTGAAAGAGAAAAATTGATATAATAGAACAACAAACAATAACCAATGCAATGATGAAAAGAAAATTACTTATTCATCCTTAGGAAAAATCAAATAATCACATGGCTAAGGTGTTTGTTACAAAAAGTGACAAGTCTTGATAGGAATCAAGGCAAGTCAACTCAAACAAATGCAAAGCATTAACAAGAAACAAGGACCTCGTGATGTGATTATATTGACTTAAAAACCATGATAAACAAGCAATTCAATTCAATTCACTAAAGTAAAAGTGCACAATTCAAAATGCAACACAAGGATAAAGTCTAATGTATATAGTAGATACAACTAATAAACCCATATTTTATGATATATTTTGTGCTCAATCTAAGTGATTTATTCAACCCTTCACTCACTTATTTATGTTAATTGCATGGTTTTACTTTCTCTTCCTTATTATGTGATGTATATGAAAAATATGTTTCCTATGCTTTAAAAATAATTATTTTAATTTCCCTTTTATTACCATTCGATGCCGTGATTTGTGTGTTGAGTAGTTTCAGATCTTCTAAGGCAAGAATGACTTAAAGAATGAAAAGGAAACATACAAAAATGGAAGGAAAGCACAAAATGGAGTTTTTGAAGAAGCTGGCAGCGATGCGAACGCATGGACGACGCGGCCGCATGGCCAGCGCGAAGAGAGCGCGACGCGATCGCGTGAATGACACGAACGTGCGCCACGAGCAAAACGCAGATGACGCGGACACATGACCAAAGCGAACGCGTGATAAGGAAAACTCCATATGACGCGACCGCGTGACCCACGCGGACGCGTGACAGAGGCCACGCACCAGAAATTACAGAAAATGCTCCCAGGGATTTCTGAAGCCCTTTTTGGCCCAAATCCAAGTCCAGAAGGCACAGATCAGAGGTTATGAAGTGGGGGAATGCATCCATTCAAAGGAAAGTCTCCAATTAGTTATTTTGGGATGATTTAGATGTAGTTTTTAGAGAGAGGTTCTCTCCTCTCTCTTTTAGGATTTAGAATTAGGATTTCTTTTGCTTTCAGGATTATCTCTTTTCATCAGGTTCAATATTCCTTTTAATTATTCTCTCAATTTAATTTATGAATTTTTCTATGTTACAGATTATTCTTTCGATTAATATTATTTGAGGTATTTCAGTTTATGATTGCTTTCTTTTATTTACATTATTGTTATTTCCAATCTGAAGACATTTTTATTCCAGCAGATTTACTTTTCCCCTTTTGGTCTTGGTTAAGAAATCAGTAACTCCGGAGTTATCAAACTCAACGTGATCGATAATTGTTATCTTTGCTAATTGAATTGAACTTCAATAATTTCAGTCCTTTCTTAGGAATTGACTAGAACCTGAAGATCAGACTAATTAATCCACTTGATCTTCCTTTGCTAACTAAGTGGGATTAAGACTCAATTCCCATCACCATGATAAGGATAACTAGGATAGGATTTCCAATTTCTCGTACCTTACCAAAAGTTTATTTTACAGTCATTTACTTAATTTAATTGCAATTTAAATTCACTATCTCTCCTTACTTTCAAAACCCCAATTTACAATCTTCATAACCAATAATAAGAACATACTTCCCTGCAGTTCCTTGAGAAGACGACCCGAGGTTTAAATACTTCGGTTATTAATTTTAAAGGGGTTTGTTACTTGTGACAACCAAAATGTTTGTAAGAAAGGTTGATTGCTTGGTTTAGTAACTATACTTGCAACATGAATTTACTATAATTTCTAAACCATCAATCTTCCGTCTTCTTCAAAATGGCGCCGTTGCCAGGGAACTGCAATCGTGTGCCTTATTATTGGTTATTGTAAATATTTCTCTTTTACTTGTTTATTTGTTCTTATTTTCTTCTTTTATTTTTATTAGCTACTATGAATTCTCACCCCTCTCGCTTTGAGTTTGGTTCTAATATTGTTGAAAGGAGTGAAAGTTATAACAGGAATGTGCATCAAGGTCTGAGCAATCAAAGATGGATGGAGCCAAGAGGATCTGATCAACCCTTTAGGCAACAACACCCTCCAAGATATCATGGACAAAGACCGTTCTACAATGCATACCAAGCTGATAGATATGGTGGACATCCTTGTAACTACCAACAAGCCCCATCCTGTGCTTGTAGACCACCCTCTCAACGTAGTTTTGAACCACCACACTCACAAGCTCCTTTTCACCATTCACCACCATATGATCCTTATTTACCCCGATTCTAATCCAATTACTCCCAAACACCACCACTTCCCTATGTACCACATCCAAATCTATCGCCTCCAGAATCACAGGTTTGCCTCAAGGAAATAGTAGATCAACTTCAAACAACCCTTCATCAACTAGAGCAAGCAATAAGTCAATTATCTTCTAGACGTTCGAACATTCAAAGACCTCCCACAGCCCCATGTGGATAATCTAATGAAGAGCGTAGCATGAAGGAGATACTAGAAACTCCAGTGGACAAGACAGAGCATGACTTCGTACTGGAACAAGTAGAGGAAGCTGTCATTGTAGAAGAAGAAGAGTTAGTTGAAGACTTAGGAGACGCTGAACTTCCATGGGAATCCAGAATTGTGGAGAATTCTGTCAAGGACGTTACAATTGATGCCAAGAAGGATAGTGCACAACCCCCAAGGCAAATCTTTTATGAAGAACTAGATGGAATAATCCAAGAAGCAAGTTTCCTTGATGATGATAATCTCAAGTCAAGTTCTCCTAGTAATGAACTTGCATCCACGAGTAAATTCTTTGAGATCGAAGAATCTTCCCCAAGTGAATACGAAGAAGATGCGGAGGTAGATTTCTCTCAACCTCCAGTTTATGACTTAAGTGATGAGGAAGACATAGAAAACTTTGATCAGGACATGGATGCATTTGAAGAAGTTTGCAAAGAAGTGGAGGAATTCACAGAAGATCACAAGGGAGTAGAGCTTATAGAACCACTGGAA
The DNA here is from genome assembly GCF_003086295.3 of Arachis hypogaea. NCBI lineage: Eukaryota > Viridiplantae > Streptophyta > Magnoliopsida > Fabales > Fabaceae > Arachis > Arachis hypogaea. The sequence continues at coordinate 58,901,685 of NC_092050.1, forward strand.
ACACATATCCCAAGGCCATTACCACCTAATACAAGCTTCAAGTGGGTACAATCCTTAACCTTTATCTTTACTTTTCCACTTGAATATGGTTTGCTTGAAACAGATGGCCAGCTTAGAGCTTTCTGCGGCTTTAAGAGTAAAAGGGAAATGCCTCGTACTCAGAGCTGGTGCACAAGGTTCAATAAGGTTCCATGCTTCAACTCGAAGTGCACGGATTGGCATCATGATCAATCGAATGGATCTCGGAAAACGTTTGGTTATCTTGGTGAGAATCTAATTTCTAAACCGCCCGGATGGGAAAATATAGATCAAGATGGAGGCGGATTTAAAAGCAAAGTTTGGGATCCTGGAATCTATTCTGACATTCGTCACCCCGGGAGCCTGAGAATCTGTTTGAAGCTGCTCAGAAGCTTTACATGCCTAGTTTGGGACCCGGAGGCTGTTGGCATTCCAAGAATTGGTGGAAATTTCTGGATGAATTTAAGCATAAGCCACCACAACAGGAAGCTCATCTAATGTCCAACTTAAGGACTTTAACTAAAAGTGCTAGGTGGGAGACAACCCACCATGGTATGGTCGTTTCGTTTTCAGTTTTATTTCGTGTTATTTATTTTTATTCTTTTTCAAATTGAACCTGAATATTATTCATTAGCATTGCATACTGCATAATTGCACAATTGCATAAAAAAAGGGGGAAGACGTGCGACGCGACCGCATCGCTCATGCGATCGCGTCAGTTGCGAAAACCACCTCCCACGCGTCCACATCATTCACGCGGTCGCGTGATCTAGAAATCGGCGTAAAGATCCAACGCTCAGAAAGTTGGGCTGGAATCGTGCAGCCGTTGTGCGTTCAGCACAAAACGACCCACGCGGTCGCGTCCTTGACGCGATCGCATCACTTGCACAACACCCCAAAGGAGATAGAGAGTTGTGCTGAAACGACGCTGGAATTGTGCGTTTCGCACAATTTTCAGCGACGCGGTTGCATGCCTCACGCGACCGCGTCATTCACCATTTTTTCCATTCCATGCGATCACGCCACCCACGCGATCGCGTCAACCCCCATTCCACCCCAGCCACGCGACTGCGTGCCCCACGCGATCGCGTGGATTCAAATTCATTAATCCCCAGTCACGCGAAAGCCTACCCTGTCGCGCCCCCCAACCCCTTCTTCTCCCTCTCTTCTCTGCAACACCCCCAACCACCACCACCCCCAGCCAGCCACCTTTAACCGCCGCACCACCCTCTCCTCCCAGCCACGACCGCCAACCCCCCTCCCATTTTTCTCCCTTCCCTCTCTTTCTTTCCTTTCTCTTCTCTCCCCTCCTCCGCCACCGCTGCCCACTCCACAACCACCACCCCCACCGCGCCACCATCACCACCGCGCAGGCCCCCATCAGCACAACCCACCCTTTTCTTCCTTCCCCCTCTCCACCATTACCCCCATTACCCTACCCGAACCCCCTACCTCCAAACAGCCACCACCGTTGCGCCATCCCCTCAACTGTCGCGTCAGCTGCCACCGCAACCACCCCCCAGCCATCTCTCTGCCCCACTTTCATTCATACGCCTACCAGGTTCCATCGAATGCCACTCTTCTTTCCTTTCGCAGTTATTTAAATTTTTTCCGTTTATGTTCAAAATTAGGCTAGTTAGATATGCATGTTGTAGTGGATTCTAGGTGGTTAGGTAGCATAGGATGTGGTTAGTGGATTTAGGCCTGATTAATTACGCTGTCCGTGCTACTTGTTTTATAATTTTCGCAATTCTGCTGTTGCTGTGATCTAAGTATTGTTCATATGATGTTCTTACTGTTCATGCTGCTATTGCGACTGCTCTTTCATGTTCATATTATTTATATCTATTTGCAGTTTATTTTAATTCTTATGAACTATTCTGCTTGCTGTTTATTTTCCGGGACCATCCACTTTTAGCCGGAATGCTGCCCAAATTTCTGTAAACTATTCTAATTTTCATTCATGTTTTGGTTTTGGCAATTTGAATTCTGCTTTACTCAGCTTTTACCAAACCAATTCATGTATGCACGGGCAAACATTCTTATTCTTTTCGATTTCATGGTTAATAAATTGCCTTTTGGATGATTCCATTCCATTTTTTGCTATTTACATATCTATATGAATCATCATCAACTTCCCTGCTTGATTGTGAGTTGACTGTAGCTTCTAATTGTAAATTCTTGTTAATTAGAAAATGATCATCAGACCACTTACTCCAACCTTCTTTTTACTAACTCACTGATTTCAACTTCCTAACGTCTTTTTCATTCCCAACCAACCTAACTTTCACAACATATCTTCTTGGTTTTTCACTATTCTCTTTAACCTTCTAACCAAGGCATGATGATAATTTTTTCTAATTAACATGAATTCTATTTATATCACATTTTGGATTGTGAAAATTTTTCTCAGATTTCTAACTCCTATACAATCCATAATGCACATTTACTCAACTCATTTCATTATTCTACTGCTCCTTTGCCACTATGTGCTTATATTGTTATTTGCCTACTTGTTTCCTTGTTTTTATTATATCCTAAATTTCTGTTTTTGAGGATGTTTGACACCCAAAGAAAAGGAAAAGGAAAGGCAATTACTGGCAAATGGAAAAGAGGAGAATCCTCTATGTCCATCCTGGACATCATACATGATGACTCCTGGCGGGAGAAACACTTTACCCCGCAGGAGAAGGCTGACCAGCTACTCCCTGCCACTGATCCCATTAAGTTTGCAAACAGATACTGCGAGCTGAAGTATCCGGTGTTTGCAGCCTCCAGGAACCTGTACCTGGAGCAGACTCTGAAAATTCCGGAAGAATTCCAGCAATACACCTCTGATCAGATCAAACATAGAGGTTGGTTCTTCCTGGAGAGAAACCTGACAGAGGTCAATGCTTCTTGGGTAAGAGAATTTTACTGCAATTACTTCAAAACTTCCCTAGATGCTGTGAACCTAAGAGGGAAGCAGATTCTGGTCACTGAAGAGGCCATTAAGGATGTTCTGCAGCTTCAGCCTAAATCCGATCAGCTTGATGGTTACCAAAAGGCTGAGGAGGACATGCGCTTCATGAAGTTTGATTGGGATGCAGTCAAGGCAAGGATAGCCCTTGACCCGACTGTTCCCTGGGTCATGGGTCAGAACACCACCATGCCTAAGGGAATCAAGCGGATATACTTGAACGATGAGGCTCGGTTCTGGCACCAGATCCTGAGCAACTTTATTATGCCGAGTACTCATGAGACGGAGCTACCTGCCGCTATGATCACCCTCCTCTGGTGTGTGATGGAGGGTAAGGACCTGTACCTGCCACGATTCATCCGGTACTACATGGCCAGGGTCCACGTCAGAGGCACTCTCCCCTTTCCATATCTGATTACTCAGCTTGGCCGTCGAGCTGACGTGCCTTGGGAGGATGCCGATGAGAAGCCACCTGCTGTAGAATGCAAGAAGATTATTCCTCACAGCAGGAACTTTCTGGCTTTGGGCTATAGACCTCCATTCCTCACTGCTACTGATGAGACAGCCACACCTTCAGCTGGCCCTTCTTCATCTACAGCTACCCCAACTACCACCACTGCACCTCCACCTGCCTCAGAGCCCGTTTATCACCTCGTACACCACCTGTTTCAGTAGCTAGACCAGATGGAGCGCCGCAACCGGTGCCGATATGAGAGATCTGAGCGTCGCAACAAGCGACGCTATGAGCACCTGAAGCTGATGATCCGTTCTGGCGGCGACATCCCCTCCGAGCCTGACACACCATCAGAGCCATCTGAAGAGGAGGCGGATGATCATGAGGTGGAGACCCATCCATAGAGAGAGGCTGAGCAGGCAGGCTCGGAGCAGGCTGCATCACAGCAGGAGGAGCCGCATCAGATTCAGGCTGCAGACCCAGAGGTTCCTATCCAGTTAGCACCTCCTTTGCAGCAAGCAGATCCTCCGACCACTACCACAGAGACTCCAGCCACACATCCTTCCAGTGATGACACTTCTTCACACCCTGCTTGAGTGAGCATCGAGGACGATTCTTTATTTTAAGTGTGGGGAGGTCGCCATCTCTGGCGTATTTTTTTGGTGAACCACTACAGACTCTTTCTATTTTATTTTGTTATTTTTTCTGTATTTTGATCTTTATTTTTATTTCTTAGTAATTATACATTACTCTTTTCATGTATTTTTACTCTATTTTTACATTTCGCACTTTAGTTCATATTTTAGCCATTTAGTTTAGTTGCAATTCTAACTTATTAGTTATAGAAAATGTGGATTAATTAGTATAGTTTACCCTTTTTAGCATAAGATAGCTTTGTTCAAATTGAAAATACAAAAATGAAGTAAACTAGAGACTTGAACAGAACAGAAACAATCCACACACCTTGTATATATAGCATTACATGTTAGTTAGTTAACAACATTTCATCAAGGAGAAACACTAAAACTTTAAAGCCACCCTAAGATTTACATTGAGAATAATGGGAACTCTTAATTTTTACTTGCATGACATACATAACTGATATATGATTTTTGAGCTAGAGAACACACAGCCTGTGAGTTTTGAGCTTAATTGTATGGTTACATTCAAACCATTATATTTTATTCCTGTGTGTTTTGTCCTTCTTTTTTATTCTGGTGTTCTTTACTTTGTTTTAATCTATATGTCCGATTATAGAATATAGATACAAACCAAGAAAGTGATTGAGGCCATTGTTTGATTCTAGCTCACTTATCCCAAATTAGCCTACCTTTTACATCACCCTTGTTAGCCCTCTTGAGCCTTTAAAACCCCTCCTGTTTTATAAACCACATTACTAGCCTTAAGCAGAAAAATAAAATAAAAATCCCAAGTTGAATCCTTGGTTAGCTTAAGATAGAAATTGTGTAATTGTTTAAGTGTGGGGAACTTTATGGGAACATGGATGATAGAAACAAAGGTAGAAAGTTAAAAAGAATAAAAATATTTCAAAATAAAATTTTAGGAAGCATGCTCATGTGAAATCAAAGCAATTAAGTTACCATGTGCTATTAAAAAAAATTTAAAAAAAATTATTTTTCAGTATTTAAATAAAGAGGATACAAAAGAATTCCCCAAATGCAAAATAAAGCAATGTACATGGGACAAAATTAAAACTAGTACATGAGCATGTAACATAAAAAGTAGGAAAATTTGGGTAAATAGGTAAAGAAACCTTTGAATTACAAAATATGTATGTTAGGTGAGATCTTAGACTAACCAAGGATTCACTTATTAGCTCACTTAGCCTTATACATATACCCTTACCTTTACCTTGGCCCCAGTACAACCTTGGAAAAGACCTCATGATTTTTGTATGCCTATATTCTATAATTGTTGATTGGTTAGATGAAGAACAAAGTTATAGAAAGTAAATAGAGTGATTAACCTAATAAACACTGAGTGACTAGAGAGTAAACACAAAATCCAGTGAGGGTTCAATAGCTCATCAACATATATCTCTGCTTAAATTGTTAATTGTCTTGCAAGTTTATAAAATATTTCTCTTTCCCATTTCAATTGTAAAGGTTATTTATCATTATCTAAGGTTTGGCTATGCATATATGATTCCTTGAGAATGTGAATTAATTTAACTACATGTAAGTTTTATATACAAGTGAATAACAATTAGAATTGCATGATTCATTTAGGTAGTTACATTTAGAATAGATTGCATTGCTTGAGATTCCACCACTTCAACCTTACCTTACTCTTTATCTTGGATTTAGCATGAGGACATGCTGTTGTTTAAGTATGGGGAGGTTGATAAACCCATATTTTATGATATATTTTGTGCTTAATTTAAGTGATTTATTCAACCCTTCACTCACTTATTCATGTTAATTGCATGGTTTTACTTTCTCTTTCTTATTATGTGATGTATGTGAAAAACATGTTTTCTATGCTTTAAAAATAATTATTTTAATTTCCCTTTTATTACCATTCGATGCCGTGATTTGTGTGTTGAGTAGTTTCAGATCTTCTAAGGCAGGAATGACTTAAAGGATGGAAAGGAAACATACAAAAATGGAAGGAAAGCGCAAAATAGAGTTTTTGAAGAAGCTGGCAGCGACGCGAACGCATGGACGACACGGCCGCATGGCCAGCGCGAAGAGAGCGCGATACGATCGCGTGAATGACGTGAACGCGCGCCACGAGTAAAACGCAGATGACGCGGACGCATGACCGAAGCGAACGCGTGATAAGGAAAACTCCAGATGACGCGACCGCGTGACCCACGCAGACGCGTGACAGAGGCCACGCACCAGAAATTACAGAAAACGCTCCCAGCGATTTCTGAAGCCCTTTTTGGCCCAAATCCAAGTCCAGAAGGCACAGATCAGAGGTTATGAAGTGGGGGAATACATCCATTCAAAGGAGAGTCTCCAATTAGTTATTTTGGGATGATTTAGATGTAGTTTTTAGAGAGAGGTTCTCTCCTCTCTCTTTTAGGATTTAGAATTAGGATTTCTTTTGCTTTCAGGATTATCTCTTTTCATCAGGTTCAATATTCCTTTTAATTATTCTCTCAATTTAATTTATGAATTTTTCTATGTTACAGATTATTCTTTTGATTAATATTATTTGAGGTATTTCAGTTTATGATTGCTTTCTTTTATTTACATTATTGTTATTTCCAATCTGAAGACATTTATTCCAGCAGATTTACTTTTTTCCCTTTTGGTCTTGGTTAAGAAATCAGTAACTAAGGAGTTATCAAACTCAACGTGATCGATAATTGTTATCTTTGCTAATTGAATTGAACTTCAATAATTCCAGTCCTTTCTTAGGAATTGACTAGAACCTGAAGATTAGACTAATTAATCCACTTGATCTTCCTTTGCTTTAGTAAAGGCTAACTAAGTGGGAAAAGACTCAATTCCCAACACCATTGATAAGGATAACTAGGATAGGACTTTCAATTTCTCGTACCTTACCAAAAGTTTATTTTACAGTCATTTACTTAATTTAATTGCAATTTAAATTCACTATCTCTCCTTACTTTCAAAACCCCAATTTACAATCTTCATAACCAATAATAAGAACATACTTCCCTGCAGTTCCTTGAGAAGACGACCCGAGGTTTAAATACTTCGGTTATTAATTTTAAAGGGGTTTGTTACTTGTGACAACCAAAATGTTTGTAAGAAAGGTTGATTGCTTGGTTTAGTAACTATACTTGCAACGCGAATTTACTATAATTTTTAAACCATCAATCTTCCGTCTTCTTCAATCAGTAACAAGAAAATACAAGGGTAACTCAATCAGAGAAGTAGAAGATGAAAGAAGTTGCAGTAGATCTCAACAGAAATGCAAAAATTTCTTGAAGAAGTAGAATAGAAAGAAGCATAGCTCAATTGCAAAATCTGAAAGGGAAATTGAAGATCTAAGAGGAGCAATAAGATTAGAACACAGATCTAGATCTCAATTACACTCTTGATCAAGCAGAAAAGTAATTGCAAAAGAAATGTAAATGAAATAGCTAATAAAACTCAGATCCAATTCCTTAATTCTTAGAATTTTGCAAAAGAAAAATAAAGATGGATTTCAGATCAAGACTTGAACAGAATTCCTTCCATATCAATCCAAAATTCAATACAGAAAGTAAAAGTTGCTGAAGCAAGAAAATGAAAAACAGAAAGAAAACTAGAACTCAATTCTTAGAACAATTGAGAAGAGAGGTAAAAGATGATTCTCAAACTCAGAATCAATTAAGCTCTTCAATCTCAATTCAAATTCCAAGAAGAGATAGCAGAAGTTGCAAAAAAAAAAATGAAAAGCAAAGCTAAAAACTAAAATTAAACTCAAAGGTAAAATGTAAAAGTGAGCAAAAGGTTCAAAGGTAAAACTAAAAATGAAAAAAAAGGTCCTCTCCAAATCAAACTAAGTCCTATTTATACACTTTCTAATTTTGATCTTCAGACTTTGGAGTGGGCTTTTCAAATTGGTGTAGAATTGGATCCAAATTGGTGTTTAATTAAAATTGAACCAAGGCCACCTCCCAGGGGAGCGCTTGGTTAACTAAGGCAACGCAGCACTACCATCCTTGGCCCAGGCTCTTCAATTTTTTGTCTCGTGCCATGCATTTGGGGCATAGCTTCATAGTGCTCAGTTCACTCATGCAATGTAGCGCTACATGCTTGAGTGGGATTCCCTCTTTGAACCATGGTGAGTTCATTTTGGAGTCAACAATTTGTGAAGCATAGCGCTCAGTGAACTAAGTTCACGTAGTGCCCTTTCTTTCATTCCTCTTGTTCCCCATTTCGAGTCTTGGTGAAGCCATTTCAATGTGGCCAATCTCTTTGCAAGTAGCTCTCAGTTAAGTAACAAACGGAGCGCCCTCTCTATGCTTGTGTAAGGTTCCCAGTTCGAACCTTGCTGGCTTCATGTGCTAGCAATTTCCTTGTGAAGTAGCGCTTCTCTTGGTTCCCATGTGCAAGGTTCGATTCTTGGTGGCTCCCTTTAGTGTGATGCTCCTTGTATTTTCTTTTGAATGAGGCACGATAAAGTTAACTAAGTTAACTGAGCATTATGCTTTTGCCTTGTTCCCTTGGGCGCTCAGTTAAATTACACAATGTAGCATCCTTGCCTTGCTCCCTTGGCTTTGGTATGCCCCTCTAGCGCTCACTTTTTGAGTGCTACGCTCACTTTTTGAGCGCTATGGCCTTGATTGATTTGGTTGGCCTTTGCTCCTTTGGTGAGTGCCACGCTTTTGTTTCCTTGGGCCACGCTTTTGATAAGCAACGCTTTCTTTGTTTCTTTCTTTTCTTCACCTACAAGTAATCAAAACAACCAATCAAAGCATCACTAAATTCGCAAGGTTTATAAATCATTCAAAAACCAACTAATTCTAGCTTAAACCTCATGATTGTGTGAAATAAAGGATGGTTGATTGATTTAACATAATCATGCAAACCTTCTCCAAATCACTTACTTATAATGCAAGAAAGTGCATAAAACCTAATGAAACAAGTGAAAAATGGTTGAAAATCTAGCATAAAATAACTTGTCATCACAACACCAAACTTAAATCTTGCTTGTCCCCAAGCAAGCACTGATCATAAGAAGAAATGAGATGAAACAAAGAAGCATGCACATCCTTATTTAGCAGATAATTGAACTTGATTCATGGGATTTTATGCAGACAAATGTAGCTCACTTATTCCTTGCTGTTAGATAAGAAATGTTTCCTTAATGGTTCATTAGAGTTGCTGCTATAATGCCTTACTTTTGATTGTTCCCTTATTAGCTTTTTCTTTCTTTCTTTTGCTTTAGAAAGCTTATTTATTAATGAAATCTTGGTGGCAAGTGTTGCAGCAGCCTTTTGGCTCAATTTTTGCTCAACACTACTTCACCACAGACACATGGCTCACAATTTCTTCCTAGGAACATTGATGCCCAGCATCTCTTTGGGTCACTAAATGCTTTGTAGCTAGGTTGCTCTTGATAGTGGATTTTTGGTTGGCAATCCCAGATCAGTTGATCCAAGTGGCCAAGTTTCAAAATACTCCTCAGAACCTACTTGTCCAAGCATATCCTAGTACAAAAACACCACAGGCATATGTCCTAGGGTCCAAGCTATAATTCTTGGCTTTTTTCTTTTTCTTTTTCTTTCTTCTTTTAATCATTCTCAAGGGATATTCATCGATGAAAGGCTTTATGACAGCAACCTAATTCACACTTCAAGGAAGATCTTATTATGCAGCTTTTATTATTGAGCTATTCATTAAATCAAACAAGTACCACCACTGAATTCTCATTCTAATTTCTACAACATTGGACAATCACTCTTTTGTTTCAAACATTTTTCTTTTATTTATGCAGAAGGGAAACAAAACAGAATTTAAGCAAATGAGTTACGACGAGCATAATGCAGGCTAGCATTCTTAGCAAACATCTCCACTTACACCTAATTGAACACTTCTGCAAGACATATAGGTATCTTTAAATTAAAATACTTCAAGGCAACAAGGATTAAGTGTCAATATAACCTGTTGGGAATGTCTCTCAGCTTTTTCTTCTGTCATCATTATTTCTCTTTGTTGTTCCTCCTTTGGGTGATGATGCAGAACCCTTTCCACAGGTTGAATATTTTCTTGCATAATCCTTAGAAGTTGCTTGTTTCTCAAGCCCTTAGGCAACTAGTTAGTATGCAAGATTTTGCTTATAGGCTTTTGAACTTATTTTTGGTGTGTGAATGATAGAGAGGATTTATACCAGTTCGGAATTCCACAAAATAATTCCGTTGTTAGTATAGTCCAAACCGATAGTCAATCCTCAAATCAAATTAAATTTGGTTTTGTCACATGTACAAACACCAATGAAAATTAATCGAAGTATTTAGACTCTGAGTCGTCTCACAAGGAATTACAATGAAGTGCTCAATTATTGGCTATGAAGGATAAGAGGGGTTTGATTGATAAGAGGGGCAATAAAATAAATGACAAGAAAAGTAAAGAGAGAAATTAAAGAAAGCAATTAATAAAGAGAGATATTCATGGCAAAGATTGAAAATGTAGGTTTCTATCCTAGTTATACAATGATTAATTGATCTTATTTAGTCAACTCCAACAAATGGAAGAAGGTATCATGTTATCTTCACACATAGGAAGAATGTCAAACAAGACTAATCAATCATATTACAATAATAAACAAGAATTTATCTCATTACATCATCCCCGAAGATGGAAGAAGGTATCACATTATCTTCACACTCGAAGAAAGTCTAACAAGACTAGCTAATCTCAATTCAAAGGTCCTAATCAACTCACTAATTGGATTAGCAAGAGATTAGAATTAATGAAAATAATATTGGCTAACAACTCTAGATCACCAACATGAATTAGGTTTTTATGACTCAAGATTGCCTAATTACTCTTTCCAAGCCAAGAATGCTCAAAGTCTACTCCAAAGTCCAACCAAGCATTTTGTTAAACACTTGGTGGGTAATAAAGAAATGCATAATAAATGTGCAAGAATAATAAATCTACCAACTACCAATTGCAAGAAAAGTAAATTAACAACTCAAATCATCAATAAAAGAAACATCAACATTAAATTTCAACAATTGTAAACAAGATCCAACATGATTGTTCATAAACATAAAAGAGACATAAAAGTAAAATTGACAAGAGAACTAAGAAGAATAGAGTAGTAGAAACAAGAAATTGGAAAGGAAACAAGATGAAATCAAGAAATCATGCCTAAATCAAAGATGGATTAACCTAATCTAACCTAATTCTAGAGAGAAGAGGGAGCTTCTCTCTTTAGAAACTAACCTACATGATGCCAAAAACTCAAAACAATTGCTCCCCCTTGCCCAAACTTGAATTCTACATGAAATAGCATTAGAAATGAGTTGGGTTGGGCCCAAAGTGCTTCAGAAATCGCCCCCAGCGATTTCATCTTTAGTGGGCCATGAGCAGCATTGGCGCGCACGCGTACATGGCACGTGTGCGCCCTTATACCTGAAGCAACATATGGCAAATTTTATATCATTTCGAAGCCCTGGATGTTAACTTTCCAACACAACTAGAACCGCCTCATTTGGACCTCTGTAGCTCAAGTTATGGTCGATTGAGTGCCAGAAGGTCAGACTTGACAGCTTTACGGTTCCTTCATTTCTTCATGAGTTCTCCCACTTGCATGCTTTTCTCCTCACTTCTTCCACTCAATACTTGCCTTATGAACCTGAAATCACTCAACAAACATATCAAAGTATCGAATGGAATTAAAGTGAATTAAAATCACCAATTTTAGGGCCTAAAAAGCATGTTTTCACATTTAAGCACAAATCAAGGGAGAATTGCAAAACCATGCTATTTCATTGAATAAATGTGAGAAAAGGTGATAAAATCCCCTAAATTAAGCACAAGTTAAACCACAAAAATCGGGGTTTATCAAATCTCCCCACACTTAAACCGAGCATGTCTTCATGCTAAGAATAAAGAAGGACAAGAAAAAGGGTATGAACATTTATTCAATGCAAATAAACTATATGTACCTATCTATATGAATGCAACTAAATGAAAAATGATTCTACCTACTTGGTCAAAAGTAAATCAATCTCTAAGAATATATATCAAGTAGGGCTAAGTAGTATGATAACTCATGAATCCTACCAATTCAAATATCAAAATGAAGTTCAAATAGACTTGCAAGAAGAAAGCTCATGAAAGCCGGGAACAAGGAATTGAGCATCGAACCCTCACTGGAAGTGTATCCGCTCTAGTCGCTCTAGTGTATAGGGTCGATCACTCAATTCTCTTCTACTCATGCTTTCCAAGATTTGTTTTTCATTTAACAATCAACAATTATTCAATGCATGCATACATTCATCATGAGGACTTATTCATAGGTTGTAATGGGGCTAGGGTAAAGGTAAGGATGCATATGGTCAAGTGAGCTTGAAATTTGCATCTTTGATTAGCCTAAGCTCTCACCAAACACATATAACAACCTATACAATTCTAATACACAAGCTAGCTACCCATGATTCCCACTTTTTCACATACTCATGCATTCTTTTTAATTCACATTCCATATGCATTGATTTTTATCAATGTTTTGAAAACCGGACCAGACCGGCAGGTTCGACCGGGTTAACCGGGAACCGATCATCTGGCCGGTCCGGTTGAGCTACAAAACCATTCTGCAAAAAACCGATTGAAAAACTGGCTAAACCGGTGGTTAACCGGATGAACCGGATCGGTTTTTCAAAGGGCCAGTTCTCTCCTCCCGCACAAATGCGGCGTCATTTTGGTCCCTTTATATATAAGAAAGGAAAACGGTGAGACAGAGCTCCCCGTCCCTCTTCACACAAAATCCCTAATCCCTTGTAACCTAACCCTAGAGATTCAGAGGAGCACTCAGCCACTCCCCCACCATCAACCCCCGGCGTCAGCGCGGTTGTTGCCATCTTTGTTTTCTCCTCTCAAAGGTCTATTCTTCTCCTCGCGTTGTCTTGTTCTCCTTGCGTCACCCTGCTCTCTTCGCCCTGTCTCTGTTGGCAGCTCTGTCCTCCTCGCCGTCGCGAGTGTGTCTACTTGGCTGTCTTCTCTTCGCAAGTCATCTCTGTTTCACTGCTCGGTCATCATCTCCGATAAGCACTCATCTACTCCTCCCTTTGAGTTGCATTTTTTTTTTGTTAATTTTTTAGATTGTTGTTGTATATATTCTGATTTCTGATTTCTGAGTTAATTATATGGATTGAGTTAATTGTATGGACATTGGATTCTGAATTAATTTTATGGATATTGGAATTTAAGATTCTCTTCTCAGGTCTTTGTCGTTTCAAGTTGGTTAATTGGATTTCTTAGCCCCTTTTGAGTTTTTAACCTCTTGATTACTTAGCAATTTAGCAATTTGGTCTTTAGTGATTTCTTGAAATTGCAAGATTGATTTTTTTTCTGAGTTGTTGATTCTGGGTTATGGTGCAATGTTTCCATCATTGTTTATGCTGTTGTTATAGTTTTATTATTATTTTTATGAAATTGGAATAACTGTTGTGGTATTACATGCATTTTGATTTTTGTTAGTTATAAATTTTGATTTTTAAAATTGTTTTTGAATTTTTAATGGATAATTTATTATATAAAATTATAAAATTTTGAATTTTATCCATTTAAAAAATATTAAATTTAAATATTTAAAAGTATATATTAAATTTTTAATAATTTTATTTTATATTTAGTTAAACCGGTTGAACCCTGGTTGAACCCCAGTTAAACCTCTAAACCATTGAACCAGTTACTCCACCGGTTCATTGACCGGTCCGGTTCTCGCAACCTTGATTTTTATTGAACTTTATTTTGGGGCATTTTTGTCCCCTTTTTATTGCTTTTCTTTTCTTTTTTTTTCTTTTTCTATATTTCTCTCTCTCTCTCTCTCTCTCTCTATATATATATATATATATAATTTTTTTTATTTTGTTTTTCTCATTTTTTTTCACACTAAAATATATACCAGAATATCAATGCATATGGTATTACATATTTAATGCATAAGCATGTACCCAATTCCCAAAAATCGTCAACAAAAATATAAAAACACACTTTCCTCTCAACCAATGTCCCAAGTTTCCCATACCCAAATGATACACACTCTCACTAGCCTAAGCTAATCAAAGATCCAAATTAAGGACATTTATTGTTTTTCACTTAAGGGTAGTGATGTGCTAACATTAAGAACAAAAGGGATTAAATAGGCTCAAATTTGGCTAACAATGGTTGATGAAAGGTAGGCTATTTGGGTAAGTGAGCTAAATGAAATGATGGCCTCAATCATATAAATGCATGTATACATGGAATAATGGACATAAAGAATCAAACAAATCAAAGATTACAATCATAGAAAGAGAATAATGCACACAAGAATGGAAATAAGTGGTTATAAAATGTAACCACACAATTGGGCTCAAAACTCACATGCTTGTGTTCTTAGCTCAAAAATTATGTTCCAAAATAAATTCTTCAAGCAAGTTCACACAAAATTTTTTTTTTCAAATTGGTAGGGTGCCCTAAAAACAATTTTTCTTGGAAAAGAAATCATCACCCTAACCAAGTAGTCCTAAGATAAAAAGAAATGATAGAATATATACAAATTATAGCTAACATGTAACCTATCATACATTGCAACAACTAACAAAGAAATTGGTGTTGAAAAAGGAAGTTGTTACCCATGGAGATCGGTCGGACGACCTCCCCACACTTAAAAATTTGCACCGTCCTCGGTGCATGCAAAGAAGAGCAAGGTGGACGGGTTGCTACAATTGATGAGTTCCTTCAAAAGGTTGTGCTGGTGAACTTGTTTGTTACCCCATTTAAAAGCTTTTCCCGCCCTTTCCTTCCTGGTGGCTAGCATAAAAGGAAAGAAAGAGAAAGAAAATTAAGCCTACAACAAAGATATTAAATCAAATATAACATAGGCGGGGACTAATGCCAAATAAGAGTAGGGTCCTCACTACATGGTAGCTACAATATATAAGTGAGAAGGCAATATAAGCTAAGGCATATTAACTAACACTTGATGCAAGAGTAAAGTCAAAGCATGAAGAGAACACTTAGGAGCATCAAGTTTAAATAGGAATTGACACAAACAAGATTAGTGGTAAGCATGAAAGCATTTGGTCTCATCCCAACTCAATGACAATAATGTGCAAAAACAAGGGATCAGGAGTTAGGAATGACTAAAGCACTAATCTTCTGTGTAGAGCAAATATTACAATTAATACCAAACAAGTCACGAAGCACTAAGATTAACCAAGAAATTCTCAATAATTGAGTAGGAAAACGCAACACCATTATTCAAATAAGAAGCTCAAAAAAGAAGAAGGTAAAAACAAGCTATAAAAACAAAATGAAAATGCAAGGAATAGAAGTATGCGAATGCAATGGACAAAAGAAAATGGAAGATGGAAAAAAAACACTTTTTTTTACCAGCGCGAACACGTCATGCACGCTTATGCGCCGATGTGCAGTTTGGCAGAAGAGGCAAGCGACGCGGACGCGCACAGTGCGCGAACGTGTGCCTGACCGAGTTGGTGACCGGCGTGAACGCGCCAAGTACGCCTGCGCGTCAGTGCGGGCACAGAATAGGCAAAACTTGGGCACAACTCTCTGGTTTTTGTACCAGGAGTGTGAAATGCACCATCGGCGCGTGCGCGCATAGTACGCTCGCGCGCGGATGCCTGTTTTTTTTTTCAAAAACAGGGCACTCTCCTAATCTACAAGCATTCTAAAGCAATCAAAAATCAAATTTAAAAATAATCTTTTTGGTTTTTGAAAAATTTTCAAATATACTAAAAAACAAAACTTATACTACAAGCAAAATGCAATTCAATAAAAACTATTCTAATCAAAGTATGAATGCAACAAACAACCTATCAATAAAAGCAAAATGCATAAGAGTATAGAAAATAACAAAAACTACCTACAATGGCAACTCAAATCACTTATTAACTAAATCTAAAAGAGAGTGGAAAGAGTTTACCATGGTGGGGTATCTCCCACCTAGCACTTTTAGTTTAAGTCCTTAAGTTGGACATTTAGTGGGGGTCCTTGCTAGGGTGGTTTATGCTTGAATTCATCCTTAAATCCCCACCATTGTTGGCATCTCCAATGTCCACCGGGATCCCAAATTAGGCGCACAAGGCCTTCAAGTAAGCTCAAGTAGATGACAAGACCCCAAGAGTTTTGATTGTTGAAATGAATTCCGGGGTCCCAAACCTTGTTCTTGCACCCATCTTCCCGTTGACTACCATAGTTAAATTTGGGTGACAAGGCTTGTGAATTCTCATGTGAGCACCAAAGCATTCTCCTAGACCCATGCAATTTGGTTCTACACCAACCATTGCTATTCAATTTTGAGCATGCAACCATTATGAACTTAGAGTGATGTTTCCAACCACTACACAACTCCCTCTTACTCTTAACTCCACAAAGAGCTCTAAGTTGACCATCATTTTCAAGCAAACCATACTCAAGTGGGAAAGTAAAGATTAGAGATAAAAATTTTACCCACTGAAATGTTATGTAGGATGGTGACTTAGGAAGGGGGACCTCCCCATACTTAGCCAATGCGAGGTCTATGCCTTTGTGCTCCTTCTTGACTACCTCCACCTCTTTGCAAGCTTCTTCAATTTCAACCTCTTCCTCTTGGTGGCTCACTTCCAATTCAATTTCTTCTTCATTGCTCACCAAGGGCATGAGAGATTGTGCATCTTCTTCTTTGACTTCAATTTCAAGCCCAATGGGAGAGGATTCAATTGTAGATAGGAACTCCTCAATGATTGAATCCATCTCTTGGTCAACCTCTTCCAATCTTTCATCATTCGTACTATGCCTTGGAGGTTGCGCATTATCCTCCTCAACACCAAATTCAAGCTCATTGGAAAAAAGGTTCAACAACTTCCACAAGATCATCAACAATATCACTTGGTGTGGAAGTGTCTTCAAGCTTGAAATCCACCTCTTGTTCAATTTTGCCCAGCTCTTTAACCACTCCTTATGGCTTAATTGTCTCATCTTCCTCCCCTTGTGGCAATTCTTTCTTCAACTCCTCTTCTTCACCTTGAAGCTCTAAACTCACTCCCTCACTATGCCCCTTGGTTGCTTCTCCACATTCGTCAATGGGAGTGCCTTGGTTTCTTGGGCTTAGTTGGGAGGAGGCCATTGGTGCACGAAATTACAATCACACTTTTGCAATTCCGCACACCTAACCAGCAAATGCACTGGGTCATCCAAGTAATACCTTACGTGAGTAAGGGTCGATCCTACAGAGATTGTCGGCTTGAAGCAAGCTATGGTCATCTTGTAAATCTCAGTCAGGCGGATTCAAATGGTTATGGAGTGTAGATAATTAAAAGATAAATAAAACATAAAATAAGATAGGGATACTTATGCAATTCATTGGTGGGAATTTCAGATAAGCGTATGGAGATGCTTTGTTGCTCCTAAACTTCTGCTTTTCTATTGCCTTCATCCAATCATTCATACTCCTTTCCATGGCAAGCTATATGTTGGGGGATCACCATTGTCAATGGCTACCATCCGTCCTCTCAGTGAAAATGGTCCGGCTATGGGTTACGTAGGGATAATCATCTGTCGGTTCTCACTTGTGTTGGAATAAGATCCAATGATCCTTTTGCGCACTGTCACTGCGCCCAACAGTCATGAGTTTGAAGCTCGTCACAGTCATCCCATCCCAGATCCTACTCAGAATACGACAGACAAGGTTTAGACTTTTCGGATCTCAAGAATGCTGCCAATTGATTCTAGCATATACCACGAAGACTCTGATTTCACAGAATTGAAAGGCTCTATTGTCAGGAGAGGCAATCATGCATCGTGAATCAGGAACCCAAGAGATACACACTCAAGCTCTCGCAGATAGAACGGAGGTGGTTGTCAGGCACGCGTTCATAAGAGAGGATGATGATGAGTGTCACGGATCATCACATCCATCAGGTTGAAGTACGAGTGAATATCTTAGAACAAGAATAAGCGTGAATTGAATAGAAGAACAATAGTACTTTACATTAATTCATGAGGAACAGCAGAGCTCCACACCTTAATCTATGAGGTGTAGAAACTCCACCGTTGAAAATATAAAAGTGATGAAGGTCCAGGCATGGCCGAATGGCCAGCCCCCAAAACGTGATCAAGAGATCAAAAGTGATCCAAAGATAGTCTCAAAAATGATCTAAAGATAAAAATACAATAGTAAAAGGTCCTATTTATAATGAACTAGTAGCCTAGGGTTTACAGAAATAAGTAAATGATGCAGAAATCCACTTCCGGGGCCCACTTGGTGTGTGCTTGGGCTGAGCATTGAAGCTTTTACATGCATAGGCTATTCTTGGAGTTAAACGCCAGCTTTGGTGCCAGTATGGGCGTTTAACTCCAATTCTGGTGCCAGTTTGGGCGTTTTACGACAGAATTCCTTGGGCTGACTTTGGACACCAGTTTGGGCCATCAAATCTCGGGCAAAGTATGGACTATTATATATTGCTGGAAAGTCCAGAATGTCTACTTTCAAACGCAATTAAGAGTGCACCGATTGGGCTTCTGTAGCTCTAGAAAATTCAGTTCGAGTGCAGGGAGGTCAGAATCCAACAGCATCTGCAGTCCTTTTTCAGCCTCTGAATAAGATTTTTGCTCAGGTCCCTCAATTTCAACAAGAAAATACCTGAAATCACAGAAAAATAACAAACTCATAGTAAAGTCCAGAAATGTGATTTTTATTTAAAAACTAATAATTATATACTAAAAACCAACTAAATCATACTAAAAACTACCTAAAAATAGTGCCAAAAAGCGTATAAATTATCCGGTCATCACAACACCAAACTTAAATTGTTGCTTGTCCGCAAGCAACTAAAAACAAAATAGGATAAAAAGAAGAGAATATACAATAAATTCCGAAAACATCTATGAAGATCAGTCTTAATTAGATGAGCGGGGCTATTAGCTTTTTGCTTCTGAACAGTTTTGGCATCTCACTTTATCCTTTGAAGTTCAGAATGATTGGCATCTATAGGAACTCAGAATTCAGATAGTGTTATTGATTCTCCTAGTTCAGTATGTTGATTCTTGAACACAATTACTTTATGAGTCTTGGCCGTGACCCTAAGCACTTTGTTTTCTAGTATTACCACCGGATACACAAATGCCACAAATACATAACTGGGTGAACCTTTTCAGATTGTGACTCAGCTTTGCTAGAGTCCCCAATTAGAGGTGTCCAGAGCTCTTAAGCACACTCTTTTTGCTTTGGACCACGACTTTAACCACTCAGTCTCAAGCTTTTCACTTGACACCTTCACGCCACAAGCATATGGTTAGGGACAACTTGGTTTAGCCGCTTAGGCCAGGATTTTATTCCTTTCGGCCCTTCTACCCATTAATGCTCAAAGTCTTGGGTCCTTTTTACCCTTGCCTTTTAGTTTAAAGGGTTGTTGGCTTTTTCTGCTTGCTTTCTTTTTCTTTTATTTTCTTTTTTTTTTCTATTCACTGCTTTTTCTTGCTTCAAGAATCAATTTTATGATTTTTCAGATTATCAATAACATTTTTCCTTTTTTATTATTCTTTCAAGAGCCAACAATTTTAACATTCATAAACTTCACTATCAAGAATATGCACTGTTCAAGCATTCATTCAGAAAACAAAAAGTATTGCCACCACATCAAAATAATTAAACTATTTTAAAATTCGAAAATCATGTACTTCTTTTTCTTTTTCAGAAAACTTTTTTTTCATTTAAGAGAGGTGAAGGATTCATAGGACATTCATAACTTTAAAGCATAGGCACTAGACACTAATGATCATGTAATGAAGATGCCAACATAGATAGCACATTAAGCATAAAAATAAAAAAACAGAAAGATAAGAACAAGGGAATCAAAGAACGGGTCCACTTTAGTGATGGCGGATAGTTCTTCTTCTTGAAGATCTAATGGAATGATTGAGCTCCTCCATGTCTCTTCCTTGCCTTTGTTGCTCTTCCCTCATGGCTATTTGATCCTCTCTAATTTCATGGAGAATAATGGAGTGCTCTTGGTGCTCCATCTTTAGTTGCTCCATATTGGAACTCAAATCTTCCAAAGAGGTTTTGAGTTACTCCCAATAGTTATGTGGAGGAAAATGCATCCCTTGAGGCATCTCAGGGATTTCTTGATGAGGGATTTCCTCGTGCTCTTGTTGAGGTCCATAAGTGGGCTCTCTTATTTGCTCTATCCTCTTTTTAGTGATGGGCTTGTCTTCTTCAATGAGGGTTTTTTCTCCTATGACAACTCCAACTAAATTGCATAGGTGACAGATGAGATGAGGGAAGGCTAACCTTGCCAAAGTGGAGGTTTTGTCAGCCACTTTGTAGACCTCTAGAGATATGACCTCATGAACTTCTACTTCCTCTCCAAACATGATGCTATGGATCATGATAGCCCGATCTATAGTCACTTCGGATCAGTTGCTAGTAGGAATGATGGAGCGTTGGATGAATTCCAACCATCCTCTAGCCACGGGTTTAAGGTCATGCCTTCTCAATTGAACCGGCTTGCCCTTGGAGTCTCTTTTCCACTGAGCTCCTTCCACACATATATCCATGAGGACTTGGTCCAACCTTTGATCAAAGTTGACCCTTCTAGTGTAGGGGCGTGCATCTCCTTGCATCATTGGCAAGTTGAATGCTAACCTTACATTTTCTAGACTGAAATCTAAATATTTCCCCCGAACTATTGTAAGCCAATTCTTTGGGTTCGGGTTTACACTTTGATCATGGTTTTTGGTGACCCATGCATTAGCATAGAACTCTTGAACCATTAAGATTCTGACTTATTGAATGGGGTTGATGAGAACTTCCCAACCTCTTTTTCGAATCTCATGTCGGATCTCCGAATACTCATTCCTTTTGAGCATGAAAGGGACCTCAGGGATCACCTTCTTCTTGGCCACAACTTCATAGAAGTGGTTCTGATGGACCTTTGAGATGAATCTCTCCATCTCCCATGACTCAGAGGTGGAAGCTTTTGCCTTCCCTTTCCTCTTTCTAGAGGTTTCTCTGGCATTAGGTGCCATAAATGGTTATGGAAAAATAAAAAGTAACTCTTTTACCACACCAAACTTAGAAGGTTTGCTCATCCTCGAGCAAAAGAAGAAAGAAGGAAGTAGAAGAAGAAGAAAATGGAGGAGATAGAGAGGTGTGAGTAGTTCGGCCAAGGGGGAAAGAAGTGTTTATGATGTGTGAAAATGAAGGAGGGATGAGGGATTTATATAGGAGTGGAGAGAGGGGTAGGGTTCGTGTATGAGGGGTTGATTTTGGGAGGGAAAGGATTTGAATTTGAATTGTGAGGTGGTTGGGGTTTTTGGGAAAGAATGGGTGGAGGTGATTGGTGAAGAGGTGATGAGGAAGAAAAATGGAGGTGATTGGTGAGGGGTGTTTGGGGAAGGGTGTTATGGGAAGGTGTGAAGAAGAGAGAGAGAGTTGAGGTAGGTGAGGATCTTTTGGGGTCCACAGATCCTGAGGTGTCAAGTATTTCTCATCCCTGCACCATTTTGGCGTGTAAACACCCTATTTGAGTGCCAATCCTGGTGTTAAATGCCAGGTTGCTGCCCATTTCTGGCGTTTAACGTCAGCTTTTCTTCCCTTTCTGGCGTTAAACGCCAACTTTTCTCCCCTTTCTGGCATTAAACGCCAACTTGTCTTCCCTTTCTGGCCTTAAACGCCGAGAATGGTGCCAGACTGCTACCCTTACTGGCGTTTAAATGCCAGTAAGCTCATCCTCCAGGGTGTGCTATTTTCAATGCTGTTTTTGATTTTAGCTTTTGTTTTTGTGACTCCACATGATCATCATCCTAAAGAAGACATAAAATAACAATGAAAAATAGAAATTTAACATAGATAAGTAAAGATTGGGTTGCCTCCCAACAAGCACTTCTTTAATGTCAATAGCTTGACAGTGGGCTCTCATGGAGCCTCACAGATACTCAGAGCATGATGATGGCCTCCCAACACCAAACTTAGAGTTTGAATGTGGGGGCTCTGTTTGACTCTGCATTGAGAGAAGCTTGTCATGCTTTTTCTCCATGTGTGTAGAAGGAGATCCTTGAGCTTTAAACACAAGGTAGTCCTCATTCACTTGAATGACCAACTCTCCTCTGTCAACATCAATCACAGCTTTTGCTGTGGCTAGGAAGGGTCTGCCAAGGATGATGGATTCATCCCTATTCTTCCCAGTGTCCAGGATTATGAAGTCAACAGGGATGTAGAGGCCTTCAACCTTCACCAAAACATCCTCTTCAAGTCCATAAGCCTATTTCCTTAAATTGTCTGCCATCTCGAGTGAGATTCTTGCAGCTTGCACCTCAAGGATCCCTAGTTTCTCCGTTACAGAGAGTGGCATGAGGTTTACACTTGACCCCAGGTCACACAGAGCCTTCTCAAAGGTCATGGTGCCTATGGTACAAGGTATTGAGAACTTTCCAGGATCCTATTTCTTCTGAGGTAATGTCTGCCTAATTAAGTCATTCAGTTTATTGGTGAGCAAGGGGGGTTCATCCTCCCAAGTCTCATTACCAAATAACTTGGCATTTAGCTTCATGATTGCTCCAAGGTACTTAGCAACTTGCTCTTCAGTAATATCTTCATCCTCTTCAGAGGAAGAATACTCATCAGAGCTCATGAATGGCAGAAGTAGGTTCAATGGAATCTCTATGGTCTCTGTGTGAGCCTCAGATTCCCATGGTTCCTCAAAGGGGAACTTCTTTTCGTTCAGAGGACATTCCATGAGGTTTTTCTCACTGGGAATCATGTCCTCCTTACTCTCTCCAGGTTCGGCCATGTTGGTCATGGTTATGGCCTTGCACTCTCTCTTGGGATTTTCTTCTGTATTGCTTGGGAGAGTGCTAGGAGGAGTTTCAGTAACTCTCTTACTCAGCTGACCCACTTGTGCCTCCAAATTTCTAATGGAGGATCTTGTTTCATTCATGAAACTTAGTGTAGTCTTAGATAGATCAGAGACTATGGTTGCTAAGCCGGAACGAGTCTGCTCAGAGTTCTCTGTTTGTTGCTGAGAAGATGATGGAAAAGGTTTGCTATTGCTAAACCTATTTTTTCCACCATTATTGTTGTTGAAGCCTTGTTGAGGCTTCTGTTGGTCCTTCCGTGAGAGATTTGGATGATTTCTCCATGAAGGATTATAGGTGTTTCCATAGGGTTCTCCCATGCAATTCACCTTTTCCATTGCAGGGTTCTCAGGATCATAAGCTTCTTCTTCATAAGATGCTTCTTTATTACTGCCAGATGTAGCTTGCATTCCAGTCAGAATCTGAGAAATCATATTGACTTGCTGAGTCAATAATTTGTTCTTAGCCAATATGGCATTCAGATTATCAATCTCAAGAACTCCTTTCTTCTACGTTGTCCCATTGTTCACAGAATTTCTTTCTGAAGTTTACATGAACTGGTTATTTGTAACCATTTCAATGAGATCCTGGGCTTCTGTAGGCGTTTTCTTCACATGAATAGATCCGCCTGCAGAATGGTCCAATGACATCTTGGATAACTCAGATAGACCATCATAGAAGATACCTATGATGCTCCATTCTGAAAGCATGTCAGTAGGACACCTTCTGATTAATTGCTTGTATCTTTTCCAAGCTTCGTAGAGGGATTCACCTTCCTTCTGCTTGAAGGTTAGAACTTCCACTCTAAGCTTACTCATCTTTTGAGGTGGAAAGAATTTAGCTAAGAAGGCATTGACTAGCTTTTTCCAAGAGTTTAGGCTGTCTTTAGGTTGTGAGTTCAACCATATACTAGCTTTGTCTCTTACAGCAAAAGGGAAAAGCATAAGTCTGTAGACCTCGGGATCAACTCCATTGGTCTTAACAGTGTCACAGATTTGCAAAAATTCAGCTAAAAACTGATGAGGATCTTCCAATAGAAGTCCACAAAACTTACAATTCTGTTGCATCAGAGAAACTAATTGAGGCTTAAGCTCAAAGTTGTTTGCTCCAATGGCAGGAATAGAGATGCTTCTCCCATAGAAGTCGGGAGTAGGTGCAGTAAAGTCACTGATGAGCGGATAATTTATACGCTTTTTGGCATTGTTTTTAGTATGTTTTTAGTATGTTTTAGTTAGTTTTTATTATATTTTTATTAGTTTCTAAATAAAAATCACATTTCTGAACTTTACTGAGTTTGCGTATTTTTCTGTGACTTCAGGTATTTTCTGGCTGAAATTGAGGGACCTGAGCAAAAATCTGATTCAGAGGCTGAAAAAGGACTGCAGATGCTGTTAGATTTTGACCTCCCTGCATTCGAAGTGGATTTTCAGGAGCTACAAAAGCTCAATTGGCGCGCTCTCAATTGTGTTGGAAAATAGACATCTTGGGCTTTTCAGCAATATATAATAGTTCATACTTTGACCGAGATTTGATGGCCCAAACTGGCGTTCCAACTTAGCATAAAAATTCTGGCGTCAAAACGCCAGAACTGGCATAAAAGCTGGAGTTAAACGCCCAAACTGGAACAAAAGCTGGAGTTTAACTCCAAGAAAAGTCTCTACATGTGAAAGCTTCAATGCTCAGCCCAAGCACATACCAAGTGGGCCCGGAAGAAGATTTCTGCATTAATTACCTATTTCTGTAACCCTAGGCTACTAGTTTCCTATAAATAGGACCTTTTGCTATTGTATTTACATCCTTGAATCATCTTTGAATCATGTTTTGATGATTGAACCCTCTTTGGGGAGGCTGGCCATTTGGTCATGCCTGGACCTCCATTATCACTTTTGTATTTTCAATGGTGGAGTTTCTACACACCATAGATTAAGGTGTGGAGCTCTGCTATTCTTCACGAATTAATGCAAAGTACTATTGTTTTTCTATTCAATTCAAGTTTATTCTTATTCTAAGATATTCATTCGCACCCAAGAACATGATGAATGTGATGATTATGTGACACTCATCACCATTCTCGCTTATGAACGCGTGCCTGACAAACACTTCCGTTCTACATGAAAACAAGCTTGAATGTGTATCTCTTAGCCTCCATTCCGAAAGATCGGAGTCTTCGTGGTATAAGCTAGAATTATTGGCGGTTATTCCTGAGATCCGAAAAGTTTAAACCTTATCTGTGGTATTTCGAGTAGGATCTGGGAAGGGATGACTGTGACAAGCTTCAAACTCGCGAGTGTTGGGCGTAGTGACAGACGCAAAAGGATCAATGGATCCTATTCCAACATGATCGAGAACCGACAGATGATTAGCCGTACGGTGACAGCGCATTTGGACCATTTTCACTGAGAGGACGGGAGGTAGCCATTGACAATGGTGAAACCCAACATACAGCTTGCCATGAAAAGGAGTATGAATGATTGGATGAAGACAATAGGAAAGCAGAAGTTCAGGAGGAACAAAGCATCTTCATACGCTTATCTGAAATTCTCACCAATGATAAGTATCTCTATCTTATTTTATATTTTATTTATCTTTTAATTATCAATTCTCCATAACCATTTGAATCCGCCTGACTGAGATTTACAAGATGACCATAGCTTGTTTCAAGCCGACAATCTCCGTGGGATCGACCCTTACTCACGTAAGGTTTATTACTTAGACGACCCAGTACACTTGCTGGTTAGTTGTGCGGAGTTGTGATAAAGATTTGAGATTACAATTGTGCGTACCAAGTTGTTGGCGCCATTGATGATCACAATTTCGTGCACCAAGTTTTTGGTGCCGTTGCCGGGGATTGTTCGAGTTTGGACAACTGACGGTTCATCTTGTTGCTTATATTAGGTAATTTTATTTTATGTTTAAGCGTTTTGCTTTTTATTTTCGAAAAAATTTTCAAAAATACAAAAAAAAATTTCTATTCTGTTCTTCAGAGTTTTTAAGAATGAATTCTAGAGTTTCATGATGATCTGTTGAAGTCTGGCTTGCTGTGAAGCCATGTCTAATCTTTTGGACCGAGGTTTCAACTTATCATCACAAGAGCTTGATGATTTCTATCAATCTTGCTGTTGAAAGTAATGATCTGCTAAAGCTTGGCTGGCCATTGGCCATGTCTAGTGTTTTGGACCGAAGCTTTCACTGAAAGCTTGGCTGGCTAGTAAGCCATGTCTAATTCATGGACCGGAGTTTTAGACTAACATTGCATGATTCCTGGAATTCCTATTAAGAATTTTGAAATCTTTATTTTCTTCTTCCAAATAATTTTTGAAAAATCACAAAAAAAATTTATAAAATCTTAAAATAAAAAATATTTTATGTTTCTTGTTTGAGTCTAGTGTCTAATTTTAAGTTTGGTGTCAATTGCATGTCTTTATTCTTCTAATTTTTGAAAATTACATGCATTATGTTCTTCATTGATCTTCAAGTTATTCTTGATGATTTTCTTGCTCTGATCTTTAAATTCTCTTGTTTTGTGTGTTTTGTTGTTTCTCATATGCATTCTCAATTTGTTAGTGTCTCTAATATGAAAATTTCTAAGTTTGGTGTCTTGCATGCATTATTTGTTTGATCTTAGTTTTCATGATTAGTTGCATTTTGATTATTTCTCATCATTAAAAATTCAAAATTTTTTTCAAAATTATGTCTTTTCATGTTAATAATACAGAGAATTGAAGATTCAGAACATACAGTAGAGGAACTACAGAGAAAAAAACTGGGCGTTCAAAACGCCCAGTGAGGAAGGAAAACTGGCGTTTAAACGCCAGCTAAGGTACCTGGCTGGGCGTTAAACACCCAAAAAGGTAGTATTTTGGGCGTTAAACGCCAGAATGGATACCATTCTGGGCGTTTAATGCCAGGATGGCACAAGAGGTAAGATTTTGTTTTTAATTTAAATCTTTTGCAAATTTTCATAATTTTTCAAAATCAAATCTTTTTCAAATCATATCTTTTCAATCATATCTTTTCAAAATCAATTTCTTTCTATTTTCTATTTTTTTTACTATTTTCAAAAATCCTTGCTACAATTAATGATTTAATTCAAAATTTCCAAGTTGTTACTTGCCTATTAAGAAAGGATCAAATTTTAAATTCTAGAATCATATCTTTTAAATTTCTTGTTAGTCAAGTAATCAAATTTAAATTTAAAACCTTCTTTTTTTTAACTTGATTCTCAATCATATCTTCTCAATCATATCTTCTCCATCACATCTTTTTCAAAATAATTTTCAATCATATATTTTTTATTTCTAATTTCAAAGTCTTTTTCAAAATCACTTAACTACTTTCTCAACTTTAATTTTCAAAAATCATCAATCAATTTTTCAAAATTTCTTTTAATTATTTCAAAATCTTTTCAATTTGTTTTCGAAAATTCTTCCCCCTTTCTCACATTTTTCTATTTAAGAGACTAGCACTCTTCCTCAATGTGCAATTCGGACTACCTCTTTCTATAAGTTCGAATTCTCTACTCTCTACCTCCTCCTTCTATTCTTCTTTTCCTCTGACATCTCAAGGAATCTCTATACTGTAACATAGAATATTCCATACTTTCTTCTTCTCTCTCTTTCATATGAGCAGGAGTAAGGACAAAGACATTCTTGTTGAGGCTGATCCTGAATCTGAAAGGACCTTGAAGAGAAAGCTAAGAGAAGCTAAAGTACAACTCTCGGTAGAGGACCTAACAGAGCTTTTCAAACAACAAGAAGCCATGGCAGCCGAAAACAACAACAATGCCAACAATGCAAGGAAGGTGCTTGGTGACTTTACTGCACCTACTCCTGACTTCTATGGGAAAAGCATCTCAATCCCTGCCATTGGAGCAAACAACTTTGAGCTTAAGCCTCAATTAGTTTCTCTAATGTAACAGAATTTCAAGTTTCATGGACTTCCATTAGAAGATCCTCATCAGTTCTTAGCTAAATTCTTGCAAATCTGTGACACTTTTAAGACCAATGGGGTTGACCCTGAGGTCTACAAACTTATGCTCTTCCCTTTTGCTGTAAGAGACAGAGCTAGGATATGGTTGGATTCACAACCTAAGGAAAGCCTGAACTCTTGGGAAAAGCTAGTCAATGCCTTCTTGGCAAAGTTCTTTCCACCTCAAAAATTGAGTAAGATAAGACTGGAAGTCCAAATCTTCAGACAGAAGGAAGGTGAATCCCTCTATGAAGCTTGAGAAAGATACAAGAAATTGATTAGAAGGTGTCCTTCTGACATGCTTTCAGAATGGAGCATCATAGGTATCTTCTATGATGGTCTGTCTGAACTGTCCAAGATGTCATTGGATAGCTTTGCTGGAGGATCTCTTCATCTGAAGAAGACACCTGCAGAAGCTCAGGAACTCATTGAAATGGTTGCAAATAACCAATTCATGTACACTTCTGAAAGGAATCATGGGAATAATGGGACAAATCAGAAGAAAGGAGTTCTTGAGATTGATACTCTAAATGCCATATTGGCTCAGAACAAAATATTGACTCAACAACTCAATATGATTTCTCAGAGTCTGTCTGGCATGCAAGCACCAACAAGTAGTACCAAAGAAGCTTCATCTGAAGAAGAAGCTTATGATCCTGAGAATCCAGCAATGGAAGAGGTGAATTACATGGGAGAACCCTATGGAAACACCTATAACCCTTCATGGAGAAATCATCCAAATCTCTCATAGAAGGACCAACAGAGGCGTCAACAAGGCTTCAACAACAGTAATGGTGGAAGAAATAGGTTTAGTAATAGCAAACCTTTTCCATCATCTTCTCAGCAACAGACAGATAATTCTAAGCAGAGCCACTCTGACTTAGCAACTGTAGTCTCTGATCTAATTAAAACCACTCAAAGTTTCATGACTGAAATAAGATCCTCCATTAGAAATTTGGAGGCACAAGTGGGTCATCTAAGTAAGAAAATTACTGAACTCCCTCCTAGTACTCTCCCAAGCAATACAGAAGAAAATCCAAAAAGAGAGTGCAAGGCCATCAACATTACCCACTCGGCCGAACTTGGAGAGGAGGAAGAGGCAGTGATTTCCACTGAGGAAGACCTCAATGGATGTCCACTGGCTTCCAAGGAGTTCTCTAATGAGGAACCATGGGAATCTGAGGCTCATATAGAGACCATAGAGATTCCATTGAATTTCCTTCTATCATTCATGAGCTCTGATGAGTATTCTTCCTCTGAAGTGGATGAAGATGTTACTGAAGAGCAAGTTGCTAAGTACCTTGGAGCAATCATGAAGTTAAATGCCAAGTTATTTGGTAATGAGACTTGGGAGGATGAACCCCCCTTGCTCACCAAAGAACTGGATGACTTGACTAGGCAGAGATTACCTCAGAAGAGACAGGATCCTGGAAAGTTCTCAATACCTTGTACCATAGGCACCATGACCTTTGAGAAGGCTCTGTGTGACCTAAGGTCAAGCATAAACTTCATGCCTCTCTTTGTAATGGAGAAGCTAGGGATCCTTGAGGTACAAGATGCAAGAATCTCACTAGAGATGGCAGACAATTCAAGGAAACAGGCTTATGGACTTGTAGACTATGTCTCGGTAAATATTGAAGACCACTACATCCCTGTTGATTTCATAATCCTAGACACTGGGAAGTGTATGGATGAATTGGTGCACGAAATCGTGATTGTTCATTCCTTGGTAACGGCACCAAAAACTTAATACACACGTTCATAATCTTAGTCCTTTTTCACAACTTCGCACAAATAACCAGTAAGTGCACTGGGTCGTCCAAGTAATAAATCTTACGTGAGTAAGTGTCGATCCCACGGAGATTGTCGGCTTGAAGCAAGCTATGGTCATCTTGCAAATCTCAGTCAGGCGGATTCAAATGGTTATGGTGAATTGATAGTTAAAATATAATTAAAATATAAAATAGGATAGAGATACTTATGCAACTCATTGGTGAGAGTTTCAGATAAGTGTATGGAGATGCTTTTGTTCCTTCTGAACCTTTGCTTTCCTACTGCTTTTATCCAATCACTCATACTCCTTTCCATGGCAAGCTGTATGTTGGGCATCACCGTTGTCAATGGCTACATCCCGTCCTCTCAGTGAAAATGGTCCAAATGCGCTATCACCGCATGGCTAATCATCTGTTGGTTCTCGATAATGCTAGAATAGGATCCAGTGATCCTTTCACGTCTGTCACTACGCCCAGCACTCGCAAGTTTGAAGCTCGTCACAGCCATCCCTTCCCAGATCTTACTCGGAATACCACAGACAAGGTTTAGACTTTTCGGATCTCAAGAATGGCCGCCAATAATTCTAGCCTCTACCACGAAGAATCTGATCCTAAATCAGGAGGCTAAGAGATATGCATTCAAGCTTGCTTTCATGTAGAACGGAAGTGTTTGTCAGGCACGCGTTCATAAGTGAGAATGGTGATGAGCGTCACATAATCATCACATTCATCATGTTCTTGTGTGCGAATGAATATCTTAGAGAAGAAATAGGCTTGAGTTGAATAGAAAAACAATAGTACTTTGCATTAATTCATGAGGAACAGCAGAGCTCCACACCTTAATGTATGGTGTGTAGAAACTCTACCGTTGAAAATACATAAGAACAAGGTCTAGGCATCGCCGAATGGCCAGCCTCCCCAAATGGCATATGAATTCGAAAATAGGGAAAAAGACCGATCCCTGATCAAGGATGATCAAAAGATGTAAAATAAATCACTAAAAGTAGTTTTTATACTAAACTAGTAGCTAGGGTTACATAAGATAAGTAAATGATGTAGAATTCCACTTCCGGGCCCACTTGGTGTGTGCTTAGGCTGAGCATTGAGCTTTTATGTATAGAGACTCTTTTTGGAGTTCAACGCCAATTTGTAACTTGTTTCTGGTGTTTAACTCTGCTTTGTAACTTGTTTCTGGCGTTTAACGCCAGAATAGGGCAGAAAGCTGGCGTTAAACGCCAGTTTGCGTCGTCTAAACTCGGGCAAAGTATGGACTATTATATATTGCTAGAAATCCCTGGATGTCTACTTTCCAACGTAATTGAGAGCGTGCCAATTAGGTTTCTGTAGCTCCAGAAAATCTACTTCGAGTGCAGGGAGGTCAGAATCCAACAGCATCTGCAGTCCTTCTTCAGCCTCTGAATCAGATTTTTGCTCAAGTCCCTCAATTTCAGCCAGAAATTACCTAAAATCACAGAAAAATACACAAAATCCTAGTAAAGTCCAGAAATGTGATTTTTATTTAAAAACTAATAAAATTATATTAAAAACTAACTAAATCATACTAAAAACTATGTAAAACCAATGCCAAAAAGCGTATAAATTATCCGCTCATCATGAATCTATCATCCTTGGCAGACCCTTCCTAGCCACAGCAAAAGCTGTGATTGATGTTGACAGAGGAGAATTGGTCCTTCAAGTGAATGAGGACTCCCTTGTGTTTAAAGCTTAAGGATATCCCTCTGTAACCATGGAGAGGAAGCATAAAAAGCTTCTCTCAGTACATAGTCAAATAGAGCCCCCACATTCAAACTCTAAGTTTGGTGTTGGGAGGCCATCATCATGCTCTGAGTATCTGTGAGGCTCCATGAGAGCCCACTGTTAAGCTATTGACATTAAAGAAGCGCTTGTAGGGAGGCAACCCAATTTTATTATATCTATTTATTTTCCATTGTTATTTTATATTTTTTGTAGGTTAATGATCATGTGAAGTCACAAAAACAACTGAAAAAGCAAAAACAGAATGAAAAATAGTATTAAAAACAGAACACCCTGGAGGAGAAGCTTACTGGCGTTTAAACGCCAGTAAGGGTAGCAGAATGGGCGTTAAACGCCTAGTCTGGCACCATTCTTTAACGCCAGAAAGGGGCACAGAGCTGGCGTTTAACGCCAGAAATAGGCACAGAGTTGGCGTTAAACGCCAGAAAGGGGAGAAAAGCTAGCGTTAAACGCCAGAAATGGGCAGCAACCTGGCGTTTAATGCCAGGATTGGCAAGCAAGGGGCGTTTGCACGCCAACATGGTGTAGGGATGCGAAATCCTTGACACCTCAGGATCTGTGGACCCCACAGGATCCCTACCTACTTCATCTCTCTCTCTCTTCTTCACACCCTTCCATAACACTCTCCCCCAAATACCCTTCACCAATCACCTCAATACCTCTTCCCCAAAAAACCCCTCTCCTATCAAATCCTACCCTTTTCTCCATAATCTCTTCACCAATCCACATCCATCCATCATAAAACCCCACCTACCTCACCATTCAAATTCAAACCACTTTCCCTCCCAAACCCACCCATATATGGCTGAACCCTACCCCTCTCTCCACTCCTATATAAACCCATCTTCACTCCTTCATTTTCACACATCATACACACTACTTCTCCCCCTTGACCGAACCATAAAATCCCCTCTATCTCCTCCATTTTTTTCTTCTACTCTTTTCTTTCTTCTTTTGCTCGAGGACGAGCAAACCTTCTAAGTTTGGTGTGGTAAAAGCGTTGCTTTTTGTTTTTCCATAACCATTTATGGCACCAAAGGCCGGAGAAACCTCTAGAAAGAGGAAAGGAAAGGCAAAAGCTTCCACATCCGAGTCATGGGAGATGGAGAGATTCATCTCAAGGGTGCATCAAGACCACTTCTATGAAGTTGTGGCCAAGAAGAAGGTGATCCCCGAGGTCCCTTTCAAGCTCAAAAAGGGTGAATATCCAGAGATCCGATATGAGATTCGAAGAAGAGGTTGGGAAATTCTCACCAACCCCATTCAACAGGTCGGGATCTTAATGGTTCAAGAGTTCTATGCTAATGCATAGATCACCAAGAACCATGATCAAAGTGTGAATCCGGACCCTAAGAATTGGCTTACAATGGTTTGGGAGAAATGCTTAGATTTCAGTCCGGAAAATGTAAGGTTGGCATTCAACTTGCCCATGATGCAAGGAGATGCACACCCCTACACTAGAAGGGTCAACTTTGATCAAAGGTTGGACCAAGTCATCATAGACATTTGTGAAGAGGGCGCTCAATGGAAGAGAGATTCAAGAGGGAAGCTGGTTCAACTAAGAAGGCATGATCTCAAGCCTGTGGCTAGGGGATGGTTGGAGTTCATCCAACGCTCAATCATTCCCACTAGCAACCGGTCTGAAGTTACTATAGACCGGGCTATCATGATCCATAGCATCATGATTAGAGAGGAAGTAGAAGTTCATGAGGTCATATCCCTAGAACTCTACAAGGTGGCGGACAAGTCCTCTACTTTGGCAAG
Organism: Arachis hypogaea; assembly: GCF_003086295.3. NCBI lineage: Eukaryota > Viridiplantae > Streptophyta > Magnoliopsida > Fabales > Fabaceae > Arachis > Arachis hypogaea. The sequence continues at coordinate 58,934,895 of NC_092050.1, forward strand.
GTTAGCCTTCCCTCACCTCATTTGTCACCTCTATAATTCAGCTGGAATTGACATAGAGGAAGACATCCTCATTGATGAGGACAAGCCCATCATTAAGAAAAGGATAGAGCAAACAAGAGATCCCACTCATGGGCAAGAGCATGAGGAAATTCCTCATCATGAAATCCCTGAGATGCCTCAAGGGATGCACTTTCCTCCACAAAATTATTGGGAGCAAATTAACACCTCCCTAGGAGAATTGAGTTCCAATATGGGACAACTAAGGGTGGAGCACCAAGAGCATTCTATCCTCCTCCATAAAATTGGAGAAGACCAAAGAGTCATGAGGGAGGAGCAACAAAGACAAAGAAAAGACATTGAGGAGCTCAAACACTCCATAAGATCTTCAAGAGGAAGAACAAGCCGCCATCACTAAGGTGGACCCGTTCTTTAATTTCCTTGTTCTTTATTTTTCTGTTTTTCATTTATTATGCTTTATGTTTTATTTATGTTTGTGTCTTTATTACATGATCATTAGTGTCTTAATGTCTATGCCTTAAAGCTATGAATGTCCTATGAATCCATCACCTTTCTTAAAAGAAAAATGTTTTTAATTGCAAAAGAAAAAGAAGAACATGAGTTTTGAATTTTAAAACAGATTGATTATTTTGATGTGGTGGCAATACTTTTTGTCTTTCTGAATGAATGCTTGAACAGTGCATATTTTTGAATTTGTTGTTTATGAATGTTAAAATTGTTGGCTCTTGAAAGAATAATGGAAAAGGAGAAATATTATTTGATAATCTGAAAAATCATAAAATTGATTCTTGAAGCAAGAAAAAGCAGTGAAAAGCTTGCAGAAAAAAATATATATGCAAAAAAAAAATAGAAAAAGAAAGAAAAGGAAAAAGCAAGCAAAAAAAGCCAATAGCCCTTTAAACCAAAAGTCAAGGGTGAAATAAAAAGGATCCAAGGCTTTGAGCATCAGTGGATAGGAGGGCCCACAGCAATAAAATCATGGCCTAAGCAGCTGAACCAAGCTGTCCCTAACCATGTGCTTGTGGCGTGAAGGTGTCAAGTGAAAACTTGAGAATGAGCGGCTAAAGTCGTGGTCCAAAGCAAAAAGAGTGTGCTTAAGAGCTCTGGACACCTCTAATTGGGGACTCTATAAAAGCTAAGTCACAATCTGAAAAGGTTCACCCAGTTATGTGTCTGTGGCATTTATGTATCCGGTGATAATATTGGAAAACAAAATGCTTAGGGTCACGACCAAGACTCATAAAGTAACTGTGTTCAAGAATCAACATACTGAACTAGGAGAATCAATAACACTATCTGAATTCTGAGTTCCTATAGATGCCAATCATTCTGAACTTCAACGGATAAAGTGAGATGCCAAAACTGTTCGAAAGCAAAAAGCTAATAGCCCCGCTCATCTAATTAAGACTGATCTTCATAGATGTTTTTGGAATTCATTGTATATTCTCTTCTTTTTATCCTACTTTGTTTTTGGTTGCTTGGGGACAAGCAACAATTTAAGTTTGGTGTTGTGATGAGTGGATAATTTATACGCTTTTTGGCATTATTTTTAGTATGTTTTTAGTATGTTTTAGTTAATTTTTATTATATTTTTATTAGTTTCTAAATAAAAATTACATTTCTGGATTTTATTATGAGTTTGTGTATTTTTCTGTGATTTCAGGTATTTTCTAGCTAAAATTGAGGGACCTGAGCAAAAATCTGATTCAGAGGCTGAAAAAGGACTGCAGATGCTGTTGGATTCTGACCTCCCTGCACTCGAAGTGGATTTTCTGGAGATACAAAAGCTCAATTGGCGCGTTCTCAATTGCGTTCGAAAGTAGACATCCTGAGCTTTCTAGCAATATATAATAGTTCATATTTTACCCGAGATTTGATGGCCCAAACTGGCGTTTCAGCTCAGCATAAAAATTTTGGCGTCAAAACGCCAGAACTGGCATAAAAGCTGGAGTTAAACGCCCAAACTGGAACAAAAGCTGGCGTTTAACTTCAAGAAAAGTCTCTACATGTGAAAGCTTCAATGCTCAGCCCAAGCACACACCAAGTGGGCCCGGAAGAAGATTTCTGCATTAATTACCTATTTTTGTAACCCTAGGCTACTAGTTTCCTATAAATAGGACCTTTTGCTATTGTATTTACATCCTTGAATCATCTTTGAATCATGTTTTGATGATTGAACCCTCTTTGGGGAGGCTGGCCATTCGGCCATGCCTGGACCTCCATTATCACTTTTGTATTTTCAACGGTGGAGTTTCTACACACCATAGATTAAGGTGTGGAGCTCTGCTGTTCTTCACGAATTAATACAAAGTACTATTGTTTTTCTATTCAATTCAATCTTATTCTTATTCTAAGATATTCATTCGCACCCAATAACATGATGAATGTGATGATTATATGACACTCATCACCATTCTCGCTTATAAACGCGTGCCTGACAAACACTTCCGTTCTACATGAAAACAAGCTTGAATCTGTATCTTTTAGCCTCCATTCCAAAAGATCGGAGTCTTCGTGGTATAAGCTAGAATTATTGGCGGTCATTCCTGAGATCCAGAAAGTTTAAACCTTGTCTGTGGTATTCCGAGTAGGATCTGGGAAGGGATGACTGTGACGAGCTTCAAACTCGCGAGTGTTGGGCGTAGCGACAGATGCAAAAAGATCAATGGATCCTATTCCAACATGATCGAGAACCGACAGATGATTAGCTGTGCGGTGACAGTGCATTTGGACCATTTTCACTGAGAAGACAGGAGGTAGCCATTGACAACGGTGAAACTTAACATACAGCTTTCCATGGAAAGGAGTATGAATGATTGGATGAAGACAATAGGAAAGCAGAAGTTCAGGAGGAACAAAGCATCTTCATACGCTTATCTGAAATTCTCATTAATGAATTACATAAGTATCTCTATCTTATTTTATATTTTATTCATCTTTTAATTATCAATTCCCCATAACCATTTGAATCCGCCTGACTGAGATTTACAAGATGACCATCACTTGCTTCAACCCGACAATCTCTGTGGGATCGACCTTTACTCACGTAAGGTTTATTACTTGGACGACCCAGTACACTTGCTGGTTAGTTGTGCGGAGTTGTGATAAAGAGTTGAGATTACAATTGTGCATACCAAGTTGTTGGCGCCATTGATGATCACAATTTCGTGCACCAAGTTTTTGGCGCCGTTGCCGGGGATTGTTCGAGTTTGGACAACTGATGGTTCATCTTGTTGCTTAGATTACGTAATTTTATTTTATGTTTAAGCTTTTTACTTTTTATTTTCGAAAAAATTTTCCATAATACAAAAAAAATTTTCCTATTATGTTCTTCAGAGTTTTTAAGAATGACTTCTAAAGTTTCTTGATGATCTGTTGAAGTCTGGCTGGCTGTGAAGCCATGTCTAATCTTTTGGACCGAGATTTCAACTTATCATCACAAGAGCTTGATGATTTCTATCAATCTTGCTGTTGAAAGTAATGATCTGCTAAAGCTTGGCTGGCCATTGGCCATGTCTAGTGTTTTGGACCGGAGCTTTCACTGAAAGCTTGGCTGGCTAGTAAGCCATGTCTAATTCCTGGACTGGAGTTTTAGACTAACATTGCATGATTCCTGGAATTCTTATTAAGAATTTTGAAATCTTTATTTTCTTCTTCCAAATAATTTCAAAAAATCACAAAAAAAAATTTATAAAATCTTAAAATAAAAATTATTTTATGTTTCTTGCACTAGTCACCAAGCACCTTCTTTGCATTGTTGGCATTGTTGTTATTTTCAGCTGCCATGTCTTCTTCTTTTTCGAAAATTTTTGTTAGATTTTCTCCAGAGAGTTGTGTTTTAGCTTCTCTTAGCTTCCTCTTCAAGGTCCTTTCAGGTTCAGGATCAGCTTCAACAAGAATACCTTTGTCCTTGTTCCTGCTCATATGAAAGAGAGGAGAACAAGAAATTATGGAATCCTCTATGTCACAGTATAGAGATTCCTTGAGGTGTCAGAGAAAAATAGGAATAGAGGGATGAGGTAGATAGAGAAGAATTCGAACATATAAAGAAGGAGAAAGTCCGAATTGCTAATAGAGGAGAAATGTTAGTCCTTAAATAGAAGGAGGTGAGAAGGGGGAAAAATTTTCGAAAACAAATAAAAAATTTAAAATAATTAAAAGGAATTTTGAAAAAGTGGTTGATGGTTTTCGAAAATTAAAAGTGAGAAAGTGGTTAAGTGATTTTGAAAAAGATTTTGAAATTAGCAATCAAAAAGATATGATTGAAAATTATTTTGAAAAAGATGTGATTGAGAGGATATGATTGAGAAACAATTTAAAAAATATTTGATTTTTAAAATAAATGACTTGGCTAACAAGAAATTTAAAAGATATGATTCAAATATTGAACCTTTCTTAACAAGAAAGTAACAAATTTGAAATTTTTGAATCAAATCATTAATTGTTTGCAAGGGTTTTCGAAAATAGTGAGAGAAAAATGGAAAAGATTTGATTTTGAAAAAGATATGACTGAAAAAGATATGATTTGAAAAAGATTTGATTTTGAAAAATTATGAAAATTTGAAAAAGATTTGAATTAAAAAAACTAACTTACCTCCCTTGTGTTGTCCTGGCGTTAAACGCCAGAATGGATACCATTCTGGCGTTTAACGCCCAAATTACTACCCTTTTGGGCGTTTAACGCCCAGCCAGGTACCCTGGCTGGCGTTTACACGCCAGATTTTCTTCCTCATTGGGCGTTTTGAACGCCCAGCTTTTTCTGTGTAATTCCTCTGCTTTGATGTTCTGAATCTTCATTTTCCTGTTTTATTGACTTGAAAAGATATATTTTTGAATTTTTGAATTTTTAATGATAAGAGAGAAAAACAAAAAAATAAGATAGAACATGAAAAATCAAGATCAAAACAGATAATGCGTGCAAGAACATCTTGAATGTAAAGATGAACATCAAGAACACTTTGAAGAACATGATGAACATCAAGAATATATTTTTGAAGATTTTCAAGAAAACAGAGACACGCAGGACACCAAACTTAGAAGTTGACACTAGACTCAAACAAGAAACACAAAATCTTTTTGGTTTTTATGATTTTATTAAATTTTTTTGTATTTTTCGAAAATTATTTGGAAAAAGAAAATAAGAAATTCAAAATTCTTAATGAGAATTCCAGGAATCATGCAATGTTAGTCTAAAACTCTGGTCCAGGAATTAGACATGGTTTACTAGCAATGGCGGATCCAAAAATCTTATAAAGAGGGGCCGGAAATAAAAAAAATTAAAAGTACTATATTAAAACTGAAAGTTTTAATAAAAAAATATTTATATATTTTAATATTATTTTAAACTAAAATTGATTTTAAAAAATTCATTTATATCAAAATTTTTTTATAAAATTTTAATTTTTATCTTTATTATAAAAGATATAACATAAATAATATAAATTTGTTTCTCTAATACTTTTAATAAATATATTTAAAATAAATTAATGAATATAATATATAAGATATATTCATATTAATAAATAATTTACTTAATATATTTTGATTTTAATATTATAAAAAAATTTAATCTAATTTATTTTTATGTATATATTTTCTTATTACATTCAATTAAAAATTATTATAAAAACTAAAGTATTTTTATATAATAATAGATAGAAGAATTACAAAAAAAAATTGAATTTTTATCCTTATTATAAAAGATATAACATAAATAATATAAATTTATTTTTCTAATACTTTTAATATATGTATTTAAAATAAATTAATGAATATAATATATAAAATATATTCATATTGATAAATAATTCATTTAATATATTTTAATTTTAATATTATAAAATAAAATTTAATCTAATTTATTTTTATGTATATATTTTCTTATTACATTCAATTAGAAATTATTATAAAAACCAAAGTATTTTTATATAATAGATAGATAGAAGAATTACAAAAAAAAATGAAAGAACAAAAGAAAATAAATTTAAAATGCATGACATGGGATTTGAACCCATGCTTTAAAGTATAAAATGCCTTCCTATAACCATTCAACTAGAAAGTATGTTGTTAAAATTTTTTAACATTATATAAAATATATTTTAAGTTTTGAAAATTTAGGGGGGCCATGGCCATGCTGGTCTCCCCTAAATCCGCCTCTGCTTACTAGCTAGCTAAGCTTTCAGTGAAAGCTTTGGTCCAAAACACTAGACATGGCCAATGGCCAGCCAAGCTTTAGCAGATCATTACATTCAACAGCAAGATTGGTAGAAATCAACAAGCTCTTGTGATGATAAGTTGAAACCTCGATCCAAAAGATTAGACATGGCTTCACAGCCAGCCAGACTTCAACAGATCATCATGAAACTCTAGAATTCATTCTTAAAAATTCTGAAGAGCAAAATAAATTTTATATATTTTGTTATTTTTTTCAAAAATAAAAAAAATAAAGTTACCCAATTTGAGCAACAAGATGAACCGTCAGTTGTCGAAACTCAAACAATCCCTGGCAATGACGCCAAAATCTTGGTGCACGAAATTACAATCACACTTTTGCAATTCCGCACAACTAACCAGCAAGTGCACTGGGTCGTCCAAGTAATACCTTACGTGAGTAAGGATCCCACGGAGATTGTCGGCTTGAAGCAAGCTATGGTCATCTTGTAAATCTCAGTCAGGCGGATTCAAATGGTTATGGAGTGTAGATAATTAAAAGATAAATAAAACATAAAATAAGATAGGGATACTTATGCAATTCATTGGTGGGAATTTCAGATAAGCGTATGGAGATGCTTTGTTGCTCCTGAACTTCTGATTTCCTATTGCCTTCATCCAATCATTCATACTCCTTTCCATGACAAGCTGTATGTTGGGAGATCACCGTTGTCAATGGCTACTGTCCGTCCTCTCAGTGAAAATGGTCCGGCTACGGGTTACGTAGGGCTAATCATCTATCGGTTTTCACTTGTGTTGGAATAAGATCCAATTATCCTTTTGCGCACTGTCACTGCGCCCAACAGTCATGAGTTTGAAGCTCGTCACGGTCATCCCATCCCAGATCTTACTCGGAATACGACAGACAAGGTTTAGATTTTTCGGATCTCAAGAATGCTACCAATTGATTCTAGCTTATACCATGAAGACTCTGATTTTACGGAATTGAAAGGCTCTGTTGTCAGGAGAGGCAATCATGCGTCATGAATCAGGAACCCAAGAGATACACACTCAAGCTCTCGCAGATAGAACAGAGGTGGTTGTTAGGCACGCGTTCATAAGGGAGGATGATGATGAGTGTCACGGATCATCACATCCATCAGGTTAAAGTACGAGTGAATATCTTAGAACAAGAATAAGCATGAATTGAATAGAAGAACAATAGTACTTTACATTGATTCATGAGGAACAGCAGAGCTCCACACCTTAATCTATGATGTGTAGAAACTCCACCGTTGAAAATACAAAAGTGATGAAGGTCCAGGCATGGCTGAATGGCCAGCCCCCAAAACATGATCAAGAGATCAAAAGTGATCCAAAGATAGTCTCAAAAATGATCTAAAGATAAAAATACAATAGTAAAAGGTCCTTTTATAATGAACTAGTAGCCTAGGGTTTACAGAAATAAGTAAATGATGCAGAAATTGACTTCCGGGGCCCACTTGGTGTGTGCTTAGGTTGAGCATTGAAGCTTTCACGTGCATAGGCTATTCTTGGAGTTAAACGCCAACTTTGGTGCCAGTTTGGGCGTTTAACTCCAATTTTGGTACCAGTTTGGGCATTTTATGCCGGAATTCCTTGAGCTGACTTTGGACGCCAGTTTAGGCCATCAAATCTCGGGCAAAGTATGGACTATTATACATTGCTAGAAAACCCAAGATGTCTACTTTCCAAGAAAATTGAGAGCGCACTGATTGGGCTTTTGTAGCTCCAGAAAATCCACTTCGAGTGTAGGGAGGTCAGAATCCAACAGCATCTGCAGTCCTTTTTCAGCCTCTGAATCAGATTTTTGCTCAGGTCCCTCAATTTCAGCCAGAAAATACCTGAAATCATAGAAAAACACACAAACTCATAGTAAAGTCCAGAAATGTGATTTTTATTTAAAAACTAATAATTATATACTAAAAATCAACTAAATCATACTAAAAACTACCTAAAAACAGTGCCAAAAAGCGTATAAATTATCTGCTCATCAGCAGTATTTCTAACGGCTTCCACTAGGATAGCCATTTTTTCTCTTAACTCCGCAAACTTCTTTTCATCCTCCTCGTGTCGCCTTAGGATATGAGATGCAAGATCTCTCAATTCCTGTGTGGGGGCTTCATCGGGAGGTGATGGTGGAAGAGAAGGTTCATTGTTTGGGAGGGAAGGTTCATAATCAGAAGTTGGTTCATCTTGGTAAGGGTACGGAGGTTGTGTATATTGAGGTGGTTCTTGAGAGTAATTGTGTTGGAATGGTGGTGGTTCCATGTGTGGTTCATATGGTTCATAAGGTGGTTGGTCTGATGGATAAGGATTAGGGTCATAATGAGGTGTTTGGTGGTAGGGGGCTTGTGAGTAAGGTGGTTCAAAACCATGTTGAGGGGGTGGTTCATAGGCATGTGGTGGTGGTTGTTGACAATCACAATAAGGATCACCACATCCATTAGATTGATATGCATTAGGATTAGAATTATACCCATAAGAAACCGGAGGAGGTTGTTGCCAAGAAGGATGATCAATCCTTTGAGGCTCCTCCCATCTTTGATTGTTCCCAAATCCTTGAGGCATGTTGTCATTATAGTTCCCATTTCCTACAACATAATTTGAGCCAAACTCATAGCCAAGGTGAGGATGAGAATTCATAATAGCAAATAAAAACAAAAGCTACAAAAAATAAGCAACAAAGTCCTAAAGCTAACAAAAACTAACAAATAAACAAAAAGCAAAAATATTCACAATATTCACAATAGCCAATAACATAACACCATTACAACTCCTCGGCAACGGCGCCATTAATTTGATAGAGAGGATTTATACCGATTCGGAATTCTACAAAATAATTTCGTTGTTAGTATAGTCCAAACCGATAGTCAATCCTCAAATCAAATTAAATTTGGTTTTGTCACATGTACAAACCCCAATGAAAATTAATCGAAGTATTTAGACTCCGGGTTGTCTCACAAGGAATTGCAATGAAGTGCTCAATTATTGGCTATGAAGGATAATAGGGGTTTGATTGATAAGAGGGGCAATAAAATAAATGACAAGAAAAGTAAAGAGAGCAATTAAAGAAAGCAATTAATAAAGAGAGACATTCATGGCAAAGATTGAGAATGTAGGTTTTCTATCCTAGTCATACAATGATTAATTCATCTTATTTAGTCAACTCCAACAAATGGAAGAAGGTATCATGTTATCTTCACATAGGGAGAATGTCAAACAAGACTAATCAATCATATTACAATAATAAACAAGAATTTATCTCATTATGTCATCCCCGAAGATGGAAGAAGGTATCACATTATCTTCACACTCGAAGAAAATCTAACAAGACTAGCTAATCTCAATCCAAAGGTCCTAATCAACTCACTAATTGGATTAGCAAGAGATTAGAGTTAATGGAAACAATACTGGCTAACAACTCCAGATCACCAACATGAGTTGGATTTTTATGACTCAAGATTGCCTAATTACTCTTTCCAAGCCAAGAATGCTCAAAGTCTACTCCAAAGCCCAACCAAGCATTTTTGTCAAATACTTGGTGGATAATAAAGAAAGGCATAATAAATGTGCAAGAATAATAAATCTACCAACTACCAATTGCAAGAAAAGTAAATCAACAACTCAAATCATCAATAAAAGAAACATCAAAATTAAATTTCATCAATTGTAAACAAGATCCAACATGATTGTTCATAAACATAAAAGAGACATAAAAGTAAAATTGACAAGAGAACTAAGAAGAATAGAGTAGTAGAAATAAGAAATTGGAAAGGAAACAAGATGAAATCAAGAAATCATGCCTAGATCTAAGATGGATTAACCTAACCTAACCTAATTCTAGAGAGAAGAGGGAGCTTCTAGAGAGAATAGGGAGCTTCTCTCTCTAGAAACTAACCTACATGATGCCAAAAACTCAAAACAACTGCTCCCCCCTTTCCCAAGCTCGAATTCTGCATGAAATAGCATTAGAAATGAGTTGGGTTGGGCCCAAAGTGCTTCAAAAATCGCCCCCAGCGATTTCATCTTTAGTGGGCCACGAGAAGCATCGGCGCGCACACGTACATGGCACGTGCGTGCCCCTATACGTGAAGTAAAATATGGAAAATTTTATATCATTTCGAAACCCCAGATGTTAGCTTTCCAACGCAACTAGAACCGCCTTATTTGAACCTCTGTAGCTCAAGTTATGGTCGATTGAGTGTCAGGAGGTCAGGCTTGACAGCTTTACGATTCCTTCATTTCTTCATGAGTTCTCCCACTTGCATGCTTTTCTCCTCACTTCTTCCACCCAATACTTGCCTTATGAACCTGAAATCACTCAATAAACATATCAAGGCATTGAATGGAATTAAAGTGAATTAAAATCACCCCTTTTAGGGCCTAAAAAGCATGTTTTCACATTTAAGCACAAATCAAGGGAGAATTGCAAAACCATGCTATTTCATTGAATAAATGTGAGAAAAGGTGATAAAATCCCCCAAATTAAGCACAAGATAAACCACAAAATTGGGGTTTATCAGTGAAGACCAAACTTAGTTCCTTGCCAATGTTTCTTATACAACCAGTCAACCACATATATATGAAACTTTTTGCCTTTGCTGAAGGTCACAAAACTAAAACTAGAAAACAAACAATGGCTAAGTAGTTTCTTGATTGCTTGGAGCTAGCAACTAATTATGCAAAAGGTGAAAATGTGTTTTCAAATGAGATTTTTGGTGGAACACCAAACTTAGCATCCTTCATTCTCCCTTAAATTGTTTTGGTGTGCAACACCAAACTTAGCTCCTTGCAATACAGATAAAACTACTGGTGCACGAAATTGTGATCTCTAGTAATGGCTTCAAGAACTTGGTGCTCTAATCTCAATTCATAATTTGTCACAACTTCGATACAACTAACCAGCAAGTGCACTGGGTCGTCCAAGTAATAAACCTTACGTGAGTAAGGGTCGATCCCACGGAAATTGTTGGTATGAAGCAAGCTATGGTCACCTTGTAAATCTCAGTCAGGCGGATATAAAATAGTTATGGAGTTTTCGAAAATAATACTAATTAAACAGAAAATAAGGATAGAAACACTTATGTAATTCATTGGTGAGAATTTCAGATAAGCGTATAGAGATGCTTTCGTTCCTCTGAACCTCTACTTTCCTGCTGTCTTCATCCAATCAGTCTTACTCCTTTCCATGGCTCGCTTTATGCAAGGGCATCACCGTTGTCAGTGGTTACATCCCCTCCTCTTGTGAAAATGCTCCAAATGCTCTGTCACAGCACGGCTAATCATCTGAGGTTCCCGATCATGCTGGAATAGGATTCACCCTCCTTTTGCGTCAGTCACTACGCCCAGCAATCGCGAGTTTGAAGCTCGTCACAGTCATTCAATCCCAGAATCCTACTCAAAATACCACAGACAAGGTTTAGACTTTCCGAATTCTCATGAATGCCGCCATCAATCTAGCTTACACCACGAAGATTCTGATTAAGAGATCTAAGAGATAATCATTCAATCGAAGGTAGAACGGAAGTGGTTGTCAGGCACGCGTTCATGGGGAATGATGATGATTGTCACGTTCATCACATTCAGGTTGAAGTGCGAATGAATATCTTAGAAGCGGAATAAGTTGAATTGAATAGAAAACAGTAGTACTTTGCATTAATCTTTGAGGAACAGCAGAGCTCCACACCTTAATCTATGGAGTGTAGAAACTCTACCATTGAAAATACATAAGTGAAAGGTCCAGGCATGGCCGAATGGCCAGCTCCTCTGATCTAAGAATCAGGCGTCCAAATATGATCAAAAGATGTTCAAAGATGTTCAAAGATCTCTAATACAATAGTAAAAAGTCCTATTTATAATAAACTAGCTACTAGGGTTTACAGAAGTAAGTAATTGATGCATAAATCCACTTCCGGGGCCCACTTGGTATGTGCTTGGGCTGAGCTTGAATGTTCCACGTGCAGAGGCTCTTTCTGGAGTTGAACGCCAGGTTGTAACGTATTTCTGGCGTTCAACTCTGGTTTGTGACTTGTTTCTGGCGTTTAACTCCAGACAGCAGCGTAGAACTGGCGTTCAACACCCTTTTGCGTTGTCTAAACACGTTCAAAGTATGGACTATTATACATTTCTGGAAAGCTATAGATGTCTACTTTCCAACGCAATTGGAAGCACGCCATTTTAAGTTCTGTAGCTCCATAAAATCCACTTTGAGTGCAGGGAGGTCAGAATCCAACAGCATCAGCAGTCCTTCTTCTACCTCTGAATCTGATTTTTGCTCAAGTCCCTCAATTTCAGCCAGAAAATACCTGAAATCACAGAAAAACACACAAACTCATAGTAAAGTCCAGAAATGTGAATTTAACATAAAAACTAATGAAAACATCCCTAAAAGTAACTAGTTTCTACTAAAAACATACTAAAAACAGTGCCAAAAAGCGTATAAATTATCCGCTCATCACAACACCAAACTTAAATTGTTGCTTGTCCCCAAGCAACTGAAAATCAAATAGGATAAAAAGAAGAGAATATACTATAAATTCCAAACTATCAATGAAACATAGCTCCAATTAAATGAGCGGGACTTATAGCTTTTTGCCTCTTGAATAGTTTTGGCATCTCACTTTATCCATTGAGGTTCAGAATGATTGGCATCTATAGGAACTCAGAGTTCAGATAGTGTTATTGATTCTCCTAGTTTAGTATGATGATTCTTGAACACAGCTATTTTATGAGTCTTGGCCGTGGCCCTAAGCACTTTGTTTTCCAGTATTACCACCGGATACATAAATGCCACAGACACATAATTGGGTGAACCTTTTCAGATTGTGACTCAACTTTGCTAAAGTCCCCAATTAGAGGTGTCCAGGGTTCTTAAGCACACTCTTTTTTTGCTTTGGACCTTGACTTTAACCGCTCAGTCTCAAGTTTTCACTTAACACCTACACGCCACAAGCACATGGTTAGGGACAGCTTGGTTTAGCCGCTTAGACCAGGATTTTATTCCTTTAGGCCCTCCTATCCACTGATGCTCAAAGCCTTGGGATCCTTTTTATTTGCCCTTGCCCTTTGGTTTTAAGGGTTATTGGCTTTTTGCTCTTGCCTCTTGGTTTTAAGAGCTTTTGGCTTTTTCTGCTTACTTTCCCTTTTTCTTTCCATTTATTTTTTTTTCTCGCCTATTTTTGTTTTTTCTGCAAGCTTTGTTCTTTGCTGCTTTTTCTTGCTTCAAGAATCATTTTCATGATTTTTCAGATTATCAAATAACATGTCTCCTTATCATCATTCTTTCAAGAGCCAACATATTTAACATTCTTAAACAACAACTTCAAAATACATATGCACTGTTCAAGCATTCATTCAGAAAACAAGAAGCATTGTCACCACATCAATATAATTAAACTAAGTTCAAGGATAAATTCGAAACTCATGTACTTCTTGTTCTTTTGAATTAAAACAGTTTTCATTTAAGAGAGGTGATGGATTCATAGGACATTCATAACTTTAAGACAAAGTTACTAAATACTAATGATCATGTAATGAAGACACAAACATAGATAAGCACTTATCATAGAAAACGAAAAACAGAGAATGTAAGAACAAGGAATGAGTCCACCTTAGTGATGGTGGCGTTTCCTTCTTGAGGAACCAATGATGTCCTTGAGCTCTTCTATGTCTCTTCCTTGTCTTTGTTGCTCCTCCCTCATTGCTTTTTGATCTTCTCTAATTTCATGAAGGATGATGGAGTGCTCTTGATGTTCCACCCTTAATTGTCCCATGTTGGAACTTAATTCTCCTAGGGAGGTGTTGATTTGTTCCCAATAGTTTTGTGGAGGAAAGTGCATCCCTTGAGGAATCTCAGGGATTTCTTGATGATGAGCTTCTCTATGCTCTCTTGATTGCTCCATCTTTTTCTTAGTGATGGGCTTGTCCTCTTCAATAAGGATATCTCCCTCTATGTCAATCCCAGCCGAATTGCATAGGTGGCAAATGAGGTGGGGAAAGGCTAACCTTGCCATAGTGGAGGACTTGTCAGCCACCTTGTAGAGTTCTTGAGGTATAATCTCATGAACTTCCACCTCTTCTCCAATCATGATGCTATGGATCATGATGGCCCGGTCTATAGTAACTTCAGACCGGTTGCTAGTGGGAATGATTGAGCATTGAATGAACTCCAACCATCCTCTAGCTACAAGCTTAAGGTCCAGTCTTCTTAGTTGAACCAGTTTGCCTTTTGAGTCAATCTTCCATTGAGCTCCTTCTACACATATGTCCATAAGGACTTGGTCCAACCTTTGATCAAAGTTGACTCTCCTTGTGTAGGGGCGTGCGTTCTCTTCCATGTTTGGCAAGTTGAACGCCAACCTCACATTTTCTGGACTAAAATCTAAGTATTTTCCCCGAACCATGGTGATATAATTCTTTGGGTTTGGGTTCTTACTTTGATCATGGTTCCTAGTGATCCATGCATTGGCATAGAACTCTTGAACCATTAGGATGCCGACTTGTTGGATGGGGTTTGTTAGAACTTTCCAACCTCTTCTTTGGATTTCATGTCGGATCTCCGGATACTCATTCTTCTTGAGTTTAAAAGGGACCTCGGGGATCACCTTCTTCTTAGCCACAACATCATAGAAATGGTCTTGATGAGCTTTGGAGATGAACCTTTCCATCTCCCATGACTCGGAGGTGGAAGCTTTTGTCTTCCCTTTCCCTTTTCTAGAGGATTCTCCGGTCTTAGGTGCCATCAATGGTAATGAAAAAACAAAAAGCTTATGCTTTTACCACGCCAAACTTAGAATTTTGCTCGCCCTCGAGCAAGAGAAGAAAGAATAGATGAAGAAGAAGAAGAAGAAAATATGGAGAGGAGGGGGGAGGTGTGTTTCGGCCAAGAAGAGAAAAGAGGGTTGTGTTGTGTGAAAATGAGGAAGAATGGAGGGTTATATATAGGGAAGGGAGGGGGGGTAAGTCCGGCCATTTAGGGTGGGTTTGGGTGGAAAATTGATTTTGAATTTTGAAGGTAGGTGGAGTTTATGAGGTGGGTTTATGGGGAAGAGTGGATGGATGTGAGTGGTGAAGAGGTGATAGGGAAGAGAGATTGAGGTGATTGGTGAAGGGTTTTGGGGAAGAGTGTTTATGGGATTGTGTGAAAGAGGGGTGAGAAGAAGTGAGTGGAGGTAGGTGGGGATCCTGTGGGGTCCACAGATCCTGAGGTGATCCTGTGGGGTCCACAGATCTTGAGGTGTTCAAGGATTTACAACCTTGCACCAAATTAGGCATGTAAAATGCCCTTGCACACAACTCTGGGCGTTCAGCGCCAAATTGGTGCTTGTTCTGGGCGTTGAACGCCCATTTGTTGCCCATTTCTGGCGTTGAACGCCAGAACCATGCTTGTTCTGGGCGTTCAGCGCCAGCTCTTCTCCAGGGTGCATTTCTGGCGTTCAAACGCCCAGATGCTGCCCATTTCTGGCGTTCAGCGCCAGAACCATGCTCTGTTCTGGCGTTGAACGCCCAAAACATGCTTCTTACTGGCGTTTAAACGCCAATAAGGTCTTCCTCCAGGGTGTGATTTTTCTTCTGCTGTTTTTGATTCCGTTTTCAATTTTTATATTTATTTTGTGACTGATGACAAGTCATCTTAGCCTAGTTTCACTAGCCTTTTTCTTTTGTTTTCAATTGAATTATGCACTTTCTTGAGCTACAAGTAAGCTAATTTGGGTAAATTCTCATGCTTCCTTTGATTGAATCGACCATGTATGAATTCATGCTATTTCATGAGGTTTTATGCTATAATTGTCACATATTATGATAAAATGAATATCTCATGATTTTAAGCATAGCTTTGATGTGTTTGGTTGATTAATGATAGGTGAAGAAAGCTTGGAGAAAGGTTGAAGCAAGAAGGAATGGCTAGGAGTAAAGAGAGGACAATGGAATAAGTGAAAATGAACCAGGAAGCAAAAAGTTGGACCAAAAGTTAGCCTCAAACTTTTGCACAAACTTTTGGGTGAAAAGTTAGCCCCAACGTTAGCCCCTAACTTTTGGGCTAACGTTGGCACATGAAAGTTACTCCCTGGGCACCAAAAGTTTGCGCCAACGTTAGCCCCTAACTTTGTGGCTAACGTTGGCATGAGAAAAACACTCCCTGGGCACCAAAAGTTTGCGCCAACGTTAGCCCCTAACTTTATGGCTAACGTTGGCATGAGAAAAACACCCCCTGGCCACCAAAAGTTTGCGCCAACGTTAGCCTCTAACTTTTGGGCTAACGTTGGCACATGAAAAACACAAAGGGGGAGCAAAAGTTTGCGCCAACGTTAGCCCCTAACTTTTGGGCTAACGTTGGCGCCATAAGTGCACTAAGGAAGGCCAACGTTGGAGCAAAAGTTAGACCCCTAACTTTTGCACCAACGTGGGTATCAGCAAAACATGGGGGCTGATATGAAAAGTTGGACCAAAAGTTTGCCTCAAACTTTTGCTCAAACTATTACTCAAACTTTTGCAAAACTCCAACCCGGTTCACTTGGTTCACTTTGGATCCTCTCCAAACTCCAAGAGCAATCAACCAAGGCCTCTCTCAACCCAATTCCACCAAGAGCAAAGGCCCAACTCAAGGCTTGAAGATCATTTGAAGAAAGTGTATAAATAGGATAGAATTCAAGTTCTTAAGGGAGCTTTCCTTTTTGGAGTTTTCATAATAGTTTTCGGAGAGCTTTGGATATTGAGTGATCTTTAATTTCTTAGTTTCGGGGAAGGAGAATTCCACTCTCTTCCTCTTAGTTTTATTGCTTTCAATTTCAATTGAAATTGTCTTGGATCTTGGGTTGGAGAATTGAAGGAATTCTGTTTCAATCTCATCCGAAGATCTCTCTGTTTCTTCTACTGCTTATTGAATTTAATTTCTGTTAATTGTTCTTCATCTACTTTCTTTGCAATTTACAATTCCTTTGCAATTGTTCTTGTTGGATCTAGGAAGGCATTGAGATCTAGACTTGGTTATCTAGTCTCTTGGGTCCTGAGATCTGGATTCCCCATTTCCCATTCCCTGTTTACTGTTTTCATGCTTATTTACAATTCTGTTTTTAGATCCGGTTCAATCCAAGTGTTCTTTTACTTCTCTGTTGGTTGCAATTTACTTTCCCTCGTTTAATTTCTGCAAATCCAACTCCCAATTCCCTTTACAATTCAAGCTATTTACATTTCTTGCACTTTAAGATTCTGCAATTTACATTTCTTGCGTTCTAAGTTTCTGCCATTTAATTTCTTGTTCTTTAAGATTCAGCATTTAAATTCCTGTTCTCTTTAATTTCATGTCAATTACCCATTCCCTTTACTTTCCATGCAATTTAAATTCTGCAAATCACAAATCACTCAACCAAATCTTGATTCGCTTGACTAAATCAACCACTAAACTAAAATTGCTCAATCCTTCAATCCCTGTGGGATCGACCTCACTCCCGTGAGTTATTATTACTTGATGCGACCCGGTGCACTTGCCGGTTAGTTTTGGGTGTTTTGGAGAAATTCGTTTTTCCGCTAAAATATCCCATCAGTGACTCCACATGATCATGTACCTACAAAGACATGTAACTAATAAAAATATAATTAAATAAATAAAAAATTGGGTTGCCTCCCAACAAGCGCTTCTTTAATGTCAATAGCTTGACAATGGGCTCTCATGGAGCCTCACAGATTTACAGAGCTTTGTTGAGACCTCCCAACACCAAACTTAAAGTTTGGATATGGGGGTTTGACACCAAACTTAGAGTTTGGTTGTGGCCTCCCAACACCAAACTTAGAGTTTGACTGTGGGGGCTTTGTTTGACTCTGCTTTGAGAGAAGCTTTTTATGCTTCCTCTCCATGGATGCAGAGAGAGATCCTTGAGTTGTAAACACAAGGTTGTCCTTATTTAGTTGAAGGATCAATTCTCCTCTGTCCACATCAATCATAGCTCTTGCTGTGGCTAGGAAGGGTCTTCCAAGGATGATGAATTCATCCTCATCCTTCCCAGTATCTAAGACTATGAAATCAGCAGGGATGTAAAGGCCTTCAACCTTTACTAACACGTCCTCTACTTGTCCATAAGCCTGTTTTCTTGAATTGTCTGCCATCTCTAATGAGATTTTAGTGGCTTGTACCCCAAAGATTCCCAGTTTCTCTATTACAGAGAGGGGCATGAGGTTTATTCCTGAACCAAGGTCACACAGAGCCTTAAAGATCATGGTACCTATGGTACAAGGTATTAAGAACTTTTCAGGATCCTATTTCTTCTGAGGCAATGTCAGTTGATCCAGATCACTTAGTTCATTGGTGAACAAGGGAGGTTCATCTTCCCAAGTTTCAATACCAAATAATTTGGCATTCAGCTTCATGATTGCACCAAGGAACTTGGCAGTTTGCTCTTCAGTAACATCCTCATTCTCTTCAGAAGAGGAATACTCATCAGAGCTCATGAATGGCATAAGGAGGTTCAATGGAATCTCTATGGTCTCTAGATGAGTCTCAGATTCCTTTGGTTCCTCAGAGGGAAACTCCTTATTGATCACTGGACGTCCCAGGAGGTCTTCCTCCTTGGGATTCACGTCCTCTCCTTCCCTTACAGGTTCGGCCATGGTGGTTATGTCAATGGCCTTGCACTCTCCTTTTGGATTTTCTTCTGTATTGCTTGGGAGAGTACTAGGAGGGATTTCAGTGATCCTTTTACTCAGCTGGCCCACTTGTGCTTCCAAATTTCTAATGGAAGACCTTGTTTCATTCATGAAACTTACAGTGGCCTTGGACAGATCAGAGACTAAGTTTGCTAAATTAGAGGTGTTTTGTCCAGAGTTCACTGTCTGTTGCTGAGTGGATGATGGAAAAGGATTGCTATTGCTAAACCTGTATCTTCCACCATTATTAAAGCCTTGTTGAGGCTTTTGATCCTTCCATGAGAGATTTGGATGATTTTTCCATGATGGATTATAGGTGTTTCCATAAGGTTCACCTAAGTAATTCACCTCTGCTATTGCAGGGTTCTCAGGATCATAAGCTTCTTCTTCAGAAGATGCCTCTTGAGTACTGTTGGATGCAGCTTGCATTCCATTCAGACTTTGAGAAATCATATTGACTTGCTGCGTCAATATTTTGTTCTGAGCCAATATGGCATTCAGAGTATCAATTTCAAGAACTCCCTTCTTCATAGGCATCCCATTATTCACAGGATTCCTCTCAGAAGTGTACATGAACTGGTTATTAGCAACCATGTCAATGAGTTCTTGAGCTTCTGCAGGCGTTTTCTTTAGGTGAATGGATCCACCTGCAGAAGTATCCAATGACATCTTTGATAGCTTAGATAAACCATCATAGAATATATCCAGGATGGTCCATTCTGAAAGCATGTCAGAAGAACACTTTTTGGTCAGCTGCTTGTATCTTTCCCAAGCTTCATAGAGGGATTCACCTTCTTTCTGTCTGAAGGTTTAAACATCCACTCTAAGCTTGCTTAGCTTTTGAGGAGGAAAGAACTTGGCTAAGAAAGCCGTGACCAGCTTGTCCCAAGAGTTCAGGCTATCTCTGGGTTGAGAATCTAACCACACTCTAGCTCTGTCTCTTATAGAAAAAGGGAAAAACATGAGTCTGTAGACTTCAGGATCTACTCCATTAGTCTTAACAGTATCACATATCTGCAAGAATTCAGTTAGGAACTGAAAAGGATCTTCAGATGGAAGTCCATTAAACTTGCAGTTCTGTTGCATCAGAGAAACTAGCTGAGGTTTCAGCTCAAAGTTGTTTGCTCCAATGGCAGGAATGGAGATGCTTCTTCCATGTAAATTGGAATTAGGTGTAGTAAAGTCACCAAGCATTCTCCTTGCATTATTATTATTTTTGGCTGCCATCTCCTCTTTCTGTTTGAAAATTTCTGAAAGGTTCTCTCTGGATTGTTGTAATTTAGCTTCTCTTAGTTTTCTCTTCAGAGTCCTTTCAGGTTCTGGATCTGCTTCAACAAGAATATTCTTGTCCTTGCTCCTGCTCATATGAAAAAGAGGGAACAAAAAAATAATAATAATAGGAATCCTTTTTACCACAGTATAGAGGTCCCTGTGTGAGTAGAAGAAAAGAAGAAGAAAAAATTCGAACACAGATGGAAGAGGGGGTTCGAATTTGGGTGAGATGAAGTGTTAATAGATGAATAAATAAATAGAAGGAGATAAGAGAGAGAGAATTTTCAAAAATAATTTTTGAAAAAGAGTTAGTGATTTTCGAAAATTGTTTTTGAAAAAGGTTAGTAATTTTCGAAAATTAAAATCAAAAATTAAAATAATTAGTTAATTAAAAAGAAATTTTGAAAAAGAGGGAAGATATTTTCGAAAATTAGAGAGAGAGAGAGAGAGAGAGTTAGTTAGGTAGTTTTGAAAAAGATAAGAAACAAACAAAAGTTAGTTAGTTGAAACAAATTTTGAAAAGATAAGAAGTTAGGAAGTTAGAAAAGATATTTTGAAATCAAATTTTTGAAAAAGATAAGATAAGAAGATATTTTTGAAAAGATATGATTGAAATTAGTTTTTGAAAAAGATTTTATTTTTAAAATCACAATTAATGACTTGATTCACAAGAAATCACAAGATATGATAGTAGAACTTAAAGTTTGAATCTTTCTTAACAAGCAAGTAACAAACTTGAAATTTTTGAATCAAAACATTAATTGATGATGTTATTTTCGAAAATATGGAGATAAAGATAAGAAAAAGATTTTTGAAAAATATTTTTATAATTTTCGAAAATAACTAAGAAAAATGAAAAAGATTTGATTTTTGAAAAAGATTTTGAAAAAGATAAGATTTTTAAATTGAAAATTTGATTTGACTCATAAAAACAACTAGATTTTAAAAATTTTTGAAAAAGTCAAATCAAATTTTCGAAATTTTAAGAGAGAAAAAGGGAAAGATATTTTTTTGAATTTTTATGATGAGAGAGAAAAACACTAAAAATGCTCAATGCATGGAAATTATGGATCAAAGTATGTGATGAATGCAAGAACACTATGAATGTCAAGATGAACACCAATAACACTTTGAATGTCATGATGAACATCAAGACTTATTTTTGAAAAAAAAAATTTTTTTATGCAAAGAAAACATGCAAGACACCAAACTTAGAAATCTTTCATGTTTAGACACTATGAATGCAAAAATGCACATGAAAAACAAGAAAAGATGCAAAACAAGAAAACATCAAGATCAAACAAGAAGACTTACCAAGAACAACTTGAAGATCATGAAGAACACATGCATGAATGCAATTTTCGAAAAATGCAATATGAATATGCAATTGACACCAAACTTATAACATGACACATGACTCAAACAAGAAACACAAAAAATATTTTTGATTTTTATGATTTTTTTAATTTTTTTTTGTATTTTCTTTTAATTTTTTTTTCGAGAATCATTTTGAAAAAGAAAAATAAGGATTCCAAAATTTTTAATATCAATTCCAGGAATCTTATGCTCTTTAGTCTAAAGCTCCAATCAAAGGGTCAGGCATGGCTTGATAGCCAGCCAAGCTTTAGTATGTAACTCAGACATGACACGCCTAACATGCCCTACAGCCATCCAGGCTTCAACATGCTGCATGAAACACTAGAATTCATTCTTAAAAATTCTGAAGAAAAATATTTTTTTAAAACATTTATTTTTAAAAATTTTTTCGAAAACAAGGGAGAAATTTTTGAAAGAATTTTTTTTTTGAAAAGTTTTTGAAAAGAAAACGAAAAGAAAGTTACCTAATCTGAGCAACAAGATGAACCATCAGTTGTCCAAACTCGAACAATCCCAGGCAACGGCGCTAAAAACTTGGTGCACGAAATTGTGATCTCTAGTAATGGCTCCAAGAACTTGGTGCTCTAATCTCAATTCATAATTTGTCACAACTTCGATACAACTAACCAGCAAGTGCACTGGGTCGTCCAAGTAATAAACCTTACATGAGTAAGGGTCGATCACACGGAGATTGTTGGTATGAAGCAAGCTATGGTCACCTTGTAAATCTCAGTCAGGCAGATATAAAATAGTTATGGAGTTTTCGAAAATAATACTAATTAAACAGAAAATAAGGATAGAAACACTTATGTAATTCATTGGTGAGAATTTCAGATAAGCGTATAGAGATGCTTTCGTTCCTCTGAACCTCTACTTTCCTGCTGTCTTCATCCAATCAGTCTTACTCCATTCCATGGCTCGCTTTATGCAAGGGCATCACCGTTGTCAGTGGTTACATCCCCTCCTCTTGTGAAAATGCTCCAAATGCTCTGTCACAGCACGGCTAATCATCTGAGGTTCCTGATCATGCTGGAATAGGATTCACCCTCCTTTTGCGTCTGTCACTACGCCCAGCAATCGCGAGTTTGAAGCTCGTCACGGTCATTCAATCCCAAAATCCTACTCGGAATACCACAGACAAGGTTTAGACTTTCCGGATTCTCATGAATGCCGCCATCAATCTAGCTTACACCACGAAGATTCTGATTAAGAGATCTAAGAGATAATCATTCAATCGAAGGTAGAACGGAAGTGGTTGTCAGGCACGCGTTCATGGGGAATGATGATGATTGTCACGTTCATCACATTCAGGTTGAAGTGCGAATGAATATCTTAGAAGCGGAATAAGTTGAATTGAATAGAAAACAGTAGTACTTTGCATTAATCTTTGAGGAACAGCAAAGCTCCACACCTTAATCTATGGAGTGTAGAAACTCTACCGTTGAAAATACATAAGTGAAAGGTCCAGGCATGGCCGAATGGCCAGCCCCTCTGATCTAAGAACCAGGCATCCAAAGATGATCAAAAGATGTTCAAAGATGTTCAAAGATCTCTAATATAATAGTAAAAAGTCCTATTTATAATAAACTAGCTACTAGGGTTTACAGAAGTAAGTAATTGATGCATAAATCCACTTCTGGGGCCCACTTGGTGTGTGCTTGGGCTGAGCTTGAATGTTCCACGTGCAGAGGCTCTTTCTGGAGTTGAACGCCAGGTTGTAACGTATTTCTGGCGTTCAACTCTGGTTTGTGACTTGTTTCTGGCGTTTAACTCCAGACTACAGCGTAGAACTTGCGTTCAACGCCCTTTTATGTCATCTAAACTCGTTCAAAATATGGACTATTATATATTGCTGGAAAGCCCTGGATGTCTACTTTCCAACGCAATTGGAAGCACGCCATTTTGAGTTTTAAAGCTCCAGAAAATCCACTTTGAGTGCAGGGAGGTCAGAATCCAACAGCATCAGCAGTCCTTCTTCTACCTCTGAATCTGATTTTTGCTCAAGTCCCTCAATTTCAGCCAGAAAATACCTGAAATCACAGAAAAATACACAAACTCATAGTAAAGTCCATAAATGTGAATTTAACATAAAAACTAATGAAAACATCCCTAAAAGTAACTAGATTCTACTAAAAACATACTAAAAGCAGTGCCAAAAAGCGTATAAATTATCCGCTCATCAACTACTCAACCCTTTTTTTTTATTGAAAAAGCTATGAAAAGAGATTATCTTAGGTTGGGTTGCCTCCCAACAAGCTCTCTTTTATTGTCACTAGCTTGACATCCTTCATTCTTTGATCATGGAAGCTGAAAATCATGTTACCTTAGATTTTCTCCTCTCACTGTGAGCTTCCTTTCCTCTATCTCCTCTTGTGGAATTTCTCTGTGGTGTTTTTCCTGAATAATGGCTTCTTTTTCTATAGCCTTTTCACTTTCCTCTATGATTTCTTTCTACTTCTCCCACTTTGTAACTTTTTCGTTGTCTTTTGGGTTATCTTCAGTGGCTCTAGGGAAGTATTTGCTCTCTTCTTACTCAGTTCTGAAAAGTGTTCAGCTATTTGCCCCATTTGTCTTTCAAAGTTTCTGAATGCTACTTCTTGGTTCTTGACTGCCAGGGTTTGATTTTCTATGATTTTCTCCATTATTTTCTCTAGGTTAGAGATTCTTTGAGAGCATGGAGTTGGTCGAGGTTGTGTGAAATGAGCTGGTTGATGGAAGTTGTTTTAGGAGAATTGTGAACTGTGATAGGGTTGGAAGTATGTGTATTGTGGTAGTGTGTAATGGGTGTTGTTAATAGGGGTGTGGTTGTGCTTGTTTGTGATGCTGGGGATGTTATAATTGAGGTTCATTGGTCTTTGATTTTGGAGCTCACCCCACCTGGATCATTCTTCTCAGCTGATTCTTGAATCCCCTCAGAAATAATTTCGTTCATATTGATGCCTCCACCCTTTACTAAGCAGTGTACCATAGTAGCTCGAGTAACGTTGACCTCAGAATTGTTTGCAGCTGGGAGGATAGATCTCCTCACAAGTTCAAACCATCCCTTGGCTTCCGGGATGAGGTCTCCTCTCCTGATGAACTGAGGTCTTCTATCTGAATACCTTTCCCAGTCAGATCCTATAACACACATATCATTCATAATTTCTTTAAGTTCATCATTGTCGGGGCCGTTACTTATTCTCACGTGATAACTGGGCTCATCAAAATGTGGTGATTTCAGCTGAAGAACCCTTGTTATGGCATTGGAGTTGAAGTCTACCTCTGTTCCTCTCACGTAACTTTTGAAGGTGGGGGCCTTGGTTTTGTCTTCTCTGACCACATTTGCATAGAATTCTTTGATGAGGTTTGCATTTATCTTTGCTTCTGGGTTCGTGAGCCTTTGCCAACCCCTTTGTTCAATCTTCTCTCGAATCTGTGGGCATTCATCTTCGTTGAATTGGAATGTTAACTCACGCAATATCTTCTTAAGCTTTATCCGTTCAAATTCACATTCATGGAATGCAGTTTTAAACTTTCCTTCACAAAAGGGCTGCTCTCAACCGGTTCCTTTCTCTTTTGCCTCTTGGAGCTTAATGATGCCATGAATGATTTTTGAAAAGTGAAGGTGTTGAGGTGAGTGATGAGTGGTGGAATTCGGTTGGGTTTGGATAGGGTGTAGCTTGGAGAGTTGTACTTCGAGAGTGAGAAGTTTGAAGAAATGGTTGCTGGAATGTGAAGGGAAATACGGACTAGGGATCACTTATATAGGAAAGTGATGAGTGAATGAAGGGTGTGGATTGATGGGGTGGTTGTGTGATGGACAGATGGGGTTTTGCATGGGATGAGCACAAGGATCATCAACTTTATGATGGGGTTGGTTCAGTTTCCAAGCTTGCTCTCCTTCCAATGTTGCATGGCAACAATTTCCAATGCGATTCCCCTGGAGACACATGTACAGTCCTCTCCTTTTGTGGTAGCCGAACCCTTCAATTGTCCCATTAATCCTCCTACAAAATAAAAGAAAAAATAAAATTGTGGGAAGTGGCGATAAACTTTAAAAGACAAGAAAGAGTAACTACTTTTTAAAATTTTTGTTGTCAACTACTAAGTGCTATTCACAAATACAAACCAACTGACTAATTAAATTTCCATGTATGCAACCTTGGTGACACCAAACTTAGTTTCTGGCAATGTGGTGTAAGATGATTTGTTCAAGGTGCTAAGAGTGACATGCTATGAGCTGCATTCATGTCATCTTAGTGTGCCTTGAACACCAAACTTGTTCTTCACTATATGTTGCATAAAAGGATTTATTCAAGGATATGTCAAAGTTGAATTGCGATCCATGAACCTTGCTTTATTAACTACTTTAAAAGCATGTAAAACATGGGTTGCCTTCCATGAAGCGCTTCTTTAGCGTCACTAGCTTGACGTTCTTCCTTTGTCAGGGTGGTTGGTAATGCTTCAAATCTTCCCCCCTTGCAGTAAACCTGTCTCCATTGGCTTCATCAATGATCTCTACATGTTCTAAGGAGAGAACTTTTTTGATGGTGAAAACCTTAGGTAACTGAGATGGGATGGTGGGGAGATGAGGTGGGATATCTAGGAAGTATGCTGAGATCACTTTATCCCTTGGAGAGAAATCTTCTGTAGGGATCTTTTTGTTCCTCCATCTCCTTGGTATCTTCTTCTTTGTTTCTCTTGCTGTTATCCTGCTCTTTGTGGTCTTTTTTCCTAGGGGAATTTTGTTGCTGGTCCCATATGATTCTGGTGGTTTTGGCTCCACTTGAGTTTCCTTTAGCTGTGACATCTGCTGATTATTTTGTTCATCACCCAAAGGAATTCCTGAGTGTACAGCTTGTGCCTCAATGCTTGTTTCTCCCACCATTGCTCTATCATGCTCTGTCCTTAGTTCCTTGCCTTCTTGACTTGCTTCTTGTGAAGGTTTGAAGACATTGAAGGTGAGTTATTCATCATGTACCCTCAGTATCAGCTCTCCTCACTCCACATCTATGAGCGCTCTAGCTGTAGCTAAGAATGGTCTTCCCAATATGATTGGGTGAAGATAACTTTCTTCCATTTCCAGTATGACAAAGTCTGTGGGAAGGAAGTAGTTCCCAACCTTCACCAGCATGTTTTCAACCACTCCTATTGCTTGTTTTTGAGTTTTGTCTGCCAACCTGATGACTACGTCTGTGGGCATCAGCTCATTGATTTGCAGCCTCTTCATAAGGGATAAAGGCATTAAGTTGATGCTGGCTCCCAGATCACAGAGTCCTTTATCAAACATTGTTTCTCCTATGGCACAGGGGATGTGAAAAATCCCTGGGTCCTTCCTTTTTGTAGGCAGCTCTGGTTGAATGAGAGCACTGCACTCCTTATTCATCACTATGGTTTGTCCTCCCTTGAGTGAGCTTTTTCTGGTCAGCAGCTCCTTCATGTACCTAATGTATGAGGGCATTTGTTAGAGGGCCTTGATGAATGGTATGGTTATATGGAGAGATGCAAATATGTCAAGAAACCTTGAGTATATTCTATTCTCTACACCACCATTGAGTAATTGGGGAAAAGGTGCATAGAGTCTCAGCAGCTCCTTCTGTGTAATTGTGGTTTCTTGATAATTCTCTTCCTGCTTTCCTGCTGATGTATCTTCAGGTTGTTCTGATGGTTTGTTTGGCTCTTCCTCAGTCTCCTTATCACTTATAGTAACCATCTTACAATCTTCCCATCTGACTTTCTTTGCTTCACCTCTCGGATTTTTCTCTGTGTCACTTGGGAAGCTATCGGTAAGTTTGGGAATCTTCTCAGATAGGTATCCCACTTGAATTTCCAGCCTCTTGATGGTTTTTCCCTGATTCTTGATATTGGCTCGCACCTCCTTTTTGAACACCTTGTTATCTTGAATCTCCTTGCATATGCCTTCAAGTAGAGTCTCAATCCTTGATAGTCTTTCTTCTGATAATGGAGAGTTGAGATTGGAAGGATGAGAAGGGCCATTTTGACTTTGGTATGGATGTTGAGAAGTGTTATTGGGTGGGTGTTGGTATGACCTCTGTGTGGAGTGTTGGTGAATTGCATTGTTGTTGGGGTTGTGGCGTCTCTGATCTTGGCCTTGGTCTTGTTGATTTCCCCACCCAAAGTTTGGGTGGTTTCTCCAACCAGAATTATATGTTTTGGAGTATGGGTCATGGTTTTGCCTAGGTGAACTCCCAATGTAGTTGGCTTGTTCCTGATCACCCTCTGCTTCTTCATTCACTCCTTCTTGGGTTGCTGCTGAAGTGGTGATTGCTGCTACTTGATTCCTCTCCATCTTCTTGGTGAGGTCAGCTAATTGCTTGGTAATCATCTTGTTTTGAGCTAGCAGTGTATCCACATTATTCAGCTCCATCACTCCTCTAGTATTGCCTCTTTCAGAAGCATAGAAGTAGTCATTCTCTGCTACAATCTCAATGACATCTATGGCTTCTTCAATGGTCTTTTTCTTGTTTAGAGATCCCCCGGATGAGTGGTCTACTGCCTTCTTTAATTCATACGAAAGGCCTTCATAGAAGATGTGCAACTGCACCCATTCATTGAACATATCTGGCGGGCATCTTCTTGTCAAGTCTTTAAACCTCTCCCATGCTTCACATAGAGTCTCACCATCTTGCTGCCTGAATGTTTGTACCTCAGCTCTCAACCTGTTGATCCGTTGAGGAGGATAGAATCTTGCCAAGAACTTGTTCACCACATCTTCCCAGGTTGCTAAACTCTCCTTTGGAAAGGATTCCAGCCATTTAGATGCTTTGTCCTTGAGTGAGAAGGGAAACAGAAGTAGTCTATAGGTGTCAGGATGAACACCATTAGACTTTACAGTGTCACATATCCTCAGGAAGGTGGTTAGATGTTGATTAGGGTCTTCTTGGACACTTCCTCCGAATGAACAATTGTTCTGAACAAGGGTGATGAGCTGTGGCTTTAGTTCAAAGTTGTTGGCATGTATGGTTGGCCTTTGTATGCTACTTCCACAGTTTTCTGGGTTTGGGTTGATGTAGGAACCCAGAACTCTTCTCTCTTGTCCAGCCTGATGCGCTGGACCTTCTCTGCCATGGTTGTGAGCCTCTTCTTCATGATGGTTCTCCATATTCTCCTCCATGTCTGGTTCAAAGTACTCTTCCTCTTCCTCAGCACCAACTACTCTCTTTCCTCTTGCTTCACTCCTTAATCTAAGGAAGATCCTCTCAGGTTCAGAATCAAAGAAAGTTGAAGCCCCGCTTCTTCTACCTGTCATACAACCAACAAAGCAAAAGCAAGAGAGATAGATACAGACAGTAATTTCTACAGTAATGCTGTTAGTGTGAGTGATGCAATATATCAAACAGTTAGTGGGTTAGTGACTGAATTGCAAACAACTAAGAAAATGGGTAGGGGAAAGGGAAGAAAATAGCTAAACAGAAAGTAAATTACTCAAATGAACTTAAATAAAACAAAATAAAAAAAACAAATGCTCAATCTAGTTATCTACCAATTTAATCATTGTTGATACAAAATCAATCCCCGGCAACGGTGCCATAAACTTGATGCACGGAAACTTGTCTCTCAACAAATTTCCTTCGGCAAGTATACCGAATTGTCGTCAAGTAAAAACTCACAGTAGAGTGAGGTCGAATCCCACAGGGATTGATTGGTCAAGCAACTTTAATTGGAAGAATGTTCTAGTTGAGCTAAGCAGAAAGTGAGTTGAGAATTGTAGGAAATTAAATGGCGGGAAAGTAAATAGCAGAAAATAAATGACGGGAAGTAAATTGCAGAATCTTAAATGGGGAAGGGGAGTTTAGCATGAAAGTAAATGGCAATAAGTAAAGAGAATGGGTAAGATCAGAAATGGGGAATTCATTGGGCTTAGGAGATGTTGCATTCTTCCTCAATCAATGCATTCATTGATCTCCTTGGCAATCTTAAGTGATTGAATTCCAATTCCTTGGTAATTCAATCTCTCAAATCAGATCAATAGCCAATTCCTTGGTCTAATTGCTCATGAGAAAAGATGAAGTGTGGTCACTGATTATACCACATGTATTTCCAAATCAAAGTATTGGAAGAATTATATGTCACCATATCCGCCCAAACCCTAACTTGGTCCAACATGAGAAAGCATTTCTAGCATGATCTCTTCATTCCTTTTCCAAGGTTCAGAAGAGATCCAAGCATGAATAGCTTCTTTTCCAAGATAACTACTCAATTGGATGAAGATTGATAGCTTTCTAGTAAAATCAAGAGAAAAGAAAGAAGAAGAATAATGAAAACTGTTATTGATCCATCAAATTACAACAGAGCTCCCTAACCCAATGAAAGGGGTTTAGTTGTTCATAGCTCTGGGAATGGAAAGCAAAGATGGAGAGTACATTTTGAAAGTTAAACTAGAAGTACAGAGAAAGTAAAATACAGAGAGTAATTCTAATAAGGCCCAAAAGCCCCCTTCTCTAGTTCAAAGCTACTCCTATATATACTACTCTTCTGATCTTCTAGTTGATTCTTCAAGTCTTGGATGTGGGCCTTTGGATCTTGAGTTGAAGCAGTTATCTTCTTCAGTGGGCTCAGCTTTACTTGCAGAGAAAGTGTGAAGTAGGCAGGGACTTTAGCTTAGGGCGTTAGTGGTGTTAACGTTAAGTGAAAATGTGGGGTTGAGAACGTTAGTGACAATCACCTTTTTCACTAACGTTTCTAACCCAAAGTGGTCCACGTTAACTTCAACATTAGTGGCACTAACGTGACTACTAACGTTGACCCTTGGCCCTTCGCAAACGTTACTGGGGTTTACCTTTTTCAATAACGTTGAGAGTACCCCTTTCTCCCTACGTTAGAGTTCACGTTAGAATAGTTAACGTGGCCTTTAACGTAGGCTTGCCAAATCTTCGAGAGCGTTAGTGACACTTACCTTTGTCACTAATGCTTCAGAACGCCCCTACTTCCCATGTTAGAGTTCACGTTAACTAAGTTAACGTGACTTCTAATGTGGTATTGATAGCCATCTCCAACGTTAGTGACAAAGGTGAGTGTCACTAACGTTGGCTCATCATCCCTCTTCTCCATGTTAGCTTCCACATTAATGTTATTAACGTGGCAACTAACGTGGCTCATAGTGGCTCAATCCAACGTTAGTGACAAAGGTGAGTGTCACTAACGTTGGTGATTCTTGCTCCCTCCACGTTAGAGTCCACGTTAACTAGGTTAACGTGGCTTTTAACGTAGCCAATATGAGCTTAGTCCAACGTTAGTGACAAAGGTGAGTGTCACTAACGTTGGCATCATCTTCTTCTTCCACGTTAGAGCTCACGTTAACTAAGTTAACGTGGCTCTTAACGTGGCCAATTGCCCCTTTTGGAACGTTAGTGGCACTTACTTTTACCCCTAACGTTGGAGTTCTACTTCTCTTCCACGTTAGCTTCCACATTAACATAGTTAACGTGGCAACTAACGTGGGCTATGATGTCTCACGAAGGCGTTATTGGCAATCACTTTTCTCATTAACGTTGTAAGCTAGTCTTCATTCCACGTTAGTGGTCACGTTAGCTAGACTAACGTGGCTGCTAACGTGGTTCTTCCTTGCTTTCTTTATCCTGAAATCAAGCAATAAAGTGCATCAAAGCTCTGATACAAGTTATGAGACTTGCATCATTCAATTTGTCCTTTAATTCATGCATAATTCTCATGAAATCATGTAAAATTCACAATGTTTGCTTGAATCAAGATGTAAGTGATTATTTACCCAAAACTTGCTTATTTCCTAAGAAAATGCATGAAACTACCTTAAAACCATAAAGAAAAGGTCAGTGAAACTGGCCAAAATGCCCTAGCATCAGCTACTTCCCGTCCTCTCAGTGAAAATGTTCCAAATGCGCTGTCACCGCACGGCTAATCATTTGTCGGTTCTCGATCATGTTGGAATAGGATCCATTGATCCTTTTGCGTCTGTCACACGCCCAACAATCGCGAGTTTGAAGCTCGTCACAGTCATCCCTTCCCAGATCCTACTCGGAATACCACAGACAAGGTTTAGACTTTTCGGATCTCAAGAATGACCGCCAATAATTCTAGCCTATACCACGAAGGTTCCAATCTTAGATTAGAAACCCAGGAGATACGCATTCAAGCCATTGCTTATAGAACAGAGGTGGTTGTCAAGCACATGTTCATAGGTGAGAATGATTATGAGTGTCACGGATCATCACATTCATCAAGTTGAAGAACGAATGAATATCATAGAGAAGAAGTAGGCGTGAATTGAATAGAAGAATAATAGTAATTGTATTAATTCATGAAGAACAGCAGAGCTCCACACCTTAATCTATGGTGTGTAGAAACTCCACCGTTGAAAATACATAAGAACAAGGTCTAGGCATGGCTGAATGGCCAGCCTCCCAAAGAGGGTTCAATCATCAAAACATGATTCAAAGATATGAAAATACAATAGTAAAAGGTCCTATTTATAGAGAACTAGTAGCCTATGGTTTACAGAAATAAGTAATTAATACAGAAATATTCTTCCGGGCCCACTTGGTGTGTGCTTGGGCTGAGCATTGAAGCTTCCATGTGTAGAGACTTTTCTTGGAGTTAAACACCAGCTTTTGTGCCAGTTTGGGTGTTTAACTCCAGCTTTTGTGCCAATTTTGGCGTTTTGACGCCAGAATTCTTAAGCTGACTTGGAACGCCTGTTTGGGCCATCAAATCTCGGGAAAAGTATGGACTATTATATATTGCTGGAAATCCCAGAATGTCTACTTTCCAACACAATTAAGAGCGCGCCGATTGGGCTTCTGTAGCTCCAGAAAATTCACTTCGAGTGCAGGGAGGTCAGAATCCAACAGCATCTGCAGTCCTTTTTCAGCCTCTAAATCAGATTTTTGCTCAGGTCCCTCAATTTCAGCATGAAAATACCTAAAATCATTGAAAAATACACAAACTCATAGTAAAGTCCAGAAATGTGATTTTTATTTAAAAACTAATAAAAACATAATAAAAACTAACTAAAATATATTAAAAATATACTAAAAACAATGCCAAAAAGCGTATAAATTATCCGCTCATCACAACACGAAACTTAAATTGTTGCTTGTCCCCAAGCAACTAAAAGTCAAATAAGATAAAAAGAAGATAATATACAATGAATTCCAAAAACATCTATGAAGATCAGTCTTAATTAGATGAGCGGGGCTTTTAGCTTTTTGCTTCTGAACAGTTTTGGCATCTCACTTTATCCTTTGAAGTTCAGAATGATTGGCATCTATAGGAACTCAGAATTCAAATAGTGTTATTAATTCTCCTAGTTAAGTATGTTGATTCTTGAACACAGCTACTTTATGAGTCTTGGCTGTGACCCAAAGCATTTTGTTTTCCAGTATTACCACTGGATACATAAATGCCACAGACATATAACTGGGTGAACCTTTTCAGATTGTGACTCAGCTTTGCTAGAGTCCCCAATTAGAGGTGTCCAGAGCTCTTAAGCACACTCTTTTTGCTTTTGGACCACGACTTTAACCGCTTAGTCTCAAGTTTTCACTTGACACCTTCACGCGACAAGCACATGGTTAGGGACAATTTGGTTTAGCCGCTTAGACCAAGATTTTATTCCTGTGGGCCCTCCTATCCACTGATGCTCAAAGCCTTGGATCCTTTTTATTTTACCCTTGCCTTTTGGTTTTAAGGGCTATTGGCTTTTTCTGCTTGCTTTTTCTTTCTTTTTTTTTTTCATTTTTTTCGCACATATATTTTTTTTGCAAGCTTTTCACTGCTTTTTCTTGCTTCAAGAATCAATTTTATGATTTTTCAGATCATCAAATAACATTTCTCCTTTTTCCATCATTCTTTCAAGAGCCAACAGTTTTAGCATTCATAAACAAAAAATTTAAAAAAATATGCACTGTTCAAGCATTCATTGAGAAAGACAAAAGTATTGCCACCACATCAAAATAACTAAACTGTTTTAAAATACGAAATTCATGCACTTCTTTTTCTTTTTCAATTAAAAATATTTGCCATTTAAGAAAGGTGATGGACTCATTTTCAGAGCTTTAAGTCATAGACACTTAGACACTAGTGATCATGTAATAAAGACACAAACATAAATAAACATGAAGCATAAAAATTCGAAAAACAGGAAATAAAGAACAAGGAAATTAAAGAACGGGTCCACCTTAGTGATGGCGACTTGTTCTTCCTCTTGAAGATCTTATGGAGTGCTTGAGCTCCTCAATGTCTCTTCCTTGCCTTTGTTGCTCCTCTCTCATAAGTCATAACTCTTTGGTCTTCTCTAATTTCATGGAGGAGGATGGAATGCTCTTGGTGCTCCACCCTTAGTTGTCCCATATTGGAACTCAATTCTCCTAGGGAGGTGTTGATTTGTTCCCAATAGTTTTGTGGAGGAAAATGCATCCCTTGAGGCATCTCAGGGATTTCATGATGAGGATTTTCCTCATGCTCTTGTCCATGAGTGGGATCTCTTGTTTGCTCCATCCTTTTCTTAGTGATGGGCTTGTCCTCATCAATGAGGATGTCTTCCTCTATGTCAATTCCAGCCGAATTGAAAAGGTGACAGATGAGATGAGGGAAGGCTAACCTTGCCAAAGTAGAGGACTTGTCCGCCACCTTGTAAAGTTCTTGGGATATAACCTCATGAACTTCTACTTCCTCTCTAATCATGATGCTATGGATCATGATAGCCCAGTCTATAGTAACTTCAGACCGGTTGCTAGTGGGAATGATTGAGCGTTGGATGAACTCCAACCATCCCCTAGCCACGGGTTTGAGGTCATGCCTTCTTAGTTGAACCGGCTTTCCTCTTGAATCTCTTTTCCATTGAGCGCCCTCTTCACAAATGTCTATGAGGATTTGGTCCAACCTTTGATCAAAGTTGACCCTTCTAGTGTAGGGGTGTGCATCTCCGGACTAAAATCTAAGCATTTCTCTCGGACCATTGTAAGCCAATTCTTGGGGTCCGGGTTCACACTTTGATCATGGTTCTTGGTGATCCATGCATTGGCATAGAACTCTTGAACCATTAAGATCCCGACTTGTTGAATGGGGTTGGTGAGAACTTCCCAACCTTTTCTTTGAATCTCATGTCGGATCTCCGGATATTCACCCTTTTTGAGTTTGAAAGGGACCTCGGGGATCACCTTCTTCTTGGCCACGACTTCATAGACGTGGTCTTGATGCACCCTTGAGATGAATCTCTCCATCTCCCATGACTCGGAGGTGGAAGCTTTTGCCTTTCCTTTCCTCTTTCTAGAGGTTTCTCCGGCCTTAGGTGCCATAAATGGTTATGGAAAAACAAAAAGCAACGCTTTTACCACACCAAACTTAGAAGGTTTTCTTGTCCTCGAGCAAAAGAAGAAAGAAAAGGAGTAGAAGAAGAAGAAATGGAGGAGATGGAGGTGGGTTGGTGTTTCGGCCAAGGGGGAGAAGTAGTGTTGATGTTGTGTGAAAATGAGGGAGTGAAGATGGGTTTATAGAGAAGAGGGTAGGATTTGATAGGTGAAGGGTTTTGGGGAAGAGGTATTGACATGATTGGTGAATGGATGAAGAAGAGAGAGAGAGGTGGGGTAGGTGGGGATCCTGTGGGGTCCACAGATCCTGAGGTGTCAAGGATTTTTCATCCCTGCACCAAGTGGCGTGCAAAATGCCCTTTTCTGCCAATCCTGGCATTAAACGCTAGGTTGCTGCCCATTTCTGGCATTTAACGCCAGCTTCTTGCCCTTTTCTGGCGTTAAACGCCAGCTCTGTGCCCCCTTTCTGGCGTTAAACACCCAGAATGATGCCAGACTGGGCGTTTAACGCCCATTCTGCTGCCCTTACTGGCGCTTAAATGCCAGTAGCTTTCTCCTCCAGGGTGTACTATTTTTCATTCTATTTTTTAGTTTGTTTTCACTTTTTCAATTGTTTTTGTGACTTCATATGATCATCAACCTACAGAAAACATAAAATAACAATAGAAATTTAACATAGATAAGTAAAATTGGGTTGCCTCCCAACAAGTGCTTCTTTAATGTCAGTAGCTTGACAGTGGGCTCTCATGGAGCCTCACAGATACTCAGAGCATGATGATGGCCTCTCAACACCAAACTTAGAGTTTGGTTGTGGCCTCCCAACACCAAACTTAGAGTTTGAATATGGGGGCTTTGTTTGACTTTGTATTGAGAGAAGCTTTTCATGCTTCCTCTCCATGGTTACAGAGAGAGATCCTTGAGCCTTAAACACAAGGGAGTCCTCATTCACTTGAAGGACCAATTCTCCTCTGTCAACATCAATCACAGCTTTTGCTGTAGCTAGGAAGGGTCTGCCAAGGATGATGGATTCATCCATACACTTCCCAGTCTCTAAGATTATGAAATCAGCAGGGATGTAATGGTCTTCAACCTTTACCAAGACATCCTCTACAAGTCCATAAGCTTGTTTTCTTGAATTGTCTGCCATCTCTAATGAGATTCTTGCAGCTTGCACCTCAAAAATTCCTAGTTCCTCTATTACAGAGAGAGGCATGAGGTTTTTGCTTGACCCTAGGTCACACAGAGCCTTTTCAAAGGTCATGGTGCTTATGGTGCAAGGTATTGAGAACTTTCCAAGATTTTGTCTCTTTTGGGATAATCTCTGCCTAGTCAAGTCATCCAGTTCTTTGGCGAGGAAGGGAGAGTTCATCCTCCCAAGTCTCATTACCAAATAACTTGGCATTTAGTTTCATGATTGCTCCAAGGTATTTAGCAACTTGCTCTTCAGTAACATCTTCATCCTCTTCAGAGGAAGAATACTCATTAGAGCTCATGAATGGCAGAAGTAAATTCAATGGAATCTCTATGGTCTCAGTGTAAGCCTCAGATTCCCATGGTTTCTCATGAGGGAACTCCTTGGAGGCCAGTGGACGTCCAGTGAGATCTTCCTTAGTGGAGATCACTGCCTCTTTCTCCTCTCCAGATTCGGCCGTGTGGGTCATGGTGATGGCCTCGCACTCTCCTTTTGGATTCTCTTCTGTATTGCTTAGAAGAGTACTAGGAGGGAGTTCAGTAACTTTCTTACTCAGACCCACTTGTGCCTCCAAATTTCTAATGGAGGACCTCGTTTCAGTCATGAAACTTTGAGTGGTTTTAATTAGATCAGAGACTACAGATGCTAATTTAGAGTGGCTCTGCTTAGAATTCTCTATCTGTTGCTGAGAAGATGATGGAAAAGGTTTGCTATTGCTAAACCTATTTCTTCCACCAAGGCCTCTATTGGTCCTTCCATGAGAGATTTGAATGATTTCTCCATGAAGAATTATAGGTGTTTCCATAGGGTTCTCCCATGTAATTCACCTCTTCCATTGCTGGGTTCTCAGGATCATAAGCTTCTTCTTCAGATGAAGCTTCCTTAGTACTGCCTGGTGCAGCTTGCATTCCAGACAGACTTTGAGAAATCATATTGACCTGCTGAGTCAATATTTTATTCTGAGCCAGTATGGCATTCAGAGTATCAATCTCAAGAACTCCTTTCTTCTGATTTGTCCCATTATTCACAGGGTTCCTTTCAGAAGTGTACATGAATTGGTTATTTGCAACCATCTCAATGAGTTCCTGAGCTTCTGTAGGCGTCTTCTTTAGATGAAGAGATCCTCCAGCAGAGCTGTCCAATGACATCTTGGACAGTTCAGACAGACCATCATAGAAGATACATATGATGCTCCATTCTGAAAGCATGTCAGAAGGGCACCTTCTGATTAATTGCTTGTATCTTTCCCAAGCTTCATAGAGGGATTCACCTTCCTTCTATCTGAAGGTTTGGACTTCCACTCTAAGCTTACTCAATTTTTGAGGTGGAAAGAACTTTGCCAAGAAGGCATTAACTAGCTTTTCCCAAGAGTTCAGGCTTTCTTTAGGTTGTGAATCCAACCATGTTCTAGCTCTGTCTCTTATAGCAAAAGGAAAGAGCATAAGCTTGTAGACCTCGGGATCAACCCCATTGGTCTTGACAGTGTCACAGATTTGCAGGAATTCAGCTAATAACTGATGAGGATCTTCCATTGGAAGTCCATGAAACTTGCAATTCTGTTGCATCAGAGAAACTAATTGAGGCTTAAGCTCAAAGTTGTTTGCTCCAATGGCAGGGATTGAGATGCTTCTCCCACAGAAGTCGGGAGTAGGTGCAGTAAAGTCACCAAGCACCTTCCTTGCATTGTTGGCATTGTTGTTGTTTTCGGCTGCCATGTCTTCTTCTTGTTTGAAAAGCTCTGTTAGGTCCTCTATAGAGAGTTGTACTTTAGCTTCTCTTAGCTTTCTCTTCAAGGTCCTTTCAGGTTCAGGATCAGCCTCAACAAGAATGCTTTTGTCCTTGCTCCTGCTCATAAGAAAGAGAAGTGAACAAGAAAGTATGGAATCCTCTATGTTACAGTATAGAGATTCCTTGAAGTGTCAGAGGAATAGAAGAATAGAAGGAGAAGGTAGAAAGAGAAGAATTCGAACTTATCAAGAGGGATATAGTTCGAATTGTTGATAGTGGAGGAGTGTTAGTCCTTTAAATAGAAGGATGTGAGAAGAGGGGAAGAATTTTTGAAATTAAAGTAAAATAATTTGAAATAATTAAAAGAAATTTTGAAAATTTGATTGATGATTTTCGAGAATTAAAGTTGGGAAAGAAATTAAGTGATTTTTAAAAAAGATTTTTAAAATTAGAAATAAAAAAGATATGATTGAAAATTATTTTGAAAAAGATGTGATTAAGAAGATATGATTGAAAAGATATGGTTTTAAAAAGATATGATTGAAAGGATATAATTGAAAAACAATTTAAAAAGATTTGATTTTAAAATTAATGACTTGGCTAACAAGAAATTTAAAAGATATGATTCAGATATTAAACCTTTCTTAACAAGAAAGCAACATACTTGAAATTTTTGAATCAAATCATTAATTGTTAGCAAGTATTTTCGAAAATAGTAAAAAAAATGGAAAGAAATTTATTTTGAAAAGATATGATTGAAAAGATATGATTTCAAAAAAAAAGATTTGATTTTGAAAACTTATGAAAACTTGAAAAAAATTTGAATTAAAAACAAAATCTTCCCTATTATGTCATCCTGGCGTTAAACGCCCAAAATGCTACTCTTTTGGGCATTTAACGCCCAGCCAGGTACCCTGGCTGGCGTTTAAATGCCAGTTTTCCTTCTTCACTGGGCGTTTTGAACGCCCAGCTTTTTCTGTGTAATTCCTCTGCTGCATGTTCTGAATCTTCAATTCTCTGTATTATTGACTTGAAAAGACATAATTTTGAAATTTTTTTTTGAATTTTTAATGATGAGAAATAATAAAAATGCAACTAAGATCAAATAAACAATGCATGCAAGACACCAAACTTAGAAGTTTGCATACTAAGGACTATAACAATTTGAAAATGCATATAAGAAACAACAAAAGACACAAAATAAGAGAAATTAAAGATCAAATCATCAAGAACAACTTGAAGATCAATGAAGAACATAATGCATATATTCGAAAAATGCAAGAAGAATAAAGACATACAATTGACACCAAACTTAAAATTGATACTAGACTCAAACAAGAAACATAAAATATTTTTTATTTTTATGGTTTTATAAAAAAAATTTTTGTCATTTTTTGAAAATTGAGTGGAAAAGAAAATAAAGGGATTCAAAATTTTTAATAAGAATTACAGGAATCATTGCAATGCTAGTCTAAGACTCCGGTCCAGGAATTAGACATGGCTTACTAGCCAGCCAAGCTTTCAAAGAAAGCTCCGGTCCAAAACACTAGACATGGCCGATGGCCAGCCAAGCTTTAGCAGATCATTGCTCACAACAGCGAAATTGATAGAAATCAACAAGTTCTTGTGATGATAAGTTGAAACCTCGGTCCAAAAGATTAGACATGGCTTCACAGCCAGCCAGACTTCAACAAATCATCATGAAACTCTAGAATTCATTCTTAAAAACTCTGAAGAACAAAATAGAAAATTTTTTTGTACTTTTGAAAAAAAATTTTTGAAAATAAAAAGTAAAAAGCTTAAACATAAAATAAAATTACCTAATCTAAGCAACAAGATGAACCGTCAGTTGTCCAAACTCGAATAATCCCCGGCAACGGCGCCAAAAACTTGGTGCACGAAATTGTGATCATCAACAATGGCGCCAAAGACTTGGAGCTCTCAAACGTGAATCACACTTTGTCACAATTCCGCACAACTAACCAGCAAGTGCACTGCGTCATCCAAGTAATACCTTACGTGAGTAAGGGTCGATCCCACGGAGACTGTCGGCTTGAAGCAAGCTAAGGTCATCTTGTAAATCTCAGTCAGGCGGATTCAAATGGTTATGGAGAAGTGATCATTAAAAGATGAATAAAACATAGAATAAAGATAGAAATACTTATGTAATTCATTGGTAGGAATTTTAGATAAGAGTATAAAGATGCTTTGTTCCTTCTGAACCTCTGCTTTCCTATTGCCTTCTTCCAACCATTCATACTCCCTTCCATGGCAAGCTTTATGTTGGGTATCACCGTTGTCAATGGCTACTGATAAACCACTATTTTATGATTTATCTTGTGCTTAATTGAGTGGTTTTTATCTACTCTTTACCCACTTATTCATACTATTTGCATGGTTTTACATTTGCCTTCCTAATTATGTGCTTTAATTGAAAACATGTTTTTTTGGCCTTATATTTGCTAATATTAAATCCTCTCTTATCACCATTAGATGCCTTGATATGTGTGTTAAGTGATTTCAGAGATTATAGGGCAGGAATGGTTCAGAGGATGGAAAGGAAACATGCAAAAGTGGAAGGAATATAAGAAGTTGGAGAAATTGCTAAGCTGTTCAGCCTGACCTCTTCGCACTCAAACGGCTATAACTTTAGCTACAGAGGTCCAAATGACGCGGTTCTAGTTGCGTTGGAAAGCTAACGTCCGGAGCTTCGATTTGATATATAATATGATATAGTTTCCTTGATGCTAGGTGACACGACCGCGTGATCCATGCGGCCGCATCGCAGTGACGAAAAACCAGCGTGACAAAATTCGAAACCAGCGAATTCTGGGCTGTTTCTGACCCAGTTTGCGGACCGGAAAGCGCAGATTAGAGGCTATAAAGTGGGGGAATGCATCCATTCAGAAACAAGCTTTCATATTCACAATTTTAGGAGTAGATGTAGTTTTTAGAGAGAGAGGTTCTCTCCTCTCTCTTAGGATTTAGAATTAGGATTCTTTTCACTTCATGATTATTTCATCTTTTGCAATCACAGGTTCAATGTTCCTTTTATTTATTTTTCTAATTTAATTTATGAACTCTTCTATGTTACATTTGATATCTTTATTAGTGCTAATTTGAGGTATTTTCAGATCTATGATTGCTTTCCTTTATTTAAATAATTTAGATTTTTCCCTTTTGGCTTTGGTTGATTTATTGGTAACGCTTGAGCTATCAAATAAAGCAGTGGTTGAAATTGGGAGTTGCTCCAATAACTCTAGTCTTTCCATAGGAATTGACTAGGACCTGAGGATTAAGCTAATTAATCCACTTGATTTACCTTCATAGTTAGAGGTTAACAAAGTGGGATTAAAACCCAATTCTCATCGCAATTGATAAGGATAGGACTTCCAGTTCTCCATACCTTGCCAAGAGATTTTATTGTTATTATTTTATTTTACTTGTCATTCAATATATTCCCACCTTACCTCCTAATAAACCCCAATTTACAACTCATAACCAAAAATAAGAACATACCTCCCTGCAATTCCTTGAGAAGACGACCCGAGGTTTAAATACTCGGTTATCAATTTCAAAGGGGTTTGTTACTTGTGACACCCAAACGTTTGTACGAAGGAATTTCTGTCGGTTTAGAGGCTATATCTACAACGCGATTGTTTTATGAAATTCTTTACTGGCAAAAATCCCGACGTCAAAATGGCGCCGTTGCCGGGGAATTGCAAACGTGTGCCTTATTATTGGTTATTGTAAATATTTTTCTTTTTTTATTTGTTTTTATTTCTGTTTTTATTTTTTCTGTTTTTTCGTAAATTAAAAGGTTATTGGTTTTTATTTTAAAATTTTTTATCTTATCTTATCTTATTTCAAAAAAATCAAATTTAAAAATTTCAAATTTAAAAATTTTCAAAGAATTTTAATTTTCAAATTAAAAATTTAAATAACCTTTTAATTTCAATTTGTTTTTATTTTTAATTTCTATTTACTATGAACTCTCGCCCCTTTGGCTATGAGTCTGGTTACAATTATGTTGCAGGAAGAAGAAATTACAATGAGAACAGGCATTAAGGTTGGAACAATCAAGGATTGGAGGAGCCACAAGGATTTGATCAACCCTCATGGCAACAACCACCTCCAATGGACTATCAACAACCACCACCATATGCCTATGAACCCTTTCCTCAACACAACTTTGAACTACCACACTCACAAGCCAACTACCACCATTCACCTCCATATGACCCTAACCCTCAACCACCATACCAACCACCTTATGAGCCATATGAACTATATATAGAACCACCTCAGTTCCAATCCACTCACTCCCAACCACCACCACTTCTCTATGTGTCCTGTCTAAATCCGGCAACCCGAGAAGCAGAGGTTCGCCTAAAAGAAACAGTGGATCGATTTCAGGCAACCATTCATCAATTGGGGCAAGCAATAATGAGTCAATTAGCTTCGCGACGTTCGGACACTCAAGGAACCCTCATGGCTTCATGTAGACAATCTAATGAAGAACGTAGTATGAAGGAGATACTAGAAATTCCAGTGAACAGTACGGAGCATGACTTTGTACTGGAACAAGTAGAGGAAGCCGGAATTATTGAAGAAGAAGAAGTGGTTGAAGACTTAGGAGATACAGAACCTCCATGGGAAAGTCCAGTCATAGAGCCTCCTTCCAAGACGGTTGAAATTGATGCTAAGGAGGGTGTACAACCTCCAAAGCATATCATAGTTGAAGACTTGGAAGAGGTTGATCAAGATATGGAGATTCAAGAAGAAGAAGCACAACCTCCCATGCCCTTGGAAAGCAATGAAAAGGAGATTGAATTGAAAGAGGGCTACCAAAAGGAAGAGGTTGAAATTGAAGAAGCTTGCAAAGAGGTGGTAGTTATCAGAAAAGAGCACAAGGGAGTGGAGCTTGCAATTTCATTAAAAATACCTCCCCCTAAGTTGCCATCATCCTTCACAACATTCAAGTGGGTAAAATTCATATCCCTTAGCTTTCTAATCCCACTTGAATATGGGCTACTGGAGACGGATGATCAACTTAGAGCTCTTTGTGGCATTAAGAGTAAGAGGAAGATGGCCAGTGATAAGAATTGTCCTGCAAGGTTCAACATGGTTGTGTGCTCAAAGTTTAAATGCAAAAGTTGGTGTAAAGCTCAACTGAATGGGTCTAGGAAGTTGTTTGGCCACTTACATGAGAATTCAGACTGCTTGCCACCCGGATGGAACAATATTGCTCAACCAAAAGATGGGTGCAAAGGCAAGGTCTGGGACCCCGGAATCCATTATATCAATCACCACTCTTGGGGCCTGGTCACTTGCTTTAACTTACTTGAAGGCTTTCTGCGCCAAGTTTGGGACCCCGGAGGCTATTGGAAATACAAACATTGGTGGGAATTC
Source organism: Arachis hypogaea (assembly GCF_003086295.3). NCBI lineage: Eukaryota > Viridiplantae > Streptophyta > Magnoliopsida > Fabales > Fabaceae > Arachis > Arachis hypogaea. Next base: position 58,978,011 of record NC_092050.1, read on the forward strand.
CTGGATCAGAACAAGCACAAGCCACCTTAGTAGGAAGCTCATCAAATGTCCAACTTAAGGACTATAACTAAAAGTGCTAGGTGGGAGACAACCCACCATGGTATGATCGTTCTTTTTTATTTTTATTTAGTTTTATTTGTTTTTGAGTTTTATTTTATTTTATTATATTGAACCTGGAGTTTTGCATCACATTCATATTAACACTGCATTCTGCATCTTTTCAGATTAAAAAAAAAAAAAAGCGAGCACGCAACGCGACCGCATCAACGACGCGTCCGCGTCGCAAGGAGATGGAAGACAATATTAATATAAACAGAGAGTTTCGCAGGAGCAGCGCTGGAGGCGTGCCAATGGCACAAATCACCCCACGCGACCGTGTCACCTGGGAATAATGGCCTCCCACGCGACCGCGTCACCCACGCGGCTGCGTGACCTGAAAATCGACGTCACCCGGGTGCATGGCCGAAAGTTGAGATGGAGTTGGGCTGGAATCGTGCTAGAAGCCCAAGCCTCACCACGCGAACGCGTGCCCCACGCGTCCGCGTCATATCCCCATGATGGCCACTCACGCGATCGCGTCAACCACGCGACCGCGTCACCCAGGATTTTGGCAATACTAAGTTTTGAAAAGAGAGTTGTGCGACCGCGAGGCTGCACTCGCGCCACTTGCACAAATCAAGTCACGCGATCGCATGCCCCACGCGTCCGCGTCGCCTGACCTTATTGCGCACCACGCGGTCGCGTCACGCACGCGACCGCGTCGCCAGCGTCGCACACCTTAACCTCATATGCCAAAATATCTTGTCTTTCTCTTCCCCAAATCCTATTTTCTCTTTTCCCTCCTTATTTCTTACTTACTTCTCCTCTCTTTCTTTCCCTTCTCATTCTTCTTATCTTTCATTTTATTTTACGTCATTTATTTGCATATTTCATTCATTGCATTATTTTCACTGGTGTTGGAATTTTATTTGGGTTATTGTGGATTATTGCATAATTATTTGACAATTATATATTACTTTTTAAAGGATGCTTGCATGTTCAATTTAATACTTTCAAATAGCTTATTTACCATACATGCTATGTGTTTGTGAAAAAGCCCATATGGCATTATGCACTTCTCTATTATACTTTATACTATTTAATGCTTGCTTTTCATAGACCCCCTTTACTATTTTAATTGAATATAATTGTCAATACAAACATGGTAATTTATTACAAGTAATGCTTCGTCTATGCTACTCATGCCCTTTTCCGGCATGCCAATAAACACCCTGCATCCACTTATCTTTTGATGCACTGGCTATTTTTCATTGCTGGCTTTTCACATGTACTCGAGAGCATGTGTTAATGTCAATTACATCCTAATGTGCATCCATCACCACTCTTCCATTCTCTTCTTTGCTATATATCTATTTGAATTTAATTTACTTTCTCTTCCCTTCTTCAGGATGGCCACCAAGGAAGGAAAGGAGAAAGCTACTCCCAAACCGCCGGCAAGGAAAGGAACAAAAAAGAGCCCAGCTGAGAAACCACAACCCCCATCCACTTGCACATCTTAGCATGCACCGAGGACGGTGCAATCTTTAAGTGTGGAGAGGTCGATACCGATCTCCATGGGTTAGTACTTTCTTGTCTCAAACACCAATGTTTAAATTTTCTTTGTAGACTAGTTGTTGCATTTGCATGTTTGTTTGATTTTTGCATATTTTACCACTTGGTGGAAGTAATATTTTCTTTTTCAAGAAAATTTTTAGAGAATTTCACTAATTTGAATAAAATTTAATGTTACACATGTTTGAAGAGATATTATACTGGAACATGGTTTAGAACTCGAACGCACAAAACCTGTGAGATTTTTGAGCCTATTTGAATTGGTTGCATTTTTCAACCAATATTTTATTTTTGATGTGTGTTTTTCTCTCTAAAATTGTGATCTTTGTCTTGCTTAATTCTATATTTCCATGGTTTGATGTATTCATACACTTACATGATTGAGGCCTTTGTTTCACTAAGCTTACATACCCATATGGCCTTATCTTTCATTATCCCTTGCAAACCAATGTTGAGCCTATTTTACCCCTTTGTTCTTTACTTTAGCTCATCACTAACTCTAAGCGAAAAACAATAATGTCCTTAATTTGAATCCTTAGTTAGCTTAGACTAATGAGAATGCTTATGATTTAAGTGTGGGGAAAAGTGGGTTTGAAAATGTTTGGTTTAAGAATTGGGTGTTATATATCTTTATGAAAATGTGAAAGAAATAGGACATGTTCATGCATTCAATAAATTAATCATATGCATTGAGAAAAATAAAAGAAAACAAAAATAATATAAAAAAAAGAAGAAGAAAAAGAAGAAAAAGAGAGAGAAAAAGAAAAGAAAAAGAGCAATTAATAAAAGGGGGACAAAATACCCCAAAGTAAGTGAGGAAAGCAATGCATATGTACTGTACTTAAAATTAGAATGCATGAATATGTGGAAAACATGGTTAATGGATGGTTAGATGTTGTATTATGATTACATAGATTGTTTAAGTTAGGTGGGAAAAGTTTAAGTTAATTAAGGATTCAGATTTTAGTCCACTTGACCAAATACAATCCTACCTTGACCCTAACCCCATTACAACCCTTAAAAGACCTCCTGATTTGTGTATTTGTGCATTAAATTTATGTTGATTGTTAGATGAAGAGAAAGCCTTAGAAAGCAAGGTTAGTAGAGAATTGAGAGAATCCAACCTAAAAACACTTGAGTGATTAGAGTGTATACACTACCAGTGAGGGTTCGATGCTCAATTCCTTGTTCCCTGCTTTCATGAGCTATTTTCTTCTTGCAAGTCTATTTGTACTTTATTTTCATGATTTGAATTAGTGAAATCCAGTTCATATTTCCTCTTGAAAGATTTATTTACTTTTAACTAAGTAGGTGGAAACATTCTGCATGTAGTTACATTCATAGGTTGCATTTCATACATTCTTCATTCTTTATAGTTTCTCTTGAGCTTAGCATGAGGACATGCTAATGTTTAAGTGTGGGGAGGTTGATAAACCACTATTTTATGGTTTATCTTGTGCTTAATTGAGTGCTTTTATCTACTCTTTACCCACTTATTCATACTATTTGCATGGTTTTACATTTGCCTTCCTAATTATGTGCTTTAATTGAAAACATGTTTCTTTGGCCTTATATTTGCTAATATTAAATCCTCTCTTATCACCATTAGATGCCTTGATATGTGTGTTAAGTGATTTCAGAGATTATAGAGCAGGAATGGCTCAGAGGATGGAAAGAAAGCATGCAAAAGTGGAAGGAATACAAGAAGTTGGAGAAATTGCTAAGCTGTCCAGCCTGACCTCTTCGCACTCAAACGGCTATAACTTTAGCTACAGAGGTCCAAATGATGCGGTTCTAGTTGTGTTGGAAAGCTAACGTTCGGGGCTTCGATTTGATATATAATATGATATAGTTTCCCTGACGCTAGGCGACGCGACCGCGTGATCCATGCGGCAACGTCGCAGTGACGAAAAACTAGCGTGGCAAAATTCGAAACCAGCGAATTCTGGGCTGTTTCTGACCCAGTTTGCGGCCCGAAAAATACAGATTAGAGGCTATAAACATATTCACAATTTTAGGAGTAGATGTAGTTTTTAGAGAGAGAGGTTCTCTCCTCTCTCTTAGGATTTAGAATTAGGATTCTTTTCACTTCATGATTATTTCATCTTTTGCGATCACAGGTTCAATGTTCCTTTTATTTATTTTTCTAATTTAATTTATGAACTCTTCCATGTTACAATTGCTATCTTTATTAGTGCTAATTTGAGGTATTTTCAGATCTATGATTGCTTTCCTTTATTTAAATAATTCAGATTTTTCCCTTTTGGCTTTGGTTGAATTATTGGTAACGCTTGAGCTGTCAAATAAAGTAGTGGTTGAAATTGGGAGTTACTCCAATAACTCTAGTCTTTCCATAGGAATTGACTAGGACCTGAGGGTTAAGCTAATTAATCCACTTGATTTACCTTCATAGTTAGAAGTTAACAAAGTGGGATTAAAACCCAATTCTCATCGCAATTGATAAGGATAGGACTTCCAGTTCTCCATACCTTGCCAAGAGATTTTATTGTTATTATTTTATTTTACTTGTCATTCAATATATTCCCGCCTTACCTCCTAATAAACCCCAATTTATAACTCATAACCAATAATAAGAACATACCTCCCTACAATTCCTTGAGAAGACGACCCGAGGTTTAAATACTCGGTTATCAATTTCAAAGGGGTTTGTTACTTGTGACACCCAAACGTTTGTACGAGGGAATTTCTGTCGGTTTAGAGGCTATATCTATAACGCGACTGTTTTATGAAATTCTTTACTGGCAAAAATCCCGACGTCAGCTACTTCCCGTCCTCTCAGTGAAAATGTTCCAAATGCGCTGTCACCTCACAGCTAATCATCTGTCGGTTCTCGATCATGTTGGAATAGGATCCATTGATCCTTTTGCGTCTGTCACACGCCCAACAATCGCGAGTTTGAAGCTCGTCACAGTCATCCCTTCCTAGATCCTACTCGGAATACCACAGACAAGGTTTAGACTTTCTGGATCTCAAGAATGACCGCCAATAATTCTAGCCTATACCACGAAGGTTCCAATCTTAGATTAGAAACCCAGGAGATACACATTCAAGCCATTGCTAGTAGAACAGAGGTGGTTGTCAGGCACATGTTCATAGGCGAGAATGATGATGAGTGTCACGGATCATCACATTCATCAAGTTGAAGAACGAATGAATATCTTAGAAAAGAAGTAGGCGTGAATTGAATAGAAGAACAATCGTAATTGTATTAATTCATAAAGAACAGCAGAGCTCCACACCTTAATCTATGGTGTGTAGAAACTCCACCGTTGAAAATACATAAGAACAAGGTCTAGGCATGGCCGAATGGCCAGCCTCCCAAAGAGGGTTCAATCATCAAAACATGATTCAAAGATGAAAATACAATAGTAAAAGGTCCTATTTATAGAGAACTAGTAGCCTAGGGTTTACAGAAATAAGTAATTAATGCAGAAATCTTCTTCCGGGCTCCCTTGGTGTGTGCTTGGGCTGAGCATTGAAGCTTCCATGTGTAGAGACTTTTCTTGGAGTTAAACGCCAGCTTTTATGCCAGTTTGGGCCTTTAACTCCAGCTTTTGTGCTAGTTCTGGCGTTTTGACGCCAAAATTCTTAAGCTGGCTTGGAACGCCTGTTTGGGCCATCAAATCTCGGGCAAGGTATGGACTATTATATATTGCTGGAAAGCCCAGGATGTCTACTTTCCAACGCAATTGAGAGCGTGCCAATTGGGCTTCTGTAGCTCCAAATATCCACTTCGAGTACAGGGAGGTCAGAATCCAACAGCATCTGCAGTCCTTTTTTAGCCTTTGAATAAGATTTTTGCTCAGGTCCCTCAATTTCAGCCAGAAATAATCTGAAATCACAGAAAAACACACAAACTCATAGTAAAGTCCAGAAAAGTGATTTTTATTTAAAAACTAATAAAAATATAATAAAACTAACTAAAATATACTAAAAACATACTAAAAACAATGCCAAAAAGCGTATAAATTATCCGCTCACCACAACACCAAACTTAAATTATTGCTTGTCCCCAAGCAATTAAAAGTCAAATAGGATAAAAAGAAGAGAATATGCAATGAATTCCAAAAACATCTATGAAGATTAGTCTTAATTAGTTGAGCAGGGCTTTTAGCTTTTTGCTTCTGAACAGTTTTGGCATCTCACTTTATCCTTTGAAGTTCAGAATGATTGGCATCTATAGGAACTCAGAATTCAGATAGTGTTATCGATCAACAATGCGGACCTAACAGAAATTTTCAAACAAGAAGAAGCCATGACAGCCGAAAACAACAACAATGCCAACAATGCAAGGAAGGTGCTTGGTGACTTTACTGCACTTACTCCCGACTTCTATGGGAGAAGTGATGAGCGGATAATTTATACACTTTTTGGCATTGTTTTTAGTATGTTTTCAGTAGGATCTAGTTACTTTTAGGGATGTTTTTATTAGTTTTTATGCTAAATTCACATTTCTGAACTTTACTATGAGTTTGTGTGTTTTTCTTTGATTTTAGGTAAATTCTGGCTGAAATTGAAGGACCTGAGCAAAACTCTGAAAAAAGGCTGACAAAGGACTGCTGATGCTGTTGGATTCTAACCTCCCTGCACTCGAAATAGATTTTCTGGAGCTACAAAACTCCAAATGGCGTGCTCTCAAGGGCATTGGAAAGTAGACATCCAGATCTTTCCAGCAATATATAATAGTTCATTCTTTATTCGAGATTAGACGACGCAAACTGGCGTTCAACGCCAGTTCTACGCTGCATTCTGGAGTCAAACGCCAGAAACACGTCACGAACCAGAGTTGAACACCAAAAACGCGTTACAACTTGGCGTTCAACTCCAAAAGAAGCCTCTGCACGTGTAAAGTTCAAGCTCAGCCCAAGCACACACCAAAGTGGGCCCCGGAAGTGGATTTCTGCATCAATTACTTACTTCTGTAAACCCTAGTAGCTAGTCTAGTATATATAGGACATTTTACTATTGTATTAGATATCTCTGGACGTTTAGTTCTTAGATCATGGAGGCTGGCCTCTCGGCCATGCCTGGACCTTTTAATTATGTATTTTCAACGGTAGAGTTTCTACACTCCATAGATTAAGGTGTGGAGCTCTGCTGTTCCTCATGAATTAATGCAAAGTACTACTGTTTTTCTATTCAATTCAAGCTTATTCCACTTCTAAGATATTCATTCGTACTTCAATATGAATGTGATGATCGTGACAGTCATCATCATTCCCAACCTATGAATGCGTGCCTGACAACCACTTCCGTTCTACCTTAGATTGAATGGGTATCTCTTAGATATCTAATACAAGAGACCGAGTCCGAGATATTAGAATCTTCGTGGTATAAGTTAGAACCCTTGGACGGCCATTCTTGAGATCCGGAAAGTCTAAATCTTGTCTGTGGTATTCCGAGTAGGATCTGGGAAGGGATGGCTGTGACGAGCTTCAAACTCGCGAGTGCTGGGCGTAGTGACAGACGCAAAAGGATCAATGGATCCTATTCCAGTATGATCGAGAACCGACAGATGATTAGCCGTGCTGTGACAGAGCATTTGGACCATTTTCACAGAGAGGACAGGATGTAGCCATTGACAACGGTAATGCCCAACATACAGCTTGCCATGGAAAGAAGTAAGAAGGATTGAAGGAAGGCAGTAGGAAAGCAGAGATTCGACAGCAACAGTACCTCCATACGCTTATCTGAAATTCCTACTAATGATTTACATAAGTATATCTATCTTTATTTTATGCTTTATTAATTATCTAATCTCCCATAACCATATGATTTCGCCTGACTGAGATTTACAAGATGACCATAGCTTACTTCATACCAACAATCTCCGTGGGATCGACCCTTACTCACGTAAGGTTTATTACTTGGACGACCCAGTGCACTTGCTGGTTAGTTGTGCGAAGTTGTGACAAAGAGCTAATATTACGAACGTGCGTATTAAGTTTTTAGCGCCGTTACCAAGGAATGAATGATCACAATTTCGCGTACCAAGTTTTTGGCGCCGTTGCCAGGGATTGTTCGAGTTTGGACAACTGACGGTTCATCTTGTTGCTCAGATTAGGTAATTTACTTTTGTTTTATTTTCAAAAATTTTTCAAAAATATTTCAAAAATTATTCCTTTTGTTTTCAAAAGTCATTCTAAATTTTTAAGAATGAATTCTAAAGTTTCAAAATGGTATGTTGAAGCTTGGCTGGCCATCAAGCTTTAGACTAACCTGGTATGATTCCTGGAATCTTGATTGAGGACTTTGAATTCATTACTTCCTTTTTCCTATATGTTTTCGAAAAAAAAATAATAAACAAAAATCCAAAAAAATAATAAAATCATAAAAATAAAACATATTTTGTGTTTCTTGTTTGAGTCTTAAGTCAATTTTTTTAGTTTGGTGTCAATTGCATTTTTCTAAAAATTTATGTATTTTTCGAAAATTCATGCATTCATAGTGTTCTTCATGATCTTCAAGTTGTTCTTGGTAAGTCTTCTTGTTTGATCTTGATATTTTCTGGTTTTGTATCTTTTGTTGTTTTTCATGTGCATTTTTGCATTCATGGTGTCTAAGCATTAAAGATTTCTAAGTTTGGTGTCTTGCATGTTTTCTTTGCATCAAAAATTTTTCAAAAATATGTTCTTGATGTTCATCATAATCTTCAAAGTGTTCTTGGTGTTCATCTTGACAGTCATAGTGTTCTTGCATGTATCATTGGTTTCGATCCAAAATTTTCATGTTTTGGGTCTTTTTGTTGTTTTTCTCTTTCATCATTAAAAATTCAAAAAAAAAATTAAAAATATATCTTATCCTTTTTTCTCTCAAAATTTCGAAATTTTGGATTGACTTAGTCAAAAATTTTAAAAATAAGTTGTTTCCTGTTAGTTAAGTCAAAATTTCAATTTTAAAAATCTTATCTTTTTCAAAACTTTTTCAAAAATCAAATCTTTTTCATTTTTTTTATGATTTTCGAAAATTTCAAAAATTATTTTCAAAATCTTTTTCTTAATTTTATTTCAAAATTTTTGAAACTTAACTAACAAGTAATGTGATTGGTTCAAAAATTTGAAGTTTGTTACTTTCTTGTTAAGAAAGTTTCAATCTTTAAAATTCTAGAATCTTATCTTTTAGTTTCTTGTCAGTCAAGTAATCAATTTTAATTTTAAAAATTAAATCTTTTTAATTATATCTTTTTATCATATCTTTTATATCATATCTTTTTCAAAATTCTATCTTTTGCAACAATTTGATTTTAAAATATCTTTTCTAACTTCTTATCTTCTTATCTTTTCAAAATTGATTTTCAAATCTTTTTCAACTAACTAATTATCTTTTTGTTTGATTCTTATCTTTTTCAAAAATACCTAACAAATTTTCTCTCTCTAATTTTCGAAAATCCCTTCCCTCTTTTCAAAATTCAATTTTAATTAACTAATTGTTTAAATTTTAATTTAATTTAATTTCAATTTTCATTTTTCAAAAGTTAACTTTAAATTTTATTTTATTATTTGAATTAATTTTCGAAATTCCCTCTCTCTCATCTTCTTCTATTTATTTAATTACTTACTAACACTTCTCTTCATCTCATATCTCTGCTTCTATCCTCACCCTTGTATTTGGATTATCCATTCTTCTTCACTCTTATTCTCTTTCTTCTTCTACTAACAATAAGGAACCTCTTTACTGTGACATAGAGGATTTCTCTTCTTTTCTTGTTCTCTTTTCTTTCATATGAGCAGGAACAAAGAAAAAGGCATTCTTGTTGAAGCTGATCCAGAACCTGAAAGGACTCTGAAGAGAAAACTAAGAGAAGCTAAATTACAACAATCCAGAGACAACCTTACTGAAATTTTCGAACAAGAAAAGGAGATGGCAGCCAAACCTAACAACAATAATGCAAGGAGAATGCTTGGTGATTATACTACACCTTCTTCCAAGTTTGATGGAAGAAGTATCTCAATTCCTACCATTGGAGCAAACAATTTTGAGCTGAAACCTCAATTAGTTGCTCTAATGCAACAGAACTGCAAATTCCATGGACTTTCATCAGAAGATCCCTATCAGTTGTTAACTGAGTTTTTGCAGATATGTGAGACTGTAAAGACAAATGGAGTAGATCCTGAAGTCTACAGGCTCATGCTTTTTCCTTTTGCTGTAAGAGACAGAGCTAGAACATGGTTAGACTCATAACCTAAGGATAGCCTGGACTCCTGGGATAAGCTGGTCACAACCTTCTTGGCTAAGTTCTTTCCTCCTCAAAAGCTGAGCAAGCTTAGAGTGGATGTTCAGACCTTCAAGCAAAAAGATGGTGAATCCCTCTATGAAGCTTGGGAAAGATACAAGTAGATGACCAAAAGGTGTCCTCCTGACATGCTTTCAGAATAGACCATTCTGGATATATTCTATTATGGTCTGTCTGAGTTCTCCAAGATGTCACTGGACCATTCTGCAGGTGGATCCATTAGAAAATGCCTGCAGAAGCTCAAGAACTTATTGACATGGTTGCAAATAATCAATTCATGTATACTTCTGAGAGAAATTCCGTGAATAATGGGACACCTCAGAAGAAGGGAGTTCTTGAAATTGATGTTCTGAATGCCATATTGGCTCAGAACAAAGTGTTGACTCAGCAAGTCAACATGATTTCCGAAAGTCTGAATGGATGGCAAAATGCATCCAACAGTACTAAAGAGGCATCTTCTGAAGAAGAAGCTTATGATCCTGATAACCCTGCAATAGCAGAGGTAAATTAAATGGGTGAACCTTATGGAAACACCTATAATTCATCATGGAGAAATCATCTAAATTTCTCATGGAAGGATCAACAAAAGCCTCAACAAGGCTTTAAAAATGGTGGAAGAAACAGGCTCAGCAATAGCAAGCCTTTTCCATCATCTTCTCAGCAACAGACAGAGAATTCTGAACAAAATATCTCTAATTTAGCAAACTTAGTCTCTGATCTGTCCAAGGCCACTTTAAGTTTCATGAGTGAAACAAGGTCCTCCATAAGAAATTTGGAGGCACAAGTGGGCCAGCTGAGTAAGAAAATCACTGAAACCCCTCCTAGTACTCTCCCAAGCAATACTGAAGAGAATCCAAAAAGGGAGTGCAAGGCCATTGACATAATCAACATGGCCGAACCTAGAAAGGAAGGAGAGGACGTGAATCCCAATGAGGATGACCTCATGGGACGTCTCTCAAGCAAGAAGGAGTTCCTTATTAAGGACCCAAAGGAATCTGAGGCTCATATAGAGACCATAGAGATTCTACTAGACCTCCTTCTGCAATTCATGAGCTCTGAAGACTATTCTTCCTCTGAAGAGGATGAAGATGTAATTGGAGAGCAAGTTGCTCAATACCTAGGAGCCATCATGAAGCTGAATGCCAAGCTGTTTGGTAATGAGACTTGGGAAGATGAACCTCCCTTGCTCATTAGTGAACTAGATACATGGGTTCAGCACACTTTACCTCAAAAGAGACAAGATCCTGGAAAATTCTTAATACCCTGTATCATAGGCACCATGACCTTTGAGAAAGCTCTGTGTGACCTAGGGTCAGGTATAAATCTTATGCCACTCTTTGTAATGGAGAAGCTGGGGATCATTGAGGTACAACCTGCCACATTCTTATTACAATTGGTAGACAATTCAGTAAGACAAGCTTATGGATTAGTAAAGGACATGTTAGTAAAGGTTGAAGGCCTTTACATCCCTGCTGATTTCATAATCTTAGACACTAGGAAGGAAGAGGATGAATGCATCATCCTTGAAAGACCTTTCCTAGCCACAGCAGGAGCTGTGATAGATGTTAACAGAGGAGAACTAGTCCTTCAATTGAATGGGGACTACCTTGTGTTTAAGGCCCAATGCTATCCTTCTGTAACAATGGAGAGGAAGCATGAAAAGCTTCTCTCAGTACAGAGTCAAACAAAGCCCCCACAATCAAACTCTAAGTTTGGTGTTGGGAGTCTACAAACATTGACCTGATCACCTTTGTGGCTCCGTGAGAGTCCACTGTCAAGCTATTGACATTAAAGAAGTGCTTATTGGGAGGCAACCCAATTTTTATTTATCTAATTTTATTTTTATTGTTCTTTTATGTTTTATTAGGTTCATGATCATGTGGAGTCACGAAAAAATACTAAAATTAAAAACAGAGTCAAAAACAGCAGAAGAAAAATCACACCCTAGAGGAAGGACTTACTGGCGTTTAAACGCCAGTAAGGAGCATCTGGCGTTGAACGCCAGAAACAAGCAACATCCTGGCGTTCAAACACCAAGAATACACCCTGAGAAGAGCTGGCGCTGAACGCCAGAAACAAGCATGGAACTGGCGTTCAACGCCAGAAACATGCTGCAATTGGGCGTTGATCGCTGAGAACAAGCATCACTTCGGCGTTTAAACGCCAGAATTGCATGCAAAGGTGTTTTACACGCCTAATTGGTGCAGGGATGTAAATCCTTGACACCTTAGGATTTGTGGACCCCACAGGATCATTTCAGGATCTGTAGACCCCACAGGATCCCCACCTACCTCAATTCACCTTCTGTCTTCTTCACCAATCACCTCAATCTCTCTTCCCCATCACCTCTTTACCACTCACATCCATCCATCTCTCCCCCACCCAATCCCACCCATATGGCCGAAACATACACATCTCTCCCTCTCCTCCATATCTTCTTCTCATTCTTCTATTCTTTCTTCTTTTGCTCGAGGGCGAGCAACATTCTAAGTTTGGTGTGGTAAAATCATAGCTTTTTTTCTTTTCCATATCCATTGATGGCACCTAAGCCAAAGAAACCTCAAAAAAAAAAAAGAAGAGAAAAGGGAAGACAATTGCTTCCACCTCCGAGTCATGGGAGATGGAGAGATTCATCTCAAGGATCCATAGCTCAGTAGTAGAGCATTTGACTGCAAATCAAGAGATCCCTGAGATACATCAGGGGATACATTTTCCTCCACAACTATTGGGAGCAACTAAGGATAGGAGCACCAAAATCACTAGGGATCAAGCAACAAAGGCAAGGAAGAGACATAGAGGAGCTCAAAAAGCACCATTGATCCTTCAAGAAGGCGCCACCCTCACTAAGGTGGACTCATTCCTTAACTTCCTTGTTCTTAATTCTCTGTTTTTCGATTTTATGCTATATGTTTATTTATGTTTTGTGTCTCTACTTCATGATCATTAGTATTTAGTAACTATGTCTTAAGGCTATAAATAAATTCCATAAATCCTTCACCTCTCTTAAATGAAAAATGTTTTAATTCAAAAGAACAAGAAGTACATGAGTTTCGAATTTATCCTTGAATTTAGTTTAATTATATTGATGTGGTGACAATACTTTTTATTTTCTGAATGAATGCTTGAACAGTGCAGATTTTTGATCTTGTTGTTTATGAATGTTAAAATTGTTGGCTCTTGAAAAAATGATGAACAAAGAGAAATGTTATTGTCAATCTAAAAAATCATAAATTTGATTCTTGAAGCAAGAAAAAGCAGTGAAAAAGCAAAAGCTTGCGAAAAAAAAATAGAAAGAAAAAGAAAAAAGCAAGTAGAAAAAGCCAATAGCCCTTAAAACCAAAAGGCAAGGGTAATAAAAAAAAGGGATCCAAGGCTTTGAGCATCAGTGGATAGGAGGGCCTAAAGGACTAAAATTCTGGCCTAAGCGGCTAAACCAAGTTGTCCCTAACCATGTGCTTGTGGCGTGAAGGTGTCAAGTGAAAAGCTTGAGACTGAGCGGTTAAAGTCGTGATCTAAAGCAAAAAGAGTGTGCTTAAGAACCCTGGACACCTCTAATTGGGGACTCTAGCAAAGCTGAGTCACAATCTGAAAAGGTTCACCCAGTTATGTGTCTGTGGCATGTATGTATCCGGTGGTAATACTGGAAAACAGAGTGCTTTGGGCCATGGCCAAGACTCATAAAAGTAGCTGTGTTCAAGAATCAATAACACTATCTGAAATTCTAAGTTCCTATAGATGCCAATCATTCTGAACTTCAAAGGATAAAGTGAGATGCCAAAACTATTCAGAGGCAAAAAGCTACAAGTCCCTCTCATCTAATTAGAATTAATATTCATTGATATTTTGGAATTTATAGTATATTCTCTTCTTTTTATCCTATTTGATTTTTAGTTGCTTGGGGACAAGCAACAATTTAAGTTTGGTGTTGTGATGAGCGGATAATTTATACTTATTCATATTAACTGCATGGTTTTACTTTCCCTTCCTTATTATATCATATTGTGAAAAACATGTTTTTCTAAGCTTTAAAAACTAATTATTTTAATTACCTTTATTTCCATTCGATGCTGTGATTAGTGTGTTGAGTAGTTTCAGATTTTCTATGGCAGAATGACTTAAAGGATGGAAAAGGAAACATACAAAAATGGAAGGAGAAAGCAAAATGGAGCTTTGAAGGAAATTGGTATTCACGCGATCGCATGGACGACGCGATCGCGTGCCAGAAGCGAAGATGCAGCGACGCGGCCGCATGACTGACGCGACCGCGTGACATAAGCAGAACGCATATGATGCAGATGCGTGACTGACGTGACCGCGTGGCAAGGAAAAGCTCCGAATGACGCAACCGCGTGACCCACGCGGACGCGTGACAGAGGCCACGTATCAGAATTTACAGAATACGCCCCCAGCGACTTCTGAAGCCCTTATTGGCCTAGATCCAAGTACAGACAGCATAGACCAGAGGTTATAAAGTGTGGGAATGCACCCATTCAAAGGGAGCTCGCATATTTTATTTTTCAATGATTTAGATTTAGTTGAGAGGGAGATCTTCTCCTCTCTCTCTTTGGATTTAGGATTTCTTCTCGCTTTAAGAGTGACTCTCAATCCAAGTTTTATATTTCTTTGCTTTAAACTTCCTTTTACTTTATTTATTTATTTCAGTATCTGAGTTGGCTATTTACCTTTATAATTGAATCTATGAATTCTTCCATGTTACAGACTGTTATTTGAATTAATGATAATTGAGGTATTTTCAGTTTATGATTGTTCTCTTTGATTTAAGTTACCATTGCTTCCCATCTAAGGACATTTTTATTATTTCAGCAATTTTACTTTTTCCCCTTTTGGTCCTGGTTAAGAATTCAGTAACTCAACAGTTATTAAACTCAACATAATTGATAATCGTTATCTTGCTAATTGAGCTGAACTTAAGTAATCCCAACCTTTTCCTAGGAAATAAATAGGATTCAAAGGTCAATTTAATTAGTCCCTTGACTTTCCTTTGCCCTAGTAAAGGTTGACCAAGTGGAGTTTAGATTCAACTTTCATTATAGTTGAGAGAGATAACTACGTTGGACCTCCAACTTCTCTTACCTTGCCAAAAGTCTGCTTTACAGTATTTATTTATTTTAATTGCCATTTACTTTACTTGTCATTTAAATTACTTGCTTCTCATCTTCTAAACCCCGATTACAACCTTTATAGCCAATAATAAGAACATACCTCCTTGCAGTTCCTTGAGAAGACGACCCGAGGTTTGAATACTCGGTTAACAATTTTTAAAGGGGTTTGTTACTTGTGACACCCAAAACGTTTGTACGAAGGGATTTTTGTCGGTTTAGAGACTATATCTACAACGCGACTGTTTTTATGACATTCTTTACTGGCAAAAATCCTAACGTCAGTGTCCTTCTGACATGCTTTCAGAATGGAGCATCATAGGTATTTTCTATGATGGTCTATCTGAATTGTCCAAGATGTCATTGGACAGCTCTGCTGGAGGATCTCTTCATCTGAAGAAGATGCCTGCAGAAGCTCAGAAACTCATTGAAATGGTTGCAAATAACCAATTCATGTATACCTCTGAAAGGAATCCTGTGAATAATGGGACAAATCAGAAGAAATGAGTTCTTGAGATTGATACTCTGAATGCCATATTGGCTCAGAACAAAATATTGACTCAACAAGTCAATATGACTTTTCAAAGTCCGTCTAGAATGCAAGCAGCAACAGGTAGTACCAAAGAAGCTTCATCTGAAGAAGAAGCTTATGATCCTGAGAACCCAGCAATGGAAGAGGTGAATTACATGGGAGAACCCTATGGAAACACCTATAATCCTTCATGGAGAAATCATCCAAACCTCTCATGGAAGGATCAACAGAGGCCTCAACAAGGCTTCAACAACAATAATGGTGGATGAAATAGGTTTAGCAATAGCAAGCCTTTTCCATCATCTTCTCAGCAACAGACAGAGAATTCTAAGCAGAGCCACTCTGACTTAGCAACCATAGTCTCTGATCTAATTAAAACCACTCAAAGTTTCATGACTGAAACAAGGTCCTCCATTAGAAATTTGGAGGCACAAGTGGGTCAGCTGAGTAAGAAAGTTGCTGAACTCCCTCCTAGTACTCTTCCAAGCAATACAGAAGAGAATCCAAAAGGAGAGTGCATGGCCATCACCATAACCCACACGGCCGAACCTGAAAAAGAGGAAGAGGCAGTGATCTCCACTGAGGAAGATCTCACTGGACGTCCACTAGCCTCCAAGGAGTTCCCTCATGAGGAACCATGGGAATCTGAGGCTCACACTGAGACCATAGAGATTCCATTGAATTTACTTCTGCCATTCATGAGCTCTGATGAGTATTCTTCCTCTCAAGAGGATGAAGATGTTACTGAAGAGCGAGTTGCTAAGTACCTTGGAGCAATCATGAAACTAAATGCCAAGTTATTTGGTAATGAGACTTGGGAGGATGAACCCCCCTTGCTCACCAAGGAACTGGATGACTTGACTAGGCAGAGATTACCCCAAAAGAGACAAGATCCTGGAAAGTTCTCAATACCTTGCACCATAGGCACCATGACCTTTGAAAAGGCTCTGTGTGACCTAGGGTCAAGCATAAACCTCATGCCTCTCTCTGTAATGGAGAAACTAGGAATTTTTGAGGTGCAAGCTGCAAAAATCTCATTAGAGATGGCAGACAATTCAAGGAAACAAGCTTATGGACTTGTAGAGGATGTCTTGGTATAGGTTGAAGACCATTACATCCCTGCTGATTTCATAATCTTAGAGACTGGGAAGTGTATGGATGAATCCATTATCCTTGGCAGACCCTTCCTAGCCACAGCAAAAGCTGTGATTGATGTTGACAGAGGAGAATTGGTCCTTCAAGTGAATAAGGACTCCCTTGTATTTAAGGCTCAAGGATCTCTCTCTATAACCATGGAAAGGAAGCATGAAAATCTTTTCTCAATACAAAGTCAAACAAAGCCCCCACATTCAAACTTTAAGTTTGATGTTGGGAGGCCACAACCAAACTCTAAGTTTGGTGTTGAGAGGCCACAACTAAACTCTAAGTTTGGTGTTGAGAGGCCATCATCATGCTCTGAGTATCTGTGAGGCTCCATGAGAGCTCACTGTCAAGCTACTGACATTAAAGAAGCGCTTGTTGGGAGGCAACCCAATTTTACTTATCTATGTTAAATTTCTATTGTTATTTTATGTTTTCTGTAAGTTGATGATCATGTGAAGTCACAAAAACAATTGAAAAAGCAAAAACAAACTAAAAAACAGAATGAAAAATAGCACACCCTGGAGGAGAAAGCTACTGGCGTTTAAACGCCAGTAAGGGCAGCAGAATGGGCGTTAAACGCCCAGTCCGGCACCATTCTGGGCGTTTAATGCCAGAAAGGGGCACAGAGCTGGCATTTAACGCCAGAAAAGGGCAAGAAGCTGGCGTTAAATGCCAGAAATGGGCAGCAACCTGGCGTTTAACGCCAGGATTAGCAGAAAAGGGCGTTTTGCACGCCACTTAGTGCAGGGATGAAAAATCCTTGACACCTCAGGATCTGTGGACCCCACAGGATCCTCACCTACCCCACCTCTCTCTCTCTTCTTCACCCATTCACCAATCACCTTAATACCTCTTCCCCAAAACCCCTCACCTATCAAATCCTACCCTTTTCTCCATAAACCCTTCACCAATCCACATCAATCTATCATAAAACCCCACCTACCTCACCATTCAAATTCAAACCACTTTCCCTCCCAAACCCACCCTATATGGCCGAACTCTAACCCTCCCTCCACTCCTATATAAACCCATCTTCACTCCCTCATTTTCACACATCTTCAACACTACCTTTCCCCCCTTGGCCGAATCACTCCCACTTCTCCATCTCCTCCATTTACTTCTTCTTCTACTCCTTTCTTTCTTCTTTTGCTCGAGGACGAGCAAACCTTCTAAGTTTGATGTGGCAAAAGCTTTGCCTTTTATTTTTCCATAACCATTTAGGGCACCTAAGGCCGGAGAAACCTCTTGAAAGAGGAAAGAGAAGGCAAAAGCTTCCACTTCCGAGTCATGGGAGATGGAGAGATTCATCTCAAGGGTGCATCAAGACCACTTCTATGAAGTCGTGGCCAAGAAGAAGGTGATTCCTGAGGTCCCTTTCAAACTCAAAAAGGGTGAATATCCGGAGATCCGACATGAGATTCGAAGAAGAGGTTGGGAAGTTCTCACCAACCCCATTCAACAAGTCGGAATCTTAATGGTTCAAGAGTTCTATGCCAATGCATGGATCACCAAGAACCATGATCAAAATGTGAACCCGGACCCAAAGAATTGGCTTACAATGGTTCGGGGGAAATGCTTAGATTTTAGTCCGGAAAATGTAAGGTTCGCATTCAACTTGTCAATGATGCAAGGAGATGCACACCCCTACACTAGAAGGGTCAACTTTGATCAAAGGTTGGACCAAGTCCTCATAGACATTTGTGAAGAGGGCGCTCAATGGAAAAGAGATTCAAGAGGAAAGCCGGTTCAACTAAGAAGGCATGACCTCAAACCCGTGGTTAAAGGATGGTTAGAGTTCATCCAACGCTCAATCATTCCCACTAGCAACCGGTCTGAAGTTACTATAGACCGGGCTATCATGATCCATAGCATCATGATTAGAGAGGAAGTAGAAGTTCATGAGGTTATATCCCAAGAACTTTACAAGGTGGCGGACAAGTCCTCTACTTTGGCAAGGTTAGCCTTCCCTCATCTCATCTGTCACCTTTGCAATTCGGCTGGAATTGACATAGAGGAAGATATCCTCATTGATGAGGACAAGCCCATCACTAAGAAAAGGATGGAGCAAACATGAAATCCCACTCATGGACAAGAGCATGAGGAAATTCCTCATCATGAAATCCCTCAGATGCCTCAAGGGATGCATTTTCCTCCACAAAATTATTGGGAGCAAATCAACACCTCCCTAGGAGAATTAAGCTCCAATATGGGACAACTAAGGGTGGAGCACCAAAAGCATTCCATCCTCCTCCATGAAATTGGAGAAGACCAAAGAACAATGAGAGAGGAGCAACAAAGGCAAGGAAGAGACATTGAGGAGTTCAAACACTCCATAAGATCTTCAAGAGGAAGAACAAGCTGCCATCACTAAGGTGGACCCGTTCTTTAATTTTCTTGTTCTTTATTTCCTGTTTTTTGGATTTTTATGCTTTATGTTTATTTATGTTTGTGTCTTTATTACATGATCACTAGTGTCTAAGTGTCTATGCCTTAAAGCTATGAAAATGAATCCATCACCTTTCTTAAATAAAGAGTGTTTTAATTGAAAAGGAAAAGAAGTGCATGAATTTCAAATTTTAAAACAGTTTAATTATTCTGATGTGGTGGCAATACTTTTGTCTTTCTGAATGAATGCTTGAACAGTGCATATTTTTGATATTGTTGATTCATGATTGTTAAAATTGTTGGCTCTTGAAAGAATGATGGAAAAGGAGAAATGTTATTTGATAATCTGAAAAATCATAAAAATGATTCTTGAAGCAAGAAAAAGCAGTAAAAAAAAAAAGCTTGCAAAAAAAATATATATGCGAAAAAAATGCGAAAAAAAAGAAAAAAAAAAGAGAAAAAAAAGAGAAAGAAAAAGCAAGCAAAAAAAGCCAATAGCCCTTTAAACCAAAAGGCAAGGGTAAAATAAAAAAGATCCAAGGCTTTGAGCATTAGTGGATAGGAGGGCCCACAGGAATAAAATCCTGGCCTAAGCGGCTAAACCAAGCTGTCCCTAACCATGTGCATGTGGCGTGAAGGTGTCAAGTGAAAACTTGAGACTGAGCGGTTAAAGTTGTGGTCCAAAAGCAAAAAGAGTGTGCTTAAGAGCTCTGGACACCTCTAATTGGGGACTCTAGCAAAGCTGAGTCACAATCTGAAAAGGTTCACCCAGTTATGTGTCTGTGGCATTTATGTATCCGGTGGTAATACTGGAAAACAAAATGCTTTGGGTCATGGCCAAGACTCATAAAGTAGCTGTGTTCAAGAATCAACATATTTAACTAGGAGAATCAATAACACTATCTGAATTCTGAGTTCTTATAGATGCCAATCATTCTGCACTTCAAAGGATAAAGTGAGATGCCAAAACTGTTCAGAAGCAAAAAGCTAAAAGCCCCGCTCATCTAATTAAGACTGATCTTCATAGATGTTTTTGGAATTCATTGTATCTTCTCTTCTTTTTATCCTATTTGACTTTTAGTTGCTTGGGGACAAGCAACAATTTAAGTTTGGTGTTGTGATGAGCGGATAATTTATACGCTTTTTGGCATTATTTTTAGTATGTTTTTAGTATATTTTAGTTAGTTTTTATTATATTTTTATTAGTTTTTAAATTAAAATCACTTTTCTGGACTTTACTATGAGTTTGTATGTTTTTCTGTGATTTCAGGTATTTTCTGGCTTAAATTGCGGGACCTGAGCAAAAATCTGATTCAGAGGCTGAAAAAGGACTGCAGATGCTGTTGGATTCTGACCTCCCTGTACTCGAGGTGGATTTTTTGGAGCTACAGAAGCTCAATGGGCTCGCTCTCAATTGTGTTGGAAAGTAGACATCCTGGGCTTTCTATCAATATATAATAGTCCATACTTTGCCTGAGATTTGATGGCCCAAACAGGCGTTCCAAGTCAGCTTAAGAATTATGTTGTCAAAACGCTAGAACTGGCACAAAAGCTGGAGTTAAACGCCCAAACTGGCACAAAAGCTAGCATTTAACTCTAAGAAAAGTCTCTACACATGGAAGCTTCAATGCTCAGCCCAAGCACATACCAAGTGGGCCCGAAAGAAGATTTCTGCATTAATTACTTATTTCTGTAAACCCTAGGCTACTAGTTCTCTATAAATAGGACCTTTTACTATTGTATTTTCATCTTTGAATCATGTTTTTATGATTGAACCCTCTTTGGGAGGCTGGACATTCGGCCATGCCTAGACCTTGTTCTTATGTATTTTCAACGGTGGAGTTTTTACACACCATAGATTAAGGTATGGAGCTCTGCTGTTCTTCATGAATTAATACAATTACTATTGTTCTTCTATTCAATTCACGCCTACTTCTTCTCTAAGATATTCATTCGTTTTTCAACTTCATGAATGTAATGATTCGTGACACTCATCATCATTCTCACCTATGAACATGTGCCTGACAACCACCTCTGTTCTACTAGCAATGGCTTGAATGCGTATCTCTTGGGTTTCTAATCTAAGATTGGAACCTTCGTGGTATAGGCTAGAATTATTGGCGGTCATTCTTGAGATCCGGAAAGTCTAAACCTTATCTGTGGTATCCAGAGTAGGATCTGGGAAGGGATGACTGTGACGAGCTTCAAACTCGCGATTGTTGGGCGTGTGACAGACGCAAAAGGATCAATAGATCCTATTCCAACATGATCGAGAACCGGCAGATGATTAGCCGTGCGGTGACATCACATTTTGAACATTTTCACTGAGAGGACGGGAAGTAGCCATTGACAACGGTGATGCCCAACATAAAGCTTGCCATGGAAGGGAGTATGAATGGTTGGAAGAAGGCAATAGGAAAGCAGAGGTTCAGAAGGAACAAAGCATCTTCATACGCTTATCTAAAATTCCTACCAATGAATTACATAAGTATCTCTATCTTTATTCTATGTTTTATTCATCTTTTAATTATCACTTCTCCATAACCATTTGAATCTGCCTGACTGAGATTTACAAGATGACCATAGCTTGCTTCAAGTCGACAGTCTCCGTGGGAACGACCCTTACTCACGTAAGGTATTACTTGGACGACCCAGTGCACTTGCTGGTTAGTTGTGCGGAATTGTGACAAAGTGTGATTCACGTTTGAGAGCTCCAAGTCTTTGGCGCCATTGTTGATGATCATAATTCCGTGCAACAAGTTTTTGCCCAGGATGTCTACTTTCCAACGCAATTGAGAGCGCGCCAATTGGGCTTCTGTAGCTCTAGAAAATCTACTTCGAGTGCAGGGAGGTCAGAATACAACAGCATCTGCAGTCCTTTTTCAACCTCTAAATCAGATTTTTGCTCAGGTCCCTCAATTTCAGCCAGAAAATACCTGAAATCACAGAAAAACACACAAACTCATAATAAAGTCCAGAAATGTGATTTTTATTTAAAAACTAATAAAAACATAATAAAAACTAACTAAAATATATTAAAAACATACTAAAAACAATGCCAAAAAGCGTATAAATTATCCGCTCATCATACAGCAGCACCTTTTGTCCTTCAGTGAAATCCCTCCTTGCTATCTTCTGATCATGCCACCTTTTTGTGTTATCTTTGTAGATCTTTGCACTCTCATATGCTTGATTCCTAAACTCTTCCAGCTCATTGAGTTGGATAAGCCTCCTTTCTCCAGTAGCTTGATCATCAAAGTTCAACATTTTCAGAGCTCAGAATGCTCGATGCTCAAGCTCAACTGGTAAGTGACAAGCCTTACCAAACACCAATTGGTATGGAGACATCCCAATAGGTGTTTTGAAGGCTGTCCTGTAGGCCCATAATGCATCATCTAGCTTCTTAGACCAATCATTTCTTGAGCTTTCAACAGTTTTTTCAAGAATTCTTTTGAGCTCCCTATTTGAAATCTCTGCTTGCCCGTTGGTCTGTGGGTGGTATGAAGTTGCCACTTTGTGCTTGACTCCATATGTGAGAAGGAGTGGTTCAAGTTGCCTATTGCAGAAGTGTGTTCCTCCATCACTGATGAGAGCTCTAGGAACTCCAAATCTACTGAAGATATTCTTCCTCAAAAAGCTCATTACAACCTTGTTGTCATTTGTTGGAGTGGCTATGGCATCTACCCACTCTGACACATAATCTACAGCCACCAATATATAACTGTTTGAGTAGGAGGATGGAAAAGGTCCCATAAAATCAATTCTCCACGCGTCAAATAATTCTAACTCCATTATGAACCTCTGTGGCATCTCATTTCTCTTGGGTAGATTGCCAGCCGTTTGGCATTCATCACACCTTGACACCAAGTCCTTTGCATCTTTGAAAATGGTTGGCCAGTAAAACCCACATTATAGCACCTTGGCTGCAGTTCTTTCCCCACTAAAATGGCCTCCATATGCAGATCCATGACATTGCCAAAGAACTTCTTGTCCTTCCTCATGGAAAATACACATTCTCAAGATTCCATCAGCACACTTTTTGAACAAATAGGGCTCATCCCAGATGTAGTGTTTAGCATCTTTGATTAGTTTTTTTCTCATGTGTTTGTTGATGTTGGTTGGTAGTTCCCCAATAGCCTTGAAGTTAGCTATGTCTGCAAACCAAGGGGCTTCTTGGATCATCATCAACTGCTCATCAGGGAAGCTCTCATTCACTGCAAACTGGTGTGCCTCCTCTTCTTCTTGTGGAATCCTTGAGAGGTTGTCAGCTACTTTGTTTTCTGCTCCACTCCTATCTTTAATTTCAATGTCAAACTCTTGGAGTAGCAGAATCCATCTTATTAGTCTGGGCTTGGACTCTTGTTTGGTGAGCAAGTATTTGAGTGCTGCATGATCAGTGAATACAATTACTTTAGAGCCAATAAGATATGATCTAAATTTATCAAAAGCAAAGACAATGGCAAGTAATTCCTTCTCTGTAGTGGTATAGTTCCTTTTATTCTCATTAAGGACCTTGCTAGCATAGTAAATGACATGCACCAATTTGTCCTTCTTTTGTCCTAAAACAGCACCCACAGCAAAATCTGATGCATCACACATCAACTCATAAGGTAAATCCCAGCATGGTGGTGCTATGATAGGTGCAGATGAGAGTTTGTTCTTAAGTTCTTCAAAGGCTAGCATGCATTCATTATCAAAAACAAAAGGTATATTAGAGACAAGTAGCTTGCTCAAAGGTTTGGTAACCTTGGAGAAGTCTCTAATGAATCTCCTATAAAAGCCAGCATCCTAGAAAACTTCTAATTGCTTTGACATTGCAAGGAGGGGGTAACTTTTCAATCACCTCCTCCTTAGCCTTGTCCACCTCTATGCCCCTTTTTGAGATCTTATGACCAAGAACCACCCCCTCTGCAACCATGAAATGGCATTTCTCCCAGTTCAAAACAAGGTTGGTCTCTTGGCATCTCTTTAGCACCAAGGCTAAGTGGTGTAAGCAATTAGAATTTAAGTTACCAAATACAGAGAAGTCATCCATAAACACTTCAATGAACCTTTCAATCATGTCTGAAAATATGGAGAGCATGCACCTTTGGAATGTTGCAGGTGCATTGCACAATCCAAAGGGCATTCTCCTATAAGCAAAGACACCATATGGACAAGTAAATGAAGTTTTCTCCTGGTCCTTGGGGTCTACAACTATTTGGTTGTAACCCGAATAACCGTCTAGAAAGCAATAGTATTCATGTCCGGCTAATCTCTCAAGCATCTGATCCATGAAAGGCAGAGGGAAGTGATCTTTCCTGGTGGCTTCATTAAGCTTCCTATAGTCAATGCACATGCGCCAGCCAGTCACTGTTCTTGTGGGTATCAGCTCATTCTTCTCATTTGGTACAACAGTGACCTCTCCTTTCTTTGGCACTACTTGCACAGGACTTACCCAAGGACTGTCTGAGATGGGATAAATCACCCCTGCTTGCCATAACTTCAACACTTCTTTTTGGACCACTTCATTCATGGTTGGATTCAGCCTTCTTTGTTGCTATCTTGAAGGCTTAGAACCTTCTTCAAGTAGAATCTTGTGCATGCACATTGAAGGACTGATTCCTTTTAAGTCTGCAAGTGTCCAGCCTATAGCATCCTTGTGTTGTTTCAGCACTTGGATAAGCTCTTCTTCTTGCTCCTTACTAAAGCTTGAATTGATGATCACTGGGTAAGTGTTGTTGTCACCCAAATATGCATATTTCAGGCTTGGTGGTAAGGTCTTCAGCTCTAGTTTTGGTGCCTCTACTTCCTTGTTGTCCTTGTGGTTCAGCATGATAGAATTCTCTATGGTTTCTTGTGGTAGTTCTCCACTTGATGCTTGTTATTCTAACTCCATAGTTCCTTCACATTGTTCTTCTTCCAAAATCCCTTGAACTATCTATTCTATGGTGTCTACCATCATGGATTCTCTTATGAATTTCTTGGGGTAACTCATTGCCTTAAAGACATTGAACACCATCTTTTCTTCATGCAATCTCAAGACTAGTTTCTCTTTTTGCACATCAATGATGGCTCCAGCAGTAGCTAGGAATGGCCTTCCTAGGATGATTGATGTGTTAGCTTCTTCTTCTATATCCAGCACAACAAAGTCAGCTGAAAAAATGAATTCTCCCACTTTCACCAACAAGTCTTCCACTACCCCATGTGGAAACTTGAATGTTCTGTCAGCCAATTGGAGTGCCATTCTTGTTGGCTTGGCTTCCTCAATCTTCATCCTCCTCATCATGGTTAAGGACATGAGATTGATGCTAGCTTCCAAGTCACACAAGGCTTTCTCAATATTGATATCCCCTATGATGCAGGAGATTTAGAAACTCCCTGGGTCTTTTATTTTCTTAGGGAGCTTCTTTTGTATGATGGCACTACACTCCTCAATTAGCACTATGATCTCCTTTTCTTTCCAGTTTCTTTTTCTTGTCATGAGCTCCTTCAAAAATTTTGCATAGAGTGGCATTTGCTCCAATGCTTCAGCAAATGGTATGTTGATTTGGAGCTTCTTGAAAATCTCTAAGAATCTAGAGAATTGGCTATCTTTCCCATTTTTCCTTAGCCTTTGTGGATATGGTGCCTTAGGCACATAAGGCTTCAAGATTGGCTTTGGTGTGGATGGGGCAGGGGCTTCTTCTTCTTCAATTCTTGTTTTCAGGCTTTTCTGTAGCTCCTTTTTCTTAGTGGCTCTGTTTTTGGGTTGCTTCTTCTACAACTTTTTCGCTTCTAAGTGTGATGGCCTTGCATTCCCCTCTTGGGTTGGCCATGGTATCACTGGAAAATGTATGTGTAGACATAGGAATTTTCTTGGATAGAATCCCTACTCGTGCTTCTAATTTTGAAATAGCTGCGCCTTGATTCTTTAGATTCGATCTGTACTCTTCTTGGTTGGCATCTATCCTCCTGTCAGCTTGTGTTTGTCTCTCCAAAAGAGTGGAAATAGCTCCTGTCAGATGTGATGACAGTTGTGCTATTGCAGCCTCTACTCTCTCAAAGTTGCTCTTGATTACACATGGTTGCATGGTTGAGGTTGATGCGTCTTGATGGGGGTTGTTGTGTGTTTGTTGATTGGAATGATATGATGTGTTTTGTGAATTGTGGTAGGGTCTGCTGTTGCTTGATTGATGGTTGGGGTTGTGATTGTGGTATTGATTGGCTTGATATGGCTTGTTATGGTCTTGGTTGTGGCTTTGTTGGTTCCCCCACCCAAAATTTGGGTGGTTTCTCCAACCTGGGTTGTATGTTTTGGAGTTTGGATCATATGGTGGTCTAGAATTGTTCACATAGTTAGCTTGCTCCCATTCACCTTCAACTTATGGTGTATCTCCTTTTTATTGAGGGGCTTGGGCTTGAATGGCTGAGACTTGATTACTCTCCATCTTCTTGGTCAAAGCTGCTAGTTGTGCAGTGATCAGCTTGTTTTTGGCCAGCAGGGCATCCATTGAACTGAGCTCCATTACTCCTCTATTTTGAGTTCTATCTGAGGCATAGAAGTACTCATTCTCAGCCAAAGTCTCAATGACATCTATGGCTTCTTCAATGGTTTTCTTCTTGTTGAGTGAGCCTCCTAAAGAATGATCTACTGCTTGCTTTGACTCATATGACAGCCCTTCATAGAAGATGTGTAGTTGCACCCACTCATTGAACATATCCGGTGGGCATTTTTTTTCAAATTTTTGAACCTCTCCCGAGCTTCATAGAGTGTTTCACCATCTTGCTATCTGAAAGTTTACACTTCAGCTCTTAGCCTGTTGACTCTCTATGGAGGATAGAATCTTGCTAGAAATTTGTTTACAATATCATCCCATGTGATTAGGCTCTCCTTGGGAAATGCTTCCAACCACTTTGCTGCCTTATCTCTGAGTGAGAAAGGGAACAAAAGTAGCTTGCAAGTGTCAGGGTGTACACCATTGGACTTTACAGTATCACAGATCCTCAAGAATGTAGTGAGATGTTGGTTTGGGTCCTCCTGGGTACCTTCTCCATATGAACAGTTGTTCTGGACAAGTGTGATGAGTTGAGGTTTTAACTCAAAGTTGTTAGCATGGATTGTTGGCTTCAGAATGCTGCTGCCACAGTTTTCTGGATTTGGGTTGATGTAGGAGCCTAAGACTCTCCTCTCTTGCCCAACATGATTGCCAGCATCCTCCCCAATATTGTTATGCACTTTTTCCTCCATATTAGTTCTTAGATCCTCCTCCACTAGTTCCTCTCCTACTATGCCTTTGCCTGTTGCTTCCATCCTTAATCTAAAGAAGGTCCTCTCAGGTTCACTATCGAAGGAAGATGAAGTTTCTCCCCTTCTACCTGTCATACATTCAACAAACAGCAAGCAGAGGGCAAGTGAAGGAATCACTCTTGTTACGATTAGTGGTTAGCTTGGTTGATGCAATTAATCAAACAGTTAGAAGAATGGAAATATGAACAATGAATAACTAAGATACCCAAAGTAAAAAAAAAGAGAAATAGAATGGACAGTAAAATTAAAGAACTAAAAGGAAAATAACGATGTAATTAAAATGCTTAATCTAGCTCTCCAATCAATTTAATCATTGTCAAATTCAAACCAATCCCCGACAACGGCGCCATCAAACTTGATGAGTCAAATTCACTCCCCATAAAAATGGTGAATCCGTTCTTTTGGCAAGTGCACCAAAATTATCGTCAAGTGATAACCCACAGTGGAGTGGGATCGTATCCATAGAGATTGGTAGATTTAAACAATTTTAATCAATTGGTGAATTAGTAAAGCTAAGTAGAATAGATTGTGATTGCAGAATTATAAATGTGCAGAAATCTAAATGACTCAAGTAAATGAAAGCAGTAAATGGCCGAAATGGAAATAGCAAGAATGTAAAGAGCAGGAACTTAAATGACTTAATTATAAATGGGAATGGGGATTTGTAGAATATAAAAGAAAGCTATAAAGAAAGTGGAAGATAAGAATAGAAGAACTCATTGAGATTAGGAGATGTTGTCTCTTTGGATTGAATCCAGCTTATTTTCTCTTCAATCATGCAACTCATTGACCTCTTGGAAATCATGATTGATTGAGCCCCAATCCCTTGCTGACTCAATCTCTCAGATCTTGATCAATAGCCAATTCCTTGGTCTAATTGCTCATGAAGAGAGATATGCTTGGTCCCTGATTATACCACACATCATCATAGGTCCAAATAAAGAGAGGATTTTATGTCACCATATCCAAACACCAAAACCCAGATCCTATTCAAGTGTGAGAAGGGATTTCTAGCTTGGTTTCTTGTTTCCTTTTCTAAGGTTCCCATGAACCCATTTTGCCTTCAACCCCTTTTCCAAGGTGATTGAACACTAACATTAAAATAAAATTCCTTCTAGCAAATCAAAGAGAAGATGAAGAGAAGAAGAAATTCACTATCATTAATCCATCAAGTACAACAGAGCTCCTTCTCTCAATGAAAGGGAATTTAGCTACTCATAGCTCAAAGAAAAGTAAGAGATGGAAAAGTGAATCTAACTATGCTTCAACTAATAGCTCAACAGCTTAACCCATTTTTCAGTACTTTCAGGGAGTATTTATACTACTCCTAGTACTAGGAAATAAAGGAATTATAAAAGTGAAAAGAAAAATACAATTTGGAGGGAAAAGAAACTCAATAAACGTGATCTCACAGCTGGCGTGTGGTTGGCGCTTCAGTGGCATGCCACGCCTGTTCTGAATCTGACTTAGCGTCCCACGCCCAGCTCTCAAGTGGCACGCCTTCCTTCATTGATCACCCTGGCGTGCCACGCCTTCGAGCCCAAGCGGCACGCCCAGGGTTCTCTAAACACTTGTGTGGCCTGGCGTGCCACGCCTTTGAGCCCAAGTGGCACGCCCAGGCATTTTTAAAGCCTTGGATAGCCTGGTGTGCCACGCCTTCGAGCCCAAGTGGCACGCCCAGGCCTTCTCCCTCTTCTTCTTGCTTCTGAAAAATTGAACTAGTGTGGCACGCCCATGCTATGTGCTTGATCTATCTCTCTGGAAAGTTGAACTAACGTGGCACGCTCATCATGTGCTTGGCTCCTTTGCTTGGTGTGCCACACCCAGAACTCAAGTGGCACGCCCAGGTCTTCTCTTGGCTGATTGGTGATGATGGCATGCCACGCCTGAGACTTAAGTGGCATGCCTGGGTGGAAATTGGTAGCTGGCGTGCCATGCCTTCGATACCAGGTGGCACGCCCATATGGTTGGCCTCTAATGAGTGAACAAAAGCATAGGTTTGGATTTCACAATAAGAATAGATTTTTCCGTTGTAAGTATAGTCCAAACCCAACAATTGAACATCGATCAAATAATAAATTCAATACAAAATAATCGAGAGTAATTCAACCTCAGGTCGTTCTTCCCTAGGAGTTGCAATAAAGTGTACATTTTGTTGGCCATGAAGGAGAGAGCATGGGGATTGGGAATGAAAGCAAGAGAGCAAGGGAATGTAAATAGCAAGAGAGTGAATGATCATGCAAGGAATTAAAGGAAAGCAATTAAAGCAATGGGAATGGAAATTAAATGCTAAAAAGGACTCTTGGCAAGAATTGGGTAATCTAGGTTTCCGATCCCAGTTGTGGACCACAAATATGGCAATGTGTGGAATCAATCCAAACTAATCAATCCTCCTTGAGAATTAGTCAAAAAGCCATAATTGATCTCAATCCATAAGTCCTAGTCAACTTACTAATTACTTAGTGAAAGACTAGCGTCAATAGAAACCAAATCAATTAATTATTCCCACACAATGCGGAATGGACATCCAGAACTCAATTCCACCCAAACATCAAATTTCTCAACCAAGAGTGTGAAAACTAAACATGCAAGAATTTAAACACCAAAGCAATAAAAATCAAAGCAATTAAATGCAAGGAAAGGAAACTTAAAATGCAAGAAAACCTCTTGGCAAGTAATTGAAGGCTAAGGCTACCTATCCTAGACATTGACCACAAACATATGATGATTATGAAGAGTTAATCCTACTTAGTCAACCTTACATCGAAGATAAGTCAAATAGGCATAGTTAATTTCAATCCATAAGTCTTATGTCAACACTAGGGGTCACATAGAGTCAATGGAGACCAAATTAACTAACTACTCTAACATATCAAACAAGAATGGACATCAATAACTCAAGAATCACCAAAGTCAATAATTTCAAGCCAAGAGTGGAGAAAAACTAAGCCAAGCATTTTATCAAACACTTGGTGTGCATGAGAATAAAATAATATTAAATTGCATAGAAAATAGAATCTAACTACCAAAAGCAAGAAAATGACAATGACAAGTAAAGAAAGCAATAAATGACATGAAAATATAAATTTGCATTAATTGGAAGTAAATCAACATAGAGTGTTCATAACATAAAAATGGCAAAATAAAGGAAATAACAAAAGAGATGAAGAAGATAAAAGTGAAATAACAATAAATGACAAGAAAAAGTAAATAAAAACAAGAATTAAAACTAGAAATTATAAGAAATTAAACTAACTAACCCTAATTCTAGAGAGAGGGGGAGAGCTTCTCTCTCTAGAAACTAAGAGAAAACACCATAAAAACTAAACCTAATTGCCCCCCTTCATTCCTCTTCACTTTGGCCTTAAATAGCTTCAAAAAATGAGTTGGAATGGGTTTTGGAGGCCCAAAAATTGCTGCCAGCGAGTTGTAATTAATGAGGTCACGTGCAGAGACCTGTGCGGACGCACAGATGTGTGCATCCGCACACATGCTGAATTCTGACTTGTGCGTACGCACTATGCACAAGTACCTGTGCGGACGCACAGGTAGACTTATGTCCACTATAGCAAATTGTATATCATTTTGAAGCCACGGACGTTAGCTTTCCAATGCCGCTAAAACCGCCTCATTTGGACCTCTGTAGCTTAAGTTATGACCAATTTAGTACAGAGAGGTCAGGGTTGGCAGCTTTCCAAATCCTTCATTTCTTGAATTCTTCCCTTTTGCATGCTCTTTTCCTCACTTCTTCAACGCATACTTGCCATGGAAACCTGAAAATCACGTAACAAATACATCAGGGTACCAAATGGGAATAAAGTGAATAAAATTGACTAACTTAAGCACAAAAGAGCATGTTTTCACTTTCAAGCATAATTTAGGAAGAAATCTCAAAAGCATGCTATTTAGATGAATATATGTGGGTTTATATGATGGAATCTACTCAAATCAAACCAAAATATATCGTAAAATATGGATTCATCAGCCTCCTATCTCCCTCTTTGGAAAATTGTACCAGCGTGCCACGCCCAGGGGTTGGCGTGCCACGCCCATCATTTTGCCTTGGTCCCAGTAGCTGGCATCTCACGCCCAGCATCCAAGTGGCACGCCCAGGTGAGAATCTTGAGCTGGTGTGCCACGCCTTCGACACCAGGTGGTACGCCCAGCCTTTGCTTTGGCCTTCTTTGTACCTTGGCGTGCCACGCCTATATGCTCAAGTGGCACGCCCAAGTAAGGGTGGAAGCTTGGCGTGCCACGCCTTCGATCTCAAGTGGCACGCCCAGCCTTTTTAAACTTCAACCTCTTCTCTGGAATCTTGTACTAGCGTGCCACGCCATACTTATCAAGTGGCAAGCCCAAGTGATTTTTAAAGCTGGCGTGCCACGCCTTCGATACCAAGTGGCACGCCCATGGCTCAAGTGGTGGGTTAGGCGTGCCACGCCCCTTTGGTGGCCTTCATTGTTGTTCTCTGGAAATTTGTACTGGCGTGCCATGCCCAGCTTCTAGCGTGCCACGCCCAGCTCCTGGCGTGCCACGCCAATGCATTTTTGTAGCGTTTGCTTCAAGTGGCACGCCAGTTTCACACGCCCAGCTTGTTTTGTTGTTTTCTTCCCCTTTTTGATGTCTTTTTCACCTGAAATTTAGCATAAACTCATTTCAAAGCAATGTACTATAATGTTCATCAAATAATGCATGAATTGCAATTATCAAATGAGATTATGCTCTTTTATGGTCCTTTTTTTTTGCAAGAAAAAGGATAGATGATGCAAGTCATCACAACACCAAACTTAAGCTTTGCTTGTCCCAAGCAAATTAGTGTGAGTAGCCCCTTTTATGATTTGAGACTTTGACCTTGAATGGATGCAAACATGACTAAGAGTAGGACTAAGTGCTTAACACATGCATGAATAATTTTGTTTCAATGTCACAAAGAACTCCTACATCCTTGAGGGTTCCTTCAAGTATAAGCTTCAGGGGTCCTTTTTATTGATTGTCACCTTGAAGTAGTAAGAGTTATTTCATTTTCTTTTTGGTTGTTCTTTCATTTCTTTTTATTGACCATGACTCTAAGTGTTTTGTCTCAAGACAACCCTTTAGTTAGGCTTTCAATTAGCACTCCCAAACCAGTTGGCTTTAGAGTACTAGGTGTTGAAACACCCCTAAGAATTTACTTGCCCAGGTCTCTTCTTGACATATCTTCACCACAAGCATCTACTAGGGGTTTCAACTCTTTTGAGCTTTTTAATGTTACTTTCCATCCTAGCAGTTGATGCTCAGAGCCTTAGGTCTTTATTGCTTACTACTTCTTGGTTCTATAGATATTCAAGGAACACCCCTTAAGGTTCTATACTTAGTTCCTTGTCTCTTAGTTTTTGAATGGCCTCTCTTGGCCTTAATCTCTTTTACTCTTGTTCTTGTAACAACTCACAACAACTTTTATGGAAAAAACTATGCTTTTATTGATGTAGATAAACTTGAACTAACATTGTATTTTTTTTCTTGTAATTTAAAAAGGACTCACAAAAGACTTCAGGACACAAAAAACTAAACAGTAAAGTAAACTATCCTAATGTTGCAATTTATTCTTGAACAGAAATTAAAATATAGAGAAAAACTTAAACATGATTTAGAAATTAGAGAGTGTCAACCATGGGACTTAACAACCTTAAGCAGCTTCATCTTCAGTTCATTGGCCCTTTTCCTTTGTCTTTCTTCTTGGAAGGGGAGGAGTCATCTTCATCCTTGTTGTTTATCCATTGCACATTCAGCACACAGATTTCATTGAGGATTTCATCGAATCCTGGATCTTGTTGCTTCATTCTCTCCTCATAGCTCCGGGTGGAGGTTGTCCGCTTCACCATCAGCATCCTCTCTATGTTAGTGGGGCTCTAATCAATGGACTTCCCCCTCACATAGCTAAGATAGCCATAGGGTTGGCCTGGTTGAGGCACGGCATTGGCATAGAGCTCTCTCACCAAGCCTTCTACCACCTTCCTTGGTGGGTTGCACAAGAGTTCCCAGCCTCTACTATTTATCTCCCTGTTGATCTTAGGGTGCTCATTCCTCCCCAACTGAAAACCGACCTCTGGAATGATTCCCCTCTCACTCACCCAACCATAAAACTGGTTTTGGTTGTATGAGGAGAAGAACTTGTACTCATTGAAACCTGAACTTGAGGATCCAGAGATTGGTTCCTTAATCTTTCTTTTCTTTGATGCTGAGGCTTTTGGTGGTTCCATTGGGTTGAGAAAGTGTGGTTGAAGGTTTAAAGAATCTTCGGGGGATGTTGCAAGAGAAAGTAAGCAAAACAAAGTTTTGCTCCAACACCAAACTTAGGACTTGATTGTCCCAGTCAAGAAAAGGAAAAGAAGTAGAGAAAGAAAGGTAAGGAAAAGAGAAAAGAGATGAAAAGAAAGAAGGACTTGTGGGGTCTTTTTGTATGTGAATTGGGGTTTGAAGTGTGAGGAGAGGTGGGAAAAGTAGGGGGCTTTTATAGGGATTGAAAGTGTGGTCCGAATGGTGGGAAGTAAGGCAATTCAATATTTTTCCACTTGGGGAGTGGCGCCTAGCGTGGGAAGAGGCGCCAATCCTTATCTCACTTTGCTTCCTGCATGTTTTGAGTTCCAAAGTGCAAGTACACTTTGACCTCTTTGCTTTATGCGCTATCAATCCTGTGGGCCCCTTTCATATACTTTTGCTTTTATCCTCTTCTGAACACAATTAAACCACGTTCATGCTTTCAAATTGGATAGTGTTGGGCTTGCTAGATAGTGGTATTTCTTATGGTGGTGGCTGATGCCAGGGTATTTTGGCCAGTTTCACTGACCTTTTCTTTACTATTTTTAAGGTAGTTTCATGCATTTTCTTAGGAAATAAGCTAGTTTTGGGTGGATATTCACTTACATCTTGATTCAAGCATACATTGTGCACTTTGCATGATTTCATGAGAATTTTGCATGAATTATATGATAAATTGGTTGATGCATGATCCCATGATTAAGAGCAAGACTTTGATGCACTTTGTTTGATTGATTTCAGGACAAAAGAAGAAGAGAAGAGCCACGTTAGTGGCTACGTTAGTTACACTAACGTGGGAACTAACGTGGAAGGAAGGAAAGCCACAACGTTAGTGAGAAAAGTTAGTGGCATTAACTTTGAAGAAGGAGAGCATGGAACGAAGACCCACGTAAAGAGTCACGTTAGCTACACTAACGTGAACTCTAACGAAGGGACAAAAGGCACCAAGCAACGTTAATGGGGAAGGTGAGCCCCAATAACGCTTGCGAAAGGGGTATATGCCAATGTTAGTGGAAAAAGTGAGTGCCACTAACGTTTTCGAAGCAAGAAGACCCACGTTAGCTTCCACATTAACTACATTAACGTGGGAACTAACGTGGAAGGAAAGGGAGATGCCAAAGTTAGTGGAAAAGGTGATCTCCACTAACGTTGGCGAAGCAAAAAGACCCACGTTAACTTCCACGTTAACTAAGTTAACGTGGGCAAAAGTCCCACCTGGCAGCCTGACCATGCCTTCTTCAAACACGCATAACTTGAGCCACAAAGCTCCAAATGAGGTGATTCCAGTGCCATTGGAAAGTAGGATTCCAGAGTTTCTAAGCATATATGGCACTATATGGTTGACACTAAATTTGAGGGAGAAAACCTGCCCCGAAAGTGCAATGATGAACATGGTATCAACCTGTATTAAGGCCAACTGACCTCTTCACCTTCCAAGAAGTGTAACTCGAGTTGTAGAGCTCCAAATGATGCGCTTCCAAAGGCATTGGAAAGTAGAAATCTAGGGCTTTCCAACAATATATAATAATATAGGGTGGACACTAAGTTTGAGCTCCAGAAACTGGCAATAACGAAGCCCTGATCGCTAGCGTTATTGGCACTCAAGTTTTCCAGTAACGCTGGCAACTATGCCAGCGACCATGTCCACTTCAAAGGAGCATAACTTGAGCTACAGAGGTCCAATTGAGGTGATTCTAGTTGCATTAGAAAGCTGACATTCAGAGCTTTCGAACGATATATAATACTCGATAGTGGGCATGGAATTGAAGTACAAACCAGAGGCATCTTTTAAGCCCCAAAAACACCAACTGGGCAGCAAGTGCAACGTTAGCCACAATAACTTTAGCACTAACGCCACACTTGTAGCGTTAGTGTGGCTAACTTTAGCACTAACTTTAGCACCTGGACCTCAACTTGACTCACTCTCTCTCAAGTCCACTTCAAAGCTCAAGCAAGCAAGCCCACAATTGTCAACCAATCAAGACCACAAGAAGCATCTAGAATAGGAATTTTCATTCAATTGTAATTTGCTTTTAATTTCATTTTGTAATTTAGGAGAGCCTATATAAAGGCCTTAGTTTTTACATTGAAGGCATTCTGGAAAATTGAAGGAAGGGGGAGAGAGTGAAGACCAATTCGAACTTCTGTGAATTGGCACACTCCAAGGGGAGTGGGTCTTCAGACCCCTCCCCTCAACCACTCTTCTTCCTTTTCTCTTCTTTTATTCTTTAGGAGTAGTTTCATTTTAGTTGTAATTTTCATTTATGAATTTTGAAGTTTCAATTTCAGTTTCAATCTTCATCTTTACTTTTCTGCACTTTCTTTCTTTTCTATTTTGGTAGAGCAATGATCAACTAACTCTTTTCATTGGGTTAGAGAGCTCTATTGTGATTCAATGGATTAAGTGTAGTTCTTATTCTTCTTCTTCTTTCTTTTCTCTTGATTTTACTAGAGAGCTTTCGATATTCATCCAATTGGGTAGTTATCTTGGAAAAGAAGCTATTCATACTTGGATCTCTTCTGAACCTTGGAAAAGGAATGAAGAGATCATGCTAGAAATACTTTCTCATGTTGTACCAAATTGGGGTTGGAAGGATATGTAACTATAATCCTCTAACACTTGATTTGGAAATGCATGTGGTATAATCAGTGACCATACTTCATATCTTCTCATGAGCAATTGACCAAGGAATTGGTTATTGATCAAGATTTGAGAGATTGAATTACAAGGAATTGTAATTCGATCACTTAAGATTGCCAAGAAGATCAATGAATGCATTGATTGAGGAAGAGATGAGAATGAATTTGATCTGGAGGATTGCAATATCTCTTGATCCCAATGTTCATTTTATTTTTTAGTTCTTACATTTACTTTTCTTGCCATTTTACTTTTCTGCACTTTATTGCTTTCTTTACTTTTATGCCATTTACATTTCTTTGTTGCTTATCACTCCAATCTTATTCGTCTAACTAGGATAATCAATTAACCATTGATTGCTTAATCCGTTAATCTCTGTGGGATTCGACCTCACTCTTTTGTGAGTTATTACTTGACGACAATTCGGTACACTTGCCGAAGGGAGATTTGTTGAGAGACAAGTTTTCGCGTATCAGTGGCCACACCAAACTTAAGCTCTGGACTTACCTTCAGATATACTTTGTTCAAAGGTAGTAAGCCTAGATTAAGTAGATTGGTGGCCACACCAAACTTAGCTTTTTAGCTAGTTCTCAGCCCAATTACCCATCATTAGCAAATGTATTCATCAAATTGCATCTTCAGAATCAAAGAAAACAGAATGTATGGGTCTCTTAACTACTAAAACTGATATTAAACTTCCTAATCTACTACCGACAATCTACTTCTAGAAGGCAATGAAACACAAATTTTAAACTGAAACTTAAACTACCTAAATTGGAAAATTTTAACTACTTCTAAAAAAGCAATAAATCAAAAGGATATAAAGTGTTGGGGTGCCTCCCAACTAGCGCTTCTTTATCATCACTAGCTTGACGTTCTTCCTTTCTTAGATGAGGTTGTAGCTCACTCTCTTTTCATCCAGTGAGTCTCCTAGGTAATGCTTGGGTCTATGGCCATTCACAATGAAGTTTCTTTGTGTTTTGTGCTCCATAAGCTCTACATGGCCATAGGGGAACACCTTGAGGATGGTGAAGGGTCCTGACCATCGAGACTTAAACTTCCCAGGGAAGAACTTGAGTCTTGAATTGTACAGCAGCATCTTTTGTCCTTCAGCGAACTCCCTCCTTGCTATCTTCTGATCACGCCACTTTTTTGTATTCTCTTTGTAGATCTTTGCACTCTCATATGCTTGATTCCTAAACTCTTCCAGCTCATTGAGTTGGATAAGCCTCCTTTCTCCAGCAGCTTGATCATCAAAGTTCAACATTTTTAGAGCCCAGAATGCTCTATGCTCAAGCTCAACTGGTAAGTGACAAGCCTTACCAAACACCAATTAGTATGGAGACATCCCAATAGGTGTTTTGAAGGCTGTCCCGTAGGCCCATAATGCATCATCCAGCTTCTTAGACCAATCCTTTCTTGAACTTCTAATAGTTTTTTCAAGAATTCTTTTGAGCTCCCTGTTTGAAATCTCTGCTTGCCCGTTGGTCTGTGGGTGGTATGGAGTTGCCACTTCGTACTTGACTCCATATCTGAGAAGGAGTGGTTCAAGTTGCCTATTGCAGAAGTGTGTTCCTCCATCACTGATGAAAGCTGTAGGAACTCCAAATCTACTGAAGATATTCTTCCTCAAAAAGCTCATTACAACCTTGTTGTCATTTGTTGGAGTGGCTATGGCTTCTACCCACTTTGATACATGATCTACAGCCACCAATATATAACTGTTTGAGTAGGAGGATGGGAAAAGTCCCATAAAATCAATTCTCCACACGTCAAATAATTCTAACTCCATTATGAACCTCTGTGGCATCTCATTTCTCTTGGGTAGATTGCCAGCCCTTTGGCATTCATCACACCTTGACACCAAGTCCTTTGCATCTTTGAAAATGGTTGGCCAGTAGAACCCACATTATAGCACCTTGGCTGCAGTTCTTTCCCTACTAAAATGGCCTCTATATGCAGATCCATGACATTGCCAAAGCACTTCTTATCCTTCCTATACACCTTCTCAAGATTTCATCAGCACACTTTTTGAACAAATAGGGCTCATCTCAGATATAATGTTTAGCATCTTTGATTAGTTTTTTTCTCATGTGTTTGTTGATGTTGGTTGGTAGTTCCCCAATAGCCTTGAAGTTAGCTATGTCTGCAAACCAAGGGGCTTCTTGGATCATCATCAACTGCTCATCAGGGAAGCTCTCATTCACTGCAAACTGGTGTGCCTCCTCTTCTTCTTGTGGAATCCTTGAGAGGTCATCAGCTACTTTGTTTTCTGCTCCACTCCTATCTTTAATTTCAATGTCAAACTCTTGGAGTAGCAGGATCCATCTTATTAGTCTGGGCTTGGACTCTTGTTTGGTGAGCAAGTATTTGAGTGTTGCATGATTAGTGAATACAATTACTTTAGAGCCAATAAGATATGATCTAAATTTATCAAAAACAAAGACAATGGCAAGTAATTCCTTCTCTATAGTGGTATAGTTCCTTTGATTCTCATTAAGGACCTTGCTAGCATAGTAAATGAAATGCACCAATTTGTCCTTCCTTTGTCCTAAAATAGCACCCACAGCAAAATCTGATGCATCACACATCAACTCAAAAGGTAAATCCCAGCATGGTGGTGCTATGATAGGTGCAGAGGAGAGTTTGTTCTTAAGTTCTTCAAAGGCTAGCATGCATTCATTATCAAAAACAAAAGGTACATTAGAGACAAGTAGGTTGCTCAAAGGTTTGGTAACCTTGAAAAAGTCTCTAATGAACCTCCTATAGAAGCCAGCATGTCCGAGAAAATTTCTAATTGCTTTGACATTGCAAGGTAGGGGTAACTTTTCAATCACCTCCACCTTAGCCTTGTCCACCTCTATGCCCCTTTTTGAGATCTTATGACCAAGAACCACCCCCTCTGTAACCATGAAATGGCATTTCTCCCAATTCAAAACAAGGTTGGTCTCTTGGCATCTCTTTAGCACCAAGGCTAAGTGGTGTAAGCAATTAGAATATGAGTTACCAAATACAGAGAAGTCATCCATAAACACTTCAATGAATCTTTCACTCATGTCTGAAAATATGGAGAGCATGCACCTTTGGAATATTGCAGGTGCATTGCACAATCCAAAGGGCATTCTCCTATAAGCAAAGACACCATATGGACAAGTAAATGAAGTTTTCTCCTGGTCCTTGGGGTCTACAGAAAGCAATAGTATTTATGTCCGGCTAATCTCTCAAGCATCTGATCCATGAAAGGCAGAGGGAAGTGATCCTTCCTGGTGGCTTCATTAAGCTTCCTATAGTCAATGCACATGCGCCAGCCAGTCACTGTTCTTGTGGATATCAGCTCATTCTTCTCATTTGGTACTACAGTGACCCCTCCTTTTTTTGGCACTACTTGCACAGGACTTACCCAAGGGCTGCCTGAGATGGGGGTAAATCACCTCTGCTTGCCATAACTTCAACACTTCTTTTTGGACCACTTCATTCATGGTTGGATTCAGCCTTCTTTGTTGCTGTCTTGAGGGCTTAGCATCTTCTTCAAGTAGAATCTTGTGCATGCACACTGAAGGACTGATTCCTTTTAAGTCTGCAAGTGTTCAGCCTATAGCATCCTTGTGTTGTTTCAGCACTTAGATAAGCTCTTCTTCTTGCTCCTTACTCAAGCTTTAATTGATGATCATTGGATAAGTGTTGTTGTCACCCAAATATACATATTTCAGGCTTGGTGGTAAGGTCTTCAGCTCTAGTTTTGGTGCCTCCACTTCCTTGTTGTCCTCGTGGTTCAGCATGATTGAACTCTCTATGGTTTCTTATGGTAGTTCTCCACTTGATGCTTGTTGTTCTAACTCCATAGTTCCTTCACATTGTTCTTCTTCCAAAACCCCTTGAACTATCTATTCTATGGTGTCTACCATCATGCCTTCTCCTATGGATTCCTTGGGGTAACTCATTGCCTTAAAGACATTGAAGACCATCTTTTCTTCATGCAATCTCAAGACTAGTTCCCCTTTTTTCACATCAATGATGGCTCCAGCAGTAGCTAGGAATGGCCTTCCTAGGATGATTGATGTGTTAGCCTCTTCTTCCATATCCAACACAACAAAGTCAGGTGGAAAAATGAATTCTCCCACTTTCACCAACAAGTCTTCCACTACCCCATGTGAAAACTTGAATGTTCTGTCAGCCAATTGGAGTGCCATTCTTGTTGGCTTGGCTTCCTCAATCTTTATCATCTTCATCATGGTTAAGGACATGAGATTGATGCTAGCTCCCAAGTCTCACAAGGCTTTCTCAATATTGATATCCCCTATGATGCAGGGGATTTGGAAACTCCCTGGGTCTTTCATTTTCTGAGGGAGCTTCTTTTGTATGATGGCACTACACTCCTCAGTTAGCACTATGGTCTCCTTTTCTCCCTAGTTTCTTTTTCTTGTCAGGAGCTCCTTCAAAAATTTTGCATAGAGTCGCATTTGCTCCAATGCTTCAGCAAATGGTATGTTGATTTGGAGCTTCTTGAAGATCTCTAAGAATCTAGAGAACTAGCTATCATTCCCATCTTTCCTTAGCCTTTGTGGATATGGTGCCTTAGGCACATAAGGCTTCAAGATTGGCTTTGGTGAGGATGGGGCAGGGGCTTCTTCTTCTTCATTCTTGTTTTCAGGCTTTTCTGCAGCTCATTTTTCTTGGTGGCTCTAGCTTGCGGTTGCTTCTTCTACAACTTTTCTGCTTCTAAGTGTGATGGCCTTGCATTCCCCTCTTGGGTTGGCCATGATATCACTGAAAAATGTATGTGTAAACATAGGGATTTGCTTGGATAGAATCCCCACTTGTGCTTCCAATTTTGAAATAGCTGCGCCTTGATTCTTTAGATTCGATCTGTACTCTTCTTGGTTGGCATCTATCCTCCTGTCAGCTTGTGTTTGTCTCTCCAATAGAGTGGAAATAGCTCCTGTCAGCTGTGATGATAGTTGTGCTATTGCAGCCTCTACTCTCTCAAAGTTGCTCTTGATTTCACATGGTTGCATGGTTGAGGTTGATGTGTCTTGATAGCGGTTGTTGTGGGTTTGTTGATTGGAATGATATGATGTGTTTTGTGAATTGTGGTAGGGTCTGTTGTTGCTTGATTGATGGTTGGGGTTGTGATTGTGGTATTGATTGGCTTGATATGGCTTGTTATGGTGTTGGTTGTGGCTTTGTTGGTTCTCCCATCCAAAATTTGGGTGGTTCTTCCAACCTAGGTTGTATATCTTAGAGTTTGGATCATATGGTGGTCTAGAATTGTTCACATAGTTAGCTTGCTCCCATTCACCTTCAACTTCTGGTGTATCTCCTTCTTATTAAGGGGCTTGGGCTTGAATGGCTGAGACTTGATTACTCTCCATCTTCTTGGTCAAAGCTGCTAGTTGTGTAGGGATTAGTTTGTTTTGGGT
Source organism: Arachis hypogaea (assembly GCF_003086295.3). Classification (NCBI taxonomy): domain Eukaryota; kingdom Viridiplantae; phylum Streptophyta; class Magnoliopsida; order Fabales; family Fabaceae; genus Arachis; species Arachis hypogaea. The sequence continues at coordinate 59,019,680 of NC_092050.1, forward strand.
CAGTAGGGCATCCATTGAATTGAGCTCCATTACTCCTCTCTTTTGAGTTCTATCTGAGGCATAGAAGTATTCATTCTCAGCCACAGTTTCAATGACATCTATAGCTTCTTCAATGGTTTTCTTCTTGTTGAGTGAGCCTCCTGAAGAATGATCTACTGCTTGCTTTGACTCATATTACAGCCCTTCATAGAAGATGTGTAGTTACACCCACTCATTGAACATATCCGGTGGGCATTTTCTTGTCAAATCTTTGAACCTCTCCCATGCCTCATAGAGTGTTTCACCATCTTGCTATCTGAAAGTTTGCACCTCAGCTCTTAGCCAATTGACTCTCTTGGGAGGGTAGAATCTTGCTAGAAATTTATTTACAACATCATCTCATGTGGTTAGGCTCTCCTTGGGAAATACTTCCAACCACTTTTCTGCCTTATCTCTGAGTGAGAAAGGGAACAAAAGTAGCTTGAAGGTGTCAGGGTGTACACCATTGAACTTTACAATATCATAGATCCTCAAGAATACAGTGAAATGTTGGTTTGGGTCCTCCTGGGCACCTCCTCCATATGAACAGTTGTTCTGGACAAGTGTGATGAGTTGAGGTTTCAACTCAAAATTGTTAGCATGGATTGTTGGCTTCAGAATGTTGCTGCCACAGTTTCCTGGATTCGGGTTGATGTAGGAGCCTAAGACTCTCCTCTCTTGCCCAACATGATTGCCAGCATCCTCTCCAATATTGTTATGCACTTCTTCCTCCATATTAGTTCTTAGATCCTCCTCCACTAGTTCATCTCTTACTATGCCTTTGCCTCTTGCTTCCCTCCTTAATCTAAGGAAGGTCCTCTCAGGTTCACTATCGAAGGAAGATGAAGTTTCTCCCCTTCTACCTGTCATACATTTAACAAACAGCAAGCAGAGGGCAAGTGAAGGAATCACTCTTGTTACGATTAGTGGTTAGCTTGGTTGATGCAATTAATCAAACAGTTAGAAGAATGGAAATATGAACAATGAATAACTAAGATACCAAATGTAAAAAAAAAAGAGAAATAGAATGGACAGTAAAATTAAAGAACTAAAATGAAAATAACGATGTAATTAAAATGCTTAATCTAGCTCTCCAATCAATTTAATCATTGTCAAATTCAAACCAATCCCCGGCAACAGCACCATAAAAGTTGATGAGTCAAATTCACTCCCCATAAAAATGTTGAATCCGTTCTTTTGGCAAGCACACCAAAATTATCATCAAGTAATAACCCACAGTGGAGTGGGATCGTATCCACAGAGATTGGTAGATTTGAAAAATTTTAATCAATTGATGAATTAGTCAAGCTAAGTAGAATAGAATATGATTGTAGAATTTTAAATGTGCAGAAATCTAAATGACTCAAAAGTAAATGAAAGCAGTAAATGGCAGAAATGGAAAGAGCAAGAATGTAAAGAGCAGGAACTTAAATGACTTAATTGTAAATGGGAATGGGGATTTGCAGAATATAAAAGAAAGCTATAAAGAAAGTGGAAGATAAGAATAGGGGAATTCATTGAGATCAGGAGATGTTGTCTCTTTGGATTAAATCCAGCTTATATCCTCTTCAATCATGCAACTCATTGACCTCTTGGCAATCATGATTGATTGAGCCCCAATCCCTTGGTGACTCAATCTCTTAGATCTTGATCAATAGCCAATTCCTTGGTCTAATTGCTCATAAAGAGAGATATGCTTGGTCCCTGATTATACCACACAACATCATAGGTCCAAGTAGAGGGAGAATTTTATGTCACCATATCCAAACACCAAAACCCAGACCCTACTCAAGTGTGAGAAGGGATTTCTAGCTTGGTTTCATGTTTTCTTTTCCAAGGTTCCCGTGAAACCCATTTTGCATTCAACCCCTTTTCCAAGGTGATTGAACAGTAACATTAAAACAAAATTCCTTCTAGAAAATCAAAGAGAAGATGAAAAGAAGAAGAAATTCACTATCATTAATCCATCAAGTACAACAGAGCTCCTTCTCTCAATGAGAAGGAATTTAGCTACTCATAGCTCAAAAAACAGTAAGAGATGGAAAAGTGAATCTAACTATTCTTCAACTAATAGCTCAACAGCTTAACCCCTTTTTCAGTACTTTCAGGGGGTATTTATACTACTCCTAGCACTTGCAAATAAAGGAATTACAAAAGTGAAAAGAAAAATACAATTTGGAGGGAAAAGAAACTCAATAAACGTGATCTCAAAGCTGGCGTGTGGTTGGCGCTTCAGTGGTGTGCCACGCCTGCTCTGAATCTGACTTGGCGTGCCACGCCCAGCTCTCAAGTGGCACGCCTTCCTTCATTGATCACCCTGGCGTGCCATGCCTTCGAGCCCAAGTGGCACGCCCAGGCCTTCTCCCTCTTCTTCTTGCTTCTGGAAAATTGAACTAGCGTGGCACGCCCAGGGTCTGGCGTGCCACGCCCATGCTATGTACTTGACCTATCTCTTTGGAAAGTTGAACTAACTTGGCATGCCCAGGATCTGGCGTGCCACGCCCATCACGTGCTTGGCTCCTTTGCTTGGCGTGCCACGCCCAGAACTCAAGTGGCACGCCCAGGTCTTCTCTTGGTAGATTGGTGATGATGGCATGCCACGCCTGAGATTCAAGTGGCATGCCTGGGTGGAAATTGGTAGCTGGCGTGCCACGCCCTCGATACCAAGTGGCACGCCCATATGGTTGGCCTCCTATCTCCCTCTCTGGAAAATTATACCAGCGTGCCACGCCCAGGGGTTGGCGTGCCACGCCCATCATTTTGCCTTGGTTCCAGTAGCTGGCGTGCCACGCCCAGCATCCAAGTGGCACGCCCAGGTGAGAATCTTGAGCTGGCGTGCCACACCTTCGACACCAAGTGGCACGCCCAGCCTTTGCTTTGGCCTTCTTTGTACCTTGGCATGCCACGCCTAGATGCTCAAGTGGCACACCCAAGTAAGGGTGGAAGCTTGGCGTGCCACGCCTTCGATCTCAAGTGGCACGCCCAACCTTTTTAACCTTCAACCTCTTCTCTGGAAACATGTACTAGTGCGCCACGCCATACTGCTCAAGTAGCACGCCCATTCATTTGTGGCCTTCTGAGCTTGGCGTGCCACGCCTAGCTTATCAAGTGGCACGCCCAAGTGATTTTTAAAGCTGGCGTGCCACGCCTTTGATACCAAGTGGCATGCCCATGGCTCAAGTGGTGGGTTAGGCGTGCCACGGCCAGCCTAGCGTGCTACGCCCCTTTGGTGGCCTTCATTGTTGTTCTCTGGAAATTTGTACTGGTGTGCCATGCCCATCTTCTGGCGTGCCACGCCCATGTAAATGCTTGGAGATCCCCTCTGGACTTCAGTACTGGCGTGCCACACCCAGCTCCTGGCGTGTGGTGTACAAAATTGTGATTTAAAAACTTGGTATGGCGAATTACTGATCTCAACACTTCTTCACAACTCCGATGCAACTAACCAGCAAGTGCACTGGGTCGTCCAAGTAATACCTTACGTGAGTAAGGGTCGATCCCACGGAGACTGTCGGCTTGAAGCAAGCTATGGTCATCTTGTAAATCTCAGTCAGGCGGATTAAATTGGTTATGAGGTTTTGATAATTAAAATATAAATAAAACATAAAATAGGATAGAGATACTTATGTAGTTCATTGGTGGGAATTTCAGATAAGCGTATGGAGATGCTTTGTTGCTTCTAAACCTCTGCTTTCCTACTGCCTTCTTCCAACCATGCGTTACCTCCTTCCATGGCAAGCTGTATGATCCTCTCGGATGAAAACAAATCCATATGCGCTGTCACCGCACGGCTAATCATCTGTCGGTTCCCGCTAGTGTCGGAATAGGACCATTGTCCTTTTGCACACTGTCACTTGCGCCCCACATTCGCAGGTTTGAAGTTCTTTACAGTCATCCCTTCCCAGATCCTACTCGGAATACCACAGATAAGGTTTAGACTTTTCGGATCCCGGATCCTACTCGGAATACCACAGACAAGGTTTAGACTTTCCGGATCCTAGGAATGCTGCCAATGGTTCTAGCCTATACCACGAGGGTTAATCTCAGATTCAGATGCTCTGTTGTCAGGAGTGACAATGTGAATTGTTGATTAGAAATCCAAGAGAATATACTCCAGCTGTCGTCCAATGACTACGTTGAACATCATGTAGACCGCTTTGTGGTTGTCAGGCATGCGATCTTGGCTAAGCGAGTAACGAAGATTGGGTGATTGTCACAGGTCACCCCTTCATTCTGACTTAACTGAATTAAGAACAAGAGTATATCTTGGAGAAGAAGTGGGCGTGAATTGAATAGAAAAATAGTAGTAATTGCATTGATTCATGAAGAACAGCAGAGCTCCACACCTTAATCTATGGGGTGTAGAAACTCCACCGTAGAAAATACATAAGTAAAAAAGCTCTAGGCATGGCCGTGAGGCCAGCCTCCATGGAGGTCTCAAAGTGTAAAAGTTACATCATATGGTCCAAGACGTAAAATAAATCTCTAAGAGTAGTTTCTATACTAAACTAGTTACTAGGGTTTATAGAAAATGAGTAACTAAGTGCAGATAGTGCAGAAATCCACTTCCGGAGCCCACTTGGTGTGTGCTTGGGCTGAGTATTGAAGCTTTTCCGTGCTTAGGCTGTTCCTGGAGTTAAACGCCAGCTTTAGTGCTAGTTTGGGCGTTTAACTCCAATTTTGGTGCCAGTTTGGGCGTTTTACACCAGAATTCCTTGGGCTGACTTTGAACACTAGTTTGGGCCATCAAATCTCTAGTAAAGTATAGACTATTATATATTGCGGGAAAGCCCAGGATGTCTACTTTCCAACGCAATTGAGAGCATGCCAATTGGGCTTCTTTAGCTCTTTAAAATCCACTTCGAGTGTAGGGAGGTCAGAATCCAATAGCATTTGCAGTCCTTTTTCAGCCTCTGAATCAGATTTTTGCTCAAGTCCCTCAATTTCAGCCAAAAAATACCTGAAATTACAGAAAAACACACAAACTCATAGTAAAGTCTAGAAATGTGATTTTTGAATAAAACTAATAAAAATATAATAAAAACTAACTAAAACACACTAAAAACTATGTAAAAATAATGCCAAAAAGGGTATAAATTATCCGCTCATCACAACACCAAACTTAAATTGTTGCTTGTCCCCAAGCAACTAAAAACAAAATAGGATAAAAAGAAGATAATATACAATGAATTTTAAAAATATCAATGAAGATTAGTCTCAATTAGATTAGCAGGACTTGTAGCTTTTTGCTTCTGAACAGTTTTGGTATCTCACTTTATCCTTTGAAGTTCAAAATGATTGGCATCTATAGAAACTCAGAATTAAGATAGTGTTATTGATTCTCCTAGTTCAGTATGTTGATTATTGAACACAGCTAGTTTTATGAGTCTTGGACGTGAACCTTAGCATTTTGTTTTCCAGTATTTCCACCGGATACATAAATGCCACAGACACATAACCGGGTGAACCTTTTCAGATTGTGACTCAGCTTTGCTAGAGTCCCCAATTAGAGGTGTCCAGAGCTCTTAAGCACACTCTTTTTGCTTTGGACCATGACTTTAACCGCTCAGTCTCAAGCTTTTCACTTGACACCTTCACGCCACAAGCACATGGTTAGGGACAGCTTGGTTTAACCGCTTAGGCCAGGATTTTATTCCTTTGGGCCCTCCTATCCATTAATGCTCAAAGCCTTGGATCCTTTTTACCCTTGCCTTTTGGTTTAAAGGGTTATTGGCTTTTTGCTCTTGCCTCTTGGTTTAAAAAGCTATTGGCTTTTTCTTCTTGCTTTTTCTTTTTCTTTCTTTTTTCTTTATTTTTTTCGCCATTTTTTTCGCAAGCTTTGCTTTTTCACTACTTTTTCTTGCTTCAAGAATCAATTTTATGATTTTTCAGATGGTCAATAACATTTCTCTTTTTTCATTATTCTTTCAAGAGCCAACAATTTTAACATTCATAAACAACAATATAAAAAATATGCACTGTTCAAGCATTCATTCAGAAAACAAAAAGTATTGCCACCACATCAAAATAATTAAGCTAACTTCAAGATAGAATTTGAAATCATGCACTTCTTGTTCTTTTGCAATTAAAAACATTTTTCATTTAAGAAAGGTGATGGATTCATGGAATCATTCATAGCTTTAAGACATAGACGCTAGACACTAATGATCATGTAATGAAGACACAAACATAGATAAAACATAAAGCATAGAAATCGAAAAACAGAAAAATAAGAACAAGAAAATTAAAGAACGGGTCCACCTTAGTGATGGCGGCTAGTTCTTCCTCTTGAATTTGGAACATTGTTTTTGAGCCAAAGAACACACAACCTGTGAGATTGAGCTTATTTACATGGTTACATTATTTAACCATAAATTTTTTCCTGTGTGTTTCCTTCTCTATGATTGTAATCTATATTTTGTTCTAATCTATATGTCCATTATTTAGTGTATTTACATGCTTACATATGATTGAGGCCATTGTTTGATTTTAGCTCACTTATCCCAAATAAGCCTACCCTTTAAATCACCCTTATCAGCCACTTTGAGCCTTTTAATCCCCATTTGTTCTATATTTTACCACATCACTAGCCTTAAGCGGAAAATAAATTAAGTATCCCAATTGAATCTTTAGTTAGCTTAAGATAGAGATTGTGTATCAAATAAGTGTGGAAAAATTGTGGGAACATGGGTTGATAAGGGAATGTATCATGTTTTTAATTTATTTGAATATGGGAAATTTGGGAACCTACTCATAAAAAACCAAAATAGAAAAATAATGAAAAATCCATGTGCATTGATAAGTTATGTTTGCTTTTATGACTCAAAAAAAAGAGAAAAAGAAAAAGAGAAAAAAAAAATATATATATATATATAAGGGGACAAAACTACCCCAATGTTAAGTTAATAAAAGATCAATGCATATGTGATAAAATTAAAGAAAAATTGATACATGAGTATGTAATGCAAAAGTGAAGACTATGGGTAGCTAGGCATGATTCTAGAGTTATATAGAGTATATGTATGTTAGGTGAAAGCTTAGGTTAATTAAAGATTCAATTTATAAAGCGCACTTAGCCATATACATATACCCTTACCCTTACCTTAGCCCCATTACAACCTTGAAAAGACCTCATGATGTTTGCATTGGTATATTAAATATTGTTGATTGGTTAGGTGAAGAACAAATTTTAGAAAGCATGACTAGAGAAGAGTAGAGTGATTACCCTATACACTTGAGAGACTAGAGTGCATATACACTACCAGTGAGGGTTCAATGCTTGATTCTATGTTCCCTGCTTTCATAAGCTATCTTCTTACAAGTTTACTTGTCTTTTATTGTATAATTTGAATTAGTGAAATCTGATTTATGTTTGTCTTGAAGAACTTATTTACTTTTAACCAAGTAGGTAGAAACATTTTGCATGTAGTTGCATTCATATAGATAGGTTGCATTTCATACATTCTACCATTTCTCTTCATCTTTTTAGCTTCTCTTGAGCTTAGCATGAGGACATGCTAGTGTTTAAATGTGAGGAGGTTGATAAACCACTATTTTATGGTTTATCTTGTGCTCAATTGAGTGGATTTTATCAACTCTTTATCCACCTATTCATACTATTTGCATGGTTTTACAACTCCTTCCTGATTTTGTGCTATGATTGAAAACATGCTTCTTTGATCTTATATTTGCTTATTATTAATCTTCTCTAATTACCATTAGATGCCTTGATATGTGTGTTAAGTGCTTTCAGAGATTATAGGGCAGGAATGGCTTGGAGGATGAAAAAGAAGCATGCAAAAGTGGAAGGAGTACAAGAAGTTGAAGAAATTGCAAAGCTGTCAGCCTGACCTCTTCGCATTCAAACAGTCATAACTTGAGCTACAGAGATCCAAACGACGCAGTTCTAGTTGCGTTGAAAAGCTAACGTCCGGGACTTCAATTTGATATGTAATATGCCATAGTTGCCCTGACGCTAGGCGACCCGACTGCGTGCTCCATGCGGACGCGTCGCAGTGACAAAAATTCAGCATGTTGAATTCGCAGCCAGCGAATTCTGGGTTATTTCTGACCCAGTTCTCGACCCAGAAAACACATATTAGAGGCTATAAAGTGGAAGAATGCATCCATTCATAAAAAAATGGTCTCATATTTACAATTTTAAGATTTAGATGTAGTTTTTAGAGAGAGAGGTTCCCTCCTCTCTCTTAGGATTAGGATTTAGGATTTCTCTTAGTTTTAGGAGCGACTCTCAATCACAGGTTCTTTATTTTTATTTATTTTCCCAATTTAATTTATGAACTTTTCCATGTTATGATTTGAATATTTTATTTAATATAATTTGAGGTGTTTCAGACTTATGATTGCTCTCCTTAATTTATTAATGCTCTGTGTTTATCCAAGTTATTTTCATTCAAGTAGACTTTCTTCCCTTTTGGCTTTGGTTGAATCATTGGAAACACTTGAGTTATCAAACTCATTGTTGATTGAAAATTGGAATTCTTCAAGAATTAATTCGAGTTCCAATAACTCTAGCCTTTCCCAAGAAAAGACTAGGACCTGAGGAATAAAAATTAATTCATCCACTTAACTTACCTTCATAGTTAGAGGTCAACAAAGTGGGAGAAAAATCCAATTCTCATTACAATTGATAAGGATAACCAGGATAGGACTTCCTGTTTTCATACCTTGCCAAGAGTTTATTTTATAGTTATTTATTTATTTTATTCTTCTTATGCAACATACTGCTCCCTAATTTCTAAAACCCCTAATTTACAAACTCATAACCAATAATAAGAACATACCTCCCTGCAATTCCTTGAGAAGACGACCCGAGGTTTAAATACTCGGTTATCAATTTTAAAAGGGGTTTGTTACTTGTGACAACCAAAACGTTTCTATGAAAGGACTTTTGAAGGTTTAAAAACTATACTTGCAACGAGGATTTATCCGCAAATTTCTAGACCACGCAAATTTTTGAACCGCGTCGCCTAACCTCATTGCGCACCACGCGACCGCGTCACCCACACGACCGCGTCGCCAGCGTCGCACAACCTATCCAGATTAGTGCCAATTTTCTTATCTTTTCTTCTCCGAATCCTTATTCTTCTTATCTTTTCTTACTTCTTTTTTCTTCCTTTCTTATTTTCTCTCACTTCCATTCTATTTTATTTAATTTATTTGCATACTTTCATTCATTGCATATTTTTATTTTTCTAAAATTATTATTGGTGTTCAAATGTTCTTATTCAACTGTTACATCTTTTCTGGTATTTTCTTGGTGCTTAATGACTTGTTTAATTCTGATTGAGTAATATTATTTAAATCAATGCCAATCTTTTATATCTGTATTACTTTTGCATTAACATGAATTTATATTATCTCTCCTTCCCCACTCGCTTCCCCATTGTTGTACATTTTGTACCACTGGCATGCCATGGCTTCTATTGTTTTCTCACTTACATGTTGTAGCTACCATGGAATTGAGATCCTTATTATTTGGCATTAACTCATCCATACTGTATTTATTTTCCTATCTTTATTTCTGGGTTACTCTTCTTCCCTTTTTCTTTCAGGATGGCCACCCGGAAGAGAACCGGAAGACGTTTACATGGGGAGACAGGCAAGTCAATCTGCACAATCTATAGAGAAAAGTATCAGTTAAAGCCACCCGTCCACTTGCACATCTTAGCATGCACCGAGGACGGTGCAATCTTTAAGTGTGGGGAGGTCGATACCGATCTCCATGGGTTAGTATTTTCTTATCAACACCAATATTTTATTTTCCTTGTTAATTGTTGCATTTGCATGTTTGATTGCATATTTATTTGATTTTGTGCATTTAGTTACTACTTGGTTAAAGTAATAAATTTCTTTTTAATGACCCTATTTTTGAAAAATTTTCACTAATTTAAAATCAAAACTTTTGTGTTAAACTTATCAGAAGTTGTATTTGGAACATGGTTTTTGAGCCAAAGAACACACAACCTGTTAGATTTTGAGCTTATTTACATGGTTACATTATTTAACCATAAATTTTTTCCTGTGTGTTTCCTTCTCTATGATTGTAATCTATATTTTGTTCCAATCTATATGTCCATTATTTAGCGTATTTACATGCTTGCATATGATTGAGGCCATTGTTTGATTTTAGCTCACTTATCCCAAATAAGCCTACCCTTTAAATCACCCTTGTCAGCCACTTTGAGCCTTTTAATCCCCATTTGTTCTATATTTTACCACATCACTAGCCTTAAGCGGAAAACAAATTAATTATCCCAATTGAATCTTTGGTTAGCTTAAGATAGAGATTTGGTATCAAATAAGTGTGGGAAAATTGTGGGAACATGGGTTGATAAGGGAATGTATCATGTTTTTAATTTATTTGAATATGGGAAATTTGGGAACCTACTCATGAAAAACCAAAATAGAAAAATAATGAAAAATCCATGTGCATTGATAAGTTATGTTTGCTTTTATGACTCAAAAAAAAAAGAGAAAAAGAAAAAGAGAAAAAAAATATATATATATATATATATAAGGGGACAAAACTACCCCAATGTTAAGTTAATAAAAGATCAATGCATATGTGATAAAATTAAAGAAAAATTGATACATGAGTATGTAATGCAAAAGTGAAGACTATGGGTAGCTAGGCATGATTCTAGAGTTATATAGAGTATATGTATGTTAGGTAAAAGCTTAGGTTAATTAAAGATTCAATTTATAAAGCTCACTTAGCCATATACATATACCCTTACCCTTACTTTAGCCCCATTACAACCTTGAAAAGACCTCATGATGTTTGCATTGGTATATTAAATATTGTTGATTGGTTAGGTGAAGAACAAATTTTAGAAAGCATGACTAGAGAAGAGTAGAGTGATTACCCTATACACTTGAGAGACTAGAGTGCATATACACTACCAGTGAGGGTTCAATGCTTGATTCTATGTTCCCTGCTTTCATAAGCTATCTTCTTACAAGTTTACTTGTCTTTTATTGTATAATTTGAATTAGTGAAATCTGATTTATGTTTGTCTTGAAGAACTTATTTACTTTTAACCAAGTAGGTAGAAACATTTTGCATGTAGTTGCATTCATATAGATAGGTTGCATTTCATACATTCTACCATTCCTCTTCATCTTTTTAGCTTCTCTTGAGCTTAGCATGAGGACATGCTAGTGTTTAAGTGTGGGGAGGTTGATAAACCACTATTTTATCGTTTATCTTGTTCTCAATTGAGTGGATTTTATCAACTCTTTATCCACTTATTCATACTATTTGCATGGTTTTACAACTCCTTCCTGATTTTGTGCTATGATTGAAAACATGCTTCTTTGATCTTATATTTGCTTATTATTAATCCTCTCTTATTACCATTAGATGCCTTGATATGTGTGTTAAGTGCTTTCAGAGATTATAGGACAGGAATGGCTTGGAGGATGGAAAAGAAGCATGCAAAAGTGGAAGGAGTACAAGAAGTTGAAGAAACTGCAAAGCTGTCAGCTTGACCTCTTCGCATTCAAACAGTCATAACTTGAGCTACAGAGGTCCAAACGACGCGGTTCCAGTTGCGTTGGAAAGCTAACGTCCGGGACTTCGATTTGATTTATAATATGCCATAGTTGCCCTGACGCTAGACGACGCGACCGCGTGCTCCATGCGGACGCGTCGCAGTGACAGAAATTCAGCATGTTGAATTTGCAACCAGCGAATTCTGGGTTGTTTCTGACCCAGTTCTCGGCCCAGAAAGTACAGATTAGAGGCTATAAAGTGGAGGAATGCATCCATTCATAAAAAACTACTCTCATATTCACAATTTTAGGAGTAGATGTAGTTTTTAGAGAGAGAGGTTCTTTCCTCTCTCTTAGGATTAGGATTTAGGATTTCTTAGTTTTAGGAGTGACTCTCAATCTCAGGTTCAATGTTCTTTTTATTATTTTCCCAATTTTATTTATGAATTCTTCTATGTTACAGATTACTCTTTGAATTAATGTTATTTGAGGTATTTCAGTTATTATTGCTTTCTTTTATTTACATGATTATTGCTTCCCATCTGAAGGCATTTTTATTCCAGTAGATTTACTTTTTTTTTCCTTTTGGTTTTGGTTAAGAAATCAGTAACTCAGGAGTTATCCAATTCAACAGCATAATTGATAATTGTTATCTTTTCAATTGAATTGAACTTCAATAATCCCAATCTTTTCTTAGGAAATAAATAGGATTCGAAGATCAAACCAATTTGTTCCTTGACCTTCCTTTGCTTTAGTAAAGGTTAACAAAGTGGAATTAAGACTCAATTTTCATCATCATTGATAAGGCTAGCTAGGATAGGACCTCCAATTTCTTATACCTTGTCAAGAGATTTTATTATTATTATTTTATTTTACTTGTCATATAACATATTCCCTCCTTACTTCCAAAACCCCAATTTACAAACTCATAACCAATAATAAAAACATACCTCCCTGCAATTCATTGAGAAGACGACCCGAGGTTTAAATACTCAGTTATCAATTTTAAAGGGGTTTTTTACTTGTGACAACCAAAACGTTTGTATGAAAGGACTTTTGAAGGTTTAGAAACTATACTTACAACGAGAATTTATCCGCAAATTTCTAGACCACGCAAAAGTTCCTCTCATCAAAGTCCTCATTCAATTGAAGGACTAACTCTCCCCTGTCCACATCAATCATAGCTCTTGCTGTGGCTAGGAAGGGTCTTCCAAGGATGATGGATTCATCCTCATCCTTCCCAGTGTCTAGGATTATGAAATCAGCAGGGATGCAAAAGCCTTCAACCTTCACCAAGACATCCTCTACAAGTCCATAAGCCTGTTTCCTTGAATTGTCTGCCATCTCTAGTGAGATTCTTGCAGCTTGCACCTCAAAGATCCCTAGTTTCTCCATTACAAAGAGGGGCATGAGGTTTATCCCTGACCTCAGGTCACACAGAGCCTTCTCAAAGGTCATAGTGCCTGTGGTACAAGGTATTAAGAACTTTTCAGGATCCTATTTCTTCTGAGGTAATTTCAGTTGAACCAGATCACTTAGTATATTGATGAGCAATGGAGGTTCATCCTCCCAAGTCTCATTACCAAATAGCTTGCCATTTAGCTTCATGATTGCTCCTAGATACTAAGCAACTTGCTCTTCAATAATATCTTCATTCTCTTCAGAGGATGAATACTCATCAGAGCTCATGAATGGCAACAGTAAGTTCAGTGGAATCTCAATGGTCTTTGTATGAGTCTCAGATTCCTTTGGTTCCTCATTAGGGAACTCCTTGGTGGCCAGTGGACGTCCATTGAGGTCTTCCTCACTGGAAATCACTGCCTTTTCCTCCTCTCCGGGTTCGGCCGTGTGGGGTATATTGATGGCCTTGGACTCTCTTTTTGGATTCTCTTCAGTATTGCTTGGGAGAGTACTTGGAGGGAGTTCATTAACTCTTTTACTCAGCTGACCCACTTGTGCCTCCAAATATCTAATGGAGGACCTTGTTTCAGTCATGAAACTTTGAGTGGTCTTACTTAGATCAGAGATTATGGTTGCTAAATCAGAGATGCTCTGCTTAGAATTTTCTGTCTGTTGCTGAGAAGATGATGGAAAAGGTTTGCTATTGCCAAACCTGTTTCTTCCACCATTATTATTATTGAAGCCTTGATTAGGCTTCTGTTGTTCCTTCCATGAGAGATTAGGATTATTCCTCCATGAAGGATTGTAAGTGTTTCCATAGGATTCTCCCATGTAATTCACTTCTTCCATTCCAGGATTCTCAGGGTCATAAGCTTCCCCTTTAGAGGAGGATTCCTTAGTACTGCCGGATGCAACTTGCATTCCAGTCAGACTCTGAGAAATCATATTGACTTGCTGAGTCAATATTTTATTCTGAGCCAATGTGGCATTCAGAGTATCAACCTCAAGAACTCCTTTCTTCTGAGTTGTCCCATTATTCATAGGATTCCTTTCAGAAGTGTACATGAACTGGTTATTCACAACCATTTCAATGAATTCCTGGGCTTCTTCAGGCATCTTCTTCAGATGAAGAGATCTACCAGCAGAGTTGTCCAATGACAACTTGGATAATTCAGATAGACCATCATAGAATATACATAAGATGCTCCATTCTGAAAGCATGCCAGAAGGACACCTTCTGATCAGTTGCTTGTATCTTTCCCAAGCTTCATAGAAGGATTCACCTTCCTTTTGTCTGAAGGTTTGTACTTCTACTCTAAGCTTACTCAATTTTTGAGGTGGAAAAAATTTGACCAAGAAAGCATTGACTAACTTTTCCCAAGAGTTCAGGCTTTCTTTAGGTTGTGAGTCCAACCATGTCCTAGCTCTGTCTCTTATAGCAAAAGGAAAAAGCATAAGTCTGTAGACCTCGGGATTAACCCCATTGGTCTTAATAGTGTCACAGATTTGCAAGAATTCAGCTAAGAACTGATGAGGATCTTCCAATGGAAGTCCATGAAACTTGCAATTCTGCTGCATTAGAGAAACTAATTGAGGCTTAAGCTCAAAGTTGTTTGCTCCAATTGCAGGAATTGAGATGTTTCTTCCATAGAAGTCAGAAGAGGGTGCAACAAAGTCACCAAGCATCTTCCTTGCATCTCCACCATTGTTGTTGGGTTCGGCCATGTCTTCTTCTTTTTTGAAAAGTTCTGTAAGGTTTTCTCCAGAGAGTTGTGCTTTAGCTTTCCTTAGCTTTCTCTTTAGAGTCCTTTCAGGTTCAGGATCAGCTTCAACAAGAATGTTCTTATCCTTGTTCCTGCTCATATGAAAAAGAAGAGAACAGAGAAAGAAGAGGAATCCTCTATGTCACAGTATAGAGATTTCTTTATGTGAGTAAAAGAAGAGAGGAATAGAAGAATGATGTAGAGAGAAGAGATGAAGAATTCGAACACAAAGAGGGAGAGAGGGTTCGAATTATAAGAAGAAGAGAAGTGTTAGTAAATAAATAAAATAAATCGAAAGAGATGAGAGAGAGAATTTTCGAAAATAATTAAAAATATTTTTGTTTTTATTTTAATTATTAGTTAGAATTCGAAATTAGAGAAATAAGTAGAATAAAATTAAAATTTAAAACAATTAGTTAATTAAAAAGAATTTTGAACAAGAAGTTAATGATTTTCGAAAATTAGAGAGAGGAAAATAGTTAGATGGTTTTGAAAAAAATAAGAATTTTAAAATCAAACCAAAAGTTAAGTAGTTAATTGAAAAAGATTTGAAAATCAAATTTTTGAAAAGATAAGAAGTTAGAAAAGATTTTGAAATTGATTTTGAAAAAGATATGATTGAAATTTATTTTGAAAAAGATTTGAAAAGAAAATTAAAAAGATTTGATTTTTGAAATTAAAGTTGATTACTTGACTAACAAGAAACTAAAAGATATGATTCTTAGAGTTTAAAGATTGAACTTTCTTAATAGGCAAGTAATAACTTGAAATTTTTTACTCAAAACATTAAATGTTAATAAGATTTTCGAAAATATGAAGTAAGAATAAGAAAAATATTTTGAAAATCAATTTTAAAAATTTTCTAAAATATGTAGAAAAAAATGAAAAAGATTTGATTTTTGAAAAAGTTTTGAAAAGATAGGATTTTTAAATTGAAATTTTGACTTGACTCATAAGAAACAACTGAATTTTAAAAATCTTTGACTAAGTCAATCCAAAATTTTGAAATTTATGAGGAAAATAAGGGAAAGATATTTTTTTATTTTTAAATTTTTAATGAGGAGAGAGAAAAATAACTAAATGACACATGACATAAAAATTATGAATCAAAACAACTAATGCATGCAAGAACACTTTGAATGTCAAGATGAACATCAAGAACTCTATGAAGATCATGATGAAAATCAAGAACATGTTTTTGAAAGGTTTTAAGAAAAGAAAAACATGCAAGACACCAAACTTAAAAATTTTTAAACTTTAGACACTAAGAATTCAAAAATGCATATGAAAAACAAGAAAAGACACAAAACAAGAAAAATCAAAAGATTAAACAAAGAAAATCATCAAGAACAACTTAAAGATCATGAAGAACACATGCATGAATTTTTTCAAAAATTTAAAGAAAATTAAAAAGATGCAATTGACCCCAAACTTAGAAATTGACACTAAACTCGAACAAGAAACACAAAATATTTTTGGTTTTTATGATTTTATAAAAAAAAAAATTGGTATTTTTTCGAAGATTATTTTAGAAAAACAAAAAAGAAGAAAAATTTTTTGAAAACTTTTTGAAAATAAAATAAAGGTTGAAACAAGAAGAAAATTACCTAATCTAAGCAACAAGATGAACCGTCAGTTGTCCAAACTCGAACAATCCCCAGCAACGGCGCCAAAAACCTGGTACACGAAATTGTGATTTAAAAACTTGGTATGGCGAATTAGTGATCTCAACACTTCTTCACAACTCCGATGCAACTAACCAGCAAGTGCACTAGGTCGTCCAAGTAATACCTTACGTGAGTAAGGGTCAATCCCACAGAGACTGTCGGCTTGAAGCAAGCTATGGTCATCTTGTAAATTTCACTCAGGCGGATTAAATTGGTTATGAGATTTTGATAATTAAAATATAAATAAACATAAAATAGGATAGAGATACTTATGTAGTTCATTGGTGGGAATTTCAGATAAGCGTATGGAGATGCTTTCTTGCTTTTGAACCTCTGCTTTCCTACTGCCTTCTTCCAACCATGCGTTACCTCCTTCCATGGCAAGCTGTATGATCCTCTCGGATGAAAAAAAATCCATATGCGCTATCACCGCACGGCTAATCATCTGTCGATTCCCGCTAGCGTCGAAATAGGACCATTGTCCTTTTGCACACTGTCACTTGCGCCCCACATTCACAGGTTTGAAGCTCCTTACAGTCATCCCTTCCCAGATCCTACTCGGAATACCACAGACAAGGTTTAGACTTTCCGGATCCCAGGAATGCTGCCAATGGTTCTATCCTATACCACGAGGGTTAATCTCAGATTCAGATGCTCTCTTGTCAGGAGAGACGATGTGAATCGTTGATTAGAAACCCAAGAGAATATACTCCGGCTGTCATCCAATGACTACGTTGAACATCATGTAGACCGCTTTGTGGTTGTCAGGCACGCGATCTTGCCTAAGCGAGTAACGAAGATTGTGTGTTGTCACGGGTCACCCCTTCATTCTGACTTAACTGAATTAAGAACAAGAGTATATCTTGGAGAAGAAGTAGGCGTGAATTGAATAGAAAAATAGTAGTAATTGCATTGATTCATGAAGAACAGCAGAGCTCTACACCTTAATCTATGGGGTGTAGAAATCCCTAAGTTAGTTGACCTGTATAAGGATTTGTTTATCTGTTTTATAAGCTTGAATATTGTGATTGATGTGAAGATCTAAGATTGTCTCTGGTGTCCTGGAGTCTTATATCTTACATTACTGGGCACTGTTACCATATTGAGAACTTCTGGTTCTCATACCATATTCTGTTATTTTTCAGATGCAGGTCGTAACCCACCTCGGTGAGTTGCGTGATGGTGACAGAGTGGAGTATCTTTTTCATATTTTGGAGTATTTTGGATATTTTGTTTACTACTCTCACTTTTGTATTTTAATTTCCTTAGAGGCTAACTTTGAGAGAGATGATGTATATGCTGTTTTAGCTTTCACAACTCTGTATGTCAGTATATAACTTTTCAGACTAAACTCCGCGGACTGCGGCTAGTACTTTATGACTGTTATACTCATATATATACATATACCTTGTTATTTTGTATCTATACCTTGTACCTTTATACTTTTAGCTTTGTCTGAACGTTTTGCGCTTTTAAAACTCTGTTTTGAGCTTATTTCTTCATCGGGCTTCTAGTGTTACTATCTCTTTCTATATGTATTATTGTGTATGTCTTAAAATTGTCGTGACCTTTGATTATCCTTTGCTTTACAGCATGAGGTAAGGCTTAGGGTAATTAGGGTGTTACATGTATCCAGTGTATCTAGCTCCATCACTCCTCTTTTTGTTGTTCTCTCAGTGGAGTACATGTAGTGATTGTTAACAACTGTTTTTATTAACTCTAGGACTTCTTCAGGTATCTTCCAATGCAAGGAATCTCCTGCTGACGAGTTGATCAAGATCCTAGAGGCATGGGATAAAAGGTCTGATGTTTTAGCCACTCAAAAAATGTATAATGAGGGCATTTTCTCAGCATCTCTTTATATCTTTCTAAAGCTTTATATAGTAATTCTCCATCCTTCTAGGTAAAAGCATGAATACCATTCCTTGGCTATGCCAACTTTTGTGATGAAAATTATTTGGTTAGAAATTTGTTAACCAAATTATCCTACATTGATATACTATCTAAGGGTTGATCTTGTAGCCATTGTTTAGCTCTATCTCTTAGAGAGAACAGAAACAACCTCAATCTTATGGCTTCTAGGGGGACTCCATTACTCTTAACTGTGTCACATATATGTAAAAAAGCTAGCTATGTGCACATTTGGATCTTCTTGAGGATTACCACTGAATTGATCCTACTGTGCCAATTGGATGAATGAAGGCTTAAACTCAAAATTATTAGCTTGGATGCTAGGTCTTATTATGTTGCTACCACAACTATCAGTGGTGGGTGTGGTGAAGTCTCCAAGGGTCCTTCTTGTATTGTTTAGTTCCTCTGCTATTCGCTCTTCCTCTTCTCTCTTGGTTCTTGAGTTAGCTCTATTTCGGGATCGTACTGGAGAGTGTGGGATCTTTTGTGTCTTGCATGCCCAGAGAAACAAATCAAAGGAACATGTGGTATATAAAGAGAGAAAAAGGAGAAAGAAATAGGAAAGGATTTTTGAGAAGCAAAACAAAAAAAAAAAGAAAAAGTGAAGGAAAATAGAAAAAGAAGTTTTAAAAACTAGAGCGTCAAAAGAAGAAATTAAATAAAAGCAAAAGGATTTAATTTAGCAATTCAACTAAATATTTGTTGTCGAGCTCAATTAATCCCCGACAACAGTGCCAAAAAATTGATGAGAGAAAATTGAATGTGCGTTCGGATACTGGCAAGTGCACTAGATCATTCAAGTAATATCATGGTGAGTGGATATCGTTTCTACGAGGATTAAGGGATTGAGCAAGCAAAAGTTAGAGATTAAATTGCTAATTAAATCAATTAAACCTGGATTATTGAAAGTTGGAACCGTGTCTTGCTTGGAATTTTGAATAAATCTTGAATGTCTGATGCTTGTGGAGACAGTAATGAACGTGTACTTGATTGAGAGAAAGCAGTGATTGAGAACGTTAAAGATTTCAAAGATCTTTATTTTCCATAAAGGTTAATCCGTTTGATTATCTATTTTAATGCATGCAAATATCTTTTCACGAAAAATCATATATAATTGAATTCCAATTCCTTAGCAATTAAATTTCTCTTTACTTAACTAATCCAATTCCTTGGTCAACCAATTAAGAAAAGAGGTTTAACACAATTCTTATTTAAATTTAAATAATAATAAAAAAGTAGTTCTAGTTCAAATTATATGTCACATATTCAAAACTAGTCCTAAACAGTTGAGAATTATGAGAACAAAAAAGTCACACACTCTTTAAAATACTATTCCTAGTCAGTTTAAAAAGTATGAGAAAGTGTTTTTAAGCTAATTCTGATATTAAATTTTTCAAAGTAATAACAGAATTTAAAACAGGATGAGAATATTTTCCAATACTTCTAACATTTAAAGAATAAAGAAGTAAAACTTAATCTTGAAAACAGATCGATGCATACTTTAACAAAAAATAAAACACTTAGATTAATAAATCCATGAAAAAGTAAACAGAGCTCCTAACCCTTGGTGCACGAAAATTAACTCTGCACAACTAAACCAACAAGTGCACTGGGTCGTCCAAGTAATACCTGAGGTGAGTCAGGGTTGATCCTACGAGGATTGTTATTTTGAAGCAAGCTATGGACACCTTATAGATCTTAGTCAGGCGGTTAGAAAAGATAGTTTGTTGAGATAAACGCATAAAATATAAATAGGAATGAAATTATTTAATTTGAGTGAAACCAATGATAAGAGAATGGTTGAGGCTTCGGAGATGCTTCATTATTCTGGATCAACCTTTCCTACTATCTTTCTCCAACTGTGAGTGATTCCTTCTATGGCAGGCTGTAAGTGATCAACCCCTTGATGCTCCTACTCAAAACGCCATAGACAAGGTCGAATCTTTCGGATCAGAGAATGTTGTGCCTTTGGTTCTAGCCTCTACCATGAAGACCCTAATCTCCCCATACCTCGGCTGAACTGGTGTCTCGAGAAGTCCCCAACGAAGACGTGGATTAGCCGTCTAAGAGATGTATAATCAAGCTGGTGGTTTAGTGATCTCTGGTTAGGACTGATAAACCACTATTTTACGGTTTATTTTGTATTGAACTGAGTTGATTTTTATCAATTATTCATACACTTATTCATATAATTTGCATGTTTTACATTTTCCTTCCTAATTTTGTGCTATGATTGAAAACATACTTCTTTGGCGTTAAATTTGCTATTTTTTAATCTTCTTTTACAACCATCGATGTCGTGATATGTTTGTTAAGTATTTTTAGGTTTTATAGGGTAGGAATGGCATAGAGGATAGAAAGGAATCATGCAAAAGTGGAAGGAACACAAAAAATTGGGAATTTCAGAAGCTGGTAGCGATGCGTACGCATGGACGACGCATACGCGTGATGAGCGTCACGTGCCTCAGTAAAGCGGGCGATTTCTGGGTTGCTGTTGACCCAGTTTCAGGCCCAAAAGTACATATTAGAGGCTACAGAGTAGAGCAAGAAGGGGGAATCAATTCACTTTCATTGACACAACTTTAAGTTTAGATGTAGGTTTCTTGAGAGAGAGGCTCTCTCCTCTCTCTAGGTTTTAGGGTTTTTAGCCTTGTTCCTTCTCAAATTCAGATTTCTACCTTACTTTAATTTAGTTTTCTTCTAATTTTATTTGTTCTAGTACTTTAGTTGTCTACTTCTATCATTGATCCCTTTTATGTTTCTAATTTAGTTTATGAATTCTTCTTGTTCCCTTTAATCTATATTAATGCAAGTTATGTTTTCATGTTTATGATTGCTTCTTTTTTCATTTGTTATTATTGATTCCTTGCAATTTTTGGTCTTAGATTTTACCTTCTCTTATTACTTTTCTATGCTTTTATTTTGTGCCTTCCAAGTGTTTGATAAAATGCTTGGGTGGACTTTAATTTAGATTTTTATGTTCTTGAATTGGATTGATTATTTAGAGACTCTTGAGCGATCAAAAGTCTTTTGTTGATTGGTGATTGAAGATTGCCGGTTAGCTTGAACTTCACCAAAGCTAGTCTCTCACTATGAGTTGACTGGGACTTGTAAACTCAAGTTAATTGAGGTTAACTAAGTGAAGGCAATTCACATTTATCATCACAATTGATGATGATAATAAGGATAGGACTTCTAATTCTCAATCTTTGCTAAGAGCTTTCTTAGTTATTAGTTGATTTTTCTCGCAATCTATATTTTCTTGTTCCTTATTTTAAAAACCCCAAAAATATACTTTCCCATAACCAATAATAAACTACACTTCCCTGTAATTCCTTGAGGCACAAGCTGAGGTTTGAATACTTTGGTTAATTTTATTGGGTTTGTATTTGTGTCAAATAATCTAAACGTTGATTGAGGTTTAACTGTTGGTTTAGAACTATACTTGCAACGAGATATTTTTGTGAAATTCTTTACCGACATTTTTCCTCCGTCAAGGACTCACACTCAAATATAAATTTTGCACTAAAACCTATGAAAACTTAATAAAACTTAAATAAAACATACTAAAAACTATATGAAAACAATACCAAAAAGCGTATAAAATATCCGCTCATCAACCCTTAACAAAAAAGAATTAGTTACTCATGGATGAAGATGAAAACAAAAGATGAGAACTATGGTGAAAGGATTCCATCCTCCCTGTGAACTAAGTTCTCTGATTTATATCCTACTTCTACCTAAAATTCGAAATCAAAACTAAATCTTATCTTATCTTTTACGAAGAATAAGATAACTAATAACAATAATTCAAATCCTAATTAAAATTAAATCAAAGCAAATCCTATCTTAACAGAATCTTCCTTAATCTTAACCGAAATTACATCTCTCGGGAGTTGGCCTTGAATGGTGTTTAACTTGGGCTTTGAAGTTGGTCACGAGCTTCGAAGGCATTGCGCGCCTGGTATTGGCGTGTTGGTGATACATGCCGACTTAGTGGTCCTTCAAAGGTGTTGCACACTAATTTAATGGCTCTTTATAGGCGTTACACGTCTGGGCTTAGCATTGCACACCAAATTAGTCACCCTTCAAAGGCGTTGCACGCCTGGGCTTGGTGTTGCACACTAACTTCTCTTCATTCTTGAAGGTGTTGCATGCCTGGGTTAGTGTTGCACGCTAGCTCCTATGCCTTGGATGTTTGTTCCTTTGCCTTTTGGTTTCCATCTTCTTACCTATATTTTCTTGAAAGTACTCAAAAAATGCATTAACAATAGAAAACTCCCCAATCATTTGGTTTAGATGAAAAAAATTGTAATTAACTTTATGAAAATATAAAATGAATGCAAAAAGAAAATACTAAAGATGCGAACGCATCAGGTATGCAGTTGACCCCTTCAAGACCATGAACTTTGCCATTATTGACTTTTTTTTAGTGCCAGAGCTGACACAAATGGGTAGCTTCATGGATCTGTCTAGGTTGATAAAGTAATCCCCTAGTCCGACCACCTCGTGTTAGTGAGACTGGAGGTCCAAGCCCTTCATCCCTAGTATAGCTAAGGCATTTTTGAAGAGGATAATGGAGTCTGCCTCGAGACTACAATAGGATGTGCTTGACTAGACCAGTTCCCACCCTGGCTGTTATGACCATTGGTGGGTCATCCTTCGGCACACTGACCTGGCAATTCGAGGGGCCAAATGCGATCTCCAGGATGGCAGGGGGGTTTTCCTTTTAGACGCTATTGCCACTAGGACCCTCAAATCTTTCCTTAAGAAGGATTTTGACTTCTCATAGGAGCTTCTACCTACCACTATATTCACTAGGATAATGGCCTCCGCCTCTCACTCTTCTTTAGCAGGTGGTTTAGTTGTTCGTGAATTTCGTCCTTCGTCACTTTCGGGAGATCTTTTCCAGATGGCTTCTTGGGTTCTTGGATCAATTTGCAGAACTTGTTCTATCACATCCTTCAAGTCAAAGTAATCTTAGGTCCTACGAATGTACCCATGGTGGTAGTCATAGTACAAGCACTTGTTTCCTTTGGTCCTCTCTTTTGGCGGCCTCAGCTTGGCCAAGACTTCCCAACTTGTGACCTATTAAAAAACATCCTTTATCGGTGTAATCAGGGGGTGTAATTGGTGAACTTTCCGATTTAGGATTGGCAGAGTGGCATGTCTATTGTATCCTTATGATTGTCACGATTGGTGGGTGTATTGCCCTATTGCTGAGGTACCATTCCTATGGTATACCGCTTATTGGCTGCCACTACCAGGCTCACCTCTTCATCGTTGATGTATTCTCTAACAATGCTTTGTATCTCATACATGGTCCAAATGCATTTGGTGGTAAGGTGTTTCCAGATGTCCTCAACGGTTAGGCTATTAGTCAGGCAGAGGCTGGCGACCGAATCTATTAAATTTTCTATCTACAAATATTCTTCATTGAACCTGTCCAAATACTTCCTCATTGGTTCATCCGTTCTTTAGGTGACTCCAATAGGTTGATGGGTGCTTGGCTTTATCGATTCACATTGTAAACTAAGCTAGGAATTTGCGAGATATGTTAGAGAAACTTGAGATGGATCCCTGGGGTAGAGAGTTGAACCACTTAATAGCCCGTCTGGCTAACGTCACTAGGAAGGCTTTGCATACTGCAACGGTGGCACCTTCTAGGTTCATTCTAGATTCAACGGTCATGATGTGTTCCTGGGGGTTTTTCGTGTTGTCGTATTTCATGTTCGTAGGCTTGTCAAAGTTCTTTGGCAAGCAGACTTTAAGGATTTTGGTGTTGAAGTGGCTCACCAATCACCATGGACAATGGTGCTACTATTAGGTGCACGACCCAGTTGGATGGGTTGTCCCTTTGGGACCTGTCATCGTCCTGATACCCACAATCTTATTGTCGGTCGTAATTGGTACACTCTCTTCTTTGATTTTTCTGCGGAGTTAGGGATCAAGAGTTCTTGTACCTTCTTTCTTCTTACCCAGAGTGAGTGTCTCAGGTGGGTTGTGCTTGGAAACAATCTCGAGCAGCAATCTCCCTCTCGAGGTTTTGGAGCTAATGCTTGAGTTCTTAGATGATGTCAGCACTACAAAAGTCCATTCCTCCGAAGGGGCATTGGCTGGAGTTTTAGCTATACTAAGGGTCACATCGATATGTACAACACTAGGAATTCATCCTCCATCGGTGACCTGGTGAATGTGGAGTGGGGCTCCTCCTCTATCCTACGTTTGATCATCGGTTCCTACAGATGGCACCAATATTCGGGACTAGCCTAGACAGTTGTTCGGATGATCAGGACCGACCACCCTAACTTCTGAAATGGAGTGATGGAAAGCGGAGGGTGGTACCTGTAATAACACTCTAACACCCAAGTCAAGATGGAGACAAAGAGGTAGGTTATCTTTAAGGTTGTGTGTGTACCTGAAGGGGGGATCTAGGATCCCTAATTATGTTGACCTGGTGGTGTTTTAGGAAATTCTTAATTGGAGGGAATCAATGTGAACTCCCCAATCTTGATTAGGAAGGTTGCCGATTCTAGAGACTTGCAGGGCCATCGTTTGGGCTTGGGATGCTGGTCGTCCCTTGCTTGGGCCTTGAGGAAGCTTGAGTCCACCGACCAGAGTCCATTGCCCATGCAGAGGGCCGGGTTGGAACATTCTTTTGTTTCCATTCATGTGAAGCGAAAGCATTGCCATTTGCCATTTGCCTAATTGCCATTGACAATATTATGTAAATCAAATGGTATTGGGCAAGATTATTCGTCTTCCTTCATTGTTTGATTGAATTGGTTTCATTTTTGTTGCATCGTGGATGGGTGTAAAGTGTAAATTGGTGTCAAAATTTTTATATTTATAAAAGCTATATAGAAATATTAAAATTATTATAAATTATTATCCAATATCCAAAAATAAGAAAGAACATATTTAGGATTTGTTTGGATAAACTTTTAAAAAAATAAATTATTTTTTAAAAATCTTTTTTAAAAAAATAAAAATAATTTAATATTTGAATATTTTATGTAAAATTATCTTTTTATTTATGAATTATGTTTAGATACAATAATATAAAAATACTTATTTATTTATTATATTAAATATTCTTTTATGTAAAAAAATCTTTTTAAAAAATATAAATTATAGTTTTTCAAACAAGATTTTTTTATTTTGTGGTATTTTTATTTTTACTATTAAAAAAATTTATCAAACATATTAAAAAATATTTTTTATTTTCTAATAATTTAATAGCACCAAACAAACCGTTAATTAGTTGATTTCTTTATTTTGATTATAAAACTATTGATCCTGTAGCAGGATTTATTATTATATTTATTTTTTAAAAAATATAAATAATGAATTTAAATGTAAAAGTACTTATATTTTATTAATACTTATCGGAATAAGGTTTATTTTGGTAAATTTTTTATTTTTTTTTTAAAAAATAACTTATAAAGGCTAGTTTTTAAAAGTTGTAGTTTCTATATTTGATAAATTAAATTAAAAATAATTTTTAATAAACACAAGTAATAACAAGTACATTTGATAAAATAATTTTTAAAATTTATAAATACTATAATGGACATTAATAAAATAATTAAATCTAGATATTAATTAATGTATGAAGTTATATTAGACATTATAATTTTGATAAGCACAAGACATATTTGAATACATGCATCGGATCCGATTCGCTCCTCATATCCCCGGTATTTATCTGAATCCGATCTGAACATTGCGGATATTGATCCGATCAACAAGACTATTGGATCCAATTAGATCCGATCTGCACACTAATAGGATGGGATTGTAGATTTCATGTAGGTATCTATATACTCGCGGATCCGCAAAAATAAATAAATAAATAAGTAATATTCTTTTTATGTTTTATTTCAAAAAATAATTATCATATTTATTGTATTATTTTATTTTCATTATTTAAGAACATTATATCTTTTTAAGAGTAAACATGTTTAAAAGAGTGAAAAAAGGGATTTGATTGATATTTTTTAATAAAAATAAACTTGTAAAATATTTTTATGTTTTGTTGATATATCCGACACCGGATCCAATCGCAAAACCACAGATATTGGATCCGATGATTTTAGTGCCGTTCGGATCGAGATTTTAACCATATCCAATCTGATCCGATCCGCGTTCACCCTATATTTGAAAAGTTCCACCTTAAGTACTTTTAAAAGCATTCTTATCTTTTAAAAGTTACAAGTATAAACATATAATTTTTTTATTTACTAAAAGCGAAATAAAAAATTTTTGCTTTTAAAAAATATTGACATCTTTTCAAAAAGTTTTACCAAACCAACTTTAAATGATTTTTTACTTTATATGATGTTCGGTGGTTCGTTGGACCGGTGGACTGTGATCATTGAAGGTGAGGGTTGGAATCCGAGTACGAGAACTGATATGAGATGTAGGGCCAAGAGTCGTCGGAGGGTTAGCAGGGGCTAATTAGGGTAAAAGTGATGTACCTTGTAGAGGGGTAGGTCCCTCCTATTTATTCCTTATCCTCAAGTGGGCCCTCCCATTTGGTCTCATTCATCTGGAAGCCTCTGCTAGCTGTCCAGGTTTCCATCAGGAGGATGATGTCACGTGGAAGACACTACACTCCGATGCTAAAGTAAGCGTCCGTACGAAGAGGTGGCTAATTAAGGTAAAAGTGACATACCTTGGAGAGAGGTAGGTCCCTCCTATTTATTCCTTGTCCTCGAGTGGACCCTCCCATTTGGTCCCATTCATCTGGAAGACTCTGCCAGCTATCCAGGTTTCTGTTAGGAGGATGGTGTCATGTGGGAGACACTATTATCCAAGCGGGTTACGGACCCATTGGGTCATGGATTCATCATTCAGACCCCCAATTCTTGTTGGGTTGGGCCTGAATAATTCCCCCAATGTGTCAAGTCGTAGAATTTGTGCTTGGTGCATTTACTTAGCCCGTGTCCTCGTGTGAAGTTATGTTCCTCTGATCGTGACTTCGCTGGTGGGACTCACGCTTCTAGTGCACGTGTGAGCTACCCCCAACCATTGCTTTGGGACTTCATTTTGGTTTCCATTCCCATAGCATTAAATTGTCTTTAAGTGATTTGAAAGACAGCAGAAAGGTTAATTTTACCCCTGATCTTTCATGCTTCTTCTTGACGATTACCACCTCATTACTCTTATCTTCCTTTCATTTTTTCATTTTCTTTTTTATAACTGTTACCACCATTACTGGTATTCCCTCTTTTTTCTCCTCAGTGACTTGCTACTTCTGTCTCTAGATCGTTCGCAAATTTCACGCCACAGCTGTGAGGGAATTGCCATTGTCTACTTCTTGCATCCTTCTTCATCGTAGATACCGGTAAATGATCATTCTTTTGTGCTTATTTTACCTATTTCTTGTCAACACTGCTCTATCTCTTTTATTGCTGCTGTCTCTCATTCTGCCATTTGTTAGGTAGTTCTTAGCGGGGTGCCATAGGCTTCCTTTTTTGCGGTTTTAGCTAGAATGGTTTAGTGTAAAACCAACGACCCCCTATGAATCGGTACACTTAGTGTATTACCGTTGTCACGAGCACATCTTCCAGGGTAACTGCAGAGGAGTTAACAGAACTCTGTGACTCAGGAGTATTGCGCGGAGGCAGTCCCGAGGAAGCAAACTATGAATTCTTGGTGACGGGCCCCCGGAAACGCGTTTGACAACTTAAACTTAAGGCTCCTCGTGTTCCACACTAGATGTGGGTGTATAAGCCCATGTTCACCACCTTGGGAGTTCGACTTCCTTTTTTCCCTTCATTATGGCTCTCTTAAATTGGTGTGATGTTGACCCTCGGCAACTTCATCCGAATAGCTGAGTTGCCATCTGGTGCTTCGAGATGGTCTGCGAGTACCTGGAGCACCCGACCACCGTCGAATTATTTCTCTTCTTTTTCTTACTTGCGAACCCCTCCCGGGAGGGTAAGCTTAAAAAGGGGTACCTCTCTTTCTAGGATGTGCAGAACCATAGAATCTTTGGCCTCTTCAAAGATTCTTTTCATGGCTTCAAAGAGACTTTTTTCAAAATAAGGCCAACCCGAGGTCGTCATCCCTTCTAGTTTACCCTTGAAAGGGAAAGGCGCATCCCAACCTATTGGAGCTTCGGCGCCAGCTCCAATTACTTAATTAAAATGACCTATGAAGGTTTAGGTCGGTAGAACCAATAGATTGCCAATGTCTTGCTGGCAATATTTGGCTCCCATCCCTTTAACTCTCACCTCTTAATGGGTGACCGAGAAGTCGGATGAGACTGCGTAGGTAAATTCATGTTTCTTTCTTTTATTCTAGCGATGTCTCGATTTACATATTGCTGCTTAGTTGCAGACTTCATAACTTGGTTTTGTTTATCTTTTGTAGTTAGAATGGCTATAAGGAATACTTCAATTAGTCACTTGATGACTCATTTCTTCCCCAGGGATGATGAGAACTCTGATTCCTCGACTCCTCAAGCCAATGAGTCGGAGGTTGAATATTAGCCTCTTCCTGGGCCACTTCTTGGGCACATTGCTGGTGGCAAAGCTGACCATGGTCAATCGGCAGGGGTTGCTCAGTATTCGAGTGCTTAGGTTGAGGATCCCGAAGTGATCATGATCCTCAACTCTAAGAAAAAGAAATCCAGTTCCAGCCCGGGTCAGGTGCCCTCCGTGTTGGAAAAGAACTTCGACGCGGGGTTTTTTATCGATTCTTAGCTGCTGCCGGGAACTAAAAATTTATTCTGGGATGAGGACCTGGCCACCCAAGCGAGGTGGACGTATCGGATCCTTCTCCGAGCCGCCGCCATCGTGAGGAAAGTGGAGCCAGTCCTGGCCCAATGCCAAGTATTAGATGGGAAAGGAGAACAAGTCTTTTGGGTATACCTTGTTAAGGTCCGAGTAATTCACACACAATCTCCATTTTCCGTTTTCCTTTCTCTTAAGAACCACATTCGATAACCATGTTAAATATTCAAGTTCTCTGATGAAACCAGCTTCCAACAGATTGGTCGTCTTCTTGGCCACTTTGTTTGTCCTTTCTGATGACATCTTCCTCCTCCTCTTTGCGACGGGAGGCACTTCTAATCTCACAACCAGACGGTGAGATAATGAAGTCTGGATCTATCCTTGGCATGTCAGTCGGGGTACAGGAAAAGAGGTCTCCATTGGCTCGGATGGCTTCAATCAGAGGTCCTTTCCACTCATAGGGGAGATTGCAATTCACGGATGTGAGCTTGTCGTCTGTTCCTCTAACCCGGAACTTTTACAAGTCACCCTGGGGTTCTGGCCTAGGGTGCTCATCCATCCTGGCATCCAAGTCTGCTAAGAACACCCGGCTGCCTCCTTGGACCTTTTTCGGAGGACAAACTGGCGTTGTCACAGGCAACGGCCATTTCTAAGTCGTCCCAGATCGTTCCTACCGACCTATTGTTCGCTACAAACTTTATTGTCATGAACTTCGTGCAACTGACCGCCAACGTTCCTTAATAGCTCTCCTTCCGAGTATGACATTGTACACCGTGGAGTCTCTCAGGACCACGAACTTAACCATTGAGGACTTTCTGCTTGTCCTGAAACCCACATAGATCGGAAAGACAATAGACCCATCGGGCTTGATGTAGTGCTCTCCCAATCCTATGACTCCATGATGGTGATACTTGAGATCGCTTTCCTTGAAGCCCAGGGTGTCAAACATATTTTGAAACATGATGTTTGAGTTAGCATCTGTGTTGACCAAAATTCGCTTGACAAACCGGTCCCAATTCTCGCCGTAATCACCATTGGTGGGTCTTCTAGGATGACATCACACCAGCGGTCTCCAGGGCCAAATAATATTTCGGAAAGCTCCCTGGGAGACAGCTTGTTTTCTCCCAATGTCACGGCAAGTATCTTGACATCTTTCTTTGTTGCGGACCTTGATTTTGGCTGGGCATTTCTACCAACCACCACATTCATAACCACTTTTGGGGTTGTGTCCGAATTCTCGGGAGGGTCTTGCCTCGACTTGACAATCTGACTTCGGTCCTTTTCAGTCTACTCTCTTTCTTTTCTTCTTGGTTCCCGTATGAACCCCGAAAATTTATTCATCTTTCCTTCTTGGATAGCTTGTTCTAGTGCGTCCTTCAGGTCAAAGCAATCTTGCATCCTGTGCCCAAAGGCCTTGTGATAATCGCAATAAAGATTCTTGTTCCCCCCCCCCAATCCGGTCTTTCAATTGCCTCGATTTGGCCAGGATGCGGGGTTTAGCTAGCTGCCGTTTGTTGGCAACTACCACTTGGATAACTTTCTCATTGTTTATATACTCATTTGCCACACCCTGTACTTTCTGCATGGTCCAAAAAGGCTTGGTGGTCAAGTGTTTCCTGAAGTCCTCATTCACTAGGCAGTTAGTGAGGCACAAGCTGGTCATAGAGTCTGTGAGGCCGTCAATCTCCAAGCACTCATCATTGAAGTAATCTAGGTATCTCCTCATGGGCTCGCCTACCCGTTTTGATATCCCAAAGAGGTTAATTAGGTTCTTTGCCTTGGTGATGCGAGTAGTGAACTAGGCTAGGAACTTTAAAGAAATATTGATGACGGAGCATCTTATACCTTTTTTCATAGTATTTTTAGAGCGTTTTTAGTAATATTTTATTTAGTTTTAATATGTTTTAGTGAAAAATTCACCTTTTGGATACTAATTTGAGTTTTTGTGTTTTGCTTATGATTTTAGGTGATTTTTGGGTGAAATTGGCGAAATCTGGCAAAGGCTAATTCAAAGGTAAAGAAAGGATAGTAGATGTTGTTAAATCCTAACCTCTGTGCATTTCAACGAGCATATTTTAAGTTATAGAGGTCCAATTGACGCGTTCTCAATGGTGTTGGAAAGCTAACTTTCAGGGCTTTCCAACAATATATAATGGTCTATACTTTTTATTCGGAATCACTACCCAAATAGGGCATTGAACACTCGCCTCTGGAGTTCAACACCCAAGAAGGACCAACCCTCCAAGTTGAACGCCCAAACTGGCATTCAACTCTACCAAGGGAGTACAAGGCAGCATGAACACCCCCTCATGGGTGTTCAACGCCCACCCATCCAAGTTGGACGCCAAGCTCAGCCCAAACACTCACCAAGTGGGCCCCAAAGTGGATTTTAGCACTTCCTAGCTTATTTTATTTCTTTTTTGTAATTTTTAATTAAAAACACTATCTTTTAAGTTTAGTCTTAGAGTTTTTGTTATAAATAAGGGACTTCCTTCCTTCTGAGGATCAGGCCTCCAAGGAGGAGAGAAGCACAGACACATTACATTACACCTTCTTATCTGTTTTCTTTGAAAAGCATAAGCAACTAAACCTCCTAAGTTAAGGATAGGAGCTCCGCTTATTCCCAAGGATTAATATCATTACTTTTCTACTTTAATATATGTTTGATTCTATTCTATGATGTATTATCGTTCTTCATCTTTATGAATCTCGGGAAGAACGGAAGTATGACACCTTATTTGACATGAGTTCTTGCGAGTCCCTGACAGGATAGTATTGAGCTGCAGCTTGAGAATGCATCACAGATCCTAATAGAGTATCTGGGCTAATTGGGATAAGTGACATAAAATCTCATTAGTCATGGGTAATTTAGGTTTCTGTGGCGCTATGTCTAGAACCCTGAGCTTCATTCTCCAATCCGGAAGATCTAACCTTGTCTGTGGCATTTTGAGTAGGATCATCAGAGATTGAATTACATTAGCTTCACCCTTGTTCAGATCAAATGACCATTGATCCTGGCATTTGATGTGGATCAGAGGAGATTAATGACCACTAACCCTGGCTTTAATCACTTACAGCCTTGCCATTGAATGAATCACTCATCGTTAAAGTAGTCAGTAAGAAGTATTAATCCAAAAAGATAAGCATCTCCAAGGCCTTAACTGATTTCCAATCATTGTTTCTACACCAGTTCAGTATTACTTTATTTATTATTCTGTTTTATACGCCCACAACAACAACTCTCTTTTCTAATCGCCTGACTAAGATCTGCAGGATAACCGCTGCTTGCTCAATCCAACAATCCTCGTGGGATCGACCCTCACTTACCTAAGGTATTACTTGGACGACCCGATACACTTGCTGGTTAAGTTGTGCGAGTTCTAATTTCGCACACCAAATATCCAAAAAGGTGGTTGTAGAACCTTGTGGGAGGAAGTTGAACCAACGAATTACCGGTCCAGCCAGGGTCACGGGAAACGCCCGGCATCTGACCATGTATCCCACGTATTCCAAGTTCATTCTAGCTTCGAAAGCTATGATATACTCTTCCGGGTATTTGGTACCATCGTATCTCATGTTCGTAGGCTTATCAAACTTCTTGGGTAGCGGACCTTGAGGATGCAAGAATGGAAAGGGGCAGCGCCGATCACGACGGGATCCTGGTATTTCCTTTTCTGTTTCTCCTTACACTCCCGGCTGCTCGACTTGTCTCAGGAGTTAAAAGCCTGGGTTCTACCATCGGTTTGGTCGTGCCCGTCCTCCCCCTCTTTCCACCGCCTTCCTCCTGATCTCCACAAGGGGGACCGGGTGCAAGAATGGATGGGTCGGGGGTCTGTGCGTGAGCCGGTGTTACGGCTAGCCTCGGGATTGTAACGGTCCCTCGCCGCCAACTCACTTTCGAGGTTTTGAACTCGATGCCTAAGTTCTTGCATATCCGGGAGTTATCGTTGTCTGTACCTCCGAATGGGCGCCTTTTGGGAGATTGCTCGTGGGAGCGGCCATTGTCAAAAGGGGTTGGTCAGTGGCTCCGAGAAGTTCCCGTTCTTATCCTACTCATGAGGCACGCCCTTGGTGGTCACTCCCTCTTCTGGCTAGTCTTCTGGGGGAAAAACCTCCATCATCAATTCGCGTCAGATCTTCATAGACGGCATAATTGTTCGATGATTCATTGGACCGGTGGAGTGAGGATTGTTGAAGGTGAGGCTCGGAACTTGAGTGCGAAAGCTGATATGAGATGTGGTGCCAAGAGTCGTTGGAGGGTCGGCGGGTGGGGTCACCTACAAGGACACTCTGATGTTAAAGTAAACGTCCATACGAAGAAGCAGCTAATTAGGTTTAAAATGATGTACCGTACCTTAGGAGAATGGTAGGTCGCTTCCCTTTATTCCTTGTCCTCGGGTGGACCCTACCATTTGGGCCCATTCATCTGGAAGCCTCTACCAGTTGTCTGAATTTTCGTTAAGAGGATGGTGTCACGTGAGAGACATTACTGTCTGAGCAGATCGCGAACCCATTATGTCATGAATTTGACGTTCGGCCCCCCATTTTTTGTAAGGCTGGGCCAGAACATATGCATAATAGCAAGGGCTAATAGCAATATGATGGTTGTAATTTTGACCAAGAGGAGAAGTTCTCAAGGTAATCCAAAACTTAAATTTAAATGCATAACATTGCCACTTATCCTTAAGTCAAGAGAAATGAATTGGTTTATTGTAAGTAAGATTTTCATAACACGAGTAAGATATATATTTAAGTGATTGGAATTTAGCTAGAGAAGATAAGAAGTGTCGAGTGTGGTGTTGGTTATTGCTTGGTAGCATGAATCCCCACACCTTCGTACTAGTGTACCAGCAAGTGCACTAGATCGTCCAAGTAATACCTGAGCGAGTCAGGATCGATCCCATGAAGGTTATGGCTTGAAGCAATCTATGGTTATCCTGTACGTCTTGTATAAATTACTTTTTATATCAAATATTTAGATGTTAAATAGGAATAAGGAATTAAATGGAATCAATAAAGGGAATAGAGTTGAGGTTTGGAGTTGCTTAGCCTTTCAGAATTAATTCTGGTAAAACTATCTTCTCTGCTTGTGAGTGATTTCTTCAATGGCAAGCTGTATATGATTGACACTGGTTTGAGTAGCTGCCAATACTCCTCCAGATCTGAACCCCAGGTTTAGTGCGAATCCATTCTGATTGAGGGTGAAGCTTCTTAGAATTCTAGCCTCTACCACAGAGACCCTAATCTCCCCGTAAATCAGCTGAACTGATGTCTCGAGAAGTCCCCAATGAAATTGTGGATTAGCCATCTAAGAGACGTATATTCAAGCTGGTGGTTCACCATTGTCCAATGAAAGACGCACTCTGAACCCATATAGAATGTGATAACCTTATGCCAATTCAATGCATTCATATTGATGAAGAACGAATATACATTTTTGAGATAGATTAAACACGGATCGAAGAAGAAATAGTAATACTTTTATTAATTCATAGGACCCAGCAGGGCTCCTCCCCTCAACCTAGAAGGTTTAGAAACTCATACTGAAAGTAAAATATAATGGTGAAAATGAAAATAGTGCGTGTTGTTGTAAAATACACTTTAAATACTAAACAGATGACTAGTAAGGGTAAAATAGTCTATTTAGTACTAAAATGCACTTCTGAGGCCCACTTTGTGAGTGTTTGGGCTGAGCTTTGATGAGATCCACGTGCTATGAGGCTCCTAAGGCGTGAAACGCTGGCTAGGGAGTCCTCTCTGGGCCTTTGGACGCTGGGCTCTGCTCTTTGGGCGCTGGATGCCTGGAAGGGGGCAGGAAGCTGACATTGGACGCCAGTTTTGGGCCTTCTAATCCGAAGCAAAGTACGGACTATTATATATTTTTGGAAAGCTCTGGAAGTCAGCTTTCTATATCCATTAAGAGTGCTCAATTTAAACTTATGTAGCTCTAGAAAAATCTCTTCCAAATACACGTAGGTCAGATCCGGACAGCATCTGCAGTGCTTTCTCTGTCTCTGAATCAGACTTCTGCTCTAGCTTCTCAATTTCAGCCAGAAAATACCTGAAATTGTATAAAAATACAAAAACTCATAGTAGAATCCAAAAATATGATTTTAACACTAAAACCTATAAAAACTGAATAAAAACTAAATAAAAATTATTAAAAATTATATGAAAGTGATGCCAAAAAATGTATAAAATATCCGCTCATCATTGCTCTCAGATTGTAGGGACTGGAGATATAATAAAAAAGACACAGGCTCAAATGTGAGTTGAAGTGCTTTAGGTAAGGAAGGGGTTAAGGGGTTGATGTGTAAGAAGATCAATGTCGGTAAAGATGCAACTTAGCTGTGAGATTTGAAATTTCTGCTCTTGTGGTATTGTATCAAGCATTTGTAAATTGTGCTTATTATTCCATATAAATGAAGGTTTCCTTTTTATAAAATCCTTGTCCCCCAAAAATTGTGGTTTTAAAATTTAGAGGTTTTTTATATTTTTTATTTTTTTGTTTGTTTTTTTTTTTTTCGATAGTTGATAAGCACTTTCAATCAAAGGAAAAGAAGACAAACCATCAAACAAAAATCAAACTACAAAATAAAAAAAACACACACACGTGTACACATAGAACACCAAAAATTAATAGGTGCGCTTAAGACCCGGTCCCATCCAAAATTTATCCCAAATCTAAATCAAATTTTGTCGAATTTATATTTGTTATTATTATTCGATCTAATTTTAGAGTTGTGTTTAAATCATACTTCGAATTGACTCAACCAAATGTTATGTTCTATGACTAAAATACATATTTGACGGTAAATTGGTAATGAAATTTTATGTTTTTATACTTCAATTAATTTTTTAATATTATATAATGTTATTTTTGTTTTAAAATAATTTAATTAAGCATAAATATTATGTAATACTTATTACATTTAATCTTTAAAGGTAAGACTTTATTAATTTGTCATATAAAATTTATAACATTGTATACACTAAATAATGAAAAATGTTAGGAAGTCAAAATTTTTTTATCAATATCATATTTTTATAATATTAGAATTAAAGGTTTAGAGTATATACTTTAAAAATTTAATATTTAGGATCTAAAATGTTGACTAAGTATTAGCAAAAAAATGAATTTTATTGGTTATGTGCAGTGATTATACATCGAGTCAAACGTTTTTAATAACCCAATTTATTTCAAGTTAATTTAAGGTAGGTTTAAATTTTTAAAAATAAACTCAGAAAAATATTATAATGGGTCTAGATCTAGTTAAATCTAGTAAACCATAATCTATGTACACACTTAAAAAGTAATAAGAGCCATTGAATAGCTTGTCCCACACTTCATCCTTTTAGCATTGTCATCAAAAGAAAAAAATACAAATTCAATTCGATTTTTGTCTATTTTAATAAAGAATAACGTGATTTTTATTAAAAAAAAAAAGGAACAATTTAACTTTTAACTTTTTTATTTTGAAACAATACAACTGTTCTATTTAAAAATTTACAAAAAATTAATAGTGAGTGATTTTTGTAAACTTCGAGTAATTAGTGAATAATTAGTTAATAAATTAATTATTAATTAAATAAATTAAAAAATAAAATTTTATGATTTAGGAAGGTAGAACTAATTAAAACAAAAATTTTGATACTAAATTTAAAAGATTTGGCTTAAAATCAGGCCGAATGAGCTGAACCAAACAAACCGAACCTAAAATAAGCCCAAAGACCAGTCCACTTATTTATATATATATATATATATATATATATATATATATATATAAAAGGATCTGAGCACGTTGAAGCAGAAGAGAAGCATAGAGAACACTAACCCCCTTTTTTCTTTAATCTTCAAATCCTTCTAATTTTCAATTCGGAGCTCCGATTGACGAGCCGTCAGCGGCTGCGCGTTCGTCTTAGAGTCTTCTTCAATTCTAATTCAACAAAGTGGTAAGAGTCTTCAATTTTTTCCCCAGTTCTCTGCCTCCATCTTTTCCACGTTTTTAGTTTGGGAATTGAGTGATTTTGATGATTTTGATGGTTTAGGGTTGAATTAGTATCAAGTAATTGTGGGTTCCATCAATATGTTCATGGGTAAGGGTATAGAATCATTATTTATTCTAATTTTGCCAATTTTATGATATTACGATAATGAGAATTTGTATGTATATGGAATTATATGGCATTAGGTTGTATGTATGTGAAATTGAAGTCAAATTAACGAAGTGTTATACTTGAATCGGAACTTTTGGTGGCTGGAACCTATAACACTTGATTTGGAACTTTGGAGGCTTGAATTGAGATGTTTGAGCTTGGGGAGAAATCGGCCAATGTATGATTTTGGTTTCTCGTATATAATATGTAACGTGTCGTGAAAATTTAGGCTAATTGACCCATAGGATAAGTTGAATTGAGTGTTGGTTGTTGAATTAAATTGTTGATTTGGATTGAATATGAATTTTGGCAACTGATTATGTGTGTGTGTGAAGTTCGTGTATAAGAGTTTTGAAATTGAGGTATGATTGGTTGAGGTAGGATGTGAGGCTATGTTTTTGTGATATGGTGTGTTTTGGTGTTGATTATGAGCTTAGGAAGTTGGTTTTGAATGGTGAAAGGTTGAAAATAGAGGTTAGAGTATTTTTATGAAAATCTTATTTTTGGCCGAATTTTGGCGAGTCATAACTTGGCTTCCAGACCCCCAAATTATTTCAAACCTGTTTTAAATAAAAATTGGGTTCGTGAATTTTACGCCGTTTGAAGAATGAATGAAAAATATTTTAAAACGAAAAAGTTATGTGCATCAAAAGTTTGGAGGGTGAAGCTAAAATTCTGCAGACTTAGCTAAAGTTTGATAATACATGGTTGCATGCGTACGCATACCCGTTGTACGCGAAGGGTCGTTTCTATTTGGGAGGCATGCGTACGCATACCTTGACATGCATACACATCTTGGGCCAAAATAGACCTATGCGTACGCATACACATGACATGCGTACGCATAGCCCTATTTTTTAGCAAATGGAATTTTAGTGTTTTAAACATGATTTCAAATCTCTAAACCTCTATTTTCATTCTTTTAGCCCCTAAAGATTAGTTTTAAGTGTAGTGATGAGATTAAGCTATGGAAAGGAAGGTTACTTGGAAGTAAAGGAAGATCTAGAATAACTGAATTGAGATGTTAATGATGAGATTGGGGATGACTATGTGTGGTCAGAATGGTTGAGATGTGTGTGTGGCCGAAATGGTCGAGATGGCAAGGTCTGGGTGTGATCCCGCTTGCGTATTAACTTGAAAATGTGTTCGGATGGCAAGTTGAGGACGAAAGTTTCCTCTCTTGTCGTGATGAGGATGTGGGAAAAGTGGAAAGGCATTCTCCTTCGTATTGTTTACCCCACATTCTTCTCTGGTTGCAAGGTGA
Organism: Arachis hypogaea; assembly: GCF_003086295.3. Taxonomy (NCBI): domain Eukaryota; kingdom Viridiplantae; phylum Streptophyta; class Magnoliopsida; order Fabales; family Fabaceae; genus Arachis; species Arachis hypogaea. Next base: position 59,058,120 of record NC_092050.1, read on the forward strand.
AAAGGCACACTCCTTCGATGTGAAAAGGAACTCTCCTTCGTATATCCTCCAGGAGAAGGTGGAAAGGCACGCTCCTTCGATGTGGAAAGGAACTCTTCTTCGTGTATGAAGATGCGCAACCTAGAAACAAATGTTTGGGTTAGCTACTAGATGTGTCGGGTTCTGGCAATTTAACCGACACGTGAGCTGATGACCAGTAGGACAGGCATACATCATGTTGCATTTGTTTGCTTTGTTTGGGTGTGCATACTTGTTTTGGTTTGCCTAACTGATAAATTGTGTATAACTGGTAACTGTAATACTTGCTGTAACTGTTCTTTAGATATGTTTGCCTTATATTTGCTTGTGTCTGTGATTATCCTTCTGTTTGAGTACTTTGGGGGTGGACTGATAATAATGATGTTTTATTTTGAAATGGGCCAAAGGCCGAGCTGAGTTTATTTGGACCAGAGACCGAGTTGATTTGATTCGGGCCATAGGCCGTAATTGGTTGGATTAGTAATAAGTATTGGTTAACAAGGATTTCGTAGTAAGTGGCAATATATATAGAATGTTATGTTAGGTGAAAGTGAAAGCAAGGGTTAGAGTTATATTGTGACTTAGGTACCTTAGAAAGTTGTACCAAATCTATGGTTCAGTTTGTTCCTTTAAGTTTTATAATCTAAGTGTCAGTGTTCTAGGATTGTCTCTGGCTTTCCTGGGACCTTATTTATTATATATGTGGGCACCTTAACCATACTGAGAACCCTCGGTTCTCATCCATTCAATATTGTTGTTTTTCAAATGTAGGTCGTGATGCACCTCGGTGAGCGTCTGGAGTTTCCTCTGTAAGAGAAGTTGGTTATCTTGGGATTACTGTATTTTGTTTTATGCTTCGTATATATATGTATACATATTCTCCACCCTTGCATTTTGTATTTTATCCCTCCTAGAGGTTGACTTGGAGAAACAGATGTTTTGGCATATATGTTTTAGGGTTGCTCTTTTGGGTTATATGTATATGTATATGTATATATTTGCTTTGGCCGGTTCTAGCTTCGCGATCCGAGTCAGAAGCCTTGCTATATGTATCTTTGGAATTCTTCTCTCATACTCATCGCTTACGCGCGTGATGCAATTTTCTATTTAACGCTTTGCTTAACTTTTCTTCACAGGCTTCTAATTAAAATTCCTTTCAATTATTATTATATATATTTTTTTTTACTTTTAGAGGTCGTAATACCTTGCTACCTCAGCTTTATGACTTAAGCATAAGACTCTATGTGGTAGGGTGTTACAATTTTATTTGAAATCTGTAGCGGTTTTAAACCCTACAAATTATTAATAAGTTTTTTTTATTTTTGTCGATGGTAGTTAATTAAGTGGAGAAGACCATTGTTGGAAGTGGTGTCACACGAAGAAAAGATAATTGAAATACAAAGACCTTTCAAATAGAAAAATATATCGAATAAAGAATGAGAGAAGATAATAACAAAAATGTTGATAGTATTGGTATTGGTGTTGATAATGGTAGAGATATAATAATGATGACGATAAAGTATGATTAAACAATAGAAATAATAGAGGTAAAAAGTTATAATAATAAGTATGAAAAAGGTAGCAATAGAAATAGTGATAATTGGTCCTATTATTGAAAAGAATATTTTTAGAATTTTTAACCTTATAATTACAAATAAAAGTTCCTACAAAACTAGTTTCTATTAATATTTGACAGATTTTTTAACTAAATAATTGTATTGTTTCAAAATAAAAATTTGAAAAGTGTCCTTTTTTATTACAGATATCGTTTTATTTTTTGTAAAAATGGCGAAGGACCAACTTAGTGTTTACGTTAAGGTTATGAAAATCGGACCGGACTGATCGGTTCAACTGAATTAACCAGAAATCGGTCACCTAACCGGTCTGGATGACCCCCAGAACCGTCCTGCAAAAAATCTATAAAAAAACCGGTCGAATCGGTCAGATTTTTAAAAGTATCGGTTTTTCACCCTGGGTTCTAAACGGCGTCATTTTGAGACGCGAAAAAAAAAAACAAAAACTCGCATAGATGACCGCTTAACCTGATAACCCAACCCAACCCTTTATGCAAACTGGAGACCCAGTCCCCTCATTCACTAGCCACCACATATCAACCCTAATTTCACTCCCAATCTTCATCCAACAACGAAGGCCACCGTCCCTCCTAGTCTACCGCAATCGACACTGTCATCGGGCAGAAGGACCAACAGGTGGATGGAAGGAAGTTGGTCTGGTTTGGTCTGGTCGCGGATTAAAACTGCTGCAGCGGTGTCGTCGTCTGAACTTCAAAGCTGGTCTGGTCGTCTGGTCGGTGTCGTCTGCTCGTTTGGTTGGTAGAAGCTATTCTGTCAACGTCACGAAATCTCCTCTGTTCTGCCGCTGTGACCTAGACGCCTTCTCTACTCTCTGCTCTCTACCGCGGTGGGTTTGTACTGGTTTTCAACCAATTTTTTTTTGTTAATGAATTATATGAATTAATGCAGAATTCTTTATTTGGTTAATTATATAGATTGATGCAGAGTCCTGTTTCTGTATGTAATAGCTGCTGTAATTATTTGCTTAATTTTGGTTAATTATATAGATTAATGCAGAGTTCTGCTTCTTTATTTGGTCAATTTTAGATTCTTTGGTTAATCAATTAATCATAGCTGCTGTAATTATTTGGTTAATTATATGATGTAGAGTTCTGCTTCTGTATGTATTATCTAATTCTCTAAATTTTGCTATTTGTAATTCACAAATTTCAGTCATTTGTAATGGTTGGCCTGCGGTATGTAAATTCACTTTTGATTCCTATATTTTGTTGTAAATGACTAATTGTTGTAATGACTGCCGTATATATAAAATGTATATTTGTTTAAAGGGAAAGATATTTTTTTGTTTTTTTGAATTTTTATGATGAGAGAGGAAAACAGGAAAAATGATGCAATGCATGAAAGTTATGGATCAAAACAATGAATGCATGCAAGAATGCTATGAATGTCAAGATGAACACCAAGAACACTTTGAATGTCAAGATGAACATCATAGACACAATTTTGAAAAATTTTTAATGCAAAGAAAACATGCAAGACACCAAACTTAGAATTCTTTAATGCTTACGCACTAAGAATTCAAGAATGCATATGAAAAACACCATACAACACAAAACAAAAAATCATCAAGATCAAACAAGAAGACTTACCAAGAACAACTTGAAGATCATGAAGAACACTATGAATGCATGAAATTTTCAAAAAATGCAAGATGCACATGCAAATGACACTAAACTTATGACATGACTCATGACTCAAACAAGAAACACAAAAAATGTTTTTGATTTTTATGATTTTCTAATTTTTTTGGATTTTTTCGAAAATTATATGAAAAAGAAAAAAATAAGGATTCCAAAATTTTTAACATGAATTTCAGGAATCTTGCATTCTTAGTCTAAAGCTTCAGTCCAGGAATTAGACATGGCTCACTAGCCAGCCAAGCTTTCAATGAAAGCTCCGGTCCAAAACACTAGACATGGCCAATGGCCAGCCAAGCTTCAGCAGGTGAATCAGGAACAGCAGCAGGTGGATTAGCAACAACTAGCTTGCTCTTGATAACAAATTGCTGCCTCAGTCCAAATAAATTTAGACATGGCTTTACAGCCAGTCAGGCTTCACATGCTTCATGAAACACTAGAATTCATTCTTAAAAATTTTGAATAAAATTTTTTAAAACATTTTTATATTTTTTTTTTTCGAAAACAAAGGAGAAAATTTTGAAATATTTTTGAAAAATTTTTTGAAAAGAAAACAAAAAAAATTACCTAATCTGAGCAACAAGATGAACCGTCAGTTGTCCAAACTCGAACAATCCCCGGCAACGGCGCCAAAAACTTGGTGTTGTTGCCGGATCAAACTTGGCACTGATGTTATCGGACCAAAAGCTTGCCGAAAACTCGAACAATCCCCGGCAACGGCGCCAAAAACTTGGTACGCGGAATCGTGATTACACTTTAATTATGTAAAATTCATTGCTCTTTCTTTCCCTGGAAATGGCGCCAAAAACATGATGCCAAGACCATGGTTCACAACTCCGTGTAACTAACCAGCAAGTGCACTGGGTCGTCCAAGTAATACCTTACGTGAGTAAAGGTCGAATCCCACGGAGATTGTCGGTATGAAGCAAGCTATAGTCACCTTGCAGATCTCAGTTAGGCAGATATAAATTGATAATGATGTTTTCGAATAATAAATAATAGAATAGGGATAGAGGTACTTATGTAAATCATTGGTAGGAATTTCAGATAAGCGAATGGAGATGCTTTTCGTTCCTCTGAACCTCTGCTTTCCTGCTATCTTCATCCAATCAGTCTTACTCCTTTCCATGGCTGGCTTTATGTGATACATCACCATTGTCAACGGCTACTTTCGGTCATCTCTCGGGAAAATGATCCAATGCCCTGTCACGGCACGGCTAATCGTCTGGAGGCATCACCCTTGTCAATGGCTTCATCTTATCATCTCAGTGAAAATGATCAACGCACCCTATCACGGCACGGCTATTCATCTGTCGGTTCTCGATCATGCTGGAATAGGATTTACTATTCTTTTGCGTCTGTCACTAACGCCCCGCAATCGCGAGTTTGGAGCTCGTCACAGTCATTCATTCATTGAATCCTACTCGGAATACCACAGACAAGGTTTAGACTTTCCGGATTCTCTTTAATGCCGCCATCATTCTAGCTTACGCCATGAAGATTCTGGTTAGGAGATCTAAGAGATACTCATTCAATCTAATGTAGAACGGAAGTGGTTGTCAGGCACGCGTTCATAGGGAATGATGATGATTGTCACGTTCATCACATTCAGGTTGAAGAGCGAATGAATATCTTAGAAGCGAAATAAGATGAATTGAATAGAAAACAGTAGTACTTTGCATTAATCTTTGAGGAACAGCAGAGCTCCACACCTTAATCTATGGAGTATAGAAACTCTACCGTTGAAAATATATAAGTGAAGGTCCAGGCATGGCCGAGATGCCAGCCCCCAAAACGTGATCAATAGATCAAAAGATAATGCAAAGATGGTCAAAAAGACTAGTGAAATGTCCTATTTATAATAAACTAGCTACTAGGGTTTACAAGAGTAAGTAATTGATGCATAAATCCACTTCCGGGGCCCACTTGGTGTGTGCTTGGGCTGAGCTTTGAGTGTTGCACATGTAGAGGTCCTTCTTGGAGTTGAACGCCAGCTTTTGTGCCAGTTTGGGCGTTCAACTCTGGTTTTGGATCCTTTTTTGGCGCTGGACGCCAGAATTGGGCAGAGAGCTGGCGTTGAACGCCAGTTTACGTCGTCTATTCTTGGCCAAAGTATGGACTATTATATATTGCTGGAAAGCCCTGGATGTCTACTTTCCAACGCAATTGGAAGCGCGCCATTTCGAGTTTTTTAGCTCCAGAAAATCCATTTTGAGTGCAGGAAAGTCAGAATCCAACAACATCAGCAGTCCTTCTTCAACCTCTGAATCTGATTTTTGCTCAAGTCCCTCAATTTCAGCCAGAAAATACCTGAAATCACAGAAAAACACACAAACTCATAGTAAAGTCCAGAAATGTGAATTTAACATAAAAACTAATGAAAACATCCCTAAAAGTAACTAGATCCTACTAAAAACATACTAAAAACAATGCCAAAAAGCGTATAAATTATCCGCTCATCATACTTCTTCCCAAATTTCTTGCTCTTCTCCTTAATCTGTCTACTTTTCAAATTCAAAAATCTTCTGAGCTTGTTTGGCTTAGATAGATTGTGCAACTTGAGGAGCAATTGTGTCTTGAGAGGCATGAGTCTGAGCATCTTCCCTCTTGTAGTGGTGGCATCTCAAATCACGCTTGTATATCAAATTATACCACCTCTTCAGCTTAACGTGACATTTTATCATCAACAAACCTGTTTCTAATATACATACTCTATCATGTTTTGAACCTTGGATGCTCTATCTTGTGTCTTTTCACTCATCATCAACAATGGTAACAACTCTTTTCATCTTCTGAGCCTCGATCGTCCTTGATTCTACGCAATCTTTGAGACTTAAAATTCTAAAGATTCAACAATGATAACAACTCTTATTCACATACATACAGTTTGGTTCAGTTCAATGTGTTTGAATACCAAAACTACATTTACTAACATCCCAAATTGTACAACGTGACAATATTCAACATTCATCCACGTATCAACATTTCATTTCTCAAAAAGATAGTTCATCATAAAGTGAGGAAGGTGCATGGCTACCTTAGTGAGAAGACAGTAATACATTAGGAATGAGAAGAAGAAACTTGGTTACAGCACTTCAAAAATGGACACAATAAGAAACTTTGTCATGCACACATAAAATTTATTTTTATGTTATCTCTTAAATAGTTTGCATAAAGTCTATCTCCCCAAAATCTATTTTAAAAAAGATTGAACTTGTCAATTTTGTGAACAAAAGAAACAAACTAAAAGCATCGTTTTAAAGTAAGAATGTTGTATCTACACTACAAGAAAACAACTCTATTGCCACGCTTTTAAAGCGTGGCGATAGCTTTTCGCCACGCTTTTTGAGCTACCGCCACGCTTTTGAAAGGGTGGCCTATCAAAGGGTGGCGGTTGCTCTATCGCCACGCTTTTGGTGACCTATCGCCACGCTTTTGCAGATTGCCCCGCTTAAAAAACGTGACGATATGCGAGAGATACAGCCACTCTTTTAAAGCGTGGCCATAGGGAGATACGGCTACGCTTTTAAAGCGTGGCGATAGCGGGAGATACGGCCACACTTTTAAAGCGTGGCGATAGCCTTGTCAAATTTAAAAAAAAAATTATTTTCAATCCTTTTTTATTACCAAACCTATAAATATAGTATGCAATTTTTATTACAAGATAAATTAAACAGTAATTAGTGACAATTTTTGGTATAATTGTTTTATACATTAATCCTTATACAAAACTTTTCAGGTTTTTTCAGTAACAAAAAACCCTTCAACTTCCTATCTAGTCGAAATTCACTAACTAAGCAAAACGCATGTATAATTACAAAAGCAATGGAAAATTAATAGCAGGTCTGGGGTCTCAAAATCACCTCAGGGTCCCTTATTTTCTGTATTTTATATTTTTCTTACAACCTTGTGCCCAACAAGTACATAACCGAGCTCAATATCCCCCTCTCAGAATGATTCCCAGCAATGTTTGGTGGAGCTGAAAAAAATAACACCAACATCAACAAAATGATTTCATTTCCTTTTCACATAACATAATAATGAAAATGCTGACAATCACCGACCAAAGACATAACAATGAAGAAACAAGGAATAACCCCATTGGCAAGCAAGCTCAGTGCTTTTTTTCCTTTTGCAAAAAAGAAACAAAAAAAAGGCAAAAGGAACCATTGAATTACCATGCAAAAGGGAGAAAGGAATCTAACCAATTGGCAATGCAGGATGCAATGCAAGTAGGTAGAGATCAAATTTCAGGAAACAATTTAAGTAGAAATTAGGTATACTTGTCATGTTAATACGAGAAGGTTCCAAAACTCGACGCACAGAATCAGAATTACCTCTTGAATGGTTTTCTTTATATCAAAAGCATCTTTCACTCGAGCATCCAGGATGGCCCATGTATCATGGAAGTCTAACAAGAAACAAATGAAAGATGTATTAAAAAATGTCTTCACTTGTTACAACACCACATCAGAGCCAAAAACAGCAGAGTCCCATTGTTTCAACCATAAGAGCACCTGTCTCAGACAATAAACAAATTAATTAATGGGTACAAAAGCAAATTGTTAAAAGAATTATAGAAAAAAGTATAAAAAATGTTTATATCTTCCAACTATAACTCTTGTAAGTAATTTTTTCCAGAGCTAAATTTCATACTAGAGATGTACCTCACGATTTGTTTGTTCATCACTAAGAAGCTCAGTAAATGACTTTGGTGCATATTTATCTACCCAAAGTTGCTCTTGTAAGTAAATGACTTTGCTCATGCACCATTCAAGATCCTCATATTTGACTTGTAATACCACTAATAACAAAATTACTTGTTCTGCGTGATTATTGTGTACCTGAAGGTTCCAATAATTGGAAGCCCCTTTTGCACGGCTACTCTTCTCTTCATCAGGAGAACTGCTGCGGCACCATCACTAACTTGGCTAGCATTGTCTGAAATTAAAAATAAGAACTGAGAACAAAAATATGAAAAGAAATTTAAACTATAACAAACTTAACATTAACAGATTTCTTCAGCACATGCTGTTGTTGAACCATCTTTCTGGAATGCAGGCTTTAGCTTTGCTAGATCCATCAAAGTTGAGTTAGGCCGGATACCATCATCAGCCGAAACTATAATTTGCTTCTCCTCTCCAGTTTTTGGATCCACAATCTACAAAAAAAACCATTAATAGTTTAGTACAATAGTACTATAACATTTCAAAATCTGCAATGAAACTTACATTGGAAGTTAGAACTTACCTTGGTAAAAACTGGTATAATTTTATCTTTAAATTTACCAGATACTCAGAGGCCAATGCAGACGGATTCATCAGCCAATTTGACATGAAGTGCATCCTTGTCTATGGTTGAGTACACAGCCACACAGGGTATTCCCAATTCATGAGCAGTGCGAATAGCACGAACTGGGATTTTGCCTCTGTTAGCTACCAGGATCTTGTCACCCTGGCAGGTAGCATGGAGTGCCCCAGAAAATTTACCTTAGTTGCACCTAAGAAACTGCATTGTGAATTCTTGATTCCTCTACTTGTCCCTGCATACATGCCCTTTATTTTCGTTTCCCATTCAAGATCAGATTCAGATTTAGAAGGACGCAAAACATGAAAATTAAATCTAAGTAATCAAACAATGATGCATTTAGTTCAAGTAATTGGAATTTAGAAGCATGGAGAAGTGGGTGCTTACTGGGATATGGTAAAGAACAAAAAAAGAAAGGATGTGAAGATAGGGGCAACCACTTACCATACCACTTGGTGAGTTCATCATTGGCAGGAGTGACAGCAGTAGCAGCTTTCTTTGAAGGAGGAGGTGGTGCTGCCTTCTTCTTACCAAAGAGAGCCAGTGGAGAGTATAAGTACTCAAAATTAGAAAGAATTCCTATCTTACCACTGAGAAAGATAAGAGAGGAAAAAACAAACCTTGCCCTTCAGTATCACGACATTGAAATTGCTGCCGGTCCTCCTCAAAGGAAGCGGTAAAGCTGATCATGTTACACCAAATCAAAACCGTCCAAATCCATAATTTGATAAAGAACAAATAAATCTCTAAAACAGATCAAAATTTGCACAATTAAAATTAGAACCAAATAAGGATAACAAATCACTAAGAATCAGAACATGTTTCAATTAAAATTAGAATAAATAAAAAACAAACAAGGAGAACAAAGCAACAATAATCAGAACATGTTTTAATTAAATTCAGAACAAATCAGACCCAAATTTGGAGAACAAATTCAGAAAAAATCATACCACAAAATCTTCTCAACAATATGAAGAAAAATTATGGTCTTGATCAGCTTCCAGATGGTGTTTATGTTAGGGAAAAATCTGAAAAGGAAAAGACAATGAAATATTGAAACTTTTGGGAAATCTATCTATCTCATTACAGCATATTTTTTCAACTTAGTTCACAACATTTATATTGTTAGCTTCTAAAATAGTTTCATTGCTTCTAATATTATAGCATAGTATGCACTCTATGTCAAAGTAAAATTTCAATAGCTGCACGCTGGATAAAACTAAGTTCAATCAGCACACTGTAGCGATATTCCATTCCATCATTACTACACATGTTAAATCACGATTATGGGATTTCAATGAAAGAAATATGCAAAGAAAGCAACAAATGTTTGCAGAGAAGAAACGGTACCTGATGAAGAGGAGGCGGTGGAGATGGTGGAGGTGGGGCTCGCACCAGGGAATGAGGTCATCAAAGGAGAGGTGATTGGGAACGGTGAGAATGAAGACAAGAAAAGAGCGAAAGCTAGGTCTTGGGATCGAGGATTGAGACGAGCTCCGAAACAAATGGAGAATCCCGCTTCGCTCCCTAAATTTAGGGCTCGAATCTTCATCGTTCTCGGAGAAGATGGATTCAGGGTCCAGAGGCTGCTCCGAGTCGACCGAGTGAATTCGGAGGAAGACACCACCAGAGAGACTTGCGATGGAGGGATTGCGATGGATGGTGTGCGACGAGGGAGTCACCGCCGAAGGAGCAGCGATGGTGGGAGTGCCGGAAGAGAGAATGACAACGGAGGCATCGCGAGCCCCGGCGATGTTCTTCGGAGGACTGGGGTTCTTCGCGGAGTGCTGGGGTGAGGACTGGGTTTCTTCGAAGCTTTTAGGGTTCTGGCCTTATGTGTTCTTTGAAGAGAAAGGGGGTTTTGAATGATGAAGGAGATAAGCAGCATTTTGAATGAGGAAGTAAAACGGAGCATTTTATTTTGTACGAGGACCTTTTGGCCACGCTTTTAAAGCGTGTCAAAAGAGTTGTAAGAAACGGCCACGCTTTAAAAACGTCACTATAATGAAACTCTGTCGCCACGCTTTTAAAATGTCCCTGTTTCTATCTATGGCCACGTTTTTTAAGCGTGGCAGAAAAAACGTGGCCATATCTCAGCTCAATTGCCACCCTTACAAAAGCGTAGCCATAGCCCCCTTTCGCTACGCTTTTGAAGCGTGGCAAAAAAAGTGGTTAAATCTCTAATCAATCGTCACCCTCGTAAAAGCGTGGCCATAGGCCTTTTTCTTGTAGTGCTATATCAAGAATATATATAGATTGGTAGAAATTTAAAGTATGACTTCACTTGAACATGTATGAGTTTCTGTCTCCCTTCAACGTGATTAATTCGGGTTAAAAACAAAATATTAGATATGGTATAAACTTTTTCAATTCCATACTTAAACCAAGAAGATATACAAATCTTGAGAAAAATAAGATTTGAATTTTGTAAGTGATTAAGAATGAAAACAAGAAAGAAAGAGCAATGTGGAAGTACAAACCAGTGACAGGGGAGAGGCCGCGATAACTCAGATTCGTTGGAGGAGAGGAAAACGATCGACAACGGTAAGAGAAGGATGTCTAGGCAGCCACGCGACTCAGAGACGGCACAGATGCACACAATGGATGGGAGAACAGGGGTGGGTTATGCACATCAAAGATGAGGGATTAGAAGTTTCACGTACTATAGAGTAGAAGGGAACGGTCGACGACGGTGAGAGGAGATTGGGTCGGTAGCCACGCGACTCCACGGTGACACAGCGGTGCACGGTGTGTTTAAGCACGGGGGTTCTTGCACTTCCACTCTCCTGTCACAGGTTCCTCTTCTTTCTGATTTTGGATACTGAACTGATTTAGGGTGAAATCACTATATTGGGTTGGGGTTAGAAGCGGGACTTCATGGAATCGACACTAATCCAAGTTGATTCTGCATCACAATGAAGAGATCGGATGCCAATCGCAACTATATTAAAAAATTGTAGTAGATGAAGAAACCACAGACAATTTGTCGCTACTATCCTCCATGTATCCTATTGCGGATTAAGTCTTGATGATTTGAATTTTTGTGTCATTCCTAATTTTTGCTTTTGCAAAAACAAATTTTTACCTATTTCTTTTTTAAAAAAATTAAAACAAATTTGTTACTTATTTTCTATTTCTATGCTTTCAAAGTAAAAATAAAAAATTCAAGTGTTTTTAAATAAAAAGTGAAAAAAAGCAACATAGATTTTCATGTACTATATATAGTATTTTGAATAAAATACATATTTAGATATATTTGGATGAAAAAATTTATGTTAGATAATAATATTCTTAACAAAACTAGTCGTTTAATATGTTTTTTAATTTTTTAATGAAACAATCTAATCATTTTTCAAGTAATTTAAAATAAAATTTAATTATTTTGTGTTTTATATATTGTAATATAAAAATAATACTTTAATATAATTTTTTAATATTATAAAATTTTTTAATAGTCCATTCTCCTTAATGATCGTATTCAAAACGCTACAGACAAGGTTGAATCTTCCGGATCAGAGAATGATGCTCCTTTGGGTTCTAGCCTCTACCACGAGGACCCTAATCTCCCCATACCTTGGCTGAATTGGTGTCTCGAGAAGTCTCTAATGAAGTCATAGATTAGCCGTCTAAGAGATGTATAATCAAGCTGGTGGTTCGATGCTTTCCAATTACGTATTCACACAAACCCAAGAAGAACACGGATGGTTGTCAGGCACACGATCTTAGTATGAAGAACGAGGATGATTGTCATGGTTCATCCCATTCATCAAGTTGAAGAACAAAGATACATCTTAGAATTGAATCAAACACAGATTGAAGAGAAACAGTAATACTTTTATTAATCTATAAAACTCAGCAGGGCGCCTCCCCACAACCTAAGAAGTTTAGAAACTCATACTGATAGAAAATACAATGTGAAATATGAAATATGACAGAAAATTCCCCTAAGATTATGTAAAATATCCCTTAAATACTAAACTAATGATTAAGGATTACATAAGAAGGGTAAAATAGTCTTTTTAGTGCTAAAATCCACTTCTGGGCCCACTTGGTGAGTGTTTTGACTGAGCTTTGTTGAGATCCACCTGTTATAAGGCCTCTAGGGCATTGAACGCTGGCTAGGGGTCCTCTTTGGGCGTTTGGACGCTGGTCTCTTCCTTTGAGCACTGGACGCCTAGAGTGGGGCAGGAAGCTTGCGTTGGATGCCAGTTTTGGGACTTTAATTCTGAAGCAAAGTATAAACTATTATACATTGCTGGAAAGTTCTGGAAGTCAACTTTCATAGACGTTGAGAACGCTCCATTTGAACTTTTGTAGCTCCAAAAAATCTCTTTTGAGTGTAAGGAGGTCAGATCCAGACAGCATCTGCAGTGCTTTCTCTGTCTCTGAATCAGACTTTTGCTCCAACTCCTTAATTTCAGTTAGAAAATATCTGAAATTGTACAAAAGCACACAAACTCAAAGTAGAATCCAAAAATGTGAATTTAACACTTAAACCTATGAAAATATAATAAAACTTAAACAAAACATGCTAAAAACTATATGAAAACAATGCCAAAAAGCGTATAAAATATCCGCTCATCACAACACCAAACTTAAACTCTTGCTTGTCCCCAAGCAACTAAAAACACAGTAGGATAAAAAGAAGAGTAAGATACAATAAATCTCAGAGTTTCCAATGAAACTCAGTTTCAATTAGATGAGCGGGACTTAGTAGTTTTTTGCTTCTGAATAGTTTTGGCATCTCAATATCCATTGAAACTCAGAAATGTTGGTCTCTTTAGGAACTTAGAATCCAGATGATATTATTGACTTCCCTAGTTTAGTTCTTTTTTATTCTTGAACACAGCTTTTAGAGTCTTGGCCGTGATCTTAAGCACTTTGTTTTCCAGTATTACCACCGAATACATAAATGCCATAGACACTTTAACTGAGTGAATCCTTTCAGATTGTGATTCAGCTTTGCTAGAATCCCCAGATAGAGGAGTCCAAAGTTCTTAAGCACACTCTTAAAATCTTTGGATCCTTTTACCCTTGTCTTTTGGTTTAAAGAGCTATTGGTTTTTTCTGTTTATTTATTTATTTATTTATTTTTATTTATTTTCCATTTTATTATTTTCTGCATGCATATATTATTTTTTTTTTGCAACATGCTTTTTCTTTTTACTGCTTTTTCTTACTTCAAGAATCAGTTTTTGGATTTTTCAGATTACCAATAATACTTTTTCTTTTTCATCATTCTTTCAAGAGCCAACATTTATAAATTCCAACTTCAAATATGCATTGTTTATTCATACATTCAGAAAACAAAAATAATGCCACCACATCAAGATAATTGAACTATTCTTATTATAAACTTGAAATTCATGTATCTCTCAATTCTCTTCAAATAAAATTTTCTTTTAAGTAATCGTGAGAGATATATGGAACATTTTACAACTTTATGATATAAATGGATATGATCATGCAATAATGAACAAGAGAATAGATAATACAACATAACAGAAAATAGAAAAATAACATAAGAAAAGGAGGTTAAGAGAATGAATCCACCTTTAATGGTGGCGGCTAGTGCTCCTCTTTGAGGATCTAATGTAGTGCTAATCTCTTCAATGTCACTCCTTTGTCTCTATTGTTCTTCCCTCATAGCCTTTTGATCTTCTCTAATTTCATTGAGGATGGTGGAAATCCCTTGATGCTCTATCCTCAACTGATATATGTTAGAGCTTAATTCTCCCACAGAAGCATGCCATTGATCCCAATAACTTTGAGGAGGGAAATACATCCCTTAAAGCATCTCAGAGATCTCATACTGAGGCGGCTGCACAGGCTCATGCATGCTCTCTAGTTTGCTCCATTCTCTTCTTAGTGGTGGGCTTGTCCTCCTCAATGAAGATGTCTCCTTCTATAACAATTCTAGCTGAATTGCATAGATGACAGATGAGGTGTGGGAATGCCAACTTTGCTTTGGTGGAAGGCTTCTCAGCTATCTTGTACAATTCTTGAGGAATCACCTCATGTACTTCCACCTCACCTCCAATCATGATGCAATGGATCATGATGGCTCTTTTAATAGTCACTTCTGACCGGTTGCTAGTAGGGATGATAGAGCGTTGGATAAATTCCAACCATCCTCTAGCTATGGGCTTGAGGTCAAGCCTTCTTAGTTGAATGGGCTTGCCTTGGGATTTCCTTTTTCACTGTGCTCCTTCCACACAGATGTCTAAGAGCACTTGATCTAGTCTCTGATCAAAGTTGACTCTTCTAGTGTAAGAATGTGGATCTCCTTACATCAAAGGCAAGTTGAATGCTACCCCACACTTTCCGAGCTAAAATCTAAGATTCTCCCCCGGACCATGGTGCTCCAATTCTTTGGATTTGGGGTTACACTAATGTCATGGTTTTTTATGATCCATGTATTAGCATAGAACTCTTGTACCACTAAGATCCTAACCTCTTGGATGGAATTGGTTAGGACTTCCCAACCTCTTCTCCGAATCTCTCTTCGGATTTTCGGATACTCATTCTTCTTGAGCTTGAAAGGGACCTCAAGGATCACCTTCTTCTCTGCCACTACTTCATAGAAGTGGTCTTGATGGACTTTGGTGATGAATTTTTCTATCTCCCAAGATTTAGAGGTGGTGGCTACTGCCTTTCTTTTCTTCTTTCTAGAGTATTCGCCAGCCTTGGGTGCCATAAGTGGTAATGGAAAGCAAAAAGCAACGCTTTTCCAATACCAAAACTTAAAAGCTTTGCTCATCCTCGAGCAAAAATAAAGAAAAGAGAAGAATGGAGTAGAAAAAGAAGAAAATAGAAGGAGATGGAGGGGGAGAGTGATTCGGCCAAAGGGGGCTTTGATGTGTATGAGAGGTGTGTATATGAAGGGTTAGAATGAGGGGTATTTATAGGAGTGGGCTAGGGTTAGGCTCGGTCATGGGTGGGGAAATGGAAGGGAAATTTGGTTTTGAAGTGGGTGGGGGTTGGCGGGAGTTATGATGGTTTTGGAAAAGTGATATGGATGTGATTAGGCTAGGGTTTATAGGAAAGTGTGTATAGGGAAGTGTGAAAGAAAGAAGGAAGAAGTGGGTAGGTAAAGATGCTGTGGCTGGGACCCACTTGTCCTGAGAGGCTAGAGATTTCAGAATCCCTGCCCTTTTGCATTGGCGTTGAACGCCCACGGTCTGCTCCTTGGTTGGCGTTCAACTCCAACAACACTCCATCCAGAGTGTTCTATTTTCACTACTGAACAATTCTGTCTCTGTTCTAACTGCTGCACATGATCATGAACCTAAAAAAAACTTTAAAGAAAGATAAAATTAAGGAATTAAAAGAAATAAAAATAATTAATTAAGGTTGGGTTGCCTCCCAATAAGCGCTTCTTTAACGTCATTGGCTTGACGATTAGCTCCTTATAGAGATTAGTATGGGCTCATAATTTTGCCCCTTACAGTGAACTTTCTTCCTGTCTTCTCATGAATGAGCTCCACATGCTCTAAAGATAAGACACGACTCATTGTACGTAGTATGACTGATTTCTTCGTGAAGACAACTCTCATGCCAGGTGAAAGGCCTTCAGTGGGGACTTTCTTGTCCCTCCAGCCTTTAGGTACTTTCTTCCAAGTACCTTTGTTTTCAGTGCTTGTTAATGGCTGCCCAACACCAAACTTAGAATTGATGTTTGGGGGCTTAGCACAGCTCTGCACTGAGAGAGATGGTTGGAACACTAGGTGTTGCACCATTATCTCTTGCTTATCAGAGGGAGAATTGGGATTGGACATCTTGAACAAGATGTAGTCCTCTCCTAGTTGGAAAACCATTTCTCCCTTTGCCACATTAATCATGGCTTTTGCAGTGCCTAGGAAAGGTCTTCCGAGAATGATAGAGTCATCCTTATCCTCTCCAATATCCAAGACTATGAAGTTTGCAGGGATGTAGTGGTCTTCAACCTTTACCAAGACATCTTCTACTAAGCCATACGGCTTCTTCATTGACTTGTCTGCCAACTCTAGTGAGATATTTATAGCTTGTACCTCAAAGATTCCCAACTTCTCCATTACAGAGAGTGGCATGAGGTTTATGCTTGACCCTAGGTCACACAAAGCCTTCTCAAAGGTCATGGTGCCTATGGTGCAAGGAATCAGGAAGCGTTCAGGATCTGAAAGCTTCTGAGGTAGCTTATACTGAATCAAAGCATTTAGTTCTTTGGTAAGCAGTGGAGGTTCTTTCTCCAAAGGCTTTGTACCAAATAGTTTGGCATTCAGCTTCATGAGAGTTCTTAGGTATTGAGCAACTTGCTCTTCCCTAGTGTCTTCATCCTCATAAGAGGATGAGTGTTCATCAGAACTCATGCACTGCAGGAGTGCATGCAAAGGAACCACTATGGTCTCTACATGAGCCTTGGCTTCCTTTAATTCTTGGATAGGGATTTCTTGAGTGGGTATTGAGCACTCAAAGGGCGTGCCATTACTAGCGTTCAACGCCAGCTCCAATGGCTCTTTGGACGTTGAACGCCCATGCGGTATACCCTTACTGGCATTAAAGGCCAGTTCCCTTACCATTTTGGGTGTTGAACACCCAGCGGGGATATCTTGGCTGGCGTTCAACGCCAGCTTCCCTGTGTGTTGTTCAGCCATTTCTTCAGCTTCTTGTTCAAAATTTTTTGAAAGGTTTCTTCCGGAGTGTTGTGCTTTAATTTGTTTTAAGCTCCTCCTTAAAGTCCTTTCAGGTTCATGATCAGGATTCAATAGAGGTTCTTTATCCCTGTTCCTGGTCATAAACAAGAAAGAAGAAACCAAGGAAGAAAGAAAGGAAGCTTCTATGCCTAATTTGAGTATAGAGAACTCCTAGTGAGATATAAAGGATAAAGATAAGAAAAGTGAAGATAGAAGAAGGAGAAAAAGAATTCGAATAAAGAGAAGAAGAATTTGAAAATTAGAAGTAAAAAAATAAACAAGAATTAAAAAATTTTTGTTTTTATTTTATTTATTTATTATTTCAAAAATAAAAGTTAATAAGTCACCAAAAAAATAAAATTTAATTAATTAAAAAGAACTAATAAAATTCGAAAAAGAAGATAGAGAAATAGAGGAAGGGTTTTCGAAAATTAGGAAAGAGAAAAGAATTAGTTAGAAAGTTTTGAAAAAGAAGAGAGAGAAGATAAGTAACTAATTAAGAAAGATTTAAAAACAAGATAAGATAGAAGATTAGAAAATGTTTGAATTTAAAAATAATTGAAAAAGTCAACAAGATAAGATAAGAATTAAAAAGATTTGAGAAAGATTTAATTTTAAAATTTAAAAGAAGATAAGATAGAAAAGATAAGATAAGATAAGTTAGGTTAAGAAAAGATAAGTTTTAAATTTAAAAAGATTTGAAATCAAAATTTGAAAATTAAAAATTAAATTTTGAATTTTAAATTTTGAATTTTTGAATTTGAAATAAGATAACAAAGATTTAAAAAGGATTTGAATTTTGAAATTTGAAAATTTTGAATTTTTAAAATTTGAATTTGAAATATGATAAGATAAGATTTTTGAATTTTGAAGAAAGATAAAAAGATAAGATAAGATTGTGAAAAAGATATGATTTTGAAAAGATTTGATTTTGAAATTTGAAAACTAAGATAAGATAAGATAATAATTTAAAATTAAAATCTGAATTTTTTTTTGTAATTTTCGAAAATTTAACTAAAATAAAGATAGAAAAGATTTTTTTATTTTTGAATTTAATGAAGAAAGAAAAAACAACAAAAAGACCAAACTTAAAATTTTTAGATCAAAGATGAGTAATTTTTTAAATTTGAGAAGAAAAACACAAAGAGAAACCAAACTTAAAAATTTTAACATCAAAACAAAAAGAAAAACAAGAACACTTTGAAGATCAAGAAGAACACTAAGAACAAAACTCAAAGAATTCAAAGAAAATAAGAACATGCAAAAGACACCAAATTTTAAAATTTTTGAAAACCAAACACACAATTTTCGAAAATTAAAAGAAAAGACACAAGAAGACACCAAACTTAAAGATTGACATAAGAATCAAACAAAAGAAATTATTTTTGAAAAAATTTTTTGAAAAGAGACTCAAAGAATTCGAAAATTTCAACAAGAACAAAAACAAAAGACTCAAACCAAGAACAAAGATTAAACAAAGAAAAGAAAAAAATTGAAAAAGTTTTCTAAATGTTTTTCGAAAAAAAGAAGAAGAAAATAAAATAAAATAAAAGACTCTAACAAAATTAAAGACAATACCTAATCTAAGGAACAAGATAATCTGTCAGTTGTCCAAACTCGAGCAATCCCAGGCAACAGTGCCAAAAACTTGGTGCACGAATCCCCACACTTTGTACAACTGTACCAGCAAGTGCACTAAGTCATCCAAGTAATACTTGAGCGAGTTAGGGTCGATCCCACGAGGATTGTGGTTTGAAGCAAGCTATGGTTATCTTGCAGATCTTAGTGAAGTGGATAGAAAAGTTGTTGGATTTGAGTGCATAAAAGTGAAATAGAGTATAAAATACTTTGTGAATTCGAATGTAACCAGTGATAAGAAGATGGTTAAGGCTTGGAGATGCTTTATCCTTCTGGATTAACTATGGTTTTACTGTCTTCTTCAATTGTGAATAATTTCTTCTATGGCAGGTTGTATGTGATCAACGCCGTACGGTCGCGGTCGCCAATCTCCTCCAGATCTAAACCCCAGGGTTAGTGTGGATCCATTCTGATTGAGGGTGAAGCTCCTGCAGTCCATTCTCCTTAATGATCCTACTCAAAAAGCCATAGATAAGGTCGAATATTCCGAATCAGAGAATGCTGCTCCTTTGGGTTCTAGCCTCTACCATAGAAACCTTAATCTCCACATACCTCGGCTGAACTTATGTCATGAGAAGTCCCCAACGAAGTCGTGGATTAGCCGTCTAAGAGATGTATAATCAAGCTGGTTGTTTGATGCTTTCCAGTTACGTACTCACACGAACCCAAGAAGAACATGGGTGGTTGTCAGGCACGCGGTCTTAGTATGAAGAACAAGGATGATTGTCACGGGTCATCCCATTCATCAAGTTGAAGAACGAAGATACATCTTAAAATTGAATCAAACACAGATTGAAGAGAAATAGTAATACTTTTATTAATCCATAAAACTCACCAGGGCTCCTCCCCTCAACCTAGGAGGTTTAGAAACTCATACTGATAGAAAATATAATGTGAAAAACGAAATATAGCAGAAAAGTCCCCTAAGATTATGTAAAATATCCCTTAAATACTAAACTAATGACTAAGGATTACATAAGAAGGGTAAAACAGTCTTTTTAGTGCTAAAATCCACTTCTGGAGCCCACTTGGTGAGTGTTTGGGCTGAGCTTTGATGAGATTCACGTGCTATGAGGCCTTTAGAGCATTGAACTCTGGCTAAGGGATCCTCTTTGGGCGTTTGGACGCTGGTCTCTTCCTTTGGGCGCTAGACGTCTGGAGTGGGGGCAGGAAGCTAGCGTTGGACGCCAGTTTTGGGCCTTCAATTCTGAAGCAAAGTATGGACTATTATATATTTCTGGAAAGCTCTAGAAGTCATATTTTCAAAGCCGTTGAGAACGTTCTATTTGGACTTCTGTAGCTCTAGAAAAGGTCTTTCGAGTGCAAGGAGATCAGATCCGGACAGTATCTGCAGTGCTTTCTCTGTCTCTGAATCAGACTTTTGCTCCAGCTCCTCAATTTCAGCTAGAAAATACCTGAAATTGTATAAAAATACAGAAACTCAAAGTAGAATAAAAAAATGTGAATTTAACACTAAAACCTATGAAAATATAATGAAACTTAAACAAAACATGGTAAAAAACTATATGAAAACAATGCCAAAAAGCGTATAAAATATCCGCTCATCACTCTCCCCACGGGAGATGAAACGTGTGCGTCTCTGGACACCATTACTCCATGCATGCCAAAATCAGGGAGTTGTCAAAAGTGAAATCCCTGAGGGGCACCGTGTCACCGAATCCGGTCTTATCCAGATACGGGACGATGGCGTCGGGTGGAGGAAGAGTTTGGCTCACTCGTTGGGGCAGTAGGAGGCGAGGCCTCTGAAGAATGAAAAAAGAATTTAGCCTCACAAATAAAATATTCTAAATTTATGGGTTATTGGATTTTATCTCTTTTTTTTTTTTAGTAATTAGACCGGCTTAACATGGTACACAACACATTAAAGTTCGGCAAATATTTCCATCTAACGTACAATTACTTCTATTGAAGAATGTACTTCCATGTTTCTAGCCTACACATGTCTCTAAATTACATTTTCCATAATAGGCAAATCCTAATGATAGGGTTATAAATACTAATAACCTAGCACAAGAATAACAGAGTTCCAAACTAATAATTATGTCATACTAACCTAGCACAAACAAATAGAGTTCTAAATTTCTCCTAGAGACCAAATTGCTAACTCACATAACTATGTTCTAGTTCTTCATGACTTCCCTAAAAATGGCCACATCATTAAATTAAAGAAACATAAGAAAACTATCCTCGAAGTTGGCTGCCCCGGCATAATGTGTCATCTCGTTCAGCCTATTAATGTCTGATGGTTTCAGTGGCTAAGAGAAGGGGGTTGAATCTTAGCCCCCTTTTTTGCTTTGTAACACTTGCTGGCCTTTGAGATAACTTCAGGAGACTTTTTGATTTTTGTCTCGTCCCTAGCCACGAGACTTTTATTTTTATCTCGTCACTTGGCACGAGACTTTTCTTTTTGTCTCGTCACTTGGCACGAGATATTTTTCAGTTTGAGCTCCTGTGCAATAGATACAGAATTGGAGTAGAGAAGAGAGAAAATTACACTCAGATATATCCTGGTTCAGCTGCTAAGTGCAGTGCAGCCTACATCCAGTCTCCATCACAACCATGATGGAATTTCACTATAATCTTCTTGATTACAGACTGTAAAGTGCTAACCCAACTTACAAGGGAATTCCTACAGAATCATGAAACACAACATAGATGAACAAAGGAACTCTAAGACATCTATGGCTTTTTTTTTTAATTTTGCACTCTCTGCCTTTTTCCGCTCTATGGCTTTTTCATACAAACCTCACTATTTGCCTTTCTTCATGAGACTCAAGACATGACAAAATTAAACAGAAAAATACAAAACAGAATACATTGAAGGAGAAGAAAATCTGTAAGCTTAGGTAGCTCTGAGAATCCTGTGCCTTGCACTCTCACTGCTTACTTCTAACTCCTTGCTCCAAACCGTGGTTGTTCACTCTTTTTATAGAAGAGAGAAGCCTCCATACTTGAAGCCAAAACCCAAGCCAACTTCTTCTTCTTCACACATAACCGATTCAGCCACACAGAGAGAGAAGAGATAACCATGCAATAACCAACATGCAATTACCTCTAGTCCTTCCTTGGTCATCACTCTTCATCAATCCGAGCTCTCCATCCTTGGCTTGCTCTCCAAGATGGATTTCTGGCCCTTGATGCTTCATGATGATGATGACTTCATCTGCTTCAATCTCTGCCTCTACCATCACTTCGCCACTCTAGCTACTTCCTGTGGTGGTTAAGCAGAATCAAAGACAAGTCACGCCTCCAAGAGTCTCTTCCTTGCTGGCCGAATCTTCTTCCTTCTTTTTGAGCATGAAGAGCTCGAGATTACTTCACCAAATCTAACCATATTTGGTGAAAATCTCAGCCACAGCACACTTTTATTTTGTTATGTTTTCTTGCCATCATTGTGATGGTCTTGTAGCTTGCTCTTTCTTCAATTTGGTAGCTAAGTTTTGCTTTCATGGTTTCCTGTGTAATAACCGAAGAAGAGAAGCAAAGATGAGAAAGAGGAGAGAGAAATTTGAACATTATCTAATGGATAATGATAAAGTGAAATTAAAGTCCAACTTCCCTTGCATAAGGTAGCGTGTAGAGTTACTGAACCCATCAAATCAATTTCTCTCTCTCACATTTATGTTTCCAATGCTAGCAAATTAAATTTGAAATCCATCCAAAGTAAAGAAATGGGATCCGTGGGAAAGCATGAGGCAAATGATAACATTTGCTTTCCTGATGGATATTGGATCAAGCATTGGTTCTTGTAGCATCAAAATTAATTTGGGCTTGTAGCAATAATATCTTCAATTTGGCCCAAATAGGACACAACATTGTTTCAGCCACTATGATCACAATTAGATTAATATCAAGGCTGAGTATTCATAGGCATATTGGGCTTGCACCAAAATTTCATTTTCGGCCCAATATTAAAAACCTACAACAAAATTATTAATCAATATATATTAAATGAAAATCAAATTAATAATTTTGTAATTAATTATTTTAATAATGTTTAGTCATCACAAATATTAATTTAGAGTTTTCCAAACTCATCAATGTCTCCATCATTCTCCGCCTCGCGCGCCATCACCGATTCAGTTGAAGGTATGGTTAGAATGGGTTAAAAGAGGGGAGAAAGAGGTTGACAAAGTCAAATTGGAGCCTGGAGCTAAGTTGTAAACGACTTGTATATATAGGCGCGGACAAGCCTTATGTAAACAAGATAAACATAGTGTAAACGAGATATACATATGTCACGCTAACCTGTCTTATCATGAGATAAGACAAGGAAATTTAAATCGGTAAATACGTTTAAAATTATTTATTTTAGTAAATATTATATTTATTTTATTTATTAAAATAAAAAATCCTAATAATTGAACCTAATAAATAAAAAATTATATTTTTATATATTTATATGTTTTATATTTATTTATTTAAAAACAAAAGGTTACATTTATTATTTTAAAATATTATCTATTCGAAAATCCTTATTCATTTATTTTATATATTAATGTTTTATATTTATTAAATTTCACCAGCACTCTTCTTTAAAAATTTTGGTTGATTCTCGTTTAATCAAATTATTCATAAAAATGACATATCTAATGCCATCAAAATTATTAGTTGAACTTATTTTAGACACGTCTATTCTGTGATTTTATTTTTAGATTAAAAATTAAAATAAACGAGATTAGTATTAAATTCCTTCTTGAACATATAATAGCAAGCTAAGAACTCATTTACATTCCTCACTGGAAGATTGGCGATCCACTTGCACTTTTATTTGGAAGAAAGCTAAAAATAATGTAAAGACTTTCAAGTATCAAATACAATATACAAATTAAATTAAGGAAGGTGCTAGCTAGTTGCCAAATAACTAAATTCTCTTTAAAATTTTGGGAATTGAATTTGTGAACCACATTTGCTCTTTGGAAGTATAGGACACTCAATGAGAACTGAACCAGAAGTGTCCACACACATGTAAACTTGGTAGAGTTGGCTGTTATGTGCCGAGTCCTTGTTACACTCAATTCCTGGAGTAAAACCTGTTCCCTCTTTTATGGCATCTGAAATGCTCTCTAAGCTATAAAATTCATCATCTGGTTCTATTCCTGCAACACATTTTCGTCGAATCACTATAACATGTTTTCACTAATTTAATTAGCGTAAAATAATAAATTATATTTAGCAATTTTTAACTTAGACAACATTATACGTTATATACACATGTTTTATAACTTTAATTAATGTTAGAGATATAACATTTATCTGTCTTCTCTTATCAATTTAAATTTATAAAAAAAATAATTTTATTAACTAATATTAAAATTTTTATGATTCAAAAGATTTAGAATTTAATCTTTGTTATTCTCCTAAAAAAAATAAAAATTAACATAAAATAAATTAAAAAAAACTTATATAAAATTCACACAGGTTAAACTTGTAGGAAAAGATTTATTTTTATATATATACTCATTTAAAATATATTATCTTTTTATTTTAGTGAGAACCTAAAATGAATCATCTTATCTTATTATTTTCTATTTTATAAAGTTGAATTTGTGGGTATTGTATTTGTATTTGGAGGTTGTAGGTACCTGCATCCTTGAGGGCCTTAAGAAGGTTGACTTTCTGCTTCAATTTAAGAGCAGTTTCAAAGTATTCATGCTGATCAAGCTCAGATTCGGCGCAGGTACCATGTTTCTCCCATTCATGTGACCAGAACCTCATTCCATTGCTACTTGGGCAACTCAATGATGGCCAATTCTTCTCCATGTTACTCATCAAGTCTGACACCTATATATTACATCAAATCTCATCATTCCAATCAAATACTTAAGCATATGTGCTTAACTTATGAATTGTGATTGATCAATGCCCTTTTTTTAACCCAAAAAAAAAATATATGTTCAATTTGGATGAAATTTGAAATATTTATGTTATGTGTATTTAACATTTTAACGTACATTTTACATAGTAGTAATAAAAAGTGAAACCTACTATTTTATTTAAGATACGCCTTGTTGTTATTTATGCCATTTTACTAATATTATATATGAAACAATAGATTTGTGTTCACATACCTACCGATTTTTTTTTTCTTTTTTCTTCTATTACGGTTGAGAAAGCATATTATGAAAATTTTGACAGGAATCATGATGATAGTTCGGTATGTGATTTCGGACGCAGAAAGAAAATATTTAGAGAAAATAGTAATTAGTGTTGGACAAAATACATGGTAATACTACTTGTTGCTTGTTATCTGAAAGTCATGGGTAGGTCTTTTCAACCTAATTTCGGGTTCCCTTATCCTTTTTGTTACGATTTAGCATTAACCTAACACTTTTATTTCTTTATTAAAGTGTGCACGTAACAACAAACGGATGGTGGGATGTCTAAAACTCAAATTTATTTTGTTCAATTCCAAAACAATAATAAATTGGGAGAACTGTATAACAAATAACAATAGCTAAGATCTATAACTGATTATTTGAGAGAGAGAGAGAGAGAGAGAGAGAGAGAGAGAGAGAGAGAGAGAGAGAGAGAGAGAGAGAGAGAGAGAGAGAGAGAGAGAGAGAGAGAGAGAGAGAGAGAGAGAGAGAGAGAGAGAGAGAGAGAGAGAATTTAAAAAAAATGAAAAAAGAAAAAAGACTAAGATCTATAACATCAGCTAGATGAACGAATATCAACGAGCAATAAAAATCAAATTACAATTAAAATTAAGATATTTTGTCGGTTTGTGTACGATGATCAAGAGGTTGTTGATAATTGATCTTGACTCTACCAACAACAATATGGACAGAGGTAACGTCTCGTATATGCATAAGATTAACATGTTATTTTTTGTTACAATTGCAATCACGATAGTAGAGTGAATTTTCCTAACATTATGTAATATATTTCTTATAGACCCACCAATTTTTATGTGAAGGAAAATTTTATTTATATACTGAATTTATATATAAAAGTTTAAATATTCAATCTACAACGCATCAATTAGTTGTAATAATTCGGTAATTTCATGTATTCTTATTTTATTTATCTTTTTGTGCTTAGATTTAATAGGTGTATATATACCAAATTTAATAAATGAACTATATCAAAAAAGAAAAAAACAAAAAACAAAAAAACCAATACACCCATATTTACGTGTGTGAATGTATATAAAAATAACGTATTAAAGTTGTTAATATATAAGAACTATTTTCCTGCATGGATCTTGAACTAGAAGCAAGCTTGGAGATCCTAATCATGGATGGGTAGACCAAATTTCAATGTTAATATATTATTAGTCATGTTTTGCTGTTCTATTCGTACATAAGCATTAAACAAATAGTAGTATTTAGGACCTCTGCTCTCCATGATCATCACCATCTTTTAATTTCTTTGATTCTTTTTTCAAATTAAAAATGTAAATTCAAGTACCTGAGATTTATCAAAGACACTGTCAGGATCACAGTTTGAGGGCCATGAACCATCCTTGTAGTTAGGCCAGAGTCCATGAATGCCAAAATCCGCCGTCGGCTTCCCGGTCTTCGGATAACAGCAGCTCTGCTTGGTATCACAGTATGCTCCTGGCCACTGCAAAATTCACAATAATAATAATTCAAATGAATATGAAGCTATTCATCATAAGAATGAAAAATTCAAGTAAAATTAAAATTAAAATACAACATTATTGTTCATGATTAGAAGAACTACTCATGAATACGAATTATATATTTACCTGCTGAACAAAGTAAAAGAAATCAAAATCCTGAGAGAGGCATAGAACTGATAGGTATTGCAATATCAAAAGCTTGGACAACAAGGAAAAGTTGGATTTCATGTTTAATTGTATCTATCCAACTCTAGCTTTGTTTCTCAAGGAACTTAAAAAATGTGAGATAGATTTTGAGATTTTTTATTGGCACTTTAAAAGCAAATTAAAGCGAAACAATCGATGATATTGACAAATAATTGTGTTGTAGAGTAATATGCTAATATACTTATATATAGATTAGACGTGAAAGTAATTTGCAACTTATTATAATGTATTGATGATGTTGAACTTATAAGTCACATGATAATGGATGGAATATGCGAATTGGATGAATCGTATACTACATCATCTTGTATTGAATGTATTCATTTATCTCACCTAACTATTCTTGCGTGTGTCATCAAATGCTTGTTGCATTATAAAATAATGTACCGAAAATCCAAAATAACACTTGCTTGTATTACAAAATTGAAAAAAAAAAAAGAAAGAAAACAATTTTGTGTTTTATTGTTAGTTACTAACCAGAAAACATGAATTTTAAATATATAAATTTTTAAATCTTAAATATATATTTTTTCAAAAAAAAGGTAAACTTTTAGTTAGTCAATATTAGCCAACTTTTAAATATAGTTATAATTTAGAATTTAGAGTCTAAGATTTAAGATAAAAAATCATTTTAAAAAAAATAATCGATGTTAACTGAAAAAAATTAATTCCCTAATATTATTCTATTTTAAATACATAATTTTTTTATTTATTATTGACTTTTTTTTTTTTTTTTCACTCACAAATTTTTCAAATTTTTAAATATGTAAAATTTTCTTATTTATTAAAGACTAATACTTTTTATTAATATAATAAATTAATATTTTAAACTAATCTCTTATTTTTATATTATTAGAATTTAAGTTACTATTTAGAATGTAGTAGTCTTTAATATTTAAAATTAGCTAAATATTAAATAAAATTAATAAATTTTATTAATCATATAAACATTATTTTCATATATACAAACAAAATGTATGTTGTTGGTGTTGTTTTATCAGATAATTCAATTAAGGTAACTACTGATAAAAAAATGTCTACTTCTAAAGATGATAACTAAAATGATGATATATATTATATTAAACATTTGAATTAAGTATCATCTTTAGAAACAAGATACCTTCAGTTGAGCTAAATCATCACAATGCAACTTTATTTCATTATTATTATTATTATTATTATTATTATTATTATTATTATTATTATTATTATTATTATTATTATAGAGAGAGAGAGAAAATTCCACTTTTCTCTCTTAAAAGATGCTAAAATGATATTCTCATCTTTTTTATTTATAAAATATACATTTTTTTCCTTATAACTTTTAAAATATCTCCTCTTTAATTTATTTTAAATTTTTTGTGTTAACTAATATTAACTTTATTATCCATTTTTTTAAAAGAAATATTTTTTACAAAAATATCCTTTAACAAAAATTTTATTTTTTTTCATTAAATTTTGTTTATCAAAATATTCTTTAATAAATTATTTTTTATTGATTAAATTATATTTTTACCAAAATAATTTTTAAAAAAATTTAACAATTAAATTATTTTCTTCTAAAATATCCTTCAATAATTTTTTTATTATTAAATTGTGATTTTACTAAAATTTCCATTAATATTTATTTTTATTTTTTACTATTAATTTTTTTATATCAATATATATTATTTTAACATTAAATAAAAAAAATCTTACCATGATTAATATGTATAGCAATTAATTTATATTGATATTTAAAAATAATCTTACCAAGATTTTTTTTATATTTAATGTTAAAATAATATATATTGATATTAAAAAATTAATAGTAAAATATAACTATAATTGTTAATAAAAATTTGGTAATTAAAATCATAATTTAATAATTAAAAAATTACTAAAGGGTATCTTAAAAAAAATAATTTAATTATTAAATTTTTTAAAAAATATTTTGGTAAAAATACAATTTAATCAATAAAAAAATAATTTATTAAAAGGTATTTTAGTAAGCAAAATTTAATGACAGAAAAATAAAATTTTTGCTAAAGAATATTTTTATAAAAAATAATTTATTTTTTCTTAAAAAATAGATAAAGTTAATATTAGTGACACAAAAAATTTAAAATGGATTAAAGATGAAATTTTTTTAAAAGTTATAAAAAAATATATATTTTACAAATAAAAGAGAAGAGAGTGTCATTTTAGCATCTCGTAGAATTTTGTTTCAGATATATTATATTATTATATATTACCATTATGTATTTGTTTTTAATTACACTCAGTAGGGTTGTGAATATACATGCTATAATAATGTACATTAGTACATACATCTATATATGCCCTCTCTCGTTAGTTAAGAGTTTAATGAATATTTATTTTGGGGTCAACTTTATAAGACATCTATCTCACCGAACAAATAATGGCATATTCGAATATTCAAGTCTCTATCCTCATTTTTCCTCTCTGTCTCTTCGTGGCAATGAAGGCTAGCACATCCATATATTCGGGGAGAAGAAAATGTTACGTTAGGAACCTTAATGTGATACGTAAAACAAGAACAAATAACATAAATATGGAAGCAATGCAAGGAGTTTAATTATTAGTGGTAATGTTAAAGTCAAGTTTTATTGAATTAATGTGTGGTGTCCATTAAAATTCATGCTTCATGGCAAGAGAACGAAGTTAAGTTATCTTGACACTTTCGTTTCGTGCAAGAAATGAAGTCACTGTGAGAGATCGAGCTGGCTATGGTGCACTTTAATTTCATGTCCCTTAATCCCAATCTATTGAACATGCTTTGTTAAGAAACAGCTAGATAGTTTCGTAATCCAAAATCATTTTGAATATTATTTGTAGATTTTCACGATTCGAACTAATATCTTAATCCTTAGGAGGAGATCAAATAAAATGCATTCTTGTTACTACTTATTATTCAATCATTTCTTGCATTTGGTAGTATTCTTTCATGATTAAACTATTCTTATATATTAGAACATTTTCTTGGGTGTAATCCATGCACGTTAGTATAATCTAGATCACGACTAATAAGTTTGGAGGATTTCAAATAATTTAATAATTAATGAGATGTTAATTGAAATATATATAGCCACCCTTAATTATTATGGTTGCTGTGGACCACAAAGTAAGACACCACATCCAACTCAAAACCTTAAGGTGTTAAATTAATGAGTCTCTCATCTTATAAACTCCTCACTCTTCCATGCTTTCTTTGATATGGGACTAACTTCAACACTTGCAACACTAACAATCTTGTTGGGTTTTTCTCTCCTTTGTGAGGCCCAAGCCCAACATTTTGAGGGTGTCTCTTGCACCCATTGTGCCACAACCCTAGTTCAGATTTTTGGGGGTCATTGAGAGTAAGAGAGAGTAGCCACCAAGTGAGAGAGAAGGGGAAAAATAGAATTCCCGTTTTTGCCCAAAGCAGTAAATTTCAAATGTCAGTTTCTCAGTTGTTAACCGTTGGATTGGCTTGAAATTTAAACTGTATGTTCTTATCATCTTGTTCTTCATTCTGGTCGGTGGAGATGTTGATTGGAGATTTGCAGTGAGAGAAATTGGCTTCGCAAGAGAGAAATTAGGTTTCCCGTTTTTACACAGAGCAGCAATTTTGGAACGGCAGTTTCTCATTCTTTCACCATTGGATCGACGTAAAATTTGAACTGTAGATTCTTCACATCTTGTTCTTCATTCTGGACGGTGGAGATTTTAATTTGAGGTCTGCAGAGGGAGAAATTGGCTTCGACAGTAGCTCTATTTTTTGGGTATATTTCATCTTCTTGCTTTTCATTTGTGAGCTTTGGTGCTTTGATGTTTTGGCTGGTTATATGCACATTTTTGTGCTTTGTTTGAGACTCTTTTGTACCTCATTTGATTATAGTGGAGCTATTTCATTGGTCTAGACGACTCGTGGTTTTTACCTCTCACATTGAGAGGGTTTTCCACGTTAAAATCTCGGTGTGTTCTTATTATTGCTTTACTTGCTATATTTGCTTGTTATAGTTGCTGCCATATTGTGTTGTGAGTGTTTCCATATTGTTCTTGTGTTGGACATTTGTGTCGTTTCCGCTGCTAGGCTCTTTCATACTGGCTTCAGAGCTTGTTGGTATTTTTCTGGGCTTGTAATTTTGTGAACAATGGAAGCTAATACTAATACTAGTAGGATGATCACTCTTAATGGTCCTAATTATGATTTGTGGAAGTCAAAAATGAAAGATTTGCTTTATGTCAAGAATTTTCATCAACCAATTTTTGGTACAGAGAAGCCTAATGATAAATCTGATGATGATTGGACTTTGTTGCATAGACAAGTCTGTGGATATATTAGGCAGTGGGTTGACGATAATGTGTTGAACCATATTATTGGAGAGACACATACTCGTACTCTTTGGATTAAGCTTGAACAGTTGTATGCTCGAAAAACTGGGAATAACAAGATGTTTTTGATCAAGCAGTTGTTGGCTTTGAAGTATACAGATGGGACATCAATGACAGATCACTTGAATAATTTCCAAGGAATTATGAATCAGTTATCTTCCATGGGTATCAAGTTTGATGAAGAGGTTCAAGGATTGTTACTTCTTGGCTCCTTACCAGACTCGTGGGAAATTCTCAGAATGTCATTGTCTAATTCTGCTCCTGATGGTGTAATCTCTATGGATCTTGCCAAGAGCAGTGTTTTGAATGAAGAGATGAGAAGAAAGTCACAAGGTACATCGACTACACATTCAGATGTTCTTGTTTCTGAGTCTAGGGGGAGAAGCAAAAGTCGAGGTCCTAAAGGTAGAGATCAAAGCAGAAGCAAGTCTCGAGGAAAGTATAAGAATATTGAGTGTCATCATTGTGGTCAAAAGGGACATGTGAAGAAATTTTGTTGGCAGCTAAAGAAGGAGAAAGCCAAGGCAAGTAAAGACAAGAGCACAAATAAAGAAGATGGTAGCAAGGAAGACAAGGTTAATGTAACTCATGATGATTTTCTTGTTGTTGAGGAGTTTGAATCTGTTAACCTTGTTGATAATAGCACTAGTTGGGTGATTGATAGCGGTGCTTCTATTCATGTTACATCTAGGAGGGATTTGTTTACGTCTTATACTCCTGGTGATTTTGGTGATGTGAAAATGGCTCATCAAGGTGTTGCAAAATGTGCCGGTGTTGGACAGGTTTGTTTGGAAACCTCCAACGGTACCAAGTTGACTTTGAAGCGTGTGAAGTATGTTCCAGATATTCGGTTGAACTTACTTTCTGTTGGTAAGTTGTGTGATGAAGACTTGGATAGCTCATTCTCTCGTGATAGTTGGAAGCTCACCAAGGGTTCCATGGTTGTTGCTAGAGGTACTCGACACTCTACTCTTTATTTAACTCAAGCAAAGATTGTGAAAGATGTTGTTAATGCTGCTGAGTTTGTTGATGAAACTGATTTATGGCATAAGAGATTATGTCATATGAGTGAGAAGGGCATGAATATGTTATCCAAGAGAAATCTTTTATCTGGTTGTAAGGTTGCTTTGCAAAAGTGCAACCATTGCTTTGCTGGAAGACAGAACAGGGTTTCTTTCAAGAGCCACCCACCTTCAAGGAAGTCAGAGATACTTGACTTGGTGCATTCTGATGTATGTGGGCCGATGAAGACAAGAACACTTGGAGGGTCTATCTATTTTGTAACCTTTATTGATGATCATTCTAGGAAATTATGGGTTTACACTTTGAAGACCAAAGATCAAGTTTTGAATGTGTTCAAGCAATTTCAAGCTTCTGTTGAAAGAGAAACTGGGAAGAAGTTGAAATGCATTCGTACTGACAATGGTGGTGAGTACTCAGGTCCATTTGATGCTTATTGTAAAGAGCATGGTATAAGACATCAGAAGACTCCTCCGAAGACTCCTCAGTTGAATGGCTTGGCTGAAAGGATGAACAGAACATTGGTTGAAAGAGTTAGGTGCTTATTGTCACAGTCTGGATTGGCAAAATCCTTTTGGGGTGAAGCTTTGAGCACTGTTGTTCATGTCTTGAACCGGACACCATGTGTTCCCTTGCAATTTGAAGTGCCAGAGAAGGTATGGTCAGGTAAAGATGTTTCTTATGATCATTTAAGAGTCTTTGGATGTAAAGCTTTTGTTCATATTCCTAAAGATGAGAGATCTAAGCTTGATGTAAAGACTAGGCAATGTATTTTTATTGGCTATGGCATGGATGAGTTTGGTTACAGGTTTTATGATCCTGTTAACAAGAAGGTGATTCGGAGTAGAGATGTTGTCTTTGTTGAAGACCAAACATTGAAGGATGTTGATAATGCGGAAAAGCCAATGGTTCAGCCTAGTGATGATTTTTCTAACTTGGATATTACTCCCTCTATGCCTATGGTAGAAGATGGTAGAGTTGAAGCTCAAAATAATAAGCATGATACAAGTGCAGGTGAAGATGGAACAGTTGATCCAATACTTGATGAAGTTGGTGATGATGATCAAGATGAAGAACCAGCTTTAGAAATTCCTGCAAATGCACTTAGAAGGTCTACAAGAGAGAGAAAGCCTTCGTCAAGGTATTCTCCACATGAATTTGTTTTGTTGACTGATGGGGGAGAACCTGAATGCTTTGGAGAGGCTATTGAAGATGAAAGCAAAGCTCAATGGCTTGAAGCTATGCAAGAAGAAATGAAGTCCTTGCTTGAGAATGATACCTATGAGTTGGTGAAGCTACCGAAAGGTATGCGAGTTTTAAAGAACAAATGGGTATTCAGAATCAAGAATGAAGAACACAATTCTAAGCCTCGGTATAAGGCTAGATTGGTTGTTAGAGGCTTTAGCCAGAGAAAAGGTATTGATTATGAGGAGATCTTTTCTCCTGTTGTGAGGATGTCATCCATTCGTGCTGTGCTTGGACTAGCAGCGTCTCTTGATTTGGAGATTGAGCAAATGGATGTGAAGACAGCTTTTCTTCATGGTGATTTAGACAAGGAGATCTACATGGAGCAACCGGAGGGCTTTGTTGTTAAAGGAAAGGAAGATTTTGTGTGCAAGCTTAAGAAGAGTCTTTATGGGTTGAAGCAAGCTCCAAGACAGTGGTACAAGAAGTTTGAATCTGTTATGGGGAAGCATGGTTACCGTAAGACAACTTCAGATCATTGTGTATTTGTGCAAAAATTTTCTGATGATGATTTTATCATTCTTTTACTTTATGTGGATGATATTTTGATTGTGGGCAAGAATGCTTTGAGGATTAATGAGTTGAAGAAACAGTTGAGTAAGTTCTTTGCTATGAAGGACTTGGGTCCTGCCAAACAAATTTTGGGCATGACTATTACTCGTTATAGAGATTCCATGAAGCTTTATTTGTCACAGGAGAAGTACATAAAGAAGGTGCTTCAAAGGTTTGGCATGAATGATGCCAAATGTTTTGCTAGTTCTTTTGCTCCTTATTTTAAGTTGAGTACCAAGCAGTGTCCAACCACTGATGAGGAGAAACAAGCCATGGATGAAATTCCTTATGCCTCAGCTGTTGGAAGCTTGATGTATGCTATGGTATGTACTAGACCAGACATTGCTCATGCGGTTGGTACTGTGAGTCGTTTTCTCTCTAATCCAGGTAAAGAACATTGGAATGCTGTTAAATGGATTATGAGATATCTCAAAGGTACAACTAACTTGAGTTTGAGTTTTGGTGGTGAGAAACCTTTGTTAGTTGGCTTTACTGATGCAGACATGGCAGGAGATATTGATTCTCGAAAGTCTACTTCAGGTTATTTGGTCAAGTTTGTAGGGGGAGCTATTTCATAGCAGTCAAGGCTACAAAAGTGTGTTGCACTTTCTACCAAAGAGGCAGAGTTTATTGCAGCAACTGAAGCATGTAAAGAGTTGTTGTGGATGAAGAAGTTTCTTGCAGCACTTGGTTTCAAGCAAGACCGTTATGTGTTGTTGTGTGATAGCCAAAGTGCTATTCATCTTGCCAAGAATTCTACTTTTCATCCAAGATCTAAACATATTAATGTTAGGTATCACTGGATACGGGATGTGTTAGATTCAAAGTTGTTGGAACTTGAGAAAGTTCACACTGATGACAATGGTGCTGATATGATGACAAAAGCATTGTCAAGAGAAAAGTTTGAAACATGTTGTTTGATCGCCGGAATGGCGAGAGCCTCCACCTAGTCAAGAAGGGGGAGATTTGTTGGGTTTTTCTCTCCTTTGTGAGGCCCAAGCCCAACATTTTAAGGGTGTCTCTTGCATCCATTGTGCCACAACCCTAGTTCAGATTTTTGGGGGTCATTGAGAGTAAGAGAGAGTAGCCACCAAGTGAGAGAGAAGGGGAAAAACAGAATTCCCGTTTTTGCCCAAAGCAGTAAATTTCAAATGTCAGTTTCTCAGTTGTTCACCGTCGGATCGGCTTGAAATTTAAACTGCATGTTCTTATCATCTTGTTCTTCATTCTGGTCGGTGGAGATGTTGATTGGAGATTTTGCAGTGAGAGAAATTGGCTTCGCAAGAGAGAAATTAGGTTTCCCATTTTTACACAGAGCAGCAATTTTGGAACGGTAGTTTCTCATTCTTTTACCGTTGGATCGACGTGAAATTTGAACTGTAGATTCTTCACATTTTGTTCTTCATTCTGGACGGTGAAGATTTTAATTTGAGGTCTGCAGAGAGAGAAATTGGCTTCGACAGTAGCTCTGTTTTTTGGGTATATTTCATCTTCTTGCTTTTCATTTGTGAGCTTTGGTGCTTTGATGTTTTGGCTGGTTATATGCACATTTTTGTGCTTTGTTTGAGACTCTCTTGTACCTCATTTGATTATAGTGGAGCTATTTCATTGGTCTGGACGACTCGTGGTTTTTACCTCTCACATTGAGAGGGTTTTCCACGTTAAAATCTCGGTGTGTTCTTATTATTGCTTTACTTGCTATATTTGCTTGTTATAGTTGCTGCCATATTGTATTGTGAGTGCTTCCATATTATTCTTGTGTTGGACATTTGTGTCGTTTCCGCTGCTAGGCTCTTTCAAAATATATATATATATATATATATATATATATATATATATATTACGTATACATTAAAATTAATTATTAAAATTAGTTATTAAAATAAAATATATATTAAAATATAAATATATTGATAGTTGATTTAGTAACTAATTCTAAGAATAGCATATTTGTTATATATATTATGTTATATGTATTATAGTATAGTTAGTTTTCAAATTGATGGTGATTGACTTGTTATGATTGGATAATTTCCCTGTTGGCTGTTGATGAGTTCATTAGATGTGGGTAAACTACCAGAAACATTATATATATACATAAACATGAATATATGTTAAGCTTCAAAAGAGCAATACATATGTGTCTCGTAGTCTCATTGGTTGATAAAATGGATCTAGATCTAAGTGGAATATAAATATATAATGGCGTATGAGACTGGAACTTTTATTTTGGATATGCCAATGAAGGTGCATAGCACATTGTGATTTCATCTTCTAACGTCTCCGCGTGTCAGATGTATTATTCTTCTCACAGGGAAACAAATTTTTTCCAACGAAAGCTTGTAACTGTATAAATCGCTTTATTTAACTTCTTGCATTTTCTTGAATAATTATTCTAAGCACGCATAAAAAATAATTATTCATGTAAAATACATATTAAAAAAAATTAAATAATACTTATATTTATATATAAAAATATATAATAATTAATTTAATAATTAATATTTTTGTGCATTTAATAATTTTTAAAATAGTCCCCTAAGAGCAAATAAGTACGCTAACCAAGTTTCTGAGAGCAGAATCCAGTTCAGAAATTCAATAATTTAACGTTAATAAGTTTAAATAAATAAATAATAAATTATTTAAATTAAATTATTAATATAAATTTTTGTATCTCTAAATCCATCAATAATATAATAAAATTTAAACTGCTCCATTATTTCTCAAGTAATAAAATATACCAACAGCACATCAAAAAAAGAAATGAAGATCAAGTTCCAAATATTGGTACTTACTATGAAGTATCAAATTTGCAACTAAAAAACACACATTCTGATTATCACAATATGTTTACCATCTTTTGAGAGACCATCAATTCTTCAAGCAGCCGCAGAATAGAGATTATTTCGGATTTTGTTGAAGATAGAATATGTTACTTTACTATGCTACTTCTACTAATTTTGCTTTGTTTGTGACACTTTCAAGATATAAGGTTAGTTCCTAGATATATACGATGGCCTATAATTGATTTTCGATCCTCCATTTCTCCTTCCCAATTTGCATTTGCAAAAGCCAAAAGCTTGTAGCTAGTCAGTACATTTAGAAAATATCAACCCCTGGCTAACGGTACCTTCAAAGAATCTTTAGATCCTTTTCACTTCTTTTCAATGCTGACTAATTAGGTTATGGATGAATTGAGATACTCTATTAACTGAATTTGCCAAATTTAGATGGTGGTTGTCAAGTATTGCAATGCTTCAACTATAGATCTATATAATTGTGAATTTTCACAAGGCCCTCATTAGAGTGCAATTTTTGTCGACGAAACCATGGGTGTTGGCATTGAATTTGTTGATAACATCCCTACTTTAGCTAATAGTTCAGAGGCATACTTTTGTTGGGAGAATAAAACACTATCATCTCTTAAATAAGACACCATTAATCCTAAGGCAAAACTTAATCTACACAGGCCCTTAAAGGAAAAATGGTAATCGGCTTAGAAATCAATTTTTGAAAAAAAATTTCTGCATTACTTCCGATAACAACACATATACTAACAAATAGGTAACTGAATTTTAAAGATTGTCTTACATAAGGAGATATCAATTTTAGTATTTTGAAATTCAAAATTCCATAAAGTTGATTTAAGAGAAACCTGGCTCTTGGAGCATATATCAAGGCACATAAAGAGAGCTCGATTAATTTTCATATCCCTGTGATTGTTGCATGCATGAATACTTGTTCCTCAAGAAGTATTATCAAAATTTTGCTTTCTTTGTTGAAGGAGTGTTTTTAAAAAATGAGTTCAATTATACGTTCTGTTTAGTATATGGTGCTCATACTAGAATAGAGAAACTGGCTATGTGAGAGGAACTGAGCTTTATAGTTGGGTTATGTCGAGGTCGGATATGTTATATGGGAGACTTTAATGAGGTTCTCCGGATTGAAGAGAGGAAAGGTCAGGACATGTTAACAGCATCGATAGAAGAGTTCAAGGATTGGATTCAAGATATGCAGTTAGTGGACTTATCGTTGTATGATCGGAAATTTACTTGGTTCAGAGGCCGCTCCTGCAGTCGTATTGATAGAGTTCTGTTAAGTGTAGAATGGCTTGAGGAATTTTCGAAAATAAAATTAAAAGGTGGACCAAGAGGTTTGTCAGATCACTGCCCGATTATAGTAGAGGATTCCAAATTCAGAGGTGGACCATGACCTTTTCGAAGCTTAGATTCTTAGTTTACACATAAGAGTTTCTTAAGAATGATTAGGGAAGAATGGAGGAATCTTGGGGAGCTGCAGTTTACAGAGAAATTGAAGGCTTTAATGCTGCCTTTAGGGGAATGGCATAAGGACAATTTTGGTGACATGGACAAGAAAATTCAACGCTTTGAGGAGGAGATAAAGAAGGTAGATGAGATGGCTGGCAATGGAGTGTATGATGATATAGTTGAGGCTAGAAGAAAGGCTCTGGTAAGCTGTTGTAAGTGGTGGTATGTAAGGAAAGAAATACACTGGAAGCAAATGTCGCAGTCTAGGCATGCGAGGAATATGGATAAGAACACTAAGTACTTCCATAACTTGGCGTCGGCAAGAAGGAGGAATAATAGTATTGATGCATTGGTAATTAATGGAAAGCTGATAAGAAATAAAGCGCGGATCAAGATTGCAATCAGAGAGTTTTATAAGGCTTTGTATCATCAAGAGAGATCGTCGGTTGTGGGTTTAGGGATGGATTGGTAAATCGGATCAACGAAGAAGAGGCTGCAGCATTGGAGAGAATGCCGTCAATGGAGGAGGTATAGGGAGGCGGTCTGGGATTGTGAGTCATCTAAAGCTCCTGGAAGTGATGGGTACAACATGAATTTCATTAAAAAGTCCTGGGATGACATTGGTGCAGAGTTCACATCAGCTGTACTGGAATTTTTTTATTCATCAAGGCTGCCTTCTGATTCGAATATTACGTGGGTGGCCCTAGCACCAAAGTTCACTGGAGCCAAAGAGATTAAGGACCTCCGGCCGATTAGCATGGTAGGTTGCGTGTATAAAGTAATTTCTAAAGTGATGTTCCACAGGATGAGATCAGTGATGCCAGGTCTTGTAAGGGAGACTCAGAGTGCATTTGTCAAGGGTAGAAAAATACATGACGGGGCACTTATTGCGTGCAAAAACAGTACAATGGTTAAAGATGAAGAAGAAGAAAGCTGCGATCATTAAATTAGACTTTCAGAAGGCGTATGATTGAGTTAAGTGGAGCTTCATGGATATAGTGTTACAGAAGATGGGTGATAAACCACTATTTTATGGTTTATAATGTGTTTAATTGTGTGGTTTTATCATGATCTTTACCCACTTATTCATATAATTAGCATGCATTTATATTTCCTTCCTAAAAATATTACATGATTGAAAACTTGCTTCCTAGAGACTTTTAATTATGTATTTTAATTCTCCTTTATTCTATTCGATACCGTGATCTGTGTGTTAAGTGTTTCAGGCTTTATAGGGCATGAATGAGTTGGAGATTGGAGAGGAAGCTTACAAAAATGGAAGGAACACAAGAAATTGAGGAGATAACCAGCAAGAAGTGACGCGGCCGCATGGCTCACGCGACCGCGCGGAAGAGAGGAAATCGCAGTGACGCGGCCGCATGACTCACGCGACCGCGCGGATTGGAAAAGCACAAGTTACGCGGAGGCGTGGACGACGTGCCCGCGTGGCAAAGCAAAACGCCGAATGACGCATAATCTGCAGAATTCGCTGGGGGCGATTTTGGGCCCTGTTTTGACCCCCAGTTTTCGGCCCAGAAAAGCAGACTAGAGCCAGAGAACATGCAGAAATAAAAACAACATTCATTCTACAAAATTTAGAGTTTTTTAGATCTAGTTTTTTTTACTCATCTTCTAGGTTTTCTCTCTACACATTCATAGTTCTTAGGATTTTTAATTCTATTGCTCTTTGCATTGGGATATTGAGAAGAGTTATTACCTCATCAAGACTTCGTCATTCTAGTTCGTTTTCTTTACTTGGCTTTACTCTTCCATGTCCTTTGATTTACTCAAATTTACTATTGGATTATTTTAGAATTTATTAATACAAGAGTTACTTTTACTTTTAATTGATTCCTTTGAAGTTTTATTTATCATGTCTTTCTTTAATTCCCTTTCCTATGTTATGAGTTCTACATTCACAATGAGCGAGTAGTTCCTTAACTTGAAGGGGAGTTGATTGAAAGGAACCCTTGAGTTGGAATGCTCAAAAGAGAAATTGGAATTGGGTTTATTGTTGGATTGCTCTCTAGTCACTAACGCCAGTCCTTCCAAGTAAGCGGATTGGGACTTGTGAATAGAAACAGCATTCCAACTTGTTTGACTTTCCCTCACCTAGTAAGGGATAACTAAACAGAACAACCTTCGATTATCAATTAATCTTGAGAGTACTGCAACAAGAATAGGGCTTCTAACTAATCTACTCCCAATCAAGGCTTTTATTTAAATTACTTAATTTCTCTAATTTAATTTCCTGCTTATTCAACTCAAACTCTTTTTGAAAACATCTGATTAATAAAATAGCACACCTTTCTGCAACTCGTTGGGAGACGACCTGGGATTCATACTCCCGGTATTTTAATTTTAATTTTTGTGACAACCCTTCTAAATTGATAAGCGGATTTCTGGTTGGTTAAGAACTATACTTGCAACGCATATCTTATAACAATTCTTAACTCGCCAATTTCCGCCACGTCAATGGGCTTTGGTTGGAGATGGAGGGAATGGGTGAAGGAATGTGTTGGTACAACTTCTATATCAATTTTGATAAACAGCTCACTAACAAAACCGTTTAAGATGGAAAGGAGTTTGAGACGAGGTGACCCACTGTCTCCATTTTTGTTTGTACTTGTTGTTGATGTCTTGCATAGGATGGTTGGGGAGGCAATCAGAAACAGACATATATCGCCTTTGCTGGCTGGTAAGGATAATGTAGAGTTATCACATCTCCAGTTTGCAGATGACACTATATTGTTCTGTCTGCCGGAAGAGGAGACCATCAGAAACTATGTCAAGTTGCTAAGATGTTTCGAGATGTTGTCGGGGTTAAGTATCAACTTCGATAAGTCAAGTTTGATCCCAATCAATTGCGAACATCCATGGACCTACAATATATGCAACCTATTGGGTTGTAAGGAGGCTAAACTTCTAATAAGATATCTTGGTATTTTCTTAGGAGCAAACCCAAGACGAGTGAGCACTTGGAAACCAATAATTGATAAAGTAGAGGAGAAGGTTAGCTTGTGGAAGGAAAAAGTACTCAATAAAGAGGGTAAGTTAGTCTTTATTAAAGCAGTACTGAATAGCTTGCTGGTATACTATTTGAGCCTATATAAGATGCCGAAAGCAATAGTAGAAAAGTTGATTTCATTGCAGAGAAAATTCCTATGAAGCAAGGAGGAAGGTAAGAATGGTTTGCCAGTGATCAAGTGGGAAGTGGTTTAGGCTCCTAAAAAATTAGGAAGATTGAGGGTGGGTGATGCCATGGTAAGGAATACAGCCCTACTTTTCAAGTAGTGGTGGCGATTCTCAAAAGAGGAATGTCCACTATGGAAGAAAGTTGTATGCTCTTGTCATAACTTGGATCCTAATGTGATGCTATCATCTCAGAAACTGCCTAGTACAGGGGGTCATGGAAGGACATCTGCCAGTTGCAGTTCAAAGATCGTAATGTGAGAGATAAGATGATTGCTGGTTTGTCTATGTGAGAGATAAGATGATCGCTTTTTAGTCTATGTGAGGTTGGCGTTCAACTTGCCCTTGATGCAAGGAGACCCACATCCTTACACCAGAAGAGTCAACTTTGATCAGAGACTGGATCAAGTGCTCTCAGACATCTGTGTGGAAGGAGCACAGTGGAAAAGGGATTCCCAAGGCTATCCTACTCAACTAAGAAGGCTTGACCTCAAGCCTGTAGCTAGATGATGATTGGAATTCATCCAACGCTCTATCATCCTACTAGCAATCGGTCAGAAGTGACCATTGATAGAGCCATCATGATTCATTGCATCATGATTGGGAGTGAGGTGAAAGTACATGAGGTGATTCCTCAAGAACTGTACAAGATAGCTGAAAAGCCCTCCACCAAAGAAAGGTTGGTGTTTCCTCACCTCATATGTCATCTATGCAATTTAGCTGGAACTGTCATAGAATGAGACATCTTCATTGAGGAGGATAAGCCCATCACTAAGAAGAGGATGGAGCAAACTAGAGAGCATCCACATGAGCCTATGCAACCGCCTCAACATGAGATCCCTGATATGCCTCAAGGGATGTATTTTCCTCCTCAAAGCTATTGGGATCAATGGCATACCTCTGTGGGAGAATTAAACTCTAACATAAATCAGTTGAGGATGGAGCATCAAGAGCATTCCACCATCCTCAATGAAATTATAGAAGATCAAAGGGCTATGAGGAAAGAACAACAGAGACAAGGGCGTGACATTGAAGAGATTAAGCACTACATTGGATCCTCAAGGAGGAGTAGTAGCCGCCATCACTAAGGTGGATTCATTCTCTTAATTCCCTTTTCTTATGTTATTTTTCTATTTTCTGTTATATTTTATTGTCTGTTCTCTTGTTCTTTTGCATAATCATCTATGTCTTAAAGTGATAAAATGTTCCATATATCACTCACCATTACTTAAAAGAAAATTTTATTTGAAAAGAATTGAGAGATACATGAATTTCAAGTTATATAATAAGAATAGTGCAATTATCTTGATGTGGTGGCATTGCTTTTGTTTTCTGAATGTATGAATAAAAAGTGCATATTTGAAATTGAAATTAAGAATGTTGGCTCTTGAAAGAATGATGATAAAAGTGAAGTATCATTGGTAATCTGAAAAATCTCAAAACTTGGTTCTTGAAGCAAGAAAAATTAGCAAAAAGAGAAAAAAAAGAAAAAAGAAAAAACATGTCGCAATAAAAGAAAAAAAAAAGAAAAAAAATATATGCATGTGAAAAAAAATAAATAAAAAGTAGAAAAAGCCAATAGCTCTTTAAACCAAAAGGTAAGAGCAAAAAGTCAATAACCCTTTAAACCAAAAGGCAAGGGTAAAAGGATCCAAGGCTTTGAGCATCAATAGTTAGGAGGGCCTAAAAAGAATAAAATCTTGGCCTCAACACTTCAAATGAGAAGTGTCCCTAACTGTATGCTTGTGGTGTGAAGGTGTCAAGTAAAAAGCTTGAGACTCAGCAGTTAAAGTCGTGGTCCAAAGCAAAAAAGAGTGTGCTTAAACTCTGGACACTTCTATCTGGGGATTCTAGCAAAGCTGAATCACAGTCCGAAAGGGTTCACCCAGTTAAGTGTCTGTGGAATTTATGTATCCGGTGGTAATACTGGAAAACAAAGTGCTTAGAATCACAGCTAAGGCTCTAAAAGCTGTGTTC
This sequence comes from Arachis hypogaea, assembly GCF_003086295.3. Lineage (NCBI taxonomy): Eukaryota > Viridiplantae > Streptophyta > Magnoliopsida > Fabales > Fabaceae > Arachis > Arachis hypogaea. The sequence goes on from NC_092050.1 coordinate 59,101,434, forward strand.
AAGAATAAAGAAGAACTGAACTAGGAGAGTCAATAATATCATCTAGATTCTAAGTTTCTAAAGAGACAAACACTTCTGAGTTTCAAAGGATAGTGAGATGCCAAAACTATTCAGAAGCAAAAAGCTACTAAGTCCCGCTCATCTGATTGAAACTGAGCTTCATTGAAAAATCTGAGATTTATTGTATCTTACTCTTATTTTTATCCTACTTTGTTTTTAGTTGCTTGGGAACAAACAACAGTTTAAGTTTGGTGTTCTGATGAGCGGATATTTTATACGCTTTTTGACATCATTTTCATATAGTTTTTAGTATGTTTTGTTTAAGTTTTATTATGTTTTCATAGGTTTTAGTGTAAAATTCACATTTTTGGATTCTACTTTGAGTTTGTGTATTTTTGTTCAATTTCAGGTATTTTCTGGCTGAAATTGAGGACCTGGAGCAAAAGTCTGATTCAGAGACAGAGAAAGCACTGCAGATGTTGTCCGGATCTGACCTCCTTTCATTCAAAAGAGCTTTTCTAGAGCTACAGAAGTCCAAATGAAGCGTTCTCAACGGATATGAAAAGCTAACATCCAAGGCTTTCTAGAAATATATAATAGTTTATACTTTGCTTCAGAATTGAAGGCCCAAAACTGGCGTTTAACGCCACCCTCCTGCCCTGTTCTGGCGTTCAGTGCCCACAGGGGAGTAGCCAGCGTTCCAACGCCCAAGAAGGATCCCCTAGCCAGCGTTCAACACCCTAAAGGCCTCCTAGCACGTGGATCTCAATCAAGCTCAGCCCAAACACTCACCAAGTGGGCCCCAGAAGTAGATTTTAGCACTAAAAGACTGTTTTAGCCTTTTTATGTAATCCTTAGTCAGTAGATTAGTATATATAGAACAAGGATCACCCTTGTTCATAACCTTTTGACACTTTACACTTTTTATGATTGTATTCTCTATCAGTAAGAGTTTCTAAACCTCCTAGGTTGAGGGGAGGAGCTCTGCTGAGTTTTATGGATTAATAAATGTATTACTATTCTATTTCAATCCGTGTTTGATTCTCTATTCTAAGATGTATCTTCGTTCTTCATCAATATAAATGCATTGAACTGGCACAAGGTTATCTCATTCTACATGGGTTCAGAGTGAGTCTTTCATTGGACAATGATGAACCACTAGCTTGATTATACATCTCTTAGACGACTAATCCACGACTTCGTTGGGGACTTCTCGAAACACTAATTCAGCCGAAGTATGGGGAGATTAGAGTTTTTGTAGTAAAGGCTAGAACCAAAGGCGCAGCATCCTCTGATCCATAAGATTCGACCTTGTCTGTGGTGTTTTGAGTAGGATCACCAAGGAGAATGAATTGCAGGAGCTTCACCTTCAATCAGGCTGGATCCGTACTAACCCTGGGGTTCAGATCTGGAGGAGTATTAGTGATCTCTTAAAAAAGATGTTAATCACATATAGTCTGTCATAGAAGAAATCATTCATAGCTGAAGAAGACAGTAAAACCGGAATTAATCCAGAAGAACAAAGCATCTCCAAGCCTTACCATCTTCTTATCATTGCAAACACATCAACCTAGTAACATTTTATTTATTTTCTTTTTATGCGTTTAAACAAATCCAACAATTATTCTATCCGCCTGACTAAGATCTACAAGATAACCATAGCTTGATTCAAATCATAATCCTCGTGGGATCGACCCTGACTCACTCAGGTATTACTTGGACGACCCAGTGTACTTGCTGGTTCAATAGTGCGAAGTGTAATTCCGCGCTACCATAAAGCAGATAGCAAGTAGACATAGTAATTCAAATAGGCAAACTCAAGTAATGCAAACTCAAACAAAATAAACAAATGCACATGATGAATACCTGCCTTATGGCTGATGATATCATCTGTCGGTTATATAACCAAATCCGACATGTCTTGGTAGCTAACCTTGGACAAAAATACCTATCAAAGCAAGCGAGACTGAGCCACAACCCCCTTACTACTACCCACTTAACCCAGAGTAAGTGGAGTAAGTGGAATAATTCACTACTGCTGCTACTACTCAGGTGTCACAATCACTGACCTGGAGCAAGCAGGACGAGCCACGATCTTTGCTATTGCCCAGGTATCTCAATCACTTACTCAGAGCAAGCCGAACGAATCACAATTCTTGCTACTGCCCAGGTATCTCAATCACTAACCTGGAGCAAACGGAACGAACCACAATTCTTACTACTGCCCAAATATCTCATTCAAGAATTTATTCAATCTCAAATCAATCATTAATCATAATTCATCAACATTTCATCATCCTCAATCATGTCGTATTTGTCATTCTCAACATTTCATCATAAAACTCAGCATTTCTACACTTCTCAATGTACCCTAATTAGTCTAAGCTTTACCTCGCGTCATAAGGCAAAGGTTAATCAGAGATTACGACAGTTCTAAGCTCATACATATAATATATAGAAAGGATTAATATAGTCTAGAAGCCCGATAAAGAATATATAGTTCAAAAACAGGATTTGAAAAGTGCAAAACGTACTAACAAAGCTACTAGTTTAAAGCACAAGAAATAGATACAGTATATCAAAATATAATAGTATAATATCATAAAAATCTAGCCACGGCTCACGGAGTTTAAGCCGGCTAGCCATATACAGTCATACAGAAGCCAGATAGTAAAAACAGCTTATACAAGTTTTGTTCTCTCAAATACAAGCCTCTAGGCAAAACAAAATATAAAAGAGAGAGACATATACAAAATAAATCAAAAGCATCAAAAGAAGTATCCGGATCCTCTGCTTCTGTCCCCAATCAGATAACTCACCGAGGTGGGTTGCGACCTGCATCTGAAAAACACAACAGAAATATGGTATGAGAACCGGAGGTTCTCAGTATGGTAACAGTGCCCAGTGATGTAGGATATAAGACCCCGGGACGCCAAAGGCAAACCTAGACTTCATATCCATCACAAGATTCAATCTTAAGGCATACTAAAACGGATAAACATGATTTTATAAACCTTTTAACATAAATAAACTGGGTAATCTATCTTAGGGGATTTCTATTCTAACCAAACACCGCTATCCCACAGCCTTCACCAACCGATCTTCCGTGCGATCCCATCGCCACCGCCTTCCGAACCTCCTCAATCCCAGTAGAAAACACAATTATATACAATGCAAGTAAATCACAAGTAGAAGCATATAAATCAAGTAACTCAAATAGCAATTAGACATGTTATACAAATAGGCATACAATTACAAGTCGGCAAAGCAAACAAGCAGATAGAAAATGCATATGATGAATGCCTGTCCTACTGGCTATGATATCACATTGTCGGTTCAACTGCCAACCCGACACATCTCCATGGAGATGTCGCCCTTCAGAATCATTAATGGGAACCCCCGAGATATAGTGCTCGGATCACTGTCCAGGGTTTTGCGCCTGCATGCTCTATAGATCCGAAGGGATGCGAGCGGGATACTCTTGCCTCCGACCTCGCATCTCAACGTAAGCGGGATTAACCACCGTCCTTACGCCGCCGCTGCCGCTACTTCGATAGGCGGGATTAACCACCGTCCCTGCCGGGCGCATAGCTTCTCATAATCTCATATAAAATGATACATCAGTAGTTTTCAGAAAACATTTTCAATATAATGTGGATCCATCATTTCAGTCAGAGTCCTAGACTCATCTCAACCACTGTCCATTCACATTTCAATTCCAATCTCATCCATCCTCATCTCATATATCAATCATTATTCACATACCATCAAACCATCCTCAGTACACCCGAAACCTAATTCTCCGTTTTCTAATCTTTCTAAACAATATCAAATTAAATCTATTAAATTCTTTCCCATGTTGTAAATGCCCAAAACTATGTCCAAGAGTCTTAAAATAGTGTTATAGAGGCTTACAATCTTGTTGGAAAGGTGAAATAGTTAAAAACAAAGTTAAATTTGAGAAACATGGCATGTGCGTCCACACAGGGGTGTGCGTGCGCATGCCCAGGAAGATTTTTAAAAGTGTGCGTACGCATATAGGCGTGCGTACGCACAGGTACCAAAATTCTTAAGGTTTGTTCACACGCACAACCTGTGCTATCGCCCTCAACAGACTAGCCTTCCCAACGTGTGCGTGCGCACAGGGGTGTGCGTACGCACAGGTTGCAATTTCTTCTTAGATATGTGCGCGCACAAGCTGTGCTCGTGCTGCAAACAGAACGCACTTCCCTGTCTGTACGTGCGCACAGGTCTGTGCATCCGCACAGATCAAGATTTTCGCAGGTATGTGCGCACGCACATATCAGAAATCATAAAATTCTGCAACTTTGTAAAATTTTAGATTTTCAACACCAACTTTGAATGATCATAACTTCCTCTACAAAATTCCAAAATTTTCAAACTTTATATCGTTTCGAAGAGTTTTCAATAAACTTTAATTCTACACCAATTCAACCAATTTTGAAAACTGAGGCAAAAGTTATGATCAACCAAAGTTCACCAAAAAGCCACTTTTACCAAAATCCACAATTTCTTGCAAAACAGAACCAAACCATACCAAGCCATTCCCAATACTCCATTCCTCATCAAAATCAACCCTTTGTATCATATTACACCAAAATTATCACAGTTTCCTTCACTTTTCATCATTCTCAGCTTCAACATCAACTATATAATACTTATGATCAAACTACATTCAAATTTACCATTTCATCAACTTTAACACCACATCTATCATAACAAACCAACTTTCCAATCCATACAATCATTCAACATCATCATATCATTATCAATCATCATAGTTGAACCCAACATTCATCAACTCATCATAAACCATCATGCATCAACATTCAACACATCAACAATCATTTTAATTCAAGCCTATCCTATGGGTCACTAGCCTAAGTGTCCATGAATATTATATACTACATAAAGGAAACCGAAACCATACCTTGGCCGATTTCCAATGTGTCCAAAACTCAAAATTGAGCACCAAATGAGCTTTCAACCACAATCCAACCACCAATGTAACTCCAACAAACACCAACAAGCTCCAAACTCACAATAATCAAGCTATATACATATAAATTACCATAAATCAACCTAGGGCTCAACATAACCATAATCTCACAAAGGTTCAAGAGTTCTTACCTTTCTCAATAGCTTTGGAAGCCAAAACCCAATGCTAAGCAAGGATTAGAATGAACATAAACACCCAAAAATCACAAATTCTCACTTAAACAAAACCCTAATACTCGAAATTTTGGAGAGAATAACTGAGAAGGATTCAAGCTTTCATTACCAGTTTCTTGGGTGGATCTTGTAGACCTCTTCATAAGGAACGCATAGTCGCAAACGGTGCGACGATCGGAACTCTATAGCTCAAGATATGAGCTTGAGAAGATTGAAGTGAATAGTGCTCAAGGGGTTCTCTTCTTCCCCTTCTCTTCAGCATGAGTGTGTGTGTTTTTGAGTGTTGTTGCTTATTGGGTTCATTTAATGAACCCTTTTATATGTTGGGCTTGGGCCCAACTTGGATCCGATCTAACACGTTAGCATTTTTAGCCCGTTTGGTCCAACTTCGGGCTAAACCTTTAAAATTAATGCCCGGTTTTCCATTTCTAACATTTTTCTAAGGTTTTTGACTGTTTTTGCTTTTTCTCGCGCAGCACCGGGCAGACTTGAACTGGTTTGACTGCCAGTTCGCAGTTTTTTCACGGTTTTCGCAGAAAACACATTTTCTGACTCAGAAAGACCTACTGAATCCAAAAATCATATTTAAATCCTCAAATTCTCACTCTAATTTTTTAAAAATTTAATTTGGGTAATATAGTCACTTAATTAACCGGTTGATTAGTTGTGGTTCTTACACTTAACTTACATTATCACTTCATACCATGTTTAACTTCTTTTAAGGTCCTCAATCCAAGTTCTTTTTCTTCACAACCTTTCTCTATAGGTCCCGTCTCCTTTCTTATATTTAAAAACTACGTATTAGGTCCTAGAAGGTAGTTATAGAGGTTTGAAAAATTAGAGGATTAACTTAGCACTCAAAAATCTCATTTTTGGCTAAAATAGGGGGCTTGTGTCGCGTGCGTACTCTCGTGTACGCGAGCTTTCAAAAATTTGATTCCTAGTCATAAATGATTTGCAAGAGTTAGTGGTTCCTCACCTTATCGACAAAAATTCAAGACAAAATCCAGTAAGTCCACAAGACTAATTTGATTCTAAACACCAAATTTTAACAAAATCTCACACATTTACTTAAAGTTTTCGATATTGGAGAAGGAAGAACTAGGTGTGAAATTAAGATTTTCTTACCAAATTGTTTGGTGGGTTTTGTAGAGAATTCCGAGTTGAATGCGTAGCTGTTGACGGCTCGTCAATCGAAACCCCGAATTGAAAGATACAAGGATTTGAATAAGAACCAAAGGTTTGCAAATTTTCTTTGTTTCTTTCCCCTTATTTCCTTGCCCAGCATCTTTTTATTATGAGAAGGAAGAAATGGCTGAAACCATTAGGTCTAGGATTCGATTCGAGTCTGATTCTAATTAATTCGGTCTGTTCGATTCAATTTTAGGTTAAATTCTTTAAAATTAGTGTCAAAATTTATATTTTAATTAATTTTTACTCTTCTAACTTATTAAATTTAACTTTCCAATTTTTTTGAATAAAAAGTAATTTATTAATTAATTATTTATTAATTATCCGATATTTATACAAACAACTCCCTCTTTTTTTATTCTTTTACGGGACTTGCCTCTGCTTTATGTCCGCAATGTGGACAATAGAGTTAAAGACAATAGATGCACATATATAGTAAAGGTTGAAGATAAGCACCTGCAACTTGAACTCTTGAAGAATAAAGAACGTTTTAAAAAAAAAAAAGAGAAAGAGATACAACGTGTAGAAGAATGAGAAGGAAATTATTGATTATTAAGACAATTTTTATTTTATTCTTAGTTATTGGTTAGACCTACAGTTGTGGTATTTTGTTTAATAGTTATTCCTAGGGGTGGCAAAGCGGGCCAGCCCGCCCCAACCCGCCCTGTCCCATCTAGGCCCGTCACATAAACAGGGTGGATCGACCCGCCCCGCCAAATAAAATGGGTTCAAAATACTAGCCCGCTCCGCTTTATGGCGGATTGGCGGGTTGGCGGGCTAGTCCGCTTGATTCTTTTTTTTTTTCTTTGAAAAATAAAATGCATTAAAATTAACCAAAAAATAATAATTAAAAAATTAAATACAAATAAAAAATAGTCAAATTATAATATAATTTTTTACTATTTTTTTAATTTTTAACTTCAATAAAATTGTTCAAAATAATATTTGTCAATAGAATCATCTTTATTTTAAAAAATAAGTCACATAATTTGAGCATATGTACAAAATTGTAAAATAAAATAAATAAAGTTAATAACTCAAAAAAGAATAAAAACAAAAAATGAAAAAAAATGTTTAAAAATTTTATAATTATTAATTTTATAATAGTAATCACTCTTTTATTTAATTAAAAAAATAAAAAAATAAAAATCTTCGGTCGCCCCGCCCCGCCAAAACCCGCCAATTTAGCGGTGTGAGTTTTGCGGGTTGTTTTAATTTGGCGGGTTTCAATCCTAGCCCGACCCACCTTTTTTAGGGGGTCTAGCGAATCGGCCCGACGGGCTCGACCGTTTTGCCACCCCTAGTTATTCCCTTTAATTTTATTTTAGTCTTAGTTATTGGGTTAGACCTACAGTAGTGGTATTTTGTTTAATAGTTATTCCTTTTAATTTTTAGGGCAAAACAAAAAATTTTACAGAATGAGGATATCCACACTCAGTCATTTTGGTGGATTGACGTATATCTCATCCTAAAGAGTGGAGTTTGGCATCATTTCAGACGCGTTATACCTCGACAAGAATTAACCCAAGAAGATTTTATATATTATTTTATTATATTTTTATTATTTCAATTGAACTACACTTGAACCGACTAAATTTCTAAATTTAATAACTAAAATGATTTAATAACCGGTTTCATTTTAATTTTCAGAACCTTAATATTTAGGATTCTTGACCCTGCGTCAGTCTAAAATTGTATTAACTCCAATTTCTCACTTGACAACACCACATTCTAAGTCAAACTCAACTTTTTGTGTATCACTTCCCTTGTATGGGAGCAGAACGAGCCATTAAAGTATAAAAAAAAATATATCAAACTCAACTTTGAAGAAGAAAATACACTTTCGTTGGCAGGAGTAACACATAATTTTTTTCTTTTTTGTTATTTAGGTTAGGAAATTATTTTAATTTTTTAATTTATTCGTGGGTAATACATATATTAATTATAATCACAAATTATACTATTTCACTATAAATGACTTATATAATGATGATCTCATTTATTGTTATAAATATTAATTGAATAAGTCATTATTACTTTTGATTTGGAATTAAATGAGAATAAAATCAGATATTATCTTTTATTCTTTAGATAATTATCTTTTTTAGATTTTAGATATATTATCTTTTGGGTTTTAGATACTATTTTATTTGGGCTTAAGGATTTAATGGGTGTCATACTCAAATATAAATAGACCTATAGGTTTCGGTCCCCAATATACTAAAGTCGCCTTTGTTACTCTTTCCCATCAAAAGAGTTGCAGTTCAGCCACCTAGGAATACAGAAAGCTTTGATTGAGAAAGATCGAAAGAACCACAAGATCCAAATTCTTCCATTAATTTCTGACTCTTATGAGTAAAGGTACCCTTCCGCACTATGTTATATATATTTTTTTGGTGATTCAATATGGATAATCTGGAATAATAAAATTAATTTATTTCAACAAGTGATATCAGAACCATTCATAATTTAATCATCAAAATATTCAGTTTATTATTCCTTTTGAATTAATATATATATGTATATACGTACGTCGTATACATTTGGAATTGTTGCACAGTAAAACTATATACATATATATATGATTCAATTTATTGCCACTATATACCTGTGTAATTTTGCTATGTCCGTGCATCATATTTCATGTATGTATGCCATCGTGGTTCTTTATATGTATGCATATACACGTACTGTTATGCTTAGAAAATTCGTAAACACCATCATATTACTTTGGCTGTACACATAGTTATACTGTTTGTGCACTTATGATGGAAATATAGTGTTTCAGTTATTCCTTTTTTTTTCTCTTTTGAGATGATGCTTATATAATTATTTTGAAAAATAAATATTGATGACTTATTCTAAAACATTGATTGAATATTATTGAATTATAATTGTCTCAGATTTAATTGTGTGTCATTAATTTAGTATAAAATTAATTGATTATTCTTTTAGGATATAAGAATTAATATGTATATGTCACTTATGCGGATATTAATTGATTCAAAAAGATATTTATATTTGGCCAAGTTATGTGTACATATTAAAATAAAAAAAATTGAGTAATAAAAAATATTATTTAATTGTTACATAAGAAAACTAGTAACAATTTAGATTATTATATTCACCCACTTTATAAAGTTTTGGTTTTGAAATAAATTGATTGAACATTATGCTGCCAAAGTAGCCTCTTTTGTGAAAATTGATTTATTTAAAACATTAGGGATATGGTGATATGTAATTCATGCGAATATTGGTCAGCCCAAAAGAAGGTCTATATTTGGCTGAATTACATACACATATTAAAGGTAAATATGTGTTTGGGTAATTAATTAAGAATAAAGTAATGCTTATTATTTATGCGGACAATAATCGGCCCAAAGGAAGTTTATTGTTTGGCCAAATAATAAGCATTGCACACTTTTGTTTATTTCTATTAGTTATGCGGTCAATAATCGGCCCAAAGGAAGGTTATTGTTTGGCCAATTAATAGAAAATATATGCGGTAATAAATAGGTTGCGAAGTTTAAGTCTCCATGTGCGCATTAAGTCGGTCCAAATAAAGGCCTAATGTGTGACAGGAATTTTGACAATATTTGATTACTGCAATGAGAGTATCACTTACAGTTAATTTTTCTATCCAAAGATTGAAAAATTAATGTTGTTCTAGATATCTCAATATAGATTTTCTCATTATTTAACTAATGTTTACTGCATGTTCTTTTTGTTCTAATCCAGAAACTATGGCTTTAGCTACCAATGTTTCTGCACAAATTAGCAGTATTCCTATGCTGAATGGTTCAAACTTTAAAGTTTGGAAGGATATCGTGGAGATTGTCCTCGGTTGTATGGATCTAGATATAGCTCTTCAAGAGGAGAAACTCACTTCCACTCCGAAAAACCTCAATGAGGTTAAAATAAAGAAGTGGGAGAGATCCAATCGAATGAGCATTATGATCATGAAACATTCAATTTCTGAGGCGTTTTGGGGCTCAATTATTGAGGATATAGATGCCAAACAGTTCCTAAAGGATGTTGAAAAATTCTTTACTAAGAATGAAAAGTCGGAGGCAAGTAATCTTTTGAGCAAACTTGTCTCCATAAGGTATAAAGGTAAAGGGAACATAAGGGAGTACATTATGAAAATGTCTCATCTTGCTTCAAAATTGAAAAGCACTAAAGTTAGAGTTGTCTGAAGACTTACTCGTGCATTTCATTTTGATTTCCCTTCCTGCACACTTTGGGCAATTCAAAGTGAGTTATAACACTCTGAAGGACACTTAGTCCTTAAATAAACTTATATCTCACTGTGTGCAAGAAGAAGAGAGGCTACAGCAGGATAAGACTAAAAGTGCTCACATGGCTTCATCTTTTCAGTATAAAAGAAAGCGTGATACTACTGCGGATGTGCCTTCTCAGCAGAAAAAGGCTAAGAAATAGGATCATGTTTCAACCTGTTTCTTCTGTAAGAAGGTGGGACACATGAAGAAGGATTGTACCAAATATGCCACCTGACGTGTAAAGAAGGGTATAATTCTTACTTTCGTTTGTTTTGAGGCTAGTTTAAGTTATGCACCTATTGATACTTGGTGGGTAGATTCTGCTGCTATTACTCATGTAAGTGTTACTATGCAGGGTTGCCTGTGGAGCCGACCGCCAAGTGATGCTGAAAGATACATCTATGTGGTAGACAGCAATATAGTTGCAGTCGAAGCTATAGGAACCTTTAGATTATGTTCCACGAGTGGATTTTACTTGGATTTATTATAGACATTTTATGTACCGTCATTTAGACGGAATTTGGTTTCTGTTTTTCGTTTGGACAAATCAGATTATTATTGTTCGTTCGGAGACAATAAAGTCAGTCTCTTTTATAATTCGAATAATATTTGCTCTGTTCATTTGGTGGATAATCTATATAGGCTGGACTTAAATTCCTATAATAATGAAATACTGCAAATGGGTACAAAACGAAAACAAAATGAGAATTCGGCATCATTATGGCATAAACGCCTAGGTCATATCTCTAAACAGAGAATTCAGAGGCTCGTGTCGGATGGAATTTTTGGACCCCTAAATTTGGCGGACTTTGAAGTCTGCATTGAGTGCATAAAGGGAAAAAGGACAAATGAAAGGAAATTAGGTGCCGAGAGAGCTAAAGATGTCTTAGAACTGATACATACCGATATATGTGGCCCATTCCCTACTGTCTCTTAGAATGGACAACAGTACTTTATTACGTTCATAGATGATTACTCTCATTACGGGTATCTATATTTAATTCATGAAAAGTCCCAAGCCTTGGATGTTTTCAAGTCTTTCAAAGCTGAAGTTGAACTTCAACTTGGAAAGAAAATTAAAGCTGTCAAATCTGATCGTGGTGGTGAATACTACGGAAGATATGACGGTTCAGGTGAGCAACGTCCCGGGCTTTTTGCTCTTTTCCTAGAGGAGTGTGGTATTGTTCCGCAATACACCATGCCAGGCAAACCTAGCATGAATGGTGTTGCAGAGCGAAGGAACCGAACTCTTAAAGACATGGTGAGAAGTATGATTAGTCATTCTTCCTTGCCTGAATCACTCTGGGGAGAAGCCTTAAAGACCGCAGTGTACATCCTTAATAGGGTGCCAAGCAAAGCAGTTAATAAAACCCCATATGAAATTTGGACTGGGAAAAGGCCCAGTATAAAGCATTTGCATATTTGGGGATGTCCAGCTGAGGCGCGACCTTATAGGTCGCATGAAAGAAAATTGGACTCAAGGATAATTAGTTGCTACTTTGTTGGTTACACTGAGCGCTCACGGGGTACAAGTTTTACAATCTTGCATCAAGGTCTATTTTTGAAACGGGAAATGCGAGATTTCTTGAGGATGTTAAGTTTGGGGGGGGAGAAAATATTAGAAATGTTGCTTTTGATGAGGATTCTGTAACTGACAATGATCAGGTCCTTGTGCCTATTGTTGTTCAAGATACAGTTATAGTACAAGAGCAAAATGAGAACCTACTGTAGATCCAGTTACAGTACAAGAGAACAATGAGAATATTGTTGTTGCTCAAGATACTGCTACAGCACAGAAAAATAATGAGAATCCTCCTCAATCCCAACCCATACAGCAAGCTCAACAACCTCAAGAAGTGTCATTAAGGAGATCCAATAGAGAAAGGAGAAAATCCATCTATGGTCTCAAACAAGCTTCCCGTCAATGGTATCACATGTTCATCAAGTCATTACCTCATGGTTTTGAGGTAAATATCATAGATGAGTGTGTATACCGCAAGTTCAGTGGGAGTAAATACATCCTTTTGGTCTTACATGTTGATGACATTCTACTTGCCAGTAGCGATATAGGCTTGTTGCATGAAACTAAGAAATTTCTATCGAACAAATTCGAAATGAAAGATCTTGGTGATGCCTCTTTTGTATTAGGAATCGAGATACTAAGAGATCGCTCTCAAGGTATTCTTAGATTATCACAAAAGAACTATATCGAAAAGATTTTAAGTAGATATGGCATGGAAAGTTATAGACCAATGGACACACCCGTAGCTAAAGGAGACAAGTTCAGTCTCAAGCAATGCCCTAAAAATGATCTTGAGAGGACAGTAATGCATGATAAACCTTATGCATCAGCACTAGAGAGTTTAATGTATGCTCAAGTCTGCACACGTCCCGATATATCATTTTAGTGGGAGTGTTGGGTAGATACTTGAGCAATCTAGGCATGGATGATTGGATAGATGTTAAACGCGTAATGCGTTATTTAAAGAGAACAAAGAATTACATGCTTACTTATCAGAGATCAGAAAATTTGGAGATCATTAGGTACTCTGATTCCGATTTCATGGCATATGGTTGTGAAACTTTATCACTGAGCTTCGTATAGTATATGACATTGAAAGGTCATTAAAGATATTTTGTTACGATAAGTCAGCAGTACTATACTCTAACAACAGTAAGAGCTTGACAAAATCGAAGCATAGAGATATCAAGTTCTTAGTTGTTAAGGAGAAAGATTAAGAAAAACAGATTTCCATAGAACATATAGGAACAGAGTATATGCTAGCAGACTCACTAACCAAGGAATTGATCCCTAAAATCTTTCATGAGCACACTTCTCGGATGGGTGTCAATATTTGTGATGCCTTGGTTTAGTGGGAGTTTATTTTATGCTATATATCCTATGACAGATATTGAATTATTTTCTGCAGAATTAAGTTGATGGTTTATTTCATGTTATATAAAATGTTCATTTTGCAATATTTGTATTGTGTTTGATCTCATTAAAGTTGGACCAGCTGGAAATAGACATGCATGAGATCACTTGGCATGTAATTTTCATATTACTCATCCAAATTTGATCTATATCGTTAAGTATATTAGGATGGTGATTGGCGTGGTTTAGTCGCGACATTAATGTGATAAAAGCTGCGGTAGTTTCATATCTAATGTATGAGACAGACCAGATTGTTAAAGTAATGAGAAAAATAGCATTCAGATGCGCGCATAAAGTTTATAAGGTGTGATTATGTCAAGAAAGAATATATGTATAGCCCAAGTGGGAGATTGTTAGGAAATTATTTTAATTTCCTAATTTGTTTGTAGGCAATACATATATTAATTGTAATCACAAATTATGCTATTTCACTATAAATGACTTATATAATGATGATCTCATTTATTGTTATAAATGCTAATTGAATAAGTCATTATTACTTTTGATTTGGAATTAAATGAGAATAAAACCAAATATTATCTTTTGTTCCTTAGATAATTATCTTTTTTTGGATTTTAGATATATTATCTTTTGGGTTTTAGATACTATTTTATCTGGGCTTAAGGGTTTAATGGGTGCCATGCTCAAATATAAATAGACCTACAGGGTTTCGGTCTCCAATATACTAAAGCCGCCTTTGTTACTCTTTCCCCATCAAAAGAGTTACAGTTCAGCCACCTAGGAATACAGAAGGCTTTGGTTGAGGAAGATCGAAAGAACCACAAGATCCAAATTCTTCCATCAATTTCTGACTCTTATGAGTAAAGGTACGCTTCCGCATTATGTTATATATATTTTTTTGGTGATTCAATATGGATGATGTGGGATAATAAAATTAATTTATTTCAACAATTTAAACAAATTACAAGTTCAATTGAAATGGATAAGACTTTAAGAATAACAACAACATGTGAGCAAATATCAGCATCAAATGAACAAGAGAATATTGTCCGAGACTTCTCAAAAAGATGAGAACTCAATATTGGAGGCACATTTTCCATGTGGAAAAACAGGGCAGTCAATGAAGCTTGAAGCATTAGTGTCCACACACAAGTAAACTTGGTAAAGCTGGCTGTTACCGGATGAGTCTGAATTGCACTCAATGAATGGAGTGAACCCAATTGAATCACTTATTGCATTCTTAATGCTGCTCAAACTGTAGAATCCCCCATCTGGATTTATACCTGTATCTCACCAATTCATGTTTCTCAGTAATTTGGTTAACTTAAATAATTTCTATTAAATTACCAAAAAGTTAAAAAAGTACCTAGGAATTTAAGCTGGTTGTCATGCACTCAAATACTCTAAGGTGAGAAAAATAAGTTGTATCTACTCTACTTTAGATTGATGCAGTTTATCTCAAGTTAAATTACAGTAAACTTCCTTGTGATCAAGGCATTTTATTTATAAAAGGTACATGCCAATCCTTTTTAGATTTAAGTTACTATTATGAAATATCAAAAGTGCATTGAACTGCCTTTTTTTTCACGAAATATTAGAATATTTAATAAAATTTCAAAGTGACTTTTTTTTATAAGATCTCTTCTCTAGGTACCTGAGAATTTCCATGTTATAAACATGGCACTGACTTTTTCCTTAAGCAGGTTAGTAACAATTATTTCCACGGTAGAAGTTTGTGTATACAGTGAATGATAAAATAAGTATCTAAATAGGACACCAAAATTCTTAGGTGTGAAAAATATTTATGCTGTCTGAATGTGATTTACTAGTTTGTATAAGGATATATAGGATATAACTCTATACTAATTTATATTTTTTTGTACCTGCACTGGTAAGAGCTTGGAGGAGGTTAGCTTTTTGTTTAAGGTTAAGAGCTGCTTCAAAATAGTCATGTTGGTTAAGTAGTGACTCTGAGCAAGTTCCATGTTTGTCCCATTCATGGGACCAGAATTGTATTCCATTCCCGCTTGGGCACGCTAGTGTGGGCCATTCCTTTTGCATGGTGCTTATCAAATTTGATACCTGAATGTATGTCATCATAGTCACGAACAGATTAGTGGTAAATTCATCATTAATCTTTATTAATAAGACATAATAGTTGAGGATTTAAAAGAACTGCATCCAAGGATTACTCATCTTATCAGAAACGACATAGCTTTTAGAATTAAAATATAAAATATAATGAGTTTATAATATATCCGTTATTTTATCATTATTTTTAAGTGTTCTCTCTTGATGAATATAATAAAAAAATGAGAGAAAGTGTTTGTCTTGTGAGTGAACAGAAAGGCAAAAGGCAAATACAAGTTTATGATTTATAAATTCGTTTATTTATGTTGAAATGGTCTGGAGAAGAAAAAGTAGAAAAAAAAAATCATAAAACTTTATCCAGATATGTGTTTCGTAAATAGGAATGCAATGAACTCCGTGGGACTAGTATTCCTCATTTCCTCCCCTATCTCCTATTCTAGTTAAGAAAAATAATATCGCTCCTCTTTCCTTTTTTGTCGCAGGTCTCCATTTATAGGTCCCTGTGTAGAGAAGGTGGATATTTTCGGATATCTATGAATATTACCTTTGAATAATATCTGTATTCTTAAAGGTGTGTATGATTCAAGTATTACTTTGTTAATTAGATTTTATTTTTATAAAAATCAAATATATTCAGAAGAAAGGTAGGAATTGAAATAATGGTATTTTAATTCTCTAGAATCAAACTTGCTTGGAAATAACTTTTCAAATTTTGAACTAAATATGAGAATATGATATTTCTATCTTAAAATTTTTAGAAATTATTTATAATTTCCCCAACTAGACAGACCTTTAAATGTGTTTTGGTGATTATTAGTTTAGTAAATTGATGAGCTTGGAATTTTATGAGAATGTTGTATGATCATCAATAAAAATGACAACACTAGAGTCCAGTGAGAATATAGAATCAAACAAAAACAATTACATTACCTGAGATTGCTGAAAGGGGTTGCTAGAATCACAGTTAGATGGGTATGAACCATCATTGTAATTTGGCCAAAGACCATGAATCCCAAAATCTGCATCAGGCTTCCCACTTGTTGGGTAGCAACAGCTCTGCTGTGTGTCGCAGTATGATCCTGGCCACTACAATTGCAAAATCCCAAAAATGTTAACAACTTCAATAATGTAAGTCCCACACATCATCGTAAGAAAACAATTTTTTACTAAAATATTGCTTTGAGCCTCAAAACATAATATAATATGACACAAATTCAACCCATGACATGTTATATTACCTGCTGAACAAAGTAGAAGAAATCAAAATCCTGTGAAGCACATAGAACTAACGTCAAACACTGTAACATCACCACAAGTTTAATCAAAATAGACTCTTTAAACTCCATTGTGGCCTCAATTATTATATTGTTTATACGTATCACAAAGAATCAAATGAAATTGGGGATAGAGAAGGTGGTTTTGATTTTTGAAGTTGATTGTCTGGGTAGAACTATAACTGTGGAGTGGGTTTTAAAGGGGAAATGCAAAGCATGAATTTATAGGCAGAAAAAAGCAAGTTAAATTACTAGTGTTAGTGAGACTAACAAGGAAGAGTATCTGCGCAGTATATATATATATATTTACCAAAGATATGAGACTCGAACCCGCAACCTTTTAATTGAGTATAAAAAGACTATGCCATTTGAGGTATTACTCCTTAGCGTATCTGCGCAGTATATGCTGATCCTTCTAATCAGCCTATGAATTATGATTTGGTTTACGTGTGAAACTGCAGCACATTATTTTTCACATGTCGGCTACTTTTTATTATTATTATTCTATTTTATATATTTTTGTTTGGAGATCACTCAAATAAAGATGTTTATTTTATCTTTTGTTAAAGATATATATTTTTATGTTGTATTTTAATTGGTTTCTGTATAATTTATTTGGTATTACTCGTCACATATTATTAAATTTCTTAAAAAATTTTCTTTCCAAAAACAATAAAAAATATTTAAATTGGATTAAAACCAAAAAGGTAATAAATTAATTATTAATTTTTTTTTCTAAAATCGTTTATATAAAAAAAATATGTCACACTCATCAATCAAAATATATATATATATATATATATATATATATATATATATATATATATATTCTTTTTAAAGTAAAATTTATCATACGAGTTATATCGATAACAAACTCAAACCTCTTAAAATTTTTACAAATAAAAAAATAACTAATTTATATTTGTGTGATATATAAAACAATTACTATATTATTATTATTATATTATTGATTAAAATTCACTAATTTAAATTTGTTTTCATTTTTAATATAAGCATTAGAAATAAATAAAATTTTTATAACTAGATGTAGTGTAACAAAATATATATAATATTAATTAATTTTTAAAATTCTGAAAAAATAGTTTTTTTAATAAAGTGTTATTAGAAAATTAACATTATAAAAGCTAATTTCAACCAATATGATATAATAGGTTATTAAACATATTTAATACAAAACACATTGAATATAAATTTTTGTTGAGTTTAAATTTTAAATAATTTTTAACTGAATTTCGAATATTCTTATTTTATTAAAATATTTTAACATTATCTTTTTCGTATCTTTTTAATTGAGTCTTTGTTTTTTTAAATTATAAATCTTATTTATAATTAAGGGTAATGTTTTAACACCATCAATTAGCCACACATACAAAAATACTGGAACAATTCTATAGTCATAATTAAAATTAATAGTCAAATTAGTTCCTAAAAAATAAGACATTCTTCAAATTTATCCCTGTAAAATTTTTTCAATTAAATTGGTCCTTCAAAGATTATGAATTAATCATATATGTCCTCTAGTTATTTCACTCATTATCTTCGTCAACGATTGATGATGTAAAATGTTAAATGATAGCATACATGACACATAACATGTTCAATTAGACGTTGACTAAATATGTTTACGAAAATCTATCAATTTAGTCACTAAATCATATTAGGAATAGAATTTTTGTAATTGAAAAAAATGACCAAATTAATAAATTTTCATAAACATATTTGATCAATATCCAATTAGACATATCAAGTATTATATATGTTATCAATTAATGTTTTACAACATCAATCTTTGAAAATAACTAGTGTATGTTTCCGTGCTCTGAAGGATAATACATAAAATTATATAAATTTCTTATTAAAAACTTAAACAAAAATAATATAGTAATTATTATTATAAATATTTTATAACTTAAAATATTAAAAATAATTAGTATTTATCTTAACCAATTTGGATTGGTTGAATGATCATTTCATTTGTCTATTTAAGTAAATATTTGAAATTCGAATTTTGCCTTGTGTGTATAACAATTCATTAGTTAGCAGCAGACCATTAATAAATAGAGCATAAATATGTGGTGGATTAGTCTTTGGCCTGTCGAATTAAGAAATCCGTAACCTTCTCATTTTGAGTATATTTATACATAAAAAAATTTTACATAAAGAAAAAAAAAAGAAGAAAAGAAGGGTTGAAATAGCAAGCTGATAAAAATGATGATTCTTATAATTTTGTTTAGCCATCTATATATAGTAGACCAAAATACCATGATTATCTAATGAAATTAATTTGTATATATTGAATTCAATCTAAACAAGTAAAAAATTATTTTATTTTAGTTTAGTCTTTAATTCATATGATTTAAATTTGGCTCAAATATATATAATTTGATTTGATTTAATTATTAGTTAAAAATATTCCGGTTGCTTATGTTATTCATAGATTTATTATTTTAATGACTAATAAATTAATTAAATTAATTAATACACATAATAAATTTGGTTTAATAAATTAAAAAAAATAAATTAAAACAATACTAATAGAACATTTAAAAAAATAAATTAGAAAATACTAATAAATCAAATTGATATAAATTATAATAAATTATGTGATATTTAAATATCTAATCCAATCAATTAATTAATATAGTTAGTTTATCGTAATAACTTGTATTTAATGAGTTAAAAGAAATAAATCGAGAACACTCTCAAAACCATGTCACCTCAACTCCATCATTAAATGCAGAAATTTGATTTTTATATAATAAAATAGATAGATAGATTGTTAATGGAGTGACTGGACAAATATAATTAATTTGTAATTTTTAAATGATTAATTTCATAATTTGATTGAAAAAAATCTTTTAAGGATAAATTTAAAAAATATTTTATCTTTCAAAGACTAATTTGATTATCAACCCGTCATAATTATAATATAACTTTATAAGCAATACACTGAAATTATATATAAGTAATATAATTAAATTTTATTTATATCTATAGTCACATTTCATAAATAATATAATCAAATTATATTTATGTTTATAATTAAAATACGAATAAAAATATAAAAAGTTATTATGATGGTTAATTTTTTCGTTCATAATTTTTTATTATTTTTGTTGTGAAATGTTTAATTATTTTAATAGTTAATTATTTTCTAAAAAAGATAATTGAATAACATAAAATTTTTTTATTAAAATTAATTTATTTAGATATAATTAAATAATAATTAAATAATTATATACGATAAAAAAATTAATATTATTAAATGATTAAACTAAAATTCTTTCAAAATTAAAAATAAAAGTTTTTTAAAAATAAAATTAAAAATTATGCTTTTTTCCTTTTTTTAAATTTATCTATAAATAATTCTATAAATATTTTATGATGAATAAAAATATTAAACTTGTACTGCAATTTATTCTGGTAAAATTTATTTTTATTTTACTAAACATTAAATAAACTATTGAATGGAATTTTGTTTCGTCCATTAGAGAAAAATGATAAACTTCCATACTTCGATTATATTATAGCAATAATTTAGCCCTGTTATTTTTAAAGTCATGATTTCACTTTGATGTTAGGGATTTATGCAGGTTTAGAATTTCCACAAAAATATAGAATTCCATTGCAAGTATAGATCAAACCGGCAATTAACTCCCACGATCAAAGTTTAAAATATAAAAATTTGTCACAATTCAAAACAAGTAAAAACCGAGAGTTTGAAGTCTCAGGTCGTCTCCTTCGGACTATGCAAATTAGATGGCACACTCTTGGTTGTGAAATAAGGGGTTTTCTCAATCAAGGAACGAAAGATTAAAAGAATTAAGAAATAAGAGAACTAAGAAATGATAAAAAAAAAAGATATTAATGTAATTAAAAAGGAAACAAGATCAAAACTTAGTGAAAATACGATAAAAGCATAAAAGAACCTTGACTTGGAAATGAGAATTAAGGAATTCTATCATCGTCATAACCATAACTATGGCAACTATGATGAAGTTAATCTCACTTCGTCAACCCCTAACATCGAGGAGGAAGTCAAACAAGCATAATTGACCTTAATCCATAAGTCCTAGCTAACTTACTAATTAACTTAGTAAAAAGCTAGCGTCAATAGAAACAAGAGCCAACTAATAACCCAAGAATTATCACTAAATGTCGACATTATGTCTCTAGTATCCTAGGAACTCATTTTCCAAGGCAAAATGTGAAAATCTACTTAAAATCCGTAATTGGCATTTTCACAAACACTTGTGGGCAAAATAACAAAATATGGTAAATTGCAAAGAAAAATGAAAACTATAAGCAACTATTCATAATATCAACAATATAAACTCAATCAAGCATATAGAAATCATAAAAGAGCAAATTCATAAACAAAAGATTCAAGAAATCAAATTGCATGTATTAACAAAATAACTTGAAACATAAGACAAAGTAGCAAGAAAAGTGTAATTAAAGAGAAAATTAAAGAGTACTTACAATAAAGATGAGCAAAATCCAAGATCAAAACTGAAAGTATAAAATTCTACAATGAAAATTAAGTAAAACCCTAAGAAAGAATTTTTAAAACTACACTACTACTACTCCTAATGTGTTTTTTTTTTTTTTTTTTATCTAAAAGTGAGCTTCCCCTTGATATATGTTGATGTTCCTTTGATATAGCACTACTCCATGTAGCTTCAGAAATACCAAAAATTGGGCCAAGAAGCCCCAAAATCACAAGCCACGTGCTTCATTAGTGAAGTCACGCACTGGGACTCGTGTGTACACACAGATGTGTACGTACATACATTTGCTGATTTCTGCGCTTGTGCGTACGCGTACGCACACTTGACTGTATGCTTCTCTTTTGTTTTCTTCATGAAATCTCCCATTTTGCATGCTCCCTTCCACTTTTGCCTAGTCATTCTTGCCTAATTGACCTGAAATCACTTAACAAAACATATCATGGCATCGAATGGAATAAAAGTGGAATTAAAATGATCAATTTAAGCACAAAACACATGTTTTCACATTTAGGTTCAAATCAGAGAGAAGTCACAAAAGTATGCTATTTTGGCGATTAAGTGTGAATTTATGTGATGAAATCCGTTCAATTCAAGTAAAAAATTATCATTAAATATGGACTCATCATACTTCATGAATAATAATAATAATAATAAAAATAAAGTATGTCACAATAAAAAAAGAAGTACGTCACCAAATAATTTATCATCCGAATTATATATGAATCAAATCAATAATAGGAGGGCTAATATAAAAAAAATCGATAACAGAACTAGAGACTTACAAAATCTTTTTTAAATTCACAGAAAAAATATTTATATTTGTGTGACATATAAAATAATTACCATATTTTTATTATATTATATATATAGTGGGCAAAAAAAGTCCAACTAATTTAAAGTAATTTTTGTCTGATATTTGATTAAATTATTCTTGTATTTAGTATTTTTTTTTGGGACTTCCTCTTAGTTAAAAGTATAATCATTATAATTTTTTTAATTATTATTGTTAGAAGTGTTCGTAGATCGGATATAACTAAAATTTCGATCTGATCCGCACTAAATTTATCAGATTGAATTCGATATTCGCACTTTTATGTTTAGATCGGATATCAAATATATCCGTAATATAAAAAATATTAAAAAATTTTATTTTTATAAAAAAAGTCAATAATTTTTTTGTTTACTTTTTTAAACATATTTACTTCTATCCGATTAGAGTGTGAAGCAGATTCGATCTAATCCAATTCGATCATCTTACAGATCAAATCATATCCACAAATTATAGATTAGGTACGAATAAACACTGTGAATTTATGGATATGATTCGATGTATGAACACCCCTAACTACTGCTATAGGTTCATTGCTATAAAAGTATGCTTCTTTTTTATTATAAACCATTATTAGATCTTAATTACCATTAAAACAACTTAATTGTTAATAAAGAGATAATAATTATTGGTCTCTGAAATTATGTTCGTATTTTAATCTAATTTCAAAAATTTTGATTTACTCAATTTAGTCTTCTAACTTAATAGTTATGATTTACATTGGTTCCTAATCTTATTTTTGTCACAGTCTCACAAAATCGTTAACGTCATGCTGAGATGGACTAACGACTGCTACGTTGTACGTTCTAGCAAATACTTGATGTGACAATTAAATTTTTTTTGCCTTAATTTTTTTTCTAACAAAACACTTAAAACCCTAATCTGAGTCATGGATAGCTAAGTTAGAAATCAAACTAAATAAATTAAAACTTTAAAAATTAGATTGAAGCTCGAATATAACATCAAAACAAAACTTTAACTTATGTAGTGATTAATTTAAATGAGAATAAAATAAATCAAAATTCAATATAATTTTTATCAACGTTTTTAAATTCAAAATTTTTATACCAAAATTAATTAGGATTTTTCTTTAAATTGAAAATTTAACGAAATAGTAACTTTAATTATCTCAATCAATGCCCCAATCAATTACTAATATGTCTTAAAAAAAAGAAACTGTATATGAGAAGAAATTAATTAATATATCCACTTTAATAAATAGTTATTTGACTAAAATGAAAAAAATTATTTTTTCAGTATCCTAGATATGTGCAATGCGCGAATTGATGACTCAGTACTCGAGATGTGCTCGTCTAATTTAATTTAAATAATTTTAAATTTTAAAATTATAAAAATATTTTATTTAAAATTTAGATGATTATAATAATAATATCTAGAAAACAATAATTTTATTAAATATAGTACTCTTTTAAAATAATCAAATATATGAGTATAAATAATTAAATATAATAATTTGCCAGTATTCATAAATAATCAGTATAATAATACAAGTATATTTAATTAATAACTTAATTTATTTTAATAAAAACAAATATACCTATTTATTATTTATCAAAAAGACTTTATTTTTTAAAAAAAATTAATTTATTTATTATTTATTATTATAATAAAAATTTAAAAATTTTATATATAAATATATAAATACTATTGAAACCTAAAAAAAACAACATATTCTTCAAAAAAAACTTGAATTCATCGAAATAATAATTCAATAAGAAACATATTATTATTATTATTATTATTATTATTATTATTATTATTATTATTATGCACATTCAAAAATTCATAAATAAAATATCTGCAGTGGGATAAGAAGCATCCATGAACCAGCACATATGTCTCTTTTCATTTTTATGTACCCTTCCCCATCCCATTTAGTGTCCCGTGAGTTCTTAACAATCCAATAATCAGTACCAGTTTCATTTGTACTATAACTAACTGCCATAATACCATGATCATAATCATACTCACATGTTCTATTAAAAATATCACTGGAATAAAAAATGACCATGTCTCAAATATTGAGTCACCAAGTACTTAGCTCGTATTCTATTTTTGCATGTATTTCGGATACTGAGACCCCATTTAACACTTCTAACACAGATTGGAGTCGCAGTACCTAAAATATGTTCAATTTTTAAAACTTTCTCAGTAACCAAGATGTGACAAATTATATATTTATGTAATTATGTTGTATTTTATGTATTTTTGTAAATTTTTATTTATTTAGTTTAAATATAAAAACCCATTGATTTAAGAGAATGAAAAATGTATTAATAAATATAAAATTGTTCATGAAATTGAGCATATATATTAGTGACGGTCTTGTATAGTTCTATCTATTTGAGTTAAATCTCAAAATAGTCTATGAACTTACACTCGAGTCTCAAAGTGATTCTTGAAATTAATAATTACTCAAATTCGTCCACAAAATTGCCCTCCGAAATTCATAGTAGTCCCCAAAATAATTTCCATCCATCCTTGTCATTGAAGAGCTGAATTAGACTGAAATGTCGTCGTTTTGTATTTATACAAAAAAAAATCCTTAATCCCCAACACGATGTCTTTTTGTATTTATATAAAAAAAAATATAATCCCCAATTATCTTCACCAATTCTGTTCTTCACACTATTCTTCTTCTTCTTCAACTTCATAGTAGCAACAACAACGACATCATCATAACCAGCAAAAATTACAGAGTTAAGAAAACCAACAATCACAAGAGATCATAAAAAAATCAGCAACAATCAGAAAAGATCAATTAACCTAAATAGCAAACCTCAATCAACCTAAATAGCAACCATCACAAAAAAAAAAAAAAACTAACAATAATTACTGAATAAAAAATAACAAAAAATTCAACCATAGCAGCTACATTAAAACAGGATCAGCAACAACAACAATCACCCAAAACATTAAACAATAATGATTAAATAACTAAAAAAAATAAAAAAAATCACCTTGGCATAGAAAAAAGAAGAAGCATGCAGAGAAACATAGAGAAAAGACAAGAGAAGAGCGCAGACGGCTACAAGTAGAGAGGAACAAAAAGCTGCCGTTATTGTTGACGACGATGGTGCGCTTGAGAGCGATGATGGTGACGACGAAAGAGTGGAGATGGTTAATGGAGCGCTTAAAAACAGTGAAAAAGTGTGAAATCTGCACGGCGTGATTGGAGAGCACCTTGATCTCGTGGTAGTGAAGGAAAGCAGATTGAAAAATGTGAAAGACTAGGTTGGGGCGAACAGCACAGCACCGAGACGGAGGTCGGCAAAAGGTAGCCACAGAGAGAATTGAGGAAAGTTTGTCTCTGCTTTTGTGAGTCAGAGAGTAGTATTGAGTGTTGAGTGTGCGAGAGTAGAATTGGAGAGGGAGACTCAAAAGAATTTTTTTAAGTACAAAACGACGTCGTTTCAATCTTCTCTAATGGTAAGGATGGACGGAAATTATTTTAGGTATTATTATGAGTCTCGAAGGACAATTTTAGAAATAAATATGAATAATTATTAATTTCAAGAATCACTTTGAGACTCGAGTACAAGTCCAAAAATTATTTTAAGATTTAACCCTTTATTTTATTTAAATTTTTTTTATCATTCATATTCAAATTGAAACAATTGAAAAAGAGATGTACCTACTAATCTAATGTTAATTAAATTAGGGATTATTATTATTTGAGGATTATTTTTTGTTTGCCGTGTTCGCTTACTAAGAGAAAGAAGTAATAGAGAAATTAATTTAAATTAATTGGTTGATGAGCTCACTCATTAAATACCGAAAATTTAAAATTAGTTTTTAGTCAGTTGAATTAGAAATATCATAAAAAAAAAAAGTATTGGAAGTTAAATTTATTTAAGACTAAAATAAATAAGTTTATATTGTGTACACATACATTAATAAAATATACTATAATATTTATAATTTTCAAACATATCTTTTAAAAACATATAGTAGTAGAAGTCGTCATTACTATATATATATATATATAATTGAATTATTTGTAATATGTAATATTCGCATTCCTAATGCAGTTATGTGGTAAGATAATCATAAGTCATAACGCTATATCTATTTGAAATTTAAACTGATTAAGAAAACGTTTTTTTTTTTTTGAAAAAAAATTATTTACACAATAATTGGTCTTACTAATTTTATATTGAAAACTTATTTATTTATGGAATCTATCTTGTTCTTTTTTATTTGGCAAGGTATCTAATACGTAATAATGTTTTTTTTTAAATGAATTATACACTTAAAAGCAAATAGTTAGTTATAAGGATTTTTTCATCTCCAAGGTTAAATTTAAACTCTGGATATTTTTATTAAAGGAAAATGTGATGCTCTACCGAACCACGTGCATTAAAAAACAAGAATTGTCTCCTATTTTTAATTCAAAAATATTTGGTAACCAAAGAAAATCAGCCAAAAACAACTATAACTTGTCTTATTTAACATTTATTAATTATTGCGACAATTAATTAATGTTAAATAAGGCAAGTTCTAGCTGTTTTTAATTTTTCTATCAAAACATAAAAAATAAAAGGAAAATTAAAAAGGGAAACTTGCGCTTATCCATTTTAAAAGTTCTAGCTAGGTGTTTTATGGGCAATATCGTTAGACGTTAGTATGGGTCTTTTTCCATGGTTTCACATTAGGGCTTAGGGACCAATAAGATTGCTAGAATGGTGTGTAATAAATTGTGCCGCTTTGTTTTTTGGACAAATGCTAGAAGCTAAGAAGAGGAGGAGGCAACTCTATTCATACGGGAAGGTGACTATGCTTGATCTCAAACGGAACTGTTTGCATTTTTAATCAACTTTCATACTTGATCTGCAAATGTGTTCACACGAAATATTTTATTCAACTTGAAAGTCTCATCTTAGATTAATAAATACCCATAATGATCCTGAAATTCACGTAATTATTTTAAATGGTTTTTAAGATCTAAAATTTTTTATATTGATCTTTTATATAGAACTTTGAATATTACAGTAATTTTTATATCATTTTCAGTACTAAATTCGTCATCAGAGTGTTGATATGACTATTCTTTACAGTTCTAATAGTTAGATGACGTGAATTCATTTTAATTTGGATTCAATTTGATCCTTCTCCCAATTTATAACTCTAATTCCAAAAATACAGAGCATATCTTCTGTGTTTTTATCTTCTTTTTCATATGTTATTTTCTTCTTCATCTTCTTTCCTATCTCTTTCTTTCTTCTTCGATATTGATCTCAACAAAGTCAGAGCCAGATGAAATTGTAAAGAGTTCGTGCAAAACTTTTAGAATCCCGTACTCCTACTCTTCCTATCCTTCCAACCTCATCCTTCTCTTCTCAGATTCGTTAGATGCAGTAGCAGTGCAATCAATCACAATGCAGATTATAGTTTGTGCTTCACCACTTTTGTATATCTGTATCCGAACCTCTCTTCTGTGCTACACTGCTACTGCTTACTGCTCTCGAACTCTATATTTTTCTATTCTTACTTGGTATTAATTTATCTCTATTCTTTTAATTTAAATTTCAACTAGAGTAATGCCGTTTAGAATTTGTTCTTAATTAATATAAATCAATACAATATTTTTATCTAAAGTGATGAATGCAACTCTTTTAAGTTATCTTTTTTCTCACTCAAAAATTTTTTAAGCTGATTTAAAGGCTTCAAATCCTAAAATTTGATCAAACAAAGCTTTAAAGACATGAGGAGCTCGAAAAAAGTTGTTGTTGTGATTATGGTGGGTGGGTGGACCACCAAGGTACTTTGTTTTTTTTTTTTTTTCTGAAGATTTTTGGTATTGATAAAAGTTGAGTCTTTATTGCAGAAGAAGATGAAAAAGAAAGAAAGAGATGAGGAAGAAGTTAAAAAATGCAGAAAAAGATGCTCTGTACTTTTTGAATTAGGATTATAAATTGGGAAACGGACTGAATTGGGCTCAAATTGAAATGAATCTACGTCATTTAGCTGTTGGAACTGTCTAGCGTGATAAAGAAGGACTACATCAATACTCTAATAGCTGACTCAGCACAAAAATAACACAGAAATTACTATAATACCCGAAACTCTATCTAAAAGATCGCTATAAAAAAATTTAAATTTCAAAAACTATTCCAAATAACAACGTCAATGTCAGAAACCATTATAAAAATTTATTTCGTCTTACACACCTACCAAAATAATGAGAAACTTGTTATATATACTATTTTATTAACCTTTTTATATATTTCTAATTCCCCTTCGTTATCATGTATACCAAACATGTCATCCAATTAACCTACAATTTTGACCTTATATTATAGGAAGCTTCTATGGTGGAGAAAGTATCTTTTGGTGTTTGAAGGACCTGGATACTTTTTGAATTGTTGAAAAATTTGGGACTCTATTAAAATTTTGCAATTGAGAATTATTTCTGTTATTCAGCCCTCATACTGAGAACATTCTTTTTCATTGTTGCTTCATGCTCCATCTTGGTCCTCAATACTACCCGTTCTTTCTCCTTCCCTTACCTCAGCCTGATACGCGAAAATTAACTCGCACAACTTCACCGGCAAGTGCACCGGATCGTCCAAGTAATACCTCAGGTGAGTGAGGGTCAATCCCACGAGAATTGTTGGATTGAGCAAGCAATAGTTATCCTGTTGTACTTAGTCAGGCAAATAGAAAAGGAGTTGTTGTTGTTGAATTCGCATAGAACAAGATGAATAAAGAAAGCAGTAAATATTGATAAAGAGATAATGTATGAAAATAGTTAAGACTTCGGAGATGCTCATCTTTCCGCATTAATCCTTCTTACTTACTATTCCAACAATGAGTGATTCATTCCATGGCAAACCATTAGTGATTAAAGTATAATGTCTTAGCGAGTTAATCTCCCCTGACCTTACTAAAACGCCACAGACAAGGTCAATTCTTTCAGATCAGAGGGTGAAGCTCAGAAATCTAGTTTAGCGTCACAAAAATCCTAAGTACCCAAAGCTAACCAAATTATATGTCACATATCTAATTAGCCCAGATAATTGGCGATTTAGGAGGAGTACTTTCAAGTTGTAGCCCAAGCGAGATAACTCTGTCGAGAATCACAAGTGCTTATGTAGAATAAGAGGTCATACTGTCGTTCCACCCCAGATTCATAAGATTAAGAACGAAAACAACACCTTAGAATAATCAAACATTAATTGAAATAGAAGAGTAATAGTATTAATCCATAGAAACAAGTAGAGCTCCTAACCTTAATCAGGAAGTTTAATTACTCATGCTTTACAAAAGTAAAAGAAGATCTGAAAATAATGTTCCATGATCAAAATCCTCCTCATAACCTTAAGTGATCTCCTTTTTAAATAGTAAATACTAATCTTAAAAAATGTTATTTTAAATTTAAAAGTTACAAAGATAAGTGATAAGCTAAGGAGTGCCAAAATCCACTTTGGGCCCACTTTGGTTATGTGTTTCGGTCAAGCCTAGCGTTCAACTTGGGATATAAGCGTTGAACGCCCATTAGAGGGGTGAGCTTGCTATCTTCTAATCCCTGTCTGGCGTTGAACGTCAGTTTTGGGCGTTCAACGCTGGAGCCTGGTCCTTCTTGGGCGTTAAATGCCAGAAGAGAAGTATAGCCTATCATATATTGATGGAAAGCTCTAGAAGTTAGCTTTCCAACGCCATTGAGACCGCATCAATTGGACCTCTATATCTCAAGATATACTCGTTGGAATAAACGGAGGTCAGGATTGACAGCATCTACTATCCTTTCTTCATCTCTGAACAAGATTCTGCCAAATTTGTCCAAAAATCATCTAAAATCATAGAAATAACATAAAAACTCAACGTAGCATCCAAAAGGTGAATTTTGCACTAAACATACTAAAACTTAATAAAATATAACAAAAAATACTATAAAAATACTGTGAAAAAGGGTACAAAATGCTCACTTATCACAACACCAACCTTAAACTGTAGTTTGTCTTCAAGTAACCAAAAACAAGATAGTACTAAATGGAAGAGAAAAATACATCAGGTCTTAGAGTTGTCAATGAAGCTCAGTTCCTATTATTGAATGGGGCTATTAGCTTCCTTATTTCTGAACAGCCTTGGCATCTCACTTTCTTTTGAAACTCAGAAATATTAGCATCCCTTGGAACTAGAATCCGGATGATATTATTGACTCTTTTCTTTTAGTTTTTCTTGATTCTTGAACACAACTTTTTCTTTTGGTGCTTTGCACCTTTTGAGCCTAGTTGTGACTCTAAGCATTTTATTTTCAAGTATCATCACCTGATACATAAACGCCACAAGCACTTAACTGGGGGAACCCTTAGGATTTGAATTTAGCTTTGCTTAAATTCCCAGGCAGTGGTGCTCAGAGTTCTTAGGCGTACTCTTTATAGCATTGGATCACGACTTTAAATGCTCAGTCTCAAGATTTTCTTGACACCTTCACACTACAAGCATATAGTTAGGGGTAGTAACTCTTTTGAGCTTTTTAGGCCAATTTTGACCCTCCTAACCATTGATGCTCAAAGCCTTGGACCCTTGTTCTTTCGATTTTTCTTTTTCTTTTCATTTTTCTTTTTTATTCTTTTTGTTGTTTCTTTTGCTTCAAGAATCAATCATTTTTTTTTTCAGAGAATCAATAATACTTCTCTAAATTTCTGTTCCTCAAGAGTCAATATGCTCAACTTCAATATCAATTATGCACCATTCAGTTCATACATTCAAAAATAAAGATAGTGCCACCACATCAAAGTAATTAGAATAACTCATAATATATAACTCAAATCTCATGTATTTTACTTTTTCTTTTTCAAAAAAGTTTTCTTTTAAGCTTAGTGGGCAATACATGAGACATCTTATAACCATAAAAATTTTGAAAATTTGAACCACTAGACTAGAAAGCAAAGGAAATCCTAATAGTGATCATGCAAAAGCTAGAATACGAGCAGGAAATAAGATAAAGGAAGGGATAATGAAACTTAACTACCTCAGTTATGGTGGCTGCTGATCTTTCATGAAGATGATTCAACTTCCTTTGGTGCCTTTGATGATAACATAATCCCAGAGCTTGCTCTGCAATACCAAACTTAAAAAGTTTGTTTGTCCCCAAGCAAAGAAAACTTAGTCCCCTGTTGGCATTTAAACGCCAAGACTGCTTCCCTTATGGGCGTTGAACGCCCATGTTCTTTTCTCCCTTCTAGTGTTGAATGCCAGTAAGGGACACCTTCCAGGGTGTCTATTTCTCTCTTACGCATTCCTGTTTCTGTTCTAATGGCTACACATGATCACAAACGTTAGAAAAACTAAGAAAACTATGAAAATCAACGATAAATAAAAATTTACTAAATGAAACTCAAACTAAAGAAAAATGAAATTAAAACAGAATTAAACAAAAGGGTACTTATGGTTGGGTTGCCTCCCAAGAAGCGCTTCTTTACCGTCACTAGCTTGATGGTCAGCTTCTTCAAGGAGGAAGATAGTCATAGAGGCTTAAATCCTCACTCCTCACTGTGAGCTTCTTTCCAGTGCTCTCATAGATCAGCTCAATATACTCAGGAGATAGGGTCCTATTCACAGTATGAGGCAGGATTGAACTTGCTGTGGATACCAACCTCATCCCTAGTGAGAAACCTTCAATAGAAATCTTTTTGGTTATCCATCTCCTAGGCATCTTTCTCTTGGGACCTTCCTCTTTGGTGGGTGGTGACTGTCCAACACCAAACTTAGGTTTGATGTCTAGAGAAATTGTATAAGTTTTCACCAAAGGAAGAGGCTTCAGCATTGTACTCTGCATATAAATACGTCCTTTATCAGGGGGTAGTGGAGGTTTAAAGATCTTGAAAATCATTCAATCTTTATGTAACCTTGACACCAATTTGCCTATGTCACCATCACTGGGGTTCCTTCCAGTAGAGGGAGACCTTTGCTTCAAAATCTCAGCAAAAGGATTATTGACTTGCAGCTTTTTAAAGTCTTCCAAGAACTGTGAATATTTCTCGTCCTTGGTCTCCTTTTGCATGTTTAGGGAGTGTTGTGCTTCAAGCTCTTCCATTTCCATAGGGGCGTGTATAAGTGCACTCCTAGTCTCCTCTTGAGTCTTGTTTTCTTTCAGAACCTCAGCAGCTTGCTCCTCCTTGGTTTCGGCCTCCTCTCCCATAGTGAGAACCTTGCACTCTTCCCTTGGATTTACCTCTGTGTTGCTTCGAAGAGTGTTGGAGGGTTCCTCAGGTATCCTTTTGCTTAACTGACCCACTTGTATCTCCAAGTTCCTAATTGAAGACTGGGTTTCTTGCATGAAACTATGAGTGGTCTTGGAGAGGTTAGAAACTATTGTGGCTAGGTCAGAGAGGCTTTGCTAGGACGTCTCTATTTGCTGTTTGGTCTGGCTCAATTGCGCTTCCATAATCTTACGGGAAGCTCGGGTCTCCTGTAATACTTCTGTAAGTATAGATGCCAGGTCAGGTGTAGTGTTAGGTTGTGGGGGCTGAGGAGGAAGGTTGTTGACTGGATTTTGATTAAGCCTTCCCTGAAAGCTATTAGCATAATTCAGTTGCTGACCATGGGGCCGCTCTCTCCTCCCAAAGCTTGAGAAACTCCCCCACCTTTGAAACCAAGGAGTAATATCGGGGTTACTGGAGGGGTTGCTCGTGTAATTAACCTTCTTTGGTATTCACTGGCCATAGTTGTAAGGCTCATCTTGAGGGGAGCCATCTTTCATACCATATAGACTATCTGGAAAAGTATTCAGAATCTTTGTAGCTGGGCTCTTGATGAGCGGATATTTTATACCCTTTTTAGCATTATTTTAATATAGTTTTTAGTATGTTTTAGTTACTTTTTATTATATTTTTATTAGTTTTTATGCAAAAATCACATTTTTGGACTTTACTATGAGTTTGTGTGTTTTTCTGTAATTTCAGGTATTTTCTAGCTGAAATTGAGGGATCTGAGCAAAAGTCTGATTCAGAGGCTGAGAAAGGACTGCAGATGCTGTTGGATTCTGACCCTCCTGCACTCGAAGTGGATTTTTTGGAGCTACAGAAGCCCAATTGGTGCACTCTCAATTGCGTTGGAAAGTTTACATCTTAGGATTTCCAGCAATATATAATAGTTTATACTTTGCCCGAGATTTGATGGTCCAAACTGGCATTCAAACGCCAACCAGAGACCCTTTTCTGGCGTAAAACGCCAAAACTGGCACCAGAACTGGAGTTAAATGCCTGGTGCACGAAATTGTGAATTACACTTTTTACAACTCCAGTGCCACTAACCAGCAAGTGCACTGGGTCATCCAAGTAATACCTTACGTGAGTAAGGGTCGATCCCACGGAGATTTCTGGCTTGAAGCAAGCTATGGTTATCTTGTAATTCTTAGTCAGGAGATCAATGATAATTCTTAATTTCAATAGTAAAAAGTAAAAGAGCATCAAATAAATACTTGTTATGTAGTAATTGAGAACAGATTGAGGTTTTGGAGATTCTTTGTCTTCTGAGTCTCTGCTTTCCTCCCATCTTCTTCTTCACGCACGCAAGGCTCCTTCCATGGCAAGCTGTATGTTGGTGGATCACTGTTGTCAATGGCTACCATCCGTCCTCTCAGTGAAAAAGGTCCATGTACATGGCTAATCATCTGTCGGTTCTCACTTGTGTTGGAATAAGATCCATTGATCCTTTTGCATCTATCACTACGCCCAATACTTGTGAGTTTGAAGATCGTCACAGTCATCCCTTCCCGGATCCTACTCAGAATACCACAGACAAGGTTTAGACGTTCCGGATCTCAGGAATGCTGCCAATTGATTCTATCTTTTACCACGAAGACTCTGGATTCATTGATTTGAACGCTCTGTTGTCAGGAGAGGCAATCAAACTCCTGAACCAGGAACCCAAGAGATATATACTCAAGCTATTACAGATAGAACGTAAGTGTTTGTCAGACACGCATTCATAGGTTGAGAATGATGATAAGTGTCACGGATCATCACATTCTTCATGGTTAAGTACGAGTGAATATCTTAGAATAGAAACAAGCGTGTTGAATAGAAAATAGAAGTAATTGCATTAATTCATCGAGACACAGCAGAACTCCTCACCCCCAATCATGGAGTTTAGAAACTCATGCCGTAGAGATACAATGTAAAACGTGAAAATGTCATGAGATACATAGTAAGTCTCTAAAAGTTGTTTTTATACTAAACTAGTAGCTAGGGTTACAGAAAATAAGTAACTAAGTGCAGATAGTGCAGAAATCCACTTCCGGGGCCCACTTGGTGTGTGCTTGGACTGAGCATTGAGCTTTACACGTGTAGAGGCTTCTCTTGGAGTTAAACGCCAGGTTACAGCCTGTTTGTGGCATTTAACTTTGGTTTATAACCTGTTTCTGGCGTTTAACTTCAGAATAGGCCAGAAAGTTGGCGTATGAATGCCAGTTTGCGTCGTCAAAACTCAGGCAAAGTATGAACTATTATATATTGTTGGAAATCCCTGGATGTCTACTTTCTAACACAATTGAGAGGGCGCCAATTGGGTTTCTGTAGCTCTAGAAAATCCATTTCGAGTGTAGGGAGGTCAGAATCCAACAGCATCTGCAGTCCTGTTTTAGCCTCTGAATCAGATTTTTGCTCAGGTCCCTCAATTTCAGCCAGAAAATACCTGAAATCACAGAAAAATACACAAACTCATAGTAAAGTCCAGAAATGTGAATTTTGCATAAAAACTAATAAAAACATAGTAAAAACTAACTAAATCATACTAAAAACTACCTAAAAACAATGCTAAAAAGCGTATAAATTATCCGCTCATCAACGCCCAAATTGGCATCCAAGCTGGCGTTTAACTCTAGAAAAGACCTATGCACGTGTAAAGCTCAATACTCAGCCCAAGAACACACCAAGTGGGCCCCGGAAGTGGATTTCTGCACTATCTGCACTTAGTTACTTATTTTTTGTAATCCCTAGTAATTAGTTTATTATAAATAGCACTTTTTACTATTGTAATCGGGGGACCTTATGCCATTTTTCACATTTGGAGGCTGGTCACACGGCCATGCCTAGACTTTTTTCTCT
Organism: Arachis hypogaea; assembly: GCF_003086295.3. NCBI lineage: Eukaryota > Viridiplantae > Streptophyta > Magnoliopsida > Fabales > Fabaceae > Arachis > Arachis hypogaea. Next base: position 59,136,796 of record NC_092050.1, read on the forward strand.
TATGTATTTTCTACGGTGGAGTTTCTACACCTCATAGATTAAGGTGCGGAGCTCTGTTGTTCTTCATGAATTAATGCAAGTACTATTGTTTCTCTTTCAATTCACGCTTACTTATTCTCCAAGATATACTCTCGTATTAATTCAGTTAAGTCAGAAAGAAGGGGTAACCCGTGACAATTGATGAGCGGGTATTTTATACGCTTTTTGGGGTTAATTTCATATAGATTTTAGTATATTTTAGTTAGTTTTTAGTTTATTCTCATTAGTTTCTAGGCAAAATTCATATTTCTGGACTTTACTATGAGTTTGTGTGTTTTTCTATAATTTCAGGTATTTTCTGGCTGAAATTGAGGGAGCTGAGCAAAAATCTGATTCAGGCTGAAAAAGGACTGCTGATGCTGTTGGATTCTGACCTCTCTGCACTCAAAATGGAATTTCTGGAGCTACCGGAGTCTAAATGGCGCGCTTCCAATTGCGTTAGAAAGTAGACATTCAGGGCTTTCCAGCAATATATAATAGTCCATACTTTGCTCAAAGATAGATGACGTAAACTGGCGTTCAACGCCAGTTCCATGCTGCAGTCTGGTGTCCAGCGCCAGAAACAAGTCAAAAGTTGGAGTTCAACGCCAGAAATGGATCCAAAGCTGGCGTTGAACGCCCAAAACAGCCATATGCACGTGAGAAGCTTTAGTCTCAGCCCCAGCACACACCAAGTGGGCCTCAGAAGTGGATTTTTGCACCATCTATCATAGTTTACTCATTTTCTGTAAACCTAGGTTACTAGTTTAGTATTTAAACAACTTTTAGAGATTTATTTTGTATCTCATGACATTTTAGATCTGAACTTTATACTCTTTGACGGCATGAGTCTCTAAACTCCATTGTTGGGGGTGAGGAGCTCTGCTGTGTCTCAATGAATTAATGCAAGTATCTCTGTTTTCCATTCAAACATGCGTGTTCCTATCTAAGATATCCATTCGCGCCTAATTATGGAGAAGGTGATGATCCGTGACACTCATCACCTTCCTCAATCCATGAACCTGTGTCTGACAATCACCTCCGTTCTACATCAGATTGAATGAATATCACTTAGATTCCTTAATCAGAATCTCCGTGGTATAAGCTAGATTGATGGCAGCATTCATGAGAATCCGGAAAGTCTAAACCTTGTCTGTGGTATTCCGAGTAGGATTCTGGGATTGAATGGCTGTGACGAACTTCAAACTCACGAGTGCTGGGTGTAGTGACAGACGTAAAAGGATAGTAAATCCTATTCCGGTATGATTGAGAACCTGCAGATGATTAGCCGTGCGGTGACAGCGCACCCGGACCCTTTTCACTGGAAGGATGGATTGTAGCCATTGACAACGGTGATCCACCAACACACAGCTTGCCATAGGAGGACGTGCGTGCGTGAACAAGAAGACAGAGGAAAGCAGAGATTCAGAAGACAAAGCATCTCTAAAACTCCAACACATTCTCCATTACTGCATAACAAGTATTTATTTCATGCTCTGTTATTCCTTGCAATCAAATTTGATAAGTGAATTGTTTTATTTTTTTCCTGACTGAGAGTTACAAGATAACCATAGCTTGCTTCAAGCCAACAATCTCCGTGGGATCGACCCTTACTCACGTAAGGTATTACTTGGACGACCCAGTGCACTTGCTGGTTAGTGGTACGAGTTGTAAAAAGTGTGATTTATAATTCGTGCACCAACAATCACCCACTATCTTCGTTACTCGCTTAGCCAAGATCCGCATGCCTGATAACCACAAGCGGTCTACATGATGTTCAACGTAGTCATTGGACGATAGCCGGAGTATATTCTCTTGGGTCTCTAATCCATGGACCGAGTCTGTGAGGTAAGAACCTTCGTGGTATAGGCTAGAACCAATTGGCAGCATTCCTGAGATCCGGAAAGTCTAAACCTTGTTTGTGATATTCCGAGTAGGATCTGGAAATGGATGACTGTGACAAGCTTCAAACTCGCGAATGTTGGACGCAGTGATAGTGTGCAAAAGGATCGAGAGATCCTATTCCAACGCAAGTGAGAACCGACAGATGATTAGCTGTGCGGTAGCTGTGCGTGGTATTTTTCATCCGAGACGAGAAATCCGACAGTTGATTAGCCGTGCAGAAACCGTACTTGAACCATTTTCACTGAGAGGATCATATAGCTTGCCATGGAAGGGAGCATGCATGATTGGATGAAGACAATAGAAAAGTAGAGGTTCAGAAGCAACAAAGCATCTCCAAACGCTTATCTGAAATTCCCACCAATGAATTACATAAGTATCTTTATTTTATTTTATGTTTTATTTATCTTTTAATTATCAAAACCTCATAACCATTTGAATCTGCCTGACTAAGATTTACAAGATGACCATAGCTTGCTTCAAGTCGACAATCTCCGTGGGATCGACCCTTACTCACGTAAGGTATTACTCGGACGACCCAGTGCACTTGCTGGTTAGTTGTGCGGAGTTGTGAAAAGTGTGATCACAATTTCGTGCATTAAGTTTTTGGCGCCGTTGCCGGGGATTGTTCGAGTTTGGACAACTGACGGTTCATCTTGTTACTTAGATTAGGTAATTTTCTTATTGTTTCAACCTTTATTTTATTTTCAAAAAGTTTTCAAAAATCTTTCAAAAAATTTTTTCTTTTTCTTTTTTCCAAAAAAAAATATATTTTCGAAAAAAAAATACAAAAAATCAATAAAGTGATAAAAACCAAATAAATTTTGTGTTTCTTGTTTGAGTCTTGTGCCAAATTTTAAATTTGGTGTCAATTGCATTCTTTTTAAAATTTTCTTAGATTTTCGAAAATTCATGGATTGTGTTCTTCTTTGATCTTCAAGTTGTTCTTGATGATTTTCTTTGTTTGATCTTTACATTTTCCTATTTTGTGTCTTTTGTTGTTTTTCATATGCATTTTCGAATTCATAGTGTATAAACATTAAAAATTTTTAAGTTTGGTGTCTTGCATGTCTTTCTTTTCTTAAAAATTTTCAAAAGTATGTTCTTGATGTTCATCATGATCTTCAAAGTGTTCTTGGTGTTCATCTTGACATTCAAAGTGTTCTTGCATGCATTATTTGTTTTGATCTTAACTTTTTATGTTTTGTTTCATTTTGTTGTTTTTCTCTCTCCTCATTAAAAATTCAAAAATAAAAAATAATTTTTTTCTTATTCTTCTCATAAATTTCGAAATTTTGGTTTGACTTGGTAAAAAATTTTTAAAATTTAGTTGTTTCTTGTTAGTCAAATCAAAATTTCAATTTAAAAATTTTATCTTTTCAAATCTTTTTCAAAATCAAATCTTTTTCATTTTTTCTTTTAATATTTTCGAATTCTTTCTTAAAATTTTTCAAAATCTTTTTCATTTTTCTTTTAATGTTTTCGAAAATCTTTAAACAAATTTTCAAAATTTTTTTCTTAATTTTATTTCATAATTTTCGAAATCTTTGCTAGCATTTAATATTTTGATTCAAAAATTTCAAGTTTGTTACTTTCTTGTTAAGAAAGGTTCAATCCTTAATTTCTAGAATCATATCTTTTAGTTTCTTGTTAGTCAAGTCATCAACTTTAATTTCAAAAATCAAATCTTTTTAATTTCTTTTTCAATCTTTTTCAAAATAAATTTCAAATCATATCTTTTTCAAAATTTAATTTCAAAATCTTCTTCTAACTTCTTATCTTCTCAAAATTTATTTTCAAATCTTTTTCAAATAATTACTTGATTTGTTTGTTTTAATTTTAAAATTTTACTATTTCTTATCTTTTTCAAAACTACCTAACTACTTTTTCACTTCTCATTTTCAAAAACCACTAACCACTTTTTCAAAAACCTTTTTAATTAACTAATTGTTTTAAATTTTAATTTTATTTTATTTCTTTTAATATTTTCGAATTCTAACTTATAATTAAAATAAAAATAAAAATATTTTTCTTTTCTTTTAATTAATATTCGAATTCCCTCTCTCTCTCTCATCTCTTTCTATTTATTTTATTTAATTACTAACACTTTTCTTCTACTCATAATTCAAACCCCTCTCTCTTCTCTCTGTTCGAATTATTAATCTCCTCTCTCTTCTCATTCTTCTATTCTTCTACTCACATAAAGGAATCTCTATACTATGACATAGAGGATTTCACTTCTCTCTTTGTTCTCTTCTTTTTCATATGAGCAGGAACAGGGATAAAGACATTCTTGTTGAAGCTGATCCTGAACCTGAAAGGACTCTGAAGAGGAAGCTAAGAGAAGCTAAAGCACAACACTCCGGAGAGGACATAACAGAAAATTTTGAAAAAGAAGCAGACATGGCAACCGAACCCAACAACAATGCTAGAGATGCAAGGAAGATGCTTGGTGACTTTACAGCACCAACTTCCAACTTCTATGAAAGAAGCATCTCAATTCCTGTAATTGGAGCAAACAACTTTGAACTTAAGCCTCAATTAGTTTCTCTAATGCAGCAGAATTGCAAATTTTATGGACTTCCATTGGAAGATCCTCATCAGTTCTTAGCTGAATTCTTGCAAATCTGTGACACTGTTAAGACCAATGGGGTTGATCCCGAGGTCTACAGACTTATGCTTTTCCCCTTTGCTATAAGAGACAGAGCTAGGATATGGTTAGACTCACAACCTAAAGAAAGCCTGAACTCTTGGAAAAAGTTAGTCAATGCTTTCTTGGCCAAATTCTTTCTACCTCAAAAGATGAGTAAGCTTATAGTGGAAGTCCAAACCTTCAGACAGAAGGAAGGTCAATCCCTCTATGAAGCTTGGGAAAGATACAAGAAATTGATCAGAAGGTGTTCTTCTGACATGCTTTCAGAATGGAGCATCCTATGTATATTCTATGATGGTCTGTTTGAATTATCCAAGATGTCATTGGACCACTCTGCTGGTAGATCTCTTCATCTGAAGAAAACACCTGTAGAAGCCCAGGAACTCATTGAAATAGTTGCAAATAACCAGTTCATGTATACTTTTGAAAGAAATCCTGTGAATAATGGGATGACTCAGAAGAAAAGAGTTCTTGAGATTGATACTCTGAATGCCATATTGGCTCAGAACAAAATATTGACTCAGCAAGTCAATATGATTTCTTAGAATTTGACTGGATTGCAAGCTGCATCCAACAGTACTAAAGAAGCCTCCTCTAAAGGAGAAGCTTATGACCCTGAGAATCCTGCAATGGAAGAAGTGAATTACATGGGAGAATCCTATGGAAACACTTACAATCCTTCATGGAAAAATCATCCAAATTTCTCATGGAAGGATCAACAGAAGCCTCAACAAGGCTTCAATAATAATAATGGTGGGAGAATTTGGTTTGGCAATAGCAAACCTTTTCCATCATCATCTCAACAACAGACAGAGAATTCTAGGCAGAGCCTCTTTGACTTAGCAACCATAGTCTCTGATCTATCTAAGACCACTCTCAGTTTCATGATTGAAACAAGGTCCTCCATCAGAAATTTGGAGGCACAAGTGGGTCAGCTGAGTAAAAGAGTTCCTGAAACTCCTCCTAGTACTCTCCCAAGCAGTACAGAAGAGAATTCCAAAGGAGAGTGCAAGGCCATAACTATATCCAAAGTGGCCGAACCTGGAGAGAGTAAAAAGGCAGTGATTTCCAGTGAGGAAGACCTTGCTGGATGTCCACTGACTAATAAGGAGTTCCCTATTGAGGAACCAAAGGAATCTGAGGCTCATATAGAGACCATAGAGATTCCATGGAACTTAATGCTGCAGTTCATGAGCTCTGATAAAGATTCTTCCTCTGATGAAGATGAAGATCTTGTTGAAGAGCAAGTTGCTCGGTATCTAGGAGCAATCATGAAGCTGAATACCAAGTTATTTTGTAATGAGACTTAGGAGGATGAACCTCCATTGCTCATTAAGGAACTGAATACCTTGGTTCAGCAAAAATTACCTCAAAAGAAATCGGATCTTAGAAGGTTCTTAATTCCTTGCACCATAGGCACCATGACCTTTGAGAAGGCTCTGTGTGACCTGGGGTCAGGTATAAACCTCATGCCACTCTCTGTAATGGAGAAATTAGGGATCTTTGAGGTACAAGCTGCAAGAATCTCACTAGAGATGGCAGACAAATCAAAGAAACAGGCTTATGAACTTGTAGAGGATGTCTTAGTGAAGGTTGAAGGCCTTTACATTCCTGCTGACTTCATAATCCTAGACACTGGAAAGGATGAGGATGAATCCGTCATCCTTGGAAGACCCTTCCTAGCCACAGTAAGAGCTGTGATTGATGTGGACAGAGGAGAGTTAGTCCTGCAACTGAATGAGGACTACCTTGTGTTTAAGGCTCAAGGATCTTCCTCTGTAACCATGGAGAGGAAGCATGAAAAACTTCTCTCAATACAGAGTCAAGCAGAGCCCCCACATTCAAACTCTAAGTTTGGTGTTAGGAGGCAATCATCATGCTCTGAGTGTCTATGAAGCTCTATAAGAGCTCACTGTCAAGCTATTGACATTAAAGAGTGCTTACTGGGAGGCAACTCAATGTTATTTAATTATATTTATTTGTTTTCTATTGTTATGTTTTCTTAAGGTTGATGATCATGTGGAGTCATAAAAATAGCTGCAGAATTAAAACAGAATCAAAAATAGCATAAAAAATAGCACACCCTGGAGGACTGGCGTACTGACGTTTAAACGCCAGTAAGGATAGCAGAATGGGCGTTTAATGCCCATGCAGGCAGCATTCTGGGCGTTCAGAAAAACGCCCAGTAAAAAAAGATTCCTGGTGTTTAACGCCAACCAGGGTCTCTGGCTGGGCGTTAAATGCCCAAAGAGGTAGTCAAGTGGGCGTTAAACGCCAGAATGGATAGCATTCTGGGCATTTAACGCCAGGATGACACAAGGGAGGTAATTTTGTTTTTAATTCGATTTTTTTTTTAATTTTTCATGTTTTAATTCATAATTTTTTGCATCAAACATATTTTAAACGTTCATCTTTCAATTTCTGTTTTCAAAAAATTAATAATCTTTCCAATTCTTTTTAATTCTTTTCAATTCCTTCCAAAACATTTTCAAAACTTACATATCTTTTCAAATTCTTTTCAACTCTTTTTAATTTTTCTTGCATATAGTAATAAGTTTTTAAAATTAATTGCATCTTTCTTCTTCTAGTCCCTTCTATCTTATTTTGCTCGAGGACGAGTAAACCTTTTAAGTTTGGTGTGGAAAAGCTCAGCTTTTTGCTTTCCATAACCACTAATGGCACCTAAGGCCAGAGAAACCTCTAGAAAAAGGAGCAACAAACGCAAGAAAGAGACATAAAGGAGCTCAAGAACTCCATTGGTTCTTCAAGAAGAAGAAGAAGCCACCATCACTAAGGTGGACCCGTTCTTTAATCTCCTTGTTTATTTTCTTTTCTGTTTTCAGTTTTTATGCTTTATGTTTTGACTATGTTTGTGTCTTCATTACATGATCATTAGTGTTTAGTGTCTATGTCTTAAAGCTATGAATTTTCCATGAATCTTTCACCTTTCTTAAATGAAAAATATTTTCTGAAAAAGAAAAAGAAGTACATGAATTTCGAATTCTATCTTGAAAATAGTTTAATTATTTTGATGTGGTGGCCATACTTTTTGTTTTCTGAATGAATGCTTGAACAGTGCATATTTTTTATAGTGAAGTTTATGAATGTTAAAATTGTTGGCTCTTGAAAGAATAATGAAAAAAGAGAAATATTATTGATAATCTAAAAAATCATAAAATTGATTCTTGAAGCAAGAAAAAATAGTGAAAAACATAAAGCTTGCGAAAAAAATATGGCAAAAAATAAAGAAAAAAGAAAGAAAAAGAAAAAGCAAGCAAAAAAAGCCAATAGCTCTTTAAACCAAAAGGCAAGAGCAAAAAGCTAATAACCCTTTAAACAAAAAAGCAAGGGTAAAAAGGATCCAAGATTTTGAGCATTAATGGATAAGAGGGCCCAAAGGAATAAAATCCTGGCCTAAGCGGCTAAATCAAGCTGTCCCTAACCATGTGCTTGTGTCATGAAGGTCCAAGTGAAAAGCTTGAGACTGAGTGGTTAAAGTCGTGATCCAAAGCAAAAAGAGTGTGCCTAAGAACTCTGGGCACCTCTAACTGGAGACTTTAGCAAAGCTGAGTCATAATCTGAAAAGGTTCACCCAGTTATGTGTCTGTGGCATTTATGTATCTGGTGGTAATACTGGAAAACAAGATGCTTAGGGTCACGGCCAAGACTCATAAAGTAGTTGTGTTCAAGAATCAACATACTAAACTAGGAGAATCAATAACACTATCTGAATTCTGAGTTCCTATGGATGCCAATAATTCTGAACATCAAAGGATAAAGTGAGATGCCAAAACTGTTCAAAAGCAAAAAGCTACTAGTCCCGCTCATCTAATTAAAACTAAGCTTCATTGATATTTTAAAATTTATTGTATATTCTCTTCTTTTTATCCTATTTTGTTTTTAGTTGCTTGGGGACAAGCAACAATTTAAGTTTGGTGTTGTGATGAGCGGATATTTAATACCCTTTTTGGCAATGTTTTTAAATAGTTTTTAGTATGTTTCAGTTAATTTTTATTATATTTTTATTAGTTTTTATGCAAAAATCACATTTTTGGACTTTACTATGAATTTGTGTGTTTTTCTATAATTTTAGGTATTTTCTGGATGAAATTGAGGGATCTGAGCAAAAGTCCGATTCAGAGGCTGAGAAAGGACTGCAGATGCTGTTGGATTCTAACCCTCCTGCACTCGAAGTGGATTTTCTGGAGCTACAGAAGTCCAATTGGCACGCTCTTAATTGCGTTGAAAAGTAGACATTTTGGGCTTTCCAGAAATATATAATAGTCCATACTTTGCCTGAGATTTGATGGCCCAAACTGGCGTTCAAACGCCAGCCAGAGACCATTTTCTGGCGTAAAACGCCAGAACTGGAGTTAAACGCCCAAACTGGCATCCAAGCTGGCGTTTAACTCTAGAAAAGACCTATGCACGTGTAAAACTCAATGCTCAGCCCAAGCACACACCAAGTGGTCCCCGAAAGTAGATTTCTGCACTATCTGCACTTAGTTACTTATTTTCTGTAATCCCTAGTAACTAGTTTTTTATAAATAGCACTTTTTACTATTGTAATCGGGGGATCTTATACCATTTTTCACATTTGGAGGCTGGTCACATGGCCATGCCTAGACATTTTTCTCTTATGTTTTTTCTACGGTGGAGTTTCTACACCTCATAGATTAAGGTGCAGAGCTCTGTTGTTCTTCATGAATTAATGCAAGTACTATTATTTCTCTTTCAATTCACGCTTACTTATTCTCCAAGATATACTCTCGTATTAATTCAGTTAAGTCAGAATGAAGGGGTAACCCGTGACAATCACCCACTATCTTCGTTACTCGCTTAGCCAAGATCCGCGTGCCTGACAACCACAAGCGGTCTACATGATGTTCAACGTAGTCATTGGACGATAGCCGGAGTATATTCTCTTGGGTCTCTAATCCACGGACCGAGTCCATGAGGTTAGAACCTTCGTGGTATAGGCTAGAACCAATTGGCAGCATTCCTGATATTCGAAAAGTCTAAACCTTGTCTGTGGTATTTCAAGTAGGATCTGGGAAGGGATGACTGTGACGAGCTTCAAACTCACGAATGTTGGACGCAGTGACAGTGTGCAAAAGGATCGAGAGATCCTATTCCAACACAAGTGAGAACTGACAGATGATTAGCCGTGTGGTAGCTGTGCGTGGTAGTTTTCATCCGAGACGAGAAATCCGACAGTTGATTAGCCGTGTAGAAACCGTACTTGGACCATTTTCACTGAGAGGATCATACAGCTTGCCATGGAAGGGAGCATGCATGATTGGATGAAGACAATAGGAAAGTAGAGGTTCAGAAGCAACAAAGCATCTCCAAACGCTTATCTAAAATTCCTACCAATGAATTACATAAGTATCTTTATTTTATTTTATGTTTTATTTATCTTTTAATTATCAAAACCTCATAACCATTTGAAGCCGCCTGACTAAGATTTACAAGATGATCATAGCTTGCTTCAAGCCGACAATCTCCGTGGGATCGACTCTTACTCACGTAAGGTATTACTTGGACGACCCAGTGCACTTGCTGGTTAGTTGTGCGGAGTTGTGAAAAGTGTGATTACAATTTTGTGTACCAGCTCTGCATGCGATCCAATCATTGAGTAAGAAGACTTATCTGTTGACGTATAAGCTCGTTCTGAGCACGAATTGTATCTAAGGAGTACACCTCCATGACTCCTTCCTGTTTCTACTCACACACACAAACGAGAAACAAAGAAAAAGTGAGAGTCTCTATCAAGGTAGTCAAAATCGCGTTTCAACTCGTAGAAACGCACGATTTCACGTTTCTGCATCCTCCCTCAGTCTTGGTTTTGCTTCTCGTCCAAGACCAAGCTTCTTCGTGTGGAATCGCCGTGCAAAAACGCAGAGCCGCTGGAATCGCGTTTCTGCCCCGATGTTGCGTTCAAGATTGAAGAGGCTCTTTTCTTGATCCTGATTGAAGCCCAGTCCAACCCAATGGTCCAATCTGAATAGAGACCATGGAAGATGGAGGAGCCCTAGCAGACAGTAAATTCCCTAATCTCTTTACCTTCCTCACTTTACAGTTTATCTCCATGGCCAAAATTTCAAAATTTTACCTTTCTCAAGTCTTTCAATATCTGACTCTCTGCTCTGACTCTATCTCTCTATCTCTCTGAAGTTTGAATTTCGCGCGACCAAAATCTCCAATCTGGTTCTCTGGCTCTCCCTCTCTATTTTTGGAATCTGGATTGCTGCTGCTCTTCTCCTCCCTTCACTGGTAGTTCAGGTATGTTAAAACTTTTTTAATTTTTATCCTCTTCAATGTCAGTTCAATCTGTTGTTGTACTTGTTTATTATGGATTATATTGCAGGTTGAATTGCTATTGTCTATCTTTATTGGTTTCCTGATTATATTGCAGATTAATTATATTGTTCAATTTAGATTATAATTTTATACGAATTATAGCAGGTTTTTAAATTGAGGTTAATTTATCTGTTCATGTTTATTGGAAACATGTATTTCATATTACCGTACAAAAGACCTTTCATTCTTTACTTGAATTTTTTGTAAGGCATGACATATGTGAATTAAGAATTGGTTAATTTTATGTCACCGTATTGATGAAGTGTTGTTCTTGACCAAATTGGTGATGGCAAAATTTTAAAGATAAACTTCTTTCAGTTTCTATGAAAACAATTTAGTTAACAAAGGAACCATATTATTCTTCACAGCCTCTTATATATATGTTAGTAACTATCCAATTCTGAGTTAAAGTATCCTAAATTCCTAATCTTAACAGAGCCATATATGAAAGATTCAACAAAAATCCATGAGATCAGAATTTTTTAGATCCACTAAATACAGGGTCCTTTACTTCCATTTCAATAATCTAGAACTAGAATCCCCTTTTTTAAAATTAAATTAAATTAATCCTTAGATTCAAAAACTAGAAGTGTCCCTAAACAAGTAACATGGCATCATGTGAAGTGGGACTTAGCTAGTACAGCAAAATCTTTATGTTATTGTTAATTATCAATAATTCACATATTACTTGTTGAATGATGAAGGTGAAGCACTGTATATGAAGATGCTATATATGTTGAAGTTGTACTGTTGAACAATTCAAATTACTTGACAAGAAGCTTTTGACTTTAGCTTTGATTTTGATCAATGAAAACAGGACTAATAATAAGACATCATGTTAATTCAAAGCCAAGTTCTTCGAGGAAACTAGACAATAATTTCTAGAAATCATTAATCTTCTTTAGCAAACCTTATAAGCTGCAATTAGCTAGTACAACATGGACTTCTCTGTTCATAGAAAAAGAAGCTGCAATTGGCAGCGTGTACACTAATATATTATCCCTTTATCTGAAACCATTAATTTTCTTTAGCAAACTTTATAAGCTTTTTTAAAAGGTAGATATAACAAATATGATATATAAAAGAAGCAAACCTTATAAGTTATAAGTTATTAGTGCATATTCACGTGAATCTCAGTTTAAGATAATTAAAATAAATAAAATGTTCCTTATTCACTTAAAGAAAAGAAAAAGCTCAAGAAACAGAAGGAAACTTGCCTTCAGTGGAAAACAAAAAATTACATCACCATAGACTATTAACTAATATTAACCAAGCTTTCTAAAAAGTAAACATTGAAGACTTCAGGTACTAAAACACCACTCTAATAGTATAATTCTGTCTTGTTCTCTAATGTTCCTCAATGGTAGGAATATGCAATATACCACATGAAACAATGTATATTTCATCTATTTTAAATTGCCTTAAAAGAACTAGTCCGGATTTTTTTGAAGTTAAATTTAGAAAATAGTAGAAATGATTTTGAATGTGAAGTGATTACTCAATATCATTATTATGAATGTTATTACTCAATATCACTAATGTGTTCAATCTTTAATTCTTCACCATAAGCAACTATGACGGTACTAATAGTTGTGCAGCAATAAGCACTACTACACTAATGTCTTCATTATTTCACCTATATCCCAATAATTTTATAACTATCTATATCTCTGAATTATTGTGGCATTGAATATAATTCTTGAATTTTTGTTATGTTGGTATTTTTTGTTCAAATTGGATTGTTAAATTTTTGTTATTGAACTTGGATGGTTGTACTTGAAATTGAACACAATTCTGTAATTTTTGTTAAATTGTTGAATTTTTGCTATGATATTGAATTGATTCATTGAATATTTACTGTTTTCATTTTTTTCTGAACAGGAATGGCATCGACTCAAGCTAATGCAAGTGAAAATCCGACTAACATTCCAGTTTCTCAGTCAGGAAGTACAGCTGGAATCGCTTGTAAAAGAAAAGTTGCTAAGAATGCTCTTGGAAGTAGAACTGATGTAGGATGGGAGCACGGGATATCTGTTGGAGAAGATGGAAAGAAGATACAATGTAAATACTGTCATAAAATTTTTTCAGGAGGAGTTTATAGATTGAAACACCACCTAGCAGGAACTCAAAAAGATGTTGGGGCTTGTACAACTGTTAGTGATGAAGTTAAGAAGCAAATGTAGGATGTTGTGAGTGGGTTGCAAGTAAATTTGATGAAGAAAACAAACATGGGTGGGGCAAGTCTAGGAGCAGCTACTAAAGAAGTTGACACTACCGGTGAAAAAAGAAAGGAAAAAGAACTAGATGGCAACATATTCAAGAAAACACGCATTAGTACTCAAACAACAATCAACAATATATTTAAGAAGAATTTGAGAGAGGAAATATGTTTAGAGATTAGTGCTTTTTCTACAACAATGGCATCCCCTTTAATGTTTCAAGGAGCGAGGAATACAGTAGAATGTTTGAGAAAGCTATAAGATACGGACAAGGATTCAAGCCACCATCCTACCATGAATTAAGGGTGCCTCTTTTGAAGAAACACGTGGAGCTTGTTCAACAATCACTAGAGGAACATAGAGAATATTGGAAGCAGGTTGGTTGCACAATAATGACTGATGGTTGGACAGATAAGAGAAGACGGACCATCCTAAATTTTTTGGTTAATAGTCCTAAAGGGACTGTTTTTTTGAAATCCATTGATGCCTCTCACATTACTAAGACAGCTGATAAAATCTTTAAAATGATAGATGATGTGGTTGAAGAGGTTGGTGAAGAAAATGTCATCCAAGTTGTCACCGACAATGCGGCTAACTACAAAGCTGCAGGAGAAATGCTAATGAAAAAGAGGAAAAAGTTATTTTGGACGCCTTGTGCAGCACATTGCATTGATTTAATGTTAGAAGACTTGGAAAAAAAAGTAACACTTCACAAGGATACAATTTATAAAAGTAGAAAGATTACTACTTACATATATGCTAGAACTGCTCTTATTGCACTACTACACATCCACACTAAGGGGAAAGATTTGGTGAGGCCGGGTATGACCCGTTTTGCAACTTCTTACCTTACTTTGGGATGTCTCAATGACAACAAAGGTTCCTTAATAAGAATGTTTCTTTCTGATCAATTGACTTCTAGTAAATTTGCAAAGACAAAAGATGGAAAGATAATTGCAAGTGTAGTGTTAGATAAGATGTTTTGGAAGGAAGTCGTAATTTGCTTGAGGGCTGCCTACCCTCTTCTTCATGTGCTTCGTATGGTGGATTCAGAAGAAAAGCCGGCAATGGGATTTATTTATGAAGAAATGACAAGTGCAAAGGAAAAAATACGAGATGCATTTCAAGGAGTTGAGACAAGGTAAAGTGTCTAATTATTTTATTTTTTAATTAATGCATAAGAGTTGTACATAATGTTGAATGATACGTGTAAAGTGTAATTGTAAAATGTAATAACGGCAGAAGTAGAAAAGTAAAAGCCAGAGAGAGTTGAAAAATTTGAATTCTGAAAATATTGTTTATTTTGTAATTAATTTATTAATTTTTTTTATGTTTTAGTTATATACCTATTTGGGACATTATTGATGCAAGATGGGGCAACCAACTTCATAGGCCATTGCATGCTGCAGGCTATTATTTGAATCCTCAAATTCATTATAGCTCTGGTTTTAAAATTGCTTATGAGCTTAAGAAGCAGTTTTATGCTTGTATGGAAAGGATGACAGGAAATCCAGATTTAATCACTAAGATGGATGTTCAACTTGAAGATTTTAAGACTCGAAAAGAGTTTTTTGGTAGTAAAGTAGCTCAAAATGCAATTTATACTAAAACTCCAGCTCAATGGTGGGATTCTTATGGAGATCAGCATCCAGAACTCCAACAATTTGCAATTCGTGTCTTGAATTTGACATGTAGTTCATCTGGATGTGAACGTAATTGGAGCGCTTTTGAGATGGTTAGTAATTAAATATAAGTTGCATTTTACTTTTATAAATTTGGTTGTTAATTCTTCAATTCTATCTTGTTGTTTGACTAATGTCTAATATTTTTTATCTACTTTTGAAAGGTTCACACGAAAAGGAGAAACCGTTTGAAAGCTAAAACCATGAATGATGTTGTGTTTGTGATGACAAACTCAAGATTAGCAAAGAAAAAACAAACTAGAAGAAGTCTTGATTATGACTATAGTCTTGATGAGTTGGACTCTGATGAAGAGTGGATTGTTGCTGACGAAGATGGAGAAGAAGAAGATTTAGATGCTCTAATTTCAGATCCTGATTTAAATGATGGAGCAAGTGGTAATAGAGTTGTTGGTGCCTCTAAGGATCCTTTGGCAATTCCTTATCTCGATGATGATGAGTTTGAAGAACTTCTCCAAGGACCTCTTCCTCCTGCTCCTGATAATGATGAAGATGGTAATGCAGAAGTTTGTGAAACTCGTGAAGATTTTATGACTGATGAAGAATAGAATGATTATTAAATAACTTATTTAGATTTTAGTTAATTAGTTGTTCATTCTAATAGTTTGGTTAGTTTATTTGCTACTTGAATTTATTTTAGTGTCGTATGAACTTGTGAGTTGTGAATTTGTGTTTTGATTTGTGAATTTGTGTTTGATTGTGACTTTTAACTTGTTATGGTATATATATTAGTTATAATTCTATGGGTAATTTAGTTTATTTGAGATTTATTTTATTCTCTATAAAATTAATTTTTGCTATTAAATTTTTCTAAATTTTTATAATTTACGAGTCATATTTACGTTCCGTCTTACGATTCAACGAATTACGATTTTGAGTTAGCTTAACGAGTCGAGGTAAAAACTACGAGTTCACTACCTTGGTCTCTATATCAGAGTATAGAGAGCTCCCAGTAAGAAATTCTAATAAAGAAATGAAGTAGGATAAAGTAAACAAAAGTAATTGAAAATAAAGATGGGAGATTTAACTCAAAGAATTTCGAAAATTAAAAGGAAAGGTTTTGAAAGTTTTCAAAAAAAATTTTCTTGATTAAATTTCGAAAATAATAAAAAAAGAATACCAATTCGAAAATAAAATAGAAAAAAAATAACTAGAAATTTCGAAAAATTTAAAAAAAATTAGAAAGAACGGGTTTAAAAATTTTCAAAATTCAAAAAAAGAAAGAGAAAACACTAAACAAATACCAAACTTTAAAATTTGAATTTAAATGAATAAGATAAGATAACAAAATTTTGAAAATCAAGGAAAAGGTAAATAAGAGGAAAATAAAAAATCAAGAAAATTAAATAGGATACGATTCGAAATTTAAAAGAAAACTAAATAACTAAGAAAATCACTAAAATGACACCAAACTTAAAATTTGAAATTAAATAAAGATAAGATAAAGATGAAAAATTTAATTAAAGATTTTCGAAAATTCAAAAGAAAGGGTTTTAAAAGTTTTCAAATTTCAAAAAGAGAGAAAAAGATAAACTAAAGAAACACTAAACTTAAATTTTGAATTTTAAAATTTGAATTTAAATGAAAAATAGAAAAACTAGAATCAAGGAAAAGATAAATAAGATAAAAATAAAGATCAAGAATCAAGAAAGATAAACAAGATATGATTTGAAAATTTTTAAAAAAAAATTAATTAAAAAAAAAGGAAAAGATTTGAAATTTTTGAAATTAAAAGACACCAAATTTAAAATTTAAAATTAAATCAAAATAAGATATCAAGAAAAATTTGAAAATTAAAAAAGGAAAGATAAACAATATTAAATTTAAAAAAAAATAAAAGAAAAACACTAAAAGAACACCAAATTAAACAAATTTTGGAATCAAATAAGAGAAAATAACTAAAAAATTCAAACAAAAAAAAAAAACAAACAAGATCAATTTTAAAAAATCAGGAAGAACAATAATTAAACAAAAACTACTAAGAAACACCAAATTTAAAACTTTGAAAATAAGAGAAAATGAATAATGAAAATTTTTGGAAAAAAATAGAGAAATAAGTAAATTCCCAAAAGTTAGAAACTAAAAAGGAAATACATGGTCAAAAACTGATAAAAGTACCTAATCTAAACAACAAGATAACTGGTAGTTGTCAATCACGAACAATTCGCGATAACGGTGCCAAAAATTTGGTGCGCGGCAATTGACTCGCACAACTTTACCGGCAAGTGCATCGGGTCGTCCAAGTAATACCTCAGGTGAGTGAGGATCGATCCTATGAGGATTGTTGGATTGAGCGAGCAATAGTTATCCTGTTGTACTTAGTGAGGCAAATAGAAAAGGAGTTGCTGTTGTTGAATTCGCATAAAACAAGATGAATAAAAAAAGCAGTAAAGGTTGATAAAGAGATAATATATGAAAACAGTTAAGGCTTCGGAGATGCTCATCTTTCCGCATTAATCCTTCTTACTTACTATTCTAACAATGAGTGATTCATTTCATGGCAAACCATTAGTGATTAAAGCCTAATATCTTAACAAGTTAATCTCCTCTGACCTTACTAAAATGCCATAGACAAGATCAATTCTTTCAAATCAGAAGGTGAAGCTCAGAAATCTAGTTTAGCGCCACAAAAACCCTAAGTACCCAAAACTAACCAGATTATATGTCACATATCTAATTAGCCCAGATAATTGACGATTTAGGAGGAGTGCTTTCAAGCTGTAGGCTGTAGCCCAAGTGAGATAACTCTGTCGAGAATCACAAGTGCTCATGTAGAATAAGGGGCCATACTGTCGTTCCACCTCAGATTCATAAGATTAAGAACGAAAATAACACCTTAGAATTGAATCAAACATTAATTGAAGTAGAAGAGTAATAGTAGTAATCCATAAAAACAAGCAGAGCTCCTAACCTTAACTAGGAGGTTTAGTTACTCATGCTTTACAAAAGTAAAAGAAGATCTGAAAATAATGTTCTGTGATCAATCCTCCTCATAATCCTAAGTGATCTCCTTTTTAAATAGTTGGTGCACGAAATTGTGATCTCTGGTAATGGCTCCAAAAACTTGGTGCTCTAATCTCAATTCATAATTCATCACAACTTCGATACAACTAACCAGCAAGTGCACTGGGTCGTCCAAGTAATAAACCTTACGTGAGTAAGGGTCGATCCCACGGAGATTGTTGGTATGAAGCAAGCTATGGTCACCTTGTAAATCTCAGTCAAGCGGATATAAAATAATTATGGAGTTTTTGAAAATTAAATAATAAAAGAAGGATAGAAATACTTATGTAAATCATTGGTGAGAATTTCAGATAAGCGCATAGAGATGCTTTCGTTCCACTGAACCTCTGCTTTCTTGCTGTCTTCATCCAATCAGTCTTACTCTTTTCCATGGCTGGCTTTTTGTAAGGACATCACCGTTGTCAATGGCTACTTTTAATCCTCTCTGGAAAATGGTCCAAATGCTCTGTCACAGCACGGCTAATCGTCTGGAGGCATCACCCTTGTTGATGGCTGCGTCCTATTCCTCTCTGTGAAAATGGTTCGATGCGCTGTCACTGCATGGCTAATCATCTGGAGGTTCTCGATCATACTGGAATAGGATTTACTATCCTTTTGCGTCTGTCACTACGCCCAGCACTCGCGAGTTTGAAGTTCGTCACAGTCATTCAATCCCAGAGTGCTACTTGGAATACCACAGACAAGGTTTAGACTTTATGGACTCTCATGAATGCCGCCATCAATCTAGCTTATACCACGAAGATTCTGATTAAGAGATCCAAGAGATACTCATTCAATCGAAGGTAGAACGGAAGTGGTTGTCAGACACGCGTTCATAGGGAATGATGATGATTGTCACGTTCATCACATTCAGGTTGAAGTGCGAATGAATATCTTAGAAGCGAAGTAAGATGAATTGAATAGAAAAACAGTAGTACTTTGCATTAATCTTTGAGGAACAGCAGAGCTCCACACCTTAATTTATGGAGTGCAGAAACTCTACCGTTTGAAAATACATAAGTGAAAGGTCCAGGCATGGCCGAATGGCCAGCCCCCAAAACGAGATCACAGGATCAAAAATACAATCCAGGATGTCTAATACAATAGTAAAAAGTCCTATTTATAATAAACTAGTTACTAGGGTTTACAGAAGTAAGTAATTGATGCATAAATCCACTTCCGGGGCCCACTTGGTGTGTGCTTGGGCTGAGCTTGAATGTTACACGTGCAGAGGCTCTTTTTGGAGTTGAACGCCAGGTTGTAACGTATTTCTGGCGTTCAACTCTGGTTTGTGACGTGTTTCCCGCGTTTAACTCCAGACAGCAGCATAGAACTGGCGTTCAACGCCCTTTTACGTCGTCTAAACTCGGTCAAAGTATGGACTATTATACATTGATGGAAAGCCCTGGATGTCTACTTTCCAACGCAATTAAAAGCGCGTCAGTTTGAGATCTGTAGCTCCAGAAAAGCCACTTTTGAGTGCAGGGAGGTCAGAATCCAACAGCATCAGTAGTCCTTCTTCAACCTCTGAATCTGATTTTTTCTCAAGTCTCTCAATTTCAGCCAGAAAATACCTGAAATCACAAAAAAACACACAAACTCATAGTAAAGTCCAAAAATGTGAATTTAACATAAAAACTAATGAAAACATCCCTAAAAGTAACCAGATTCTACTAAAAACATACTAAAAACAATGCCGAAAAGCGTATAAATTATCCGCTCATCACAACACCAAACTTAAATTGTTGCTTGTCCCCAAGCAACTGAAAATCAAATAGGATAAAAAGAAGAGAATATACTATAAATTCCAAACTATCAATGAAACATAGCTCCAATCAGATGAGCGGGACTTGTAGCTTTTTGCCTCTTGAATAGTTTTGGCATCTCACTTTATCCATTGAGGTTCAGAATGATTGGCATCTATAGGAACTCAGAGTTCAGATAGTGTTATTGATTCTCCTAGTTCAGTATGATGATTCTTGAACACAGCTATTTTATGAGTCTTGGCCGTGGCCCTAAGCACTTTGTTTTCCAGTATTACCACCGGATACATAAATGCCACAGACACATAATTGGGTGAACCTTTTCAGATTGTGACTCAGCTTTGCTAAAGTCCCCAATTAGAGGTGTCCAGGGTTCTTAAGCACACTCTTTTTTTTTTTGCTTTGGACCTTGACTTTAACCGCTCAGTCTCAAGTTTTCACTTGACACCTACACGCCACAAGCACATGGTTAGGGACAGCTTGGTTTAGCCGCTTAGGCCAGGATTTTATTCCTTTAGGCCCTCCTATCCACTGATTCTCAAAGCCTTGGGATCCTTTTTATTTACCCTTGGCTTTTGGTTTTAAGGGTTACTGGTTTTTTGCTCTTGCCTCTTGGTTTTAAGAGCTTTTGGCTTTTTCTGCTTGCTTTTTCTTTCTATTTTTTTTCGCTTATACTTTTTTTTTCTTTTTTTTCTGCAAGCTTTGTTCTTTGCTGCTTTTTCTTGCTTCAAGAATCATTTTTATGATTTTTTAGATTATCAAATAACATGTCTCCTTGTCATCATTCTTTCAAGAGCCAACATATTTAACATTCATGAACAAAACATATATGCATTGTTTAAGCATTCATTCAGAAAACAAGAAGCATTGTCACCACATCAATATAATTAAACTAAGTTCAAGGATAAATTCGAAACTCATGTACTTCTTATTCTTTTGAATTAAAACATTTTTCATTTAAGAGAGGTGATGGATTCATAGGACATTCATAACTTTAAGACAAAGTTACTAACTACTAATGATCATGTAATGAAGACACAAACATAGATAAGCACTTTAACATAGAGTAAACGAAAACAGAGAATGTAAGAACAAGGAATGAGTCCACCTTAGTGATGGTGGCGTTTTCTTCTTGAGGAACCAATGATGTCCTTGAGCTCTTCTATGTCTCTTCCTTGTCTTTGTTGCTCCTCCCTCATTGATTTTTGATCTTCTCTAATTTCATGAAGGATGATGGAGTGCTCTTGATGTTCCACCCTTAATTGTCCCATGTTGGAACTTAATTCTCCTAGGGAGGTGTTGATTTGCTCCCAACAGTTTTGTGGAGGAAAATGCATTTGAGGCATCTCCGGGATCTCATGGTGATGAGCTTCATGCGCCTCTTGAGCTCCATGAATGGGCTCTCTTGCTTGCTCCATCCTTTTCTTAGTGATGGGCTTCTCTTCCTCAATGGGAATGTCTCCTTCTATGAAAGCTCCAGCTGAGTAACATAGATGGCAAATAAGATGAGGAAAAGCTAGCCTTGCCCCAGGGGAGGGCTTTTCGGCTATTTTGTAGAGTTCAAGGGAGATGACTTTATGAACTTCTACTTCCTCTCCAATCATGATGCTATGGATCATGATGGCCCGATCCACAGTAACTTCAGATCGGTTGCTAGTGGGGATGATGGAGCGTTGGATGAACTCCAACCATCCTCTAGCCACAGGTTTGAGGTCCAGTCTTCTTAGTTGAACCGGCTTGCCTTTGGAGTCAATCTTCCATTGAGCTCCTTCCACACATATGTCTATGAGGACTTGGTCCAACCTTTGATTAAAGTTGACCCTTCTAGTGTAGGGGCGTTCATCTCCTTGCATCATAGGCAAGTTAAACGCCAACCTCACATTCTCCGGGCTAAAATCTAAGTATTTCCCCCGAACCATGGTGAGATAATTCTTTGGGTCCGGGTTCTTACTTTGATCATGGTTCCTAGTGATCCATGCATTGGCATAGAACTCTTGAACCATTAGGATGCCGACTTGTTGGATGGGGTTTGTTAGGACTTCCCAACCTCTTGTTTGGATTTCAGTCGGATCTCCGGATACTCATTTCTTTTGAGCTTGAAAGGGACCTCGGGGATCACCTTCTTCTTGGCCACAACATCATAGAAGTGGTCTTGATGAGCTTTGGAGATGAATCTTTCCATCTCCCATGACTCGGAGGTGGAAACTTTTGTCTTCCCTTTCCCTTTTCTAGAGGATTCTCCGGTCTTAGGTGCCATCAATGGTAATAGAAAAATAAAAAGCTTATGCTTTTACCACACCAAACTTAGAATTTTGCTCGCCCTCGAGCAAGAGAAGAAAGAATAGATGAAGAAGAAGAAAAAAATATGGAGAGGAGGGGGGAGGTGTGTTTCGGCCAAGAAGAGAAAAGAGGGTTGTGTTGTGTAAAAATGAGGAAGAATGGAGGGCTATATATAGGGAAGGGAGGGGGGTAAGTTTCGGCCATTTATGGTGGGGTTGGGTGGGAAATTGATTTTGAATTTTGAAGGTAGGTGGAGTTTATGAGGTAGGTTTATGGGGAAGAGTGGATGGATGTGAGTGGTGAAGAGGTGATGGGGAAGGGAGATTGAGGTGATTGGTGAAGGGTTTTTGGGGAAGAGTGTTTATGGGATTATGTGAAAGAGGGGTGAGAAGAAGTGAGTGGAGGTAAGTGGGGATCCTGTGGGGTCCACAGATCCTGAGGTGATTCTGTGGGGTCCACAGATCCTGAGGTGTTCAAGGATTTACAACCTTGCACAAAATTAGGCATTCAAAATGCTCTTGCACACAACTCTGGGCGTTCAGCGCCAGATTGGTGCTTGTTCTGGGCGTTGAACGCCCATTTGTGGCCCATTTCTGGCGTTGAACACCAGAACCATGCTTGTTCTGGGCGTTCAAACGCCCAGATGCTGCCCATTTCTGGCGTTCAGCGCCAGAACCATGCTCTGTTCTGGCGTTGAACGCCCAAAACATGCTTCTTACTGGCGTTTAAATGCCAGTAAGGTCTTCCTCCAGGGTGTGATTTTTCTTCTGCTGTTTTTGATTCTGTTTTCAATTTTTATATTTATTTTGTGACTCCACATGATCATGAACCTAATAAAACATGAAAAACAATGAAAATTAGATAAATAAATATTGGGTTGCCTCCCAACAAGTGCTTCTTTAATGTCAATAGCTTGACAATGGGCTCTCATGGAGCCTCACAGATGTGCAGAGCTTTGTTGAGACCTCCCAACACCAAACTTAGAGTTTGGATATGGGGTTTGACACCAAACTTAGAGTTTGGTTGTGGCCTCCCAACACCAAACTTAGAGTTTGACTGTGGGGGCTTTGTTTGACTCTGCTTTGAGAGAAGCTTTTTATGCTTCCTCTCCATGGATGCAGAGAGAGATCCTTGAGTTGTAAACACAAGGTTGTCCTCATTTATTTGAAGGATCAATTCTCCTCTGTCCACATCAATCACAGCTCTTGCTGTAGCTAGGAAAGGTCTTCCTTGGATGATGGATTCATCCTCATCCTTCCCAGTATCTAGGACTATGAAATCAGCAGGGATGTAAAGGCCTTCAACCTTTACTAGCACGTCCTCTACTTGTCCATAAGCCTGTTTTCTTGAATTGTCTGCCATCTCTAATGAGATTTTAGCATCTTGCACCCCAAAGATTCCCAGTTTCTCTATTACAGAGAGGGGCATGAGGTTTATTCCTGAACCAAGGTCACACAGAGCCTTAAAGATCATTGTGCCTATGGTACAAGGTATTAAGAACTTTCCAGGATCCTGTTTCTTCTGAGGCAATGTCAGTTGATCCAGATCACTTAGTTCATTGGTGAACAAGGGAGGTTCATCTTCCCAAGTCTCAACACCAAATAATTTGGCATTCAGCTTCATGATTGCACCAAGATACTTGGCAACTTGCTCTTCAGTGACATCCTCATTCTCTTCAGAAGAAGAATACTCATCAGAGCTCATGAATGGCATAAGGAGGTTCAATGGAATCTCTATGGTCTCTAGATGAGTCTCAGATTCCTTTGGTTCCTCAGAGGGAATCTCCTTATTGATCACTGGACGTCCCAGGAGGTCTTCCTCCTTGGGATTCACGTCCTCTCCTTCCCTTACAGGTTTGGCCATGGTGATCAATTCAATGGCCTTGCACTCTCCTTTTGGATTCTCTTCTGTATTGCTTGGGAGAGTACTAGGAGGGATTTCAGTGATCCTTTTACTCAGCTGGCCCACTTGTGCTTCCAAATTTCTAATGGAAGACCTTGTTTCATTCATGAAACTTACAGTGGCCTTGGATAGATCAGAGACTAAGTTTGCTAAATTAGAGGTATTTTGTTCAGAGTTCTCTGTCTGTTGCTGAGTGGATGATGGAAAAGGCTTGCTATTGCTAAACCTGTATCTTCCACCATCATTAAAGCCTTGTTGAGGCTTTTGCTGATCCTTCTGTGAGAGATTTGGATGATTTCTCCATGATGGATTATAAGTGTTTCCATAAGGTTTACCTAAGTAATTTACCTCTGCTATTGCAGGATTCTCAGGATCATAAGCTTCTTCTTCAGAAGATGCCTCTTGAGTACTGTTGGATGCAGCTTGCATTCCATTCAGACTCTGAGAAATCATATTGACTTGCTGAGTCAATATTTTGTTCTGAGCCAATATGGCATTCAGAGTATCAATTTCAAGAACTCCCTTCTTCATAGGCGTCCCATTACTCACAGGATTCCTCTCAAAAGTGTACATGAACTGGTTATTAGCAACCATGTCAATGAGTTCTTGAGCTTCTGCATGTGTTTTCTTTAGGTGAATAGATCCACCTCCAGAAGTATCCAATAACATCTTTGATAGCTCAGATAAACCATCATAGAATATATCCAGGATGGTCCATTCTGAAAGCATGTCAGAAGGACACTTTTTGGTCAGCTACTTGTATCTTTCCCAAGCTTCATAGAGGGATTTACCTTCTTTCTATCTGAAGGTTTGAACATCCACTCTAAGCTTGCTCAGCTTTTGAGGAGGAAAGAACTTGGCTACGAAAGCCGTGACCAGTTTATCCCAAGAGTTCAGGCTATCTTTGGGTTGAGAGTCCAACCACACTCTAGCTCTGTCTCTTACAGAAAATGGGAAAAGCATGAGCCTGTAGACTTCAGGATCTACTCCATTAGTCTTAACAGTATCACAGATCTGCAAGAATTCAGTTAAAAACTGAATAGGATCTTCAGATGGAAGTCCATGAAACTTGCAGTTTTGCTGCATCAGAGAAACTAGCTGAGGTTTCAGCTCAAAATTGTTTGCTCGAATGGTAGGGATGGAGATGCTTCTTCCATGTAAATTGGAATTAGGTGCAGTAAAGTCACCAAGCATTCTCCTTGCATTATTGTTGTTGGGTTCGGCTTCCATCTCCTTTACTTGTTCAAAATTTTCAATAAGGTTGTCTCTGGATTGTTGTAATTTAGCTTCTCTTAGTTTCCTCTTCAGAGTCCTTTCAGGTTTTGGATCAGCTTCAACAAGAATGCCTTTTTCCTTGTTCCTGCTCATAAGAAAGAGAAGAGAACAAGAAAAGAAGAGGAATCCTCTATGTCACAGTAAAGAGGTTCCTTATTGTTAGTAGAAGAAGAAAAGGAATAAGGGTGAAGAAGAATGAAGAAATAGGAGCAGTGATGTGAGATGAGGAGATGTTAGTAGATGAATAAATAAATAGAAGGAGATGAGAGAGGGGGAGAATTTTCGAAAATAGTTTTTGAAAAAGGTTAGTAATTTTCGAAAATTAAAATAAAAAATGAAAATAATTAGTTAATTAAAAAGAAATTTTGAAAAAGGTGGAAGATATTTTCGAAAATTAGAGAGAGAGAGAGTTAGTTAGGTGGTTTTAAAAAAGATAAGAAACAAACAAAAAGTTAGTTAGTTAGTTAAAACAAATTTTGAGAATCAATTTTGAAAAGATAAGAAGATAAGAAGTTAGAAAGGATATTTTAAAATCAAATTTTGAAAAAGATAAGATAAAGAGATATATTTGAAAAGATATGATTGAAATTAGTTTTGAAAAAGATTTGATTTTTAAAATCACAATTAATGACTTGATTCACAAGAAATCACAAGATATGATTCTAGAACTTAAAGTTTGAATCTTTCTTAACAAGCAAGTAACAAACTTGAAATTTTTGAATCAAAACATTAATTGATGATGTTATTTTCAAAAATTATGATGTAAAATTAAGAAAAAGATTTTTGAAAATATTTTTAAAATTTTCGAAAATAACTAAGAAAATTGAAAAAGATTTGATTTTTGAAAAAGATTTGAAAAAGATAAGATTTTTAAATTGAAAATTTGATTTGACTCATGAAAACAACTAGATTTTAAAAATTTTTGAAAAAGTCAAATCTAATTTTCGAAATTTTAAGAGAAGAAAAAGGAAAAGATATTTTTTTTTATTTTTTTGAATTTTTATGATGAGAGAGAAAAACACTAAAAATGCTCAATGCATGGAAATTTTAGATCAAAACAATAAATGCATGCAAGAATGCTATGAATGTCAAGATGAACACCAAGAGTACTTTGAATGTCAAGATGAACATCAAGAACTTATTTTTGAAAATTTTATATGCAAAGAAAACATGCAAGACACCAAACTTAGCTTCTCTTAGTTTCCTCTTCAGAGTCCTTTCAGGTTCTGGATCAGCTTCAACAAGAATGCCTTTTTTCTTGTTCCTGCTCATAAGAAAGAGAAGAGAACAAGAAAAGAAGAGGAATCCTCTATGTCACAGTAAAGAGGTTCCTTATTGTTAGTAGAAGAAGAAAAGGAATAAGGGTGAAGAAGAATGAAGAATCCAAACACAAGGGTAAGGATAGGAGCAGTGATGTGAGATGAGGAGATGTTAGTAGATGAATAAATAAATAGAAGGAGATGAGAGAGGGGGAGAATTTTCGAAAATAGTTTTTGAAAAAGGTTAGTAATTTTCGAAAATTAAAATAAAAAATGAAAATAATTAGTTAATTAAAAAGAAATTTTGAAAAAGGTGGAAGATATTTTCGAAAATTAGAGAGAGAGAGTTAGTTAGGTGGTTTTGAAAAAGATAAGAAACAAACAAAAAGTTAGTTAGTTAGTTAAAACAAATTTTGAGAATCAATTTTGAAAAGATAAGAAGATAAGAAGTTAGAAAGGATATTTTAAAATCAAATTTTGAAAAAGATAAGATAAAGAGATATATTTGAAAAGATATGATTGAAATTAGTTTTGAAAAAGATTTGATTTTTAAAATCACAATTAATGACTTGATTCACAAGAAATCACAAGATATGATTCTAGAACTTAAAGTTTGAATCTTTCTTAACAAGCAAGTAACAAACTTGAAATTTTTGAATCAAAACATTAATTGATGATGTTATTTTCAAAAATTATGATGTAAAATTAAGAAAAAGATTTTTGAAAATATTTTTAAAATTTTCGAAAATAACTAAGAAAATTGAAAAAGATTTGATTTTTGAAAAAGATTTGAAAAAGATAAGATTTTTAAATTGAAAATTTGATTTGACTCATGAAAACAACTAGATTTAAAAATTTTTTGAAAAAGTCAAATCTAATTTTCGAAATTTTAAGAGAAGAAAAAGGAAAAGATATTTTTTTTTTATTTTTTTGAATTTTTATGATGAGAGAGAAAAACACTAAAAATGCTCAATGCATGGAAATTTTAGATCAAAACAATAAATGCATGCAAGAATGCTATGAATGTCAAGATGAACACCAAGAGTACTTTGAATGTCAAGATGAACATCAAGAACTTATTTTTGAAAATTTTATATGCAAAGAAAACATGCAAGACACCAAACTTAGAAATCTTTCATGTTTAGACTCTATGGATGCAAAAATGCACATGTAAAACAAGAAAAGATGCAAAACAAGAAAACATCAAGATCCAACAAGAAGACTTACCAAGAATAACTTGAAGATCATGAAGAACACTATGAATGCAT
Organism: Arachis hypogaea; assembly: GCF_003086295.3. Taxonomy (NCBI): domain Eukaryota; kingdom Viridiplantae; phylum Streptophyta; class Magnoliopsida; order Fabales; family Fabaceae; genus Arachis; species Arachis hypogaea. The sequence goes on from NC_092050.1 coordinate 59,164,401, forward strand.
GAATTTTTCGAAAATTTTATGCAACTTTAAAACATGCAATTGACACCAAACTTAAAATCTGACTCAAGACTCAAACAAGAAACACAAAATATTTTTTATTTTTATGATTTTCTAATTTTTTTTTGTATTTTTCGAAAATTAATTGAAAAAGAAAAATAAGGATTCCAAAATTTTTAATATGAATTCCAGGAATCTTATGCTCTTTAGTCTAAAGCTCCAATCAAAGGGTCAGGCATGGCTTAATAGCCAGCCAAGCTTTAGTATGTAACTCAGACATGACACGCCTGACATGCCCTACCTAGAAGAATTAGACATGGCTTTACAGCCAGCCAGGCTTCAACATGCTTCATGAAACACTAGAATTCATTCTTAAAAATTCTGAAGAAAAATATATTTTTGAAAACATTTATTTTAAAATTTTTTTCAAAAACAAAGGAGAAATTTTTGAAAAGTTTTTTTTTTAATTTTTGAAAATAAAACAAAAAGAAAATTACCTAATCTGAGCAACAAGATGAACCGTCAGTTGTCCAAACTCAAACAATCCCCGACAACGGCGCCAAAAACTTGGTGCACGAAATTGTGATCTCTGGTAATGGCTCCAAAAACTTGGTGCTCTAATCTCAATTCATAATTTATCACAACTTCGATACAACTAACCAGCAAGTGCATTGGGTCGTCCAAGTAATAAACCTTACGTGAGTAAGGGTCGATCCCACGGAGATTGTTGGTATGAAGCAAGCTATGGTCACCTTGTAAATCTCAGTCAGGCGGATATAAAATAATTATGGAGTTTTCGAAAATTAAATAATAAAAGAAGGATAAAAATACTTATGTAAATCATTGGTGAGAATTTCAGATAAGCGCATAGAGATGCTTTCGTTCCTCTGAACCTCTGCTTTCCTGCTGTCTTCATCCAATCAGTCTTACACCTTTCCATGGCTGGCTTTTTGTAAGGACATCACCGTTGTCAATGGCTACTTTTAATCCTCTCTGGAAAATGGTCCAAATACTCTGTCACAGCACGGCTAATCGTCTGGAGGCATCACCTTTGTCGATGGCTGCGTCCTATTCCTCTCTGTGAAAATGGTCCGATGCGCTGTCACTGCATGGCTAATCATCTGGAGGTTCTCGATCATACTGGAATAGGATTTACTATCCTTTTGCGTCTGTCACTACGCCCAGCACTCGCGAGTTTGAAGTTCGTCACAGTCATTCAATCCTAGAGTCCTACTTGGAATACCACAGACAAGGTTTAGACTTTCCGGACTCTCATGAATGCCGCCATCAATCTAGCTTATACCACGAAGATTCTGATTAAGAGATCCAAGAGATACTCATTCAATCGAAGGTAGAACGGAAGTGGTTGTCAGGCACGCGTTCATAGGGAATGATGATGATTGTCACGTTCATCACATTCAGGTTGAAGTGCGAATGAATATCTTAGAAGCGAAGTAAGATGAATTGAATAGAAAAACAGTAGTACTTTACATTAATCTTTGAGGAACAGCAGAGCTCCACACCTTAATCTATGGAGTGCAGAAACTCTACCATTTGAAAATACATAAGTGAAAGGTCCAGGCATGGCCGAATGACCAGCCCCCAAAACGAGATCACAGGATCAAAAATACAATCCAGGATGTCTAATACAATAGTAAAAAGTCCTATTTATAATAAACTAGTTACTAGGGTTTACAGAAGTAAGTAATTGATGCATAAATCCACTTCCGGGGCCCACTTGGTGTGTGCTTGGGATGAGCTTGAATGTTACACGTGCAGAGGCTCTTTCTAGAGTTGAACGCCAGGTTGTAACGTATTTCTGGCGTTCAACTCTGGTTTGTGACGTGTTTCCGGCGTTTAACTCCAGACAGCAGCGTAGAACTGGCGTTCAACGCCCTTTTACGTCGTCTAAAATCGGTCAAAGTATGGACTATTATACATTGCTAGAAAGCCCTGGATGTCTACTTTCCAACGCAATTGGAAGCGCGCCATTTTGAGTTCTGTAGCTCCAGAAAATCCACTTTGAGTGCAGGGAGGTCAGAATCCAACAACATCAGCAGTCCTTCTTCAACCTCTGAATCTGATTTTTGCTCAAGTTCCTCAATTTCAGCCAGAAAATACCTGAAATCACAGAAAAACACAAAACTCATAGTAAAGTCCAGAAATGTGAATTTAACATAAAAACTAATGAAAACATCCTTAAAAGTAACCAGATTCTACTAAAAACATACTAAAAATAATGCCGAAAAGCGTATAAATTATCTGCTCATCAATAGTAAATACTAACCCTAAAAGATGTTAATTTAAATTTAAAAGTTACAAAGATAAGACTTGATAAGATAAGGAGTGCTAAAATCCACTTTGGTCCCACTTTGGTTATGTGCTTCGGTCAAGCCTAGCGTTCAACTTGGGATATGGGCGTTGAACGCCCATTAGGGGTTGAGCTCATTGTCTTCTGCTCCCTATCTGGCGTTGAATGCTAGTTTTGAGCATTCAACGCTGGGGTCTGGTCCTTCTTGGGCGTTAAACATCAGAAGTGGACGTTTAACGCTAGTTTTGGCAGTCATTCTGGAAAAAAAGTATAGACTATCATATATTTCTAAAAAGTTCTGGAATTTAGCTTTCCAACGCCATTAAGACTGTGTCAATTGGACCTCTATAACTCATGATATGCTTGTTGGAATGCACGGAGGTCAGGATTGACAACATCTGCTATCCTTTTTTCGTCTCTGAACAAGATTCTGCCAAATTTGCCCAAAAATTACCTAAAATTATAGAAATAATACAAAAATTCAAACTAGCATCCAAAAGGTGAATTTTGCACTAAAACATACTATAGCTTAATAAAATATAACAAAAACGCTATAAAAATACTGTGAAAAAAGGTACAAAATGTTCACGCATCACAGCCATAACTCTTTCCGTTGAAAATTTGCATCTCATTATAACTGTTGAATTTGCTGTGTTAAGGAAAATATAAACTAAGATTAGTCAGATATCAGTGGTAGTAGTTGTTAAGATTTAGTGGCTAAGTTTGTTAGAAGAATTCTTGATTCTTGGTGCTTTTGACTGAGTCACTACCTTAACTAGTATATATTTCAGTTAGTGAAGCCATGCATAGTTCAATTCTTTTAATGAATGAATTTTCTATCAGTTACTTTTTATCAAATTCTCCTATATTTTCTTTAACCCTTACTCATTGCTCACCTTGTTCACGTTCGGCTACTTGCTCGCCACTGTTGGTGAGTGCGCAAGAGAGACGATCCATCCAACACAACATATCCTTCCATTATGCCTCCATTGCTGGCCTCATCCCCATCCACTCTGCCCTCGACTTCCTCCGAAACTGCACCCCAAATATGTCGCCACCCTCCTCTTCGCCTACGTCTGCCACATTGTCTATCTTGACTCCAAAGGCCCTGCTACTCCAACACCGGCGTGGCGTCATTCATAGATCACAAGCGGTGGCGTGGTGGCGACTAGACCACCAAAATCGAAGAACGGATGGAGTTTCATGATCCGGATCTATGAAGTTGAATCTTTGCTGCGATGGTCTAATACCAAAATGAGATGCAGAGGATAGAAGAATAAGAGGGTCTATGTCTAAATGACGGGATCATTTAGCAATTGACAAATTTTAATTTAACCCTTTGGTTAGTTATTAATATAAATTAATAAAGTTGTACCAAAAATAAATAACAACCACAAAATAGAATATTCCACCATGACCTTAAAGAATCCGTTTGTACTTTTTCCACCATAGACAATTTCCTATATTATATATATACAAGTTGATTTTCCTTGTGCCAAAAACGATAAGAGAACCAAATTTAATTTGTATAAATTATAATTATTACGTGTATATATTCGACGCTGATTTTTTTGGTAGATGTTATACTACATGGTAACTAATATATTATACTATTCTTTTATACCAATGTGAACTTAAAACATGCTCATAAATCATACAACAGGCATTTCATCCAAACACTATTATAGTATTATTTATCTTCCTGATATTTTCTCTTTACTTTCCGTTATCGTTATTTTCTATATGTCAGCTAATGCCAGTAGCCAAGCACCACCTTTGTGCCACTGTCCAGGATCTTACAAAATTTATGAGTATAAATACTAATTAACTTTTTGCACAACTAAAAATTAGTCATGTTAGTTTCCACTAATTCAAATTACTAATTCCATGAAAACTATCATATCTCATAAGCTGAAATACAAAAATCATCATTTACATAAACACGAGTGTCAAAATATACTAACAATAAGTTAGATTAGAATGAATCTGAGGTTCTAAACTATCCAAAGTCCATTATATTACGTGATTTATAATATCCGTGTGTACAAGTGTACAACTCTGTTGATTAATTACCTAATTTGCCCAAGATGATGATAGTATTCCTATTCCTATTCCTCTCACAATGTTACAGTAACAACTCTTTCTTCTTTTCGGCTGCATAGAGTTGGTATTCCAAGCACAAATAATAGCACTAAATTCTTTGGTCATGAATCAACCTATCATTTCAATATTGCAGACGAATCAATAAAATCCATTACCAGTAATCCCCACAGGAACATTCCCCATCTTTGAAATGATGAAATTGCTGCACGTCTCTAAGTATGATCTGCCTATCAAATATGAATGATATAAATTTAGCAGCATTGTGGCAATCTCCACAGACCCGAAGGTTCTTCATGACAACAAATAGTAGTTCCAGGAGGTGTATTTACTATTTAGAAGCCTGAAAGTAATAGCTAGTTTCTCACTGTGATATCTGAGAATAATTTCTCTCTCTTCATCATCCATGTCTGCATGAAAAACTAGAGAGGTGTCAGGTACATACCCAGCCAGCTTCAGTTCCTTTAACAATTTGTCAAGTGCATGGTGCAATGCAGTCGAAGTTGAATGAACACCATCCCCAGAGAAGAATACATGCACAATATTGTTGACTTCTATAGAGCTGCAACCAGGAATGTTCACCGCTCCTTTGTCTACCATATTTTTCCTTAAGAAATTCACATCTTCCCATTTTCCATATCTTGCACACAAGTTTGACAGAACAACGTAGTCCCCACCATGTGAATCATCCAGCTAAAAGATTCTCTCAATTACTTGCTTTTCCATTTCAACATTGCCATGGCTGCTACAAGTAGATAGCATTCTCCTCCAGAGAATCAGCGTGGGCTCGATTGGGAGTTCGTCTATGAATTTATAGGCTTCATCTAGGCATCCGGCTCGGCCTAGCAAATCTACCATACCACCATAATGCTTCATATGAGGAACAATCCCATACTCATTAGTCATACTATGGAAATGTAGCCTTCCTCTACCAATCCATTGTGACTGCAAGCAGACAATACTGCTACAAATGTTATCTCATCAGGCTGCACTTTCTCCTTCTTCATTTCTTCCAACATTGATACAGCACGGGAACCATGTCCGTGCATTGCATACGCAACAATCATCACTGACCAAGTCTGTGTGTCCCTCCTGCGCATTTGCCTAAACACCAAAATTGCATCGTCCATGCTCCCACACCTGGCAAACATATAAATAAGTGTTGTGTTCACCTTTACATACCGATTAAAATCGTGCTTCTTGACATACTCATGTATTCACTTTCCCAAGTCCAATGATCCAACCAAAGTGCATCACAATAGCACGAGAAGCATGGTGACATCATTCGGCTTAAGGCCACTCCCCTACAATTCCCTGAACAGAGCCAACGTCTCATTGGGCCTGCTATTCCTAGCATATCTAGTAATGATAGCACTATAAGCTACCACACATGGTTCATCAATCTTATCAAATACTGTCCTAGCAGTATCAACCTCATTACACACAGTGTACATGTTTATCAATGTTGGACACATATAAGTATTCTCACTTACCTCAATCTTCATAGCAAGGCAATGCAATTGCTTACCTTCCTGCAAAGCCTTAACCTTTGCACAAGCCTGGAAGAGCGAGGAAAATGTGTAACCATCAGGAAGGATTCCGTAACGAAACACTTGGGAAAACATCAGAATTGCTCTTAAGGGGTCATCAGAGCGCACGACCCCACGTGCAATGGTGTTGAAAAGGAGAATATCTAGTGGGGGAATTTGGTCGAACAGGTGGTGTGCATGGACCAATGAAGCTGGTGTAGGTCTGGCGGTGCATGAATTGATGATTTTGGTGATGACAGTGAGTCCTTTTTGTTGTTGGTGTGTCTCTGTACGAGGGAAATTGTGGTGGGAGTCCAAGAATGGAGGATGAAGATGCCATTTCTATTATTGTGAATCTTCCAATTTCGCTGCTTGTTTTGCATTGAAGTGTTTCGGTGTTTGCGAGTGAATCCGAAAATTGTGGAACTGCGACATGACAACGTGGAGCAGTGGAACAAACAGAAACGACTGGCGTACTTGAGTAGTGTTGTCGAGTTACCTTCTCTTAATTTTTCTTACTTATTTTTTTAAATATTATATTATGAATAAAATTTTAATATTTTTTAAATATTTATTCAAAAATAATTTAACTGTTTCGGACTCGATCTCCGAATCCCTAGTGGAGCAAAAACAATTCAATTATCCAGGCTCAGGCTACCACCACAGCTCAAATTGGCTAGGTAACCACAAATCCCTAACTAATATTCAAATTCAAATACTTCTCTTATCTTAGCAAATAAGATAAGTGTTCTTGTTGAGTTTGGCCGGTGTATAGCTCGTCCGTCGATGAATGTCTTCAAGCTTCTCGTCGAGATGAGTTATACGTCGGCAATAAGAAAACAAGGGGGTGGATACCTGCAAAAGACACTCCGACGCTCAAGTCAGTAAGTGTTTAAGAGGTATATAATAATTCTATGAATATAGAATGTAAGATATGAAATGAAAGTTATCATGTGTTATGTTGTGTTTATAATAATTCTATGAATATAGAATGTATTATTGAGATTAGATATAGAAGGTTCTTTTTATAGGCATAAAATTGATGAATAGAATTGATGTTATGACCGTTTGGTCATTAAGATAGAAATGATGGTCATTAAGTCGGTAATGAATGTGTCAATTACAAGCAAAAGAATGAATGATAGTTAACGCCGAGTTATAACTCATAATGCATAATAAAGACTGAGTTATAAGGTGATGGATCAATAAGATATATACTATATAAAGAGAGCAAAAGGCTCACTCAGATACGTCACACATTCTCAACACTTACCTATGCCTCTTAGATCTATTTTAACTTGAGTATTAGAGTGTCTTTGCAGATACCACCTCCTGCCGCTCTAGAGGTTCGACATCGTTAACATAAAGGCGGTAAGACCCAGAACTTTTAAAAAGTCTTATTATGAACTAATTTCAAATTATATATTTATTTACAGTTTTAATTTCAAAAATTATTTTATTAAAGATAATTAAGGGCATTTTTGATTAATTGGATTTGAAATAAATTAAGATTTTTATAAAAACTCTATAATTATGGATTATTTTTCTATTTACAATTTAAAATCCTAGAAATTAAAAAATAATGATGTTTGGCTATTTAAATTATAAAATTGGTAGTTATGAATTAATAAGAATTTTATATTGAATTGATTTAAATAATTTATATGTGTATAATTAATACTTTAAGTTTTAGGAATAAAAAAATTAATTATATTATCTTATATTTTCAATTAGAGTATTTGATTGAAAATCAAATTAGAATTTTTATACAACAAATAATATTTTAAAGTAATTCTAAGGATTAAATTATATTTTAAATTAGTACTCTAGATTCTAATTTGATTAAAATTAACACCAACTCAAATCATATCCAAAATTTTCTAAACTAAAATCTTAATTTAACCCTAATTTTATCTAAACCTAATTTTCCACCCTAACCCTCTAACACACAAACAACAGCCGCACCCCACCCCTCACCCACGGTTCACCTTCACCCACACACAAACACCCACACCCACAAAGAAAGAAAGAAAAAGAAAGAAAGGGGAAGAAGGAAGGGAACTGAAGAAGGAAGGAGAGGGGGGAGAACGGAAGCTACTGCGGTGGGTGTCACTGCCACCATCGCCGCCGCCATAGTTATCAAAACCGAACCAACAATCGACCCGGTGAAATTACTGGGTTAATGGTTCAACCGATGGGTCAGTGATCGAACCATTTAACCCAGTAATAATTAAATAAATATATAAAATTATAATACAATATTTATTGAAAAATAAAAATGAGTGTTTAATATTTTATATTATTTAAATTTAAATAAATTATATATAAATTTCATCAATTTATTACTTTAATATGATATATATATATATATATACATATATATATATATATATATATATATATATATATATATATATAAATTATTAGCCTTTAATTTAATAGGTCTAATTTAAAAAAAAAAGCTTAAAAAAAGTTACATATAAATAAAATTAATCTTGCACATATGAACTAGTGTATAGTTGTAAATTTAGAGCATTCTCATGTGAACTTTATTATTATATATTTTGTTATTAGCCTATAATAATAAAAGAAAAATGTCTGGCTTAGTGGCAAGGGTGTTGAAGCTTTTGCACAAGGTTCCTGGTTCGAGTCCCAGGTCCGAGAGGGGGAAAGGAAGAGAAGTCGTGTCGCCGCTGCACCGCGCCTCACCGCCACCGTCGTGTCGTCATCAGGGAGACCACGCCACCGAGCTGTCGCCGCCGCGCCCAGTCGCTGTTCATCTGAACCGCCGTCGTGGCTGCCAGCTTCTATCTCCGTCGAGGTTGGTTACGGATGAGAGGGGACGAAGCTGCCTCTGCCGCCGGAGAACGCACTGCCGGTAAAGGGTTTTGAGTTGATTTCAGTTCTTTTGAATTTTCGGGGAAATGTTACAATTACTGCATATTGGTTTCAGTTGTCGTCACGGGAGTTCTAGTCACTACCGTCGCTTGGGATGGTTGCCGGGGCTGCCGCCAAACCAGTTGAAAGACTGCCGCTGCTCCATTTTCTTATTACATTAAGTATTTATGTTTCAATAACCCCCGCGTTAGTGTTCTGTTATGTGTATTAAAGTTTTTGCGATATTAATGGTTTTAGGAGTTAGTAACCAAGGTTGCATGTTGTGTTTTAAAGTTGTTTATGCTATTGTGAAAGTGTGCGGAGATGTAATTGAAGTTGCTGTTGATTTCGGGCTGAGAGAAAAGAGTTCGGTTGACGCGTTTGGGTTATGGTTTCGACTTGTCGAGGTAGGAGCTTTTTTTTCAGAAAACTAAACTTTATAATTTGGAATTGTTATAAATAGATATTGATGTGAGAAATGTACTTTTAGTGATTGAATAAGTCTTATGTATTGTTTGGTTGTCTTGGATGGATATGAATGTCTGTTTGACTCGATTATTATTTGGTTTGTTAAACGAATGGTCCTTGAAGTGTTTCTTTAAAGTTTTGAAAATGAGTCTAATCCGTTGAAAAATTGATTTGAGTTTGAATCGGTTTTCTTGAAATATGAAAATGATATGCACTTTTGGAATCAGCTTGATTTTGAACTGATTCGGTTTTGAACCCGTTGTAAAGGATTGCAAAATGGTTTGGTTGAGTAAAAGTAATTCAGAAAAGACTTATGTTTTGAGGCCGTTTCAATTGTGAGAAGGGCTCATGTTTTTGAATTTGAATTAAAATTTCATTCAGAGGAGCTTTAGTGAATTTGAAAGAAAATGGACTTTGATCGAATGACTCTGTACGCAATGTTTTGGAAAAGTCAAAGAATTGGTTTTAAGGAATGAAATTTGAAAAACGTTTTTGGTTCAAACGGGTTGGTTTCTGGTTTTAAATGATCTGGTTTTTATTTGGATTTCACTTGATTAATTCAAACCAAGAAAACATTTTGGTTTTAAAAGTGAACTTGAAGGTGGTTTTGATTTCAATGGACTGGTTTTGTTATAAGTGATTCGGCTTTGAAAATTGTTTAGGACTTCTGATTCTTGTTATTTGATTTTGATTCAAATTAGGAAAATAATGATTTCTAAGCATCTTTGATGAATTTAAGAAATTGAAATTTGGTAGCTTCTCTCTCAAAATCTTGAGACTTTGTTGCGGTAATTAATTAATAACTCCTAATTTAAAGTGGGTAAGTAGATGGTTTAAGAATGAAATGATTTTGAAGTTGGTTTGGGGAAAAATTTGATTGTGTGGAAAAGAATGTTATAAAGAGATAGGATTTTGGTTTCAAAATAAAGTGATTTTGAAGAAAAGTGATATATGGCAGGATGATGAAAACTGAATTTGATTGTGAAATTGAAGGATTATAAATGAATTATAATGATAATGAGATTGAAATTGATTGTGTTATGCCTCCAGGTAAGATGCAGTGGTGTCATCCACTTGCTCCGGGTAAGAGGCGAGAAAGCCGGGTAAGATGCAGTGGTGTTATCCACTTGCTCCGGATAAGAGTTTGAGACTCCTGGTAAGATGCAAGGGTTGAGTTATGAAACCGCTTGCTCCAGGTTGTGAACTATAACACCACCTGGATAAGTGTAAGACTCGGAACTTTTGAAAAGTTATTATGAACTAATTTTAAATTATATATATATATTTATTTATAGTTTTAAGTTCATAAATTATTTTATTAAAGATAATTAAAGGTAGTTTTGATTAATTGGATTTGAAATAAATTAAGGTTTTTATCCAGACTCTATAATTCTGGATTATTTTTCTATTTACTATTTAAAGTCTTAGAAATTCAAAAATAATTATGTTTGGCTATTTAAATTAGAATTTTATCTAATTTTATAATTATTGAATTATTTCCCATATTTAAATTATAAAATTAATAGTTGTAAAATAATAAGATTTTTATATGATAATATTTTTATAAATAAATACTTTAGGCTTTGTTAATAAAGAAAATTAATTATATTGTATTATATTTTCAATTAGAGTATTTGAGTGAAAATCAAATAGCAATTTGATACAACAAATAATATTTTCAAAGTAATTCTAAGGATTCAATTAGTTTTCAAATTAAACCCTAAAATCCATTATTCCAAATACAAACCCTAACCCAAATTAAATCACAATTTTTCCTTCATCCAAATGAAACCCTAGCTGCCACCTCCATTCCCAAAACTCAAACACACACACCCAATACACACGCACACACCCGTCAGAGAAAGAAAGAAAGAAAAAGAAAAGGGGATCGGGGAAGGGGGCTCAAGGAAGAAGAAAGGGACGAGAGGAGAGGGGGAACCAAGGGAGAGGAAGAGAGGGACAAGCCAGCGTCGATAGACCTCGCCGTCACCGCCGAGCTACTCGCCGCCATCGTTGCTAGTGTGACATGGAGGAAGGAGCCAGAGGAAAAGAAGAACGACACCATTCCACTGTTCCTCGTCGTGGTTGAAGCTCGCCGCCGTTGACTGCTGCTGTCGTCCATGGGTGAAGAGGAGGAGAGAGTTTGTTGGGAGAGGATGGCCGTTTGTGTCCCGTCGCCACTGCTGGAAGGAGGTCGCCCTCGCCGATTTGCTCGCCACTGTTTATGCTTGCTGCTGCGTCACTGGAGTTCGACGCCGCTGCTACTGCCGCCTGAAACCACCACTGAAGCCTGTATCTATGTGGTAAGCTCTAAGCTTGCTTCAGCTTCTTTGTCTGTTAAGTTGTTTTTTCTTGTGAGTGTGGTTGCTGAGGTTGTCAGTGTCAGGATATATGGTCACTGCGAGTTTTTCTGTCGTGCGCCACCATCGGAGCCGCCAATCCCACTGCTGTCACTTCTATCCTGATTCGTTCCGCTGTTCGGCTCAGTTCTTCCCTGTTGGAGTAGGTATCTCTGATCTGAAACCCTCTTTGCTAGCGTATGCTGAGTTCTATGAATTAATAAAAGTATTACTGTTTCTCTTCAATCCATGTGTGATTTAATTCTAAGATGTATATTCGTTTTTCAACTTGATGAATGGGATGATCCGTGACAATCAGCTCCGTTCTTCATACTAAGACCGCATGCCTGACAACCATCCGTGTCTTCTTGGGTTCGTGTGAATACGTGACTGGAAAGCATCAAACCACCAGCTTGATTATACATCTCTCAGACGGCTAATCCACGACCTCGTTGGGGACTTCTTGAGACACTAGTTTAGCCGAGGTATAGGGAGATTAGGGTCTTTGTGGTAGAGGCTAGAACCCAAAGGCGCAGCATTCTCTGATACGGAAGATTCGACATTGTTTGTGGAGTTTTGAGTAGGATCATTAAAGAGAATGGACTGCAGAAGCTTCACCCTCAATCAGATTGGATGCGCACTAACCCTGGTGTTCAGATCTGGAGGAGTATTGGCGGCTGCTCAAACCAGTGTTAATCACATACAGGCTGCCATTGAAGAAATCATTCACAATTGAAGAAGACAGTAAGACAAGAGTTAATCCAGAAGGACAAAGCAACTCCAAGCCTTAATCATCTTCTTATTATAGTTTACACGACTTCTGAGTTCTGTTACCCTTTTTCTTTATTTCTTTTTATGCAATTAAACATATTAACCTAGTTTAGATCTCACAAATCCAACAAATTCCTACTCACCTGACTAAGATCTGCAAGATAACCATAGCTTGCTTCAAACCACAATCCTCGTGGGATCGACCCTGACTCGCTCAGGTATTATTTGGACGACCCAGTGCACTTGCTAGTTCAGTTGTACGAAGCGTGGGGATTCGTGCACCAAGTTTTTGCCGCCGTTGCCGGGAATTATTCGAGTTTGGACAATTGACGGATTATCTTGTTCCCTAGATCAGGTATTGTCTTTAATTTTGTTTTAGTCTTTTATTTTTATTTTCTTCTTTATTTTCGAAAAAAAAGTCAAAAACCTTTTTCAAAAAAAAATTTCTTTTCTTTATTTAATCTTTGTTCTTGGTTTGAGTCTTTTGTTTTTGTTCTTATTGGTAATTTTTGAATTTTTGAGTCTTTCTTTTAAAAACTTTTCAAAAATAGTTTCTTTTATTTAATTTTTGTGTCAATCTTTAAATTTAGTGTCTTGTGTTTTTCTTTTCTAATTTTCGAAAATTTTAAGTTTGGTGTCTTTTACATTTTCTTGTATTTTTTGAATTTTTTGAATTTTGTTCTTGGTGTTCTTCTTAATCTTCAAAGTGTTTTTGTTTTTCTTTAAAATTTAAAAATCTTATCTTATCTTATTTCAAATTCAAATTTTAAAAATTAAACCTTTTCAAAAATCAAATCTTTTTCAAATCTTTATCTTATCTTGTTGACTTTTTCAAAATTCAAAATTTAAAATTTAAAAATTTAAAAATCTCAAATTCAAATTTCAAAATTCAAATTTCAAATTCAAATTTCAAAATTTAAAATTTAATTTTTAAATTTTAAATTTTAAATTCAAATCTTTTCTAATCTTCTATCTTATTTTGTTTTCAAATCTTTCTAATTTAGTTACTTATCTTCTCTCTCTTCTTTTTCAAAACTTCCTAACTATTTCCTCTCTCTTCTAATTTTCAAAAATTTTCTTCTTCTTATCTCTCTTCTATTTTCGAAATTCACTAACTAATTTTCAATTCTTTTTAATTAATTAACCTTAATTTTTGAAATAAATAAATAAATAAAATAAAAACAAAAAAATATTTTAATTCTTGTTTATCTTTTCTACTTCTAATTCTTCACCTTTCTTTATTCGAATTCTTCTTCTACTTCTTCTATCTTCATTCTTCTTTCTCTTCTTCTACCTTTCTTCATCATGGACTCAAATGGGAATGAGGAGTTCAGAAGAACTCCGGGGTCCTATACAAACCCCACTGCTGACTTCTATGGAAGAAGTATTAGCATACCACACATCAGAACAAGTAGATTTGAACTAAACCCTCAACTCATTACTATAGTGCAGCAAAACTGCCAGTACTCTGGACTTCCACAGAAAGAACCAACTGAGTTCCTGGTAGATTTCTTAAAATTTGCTGACATAATATACAATGAGGGAGTAGACCACTATTACTCTTCCCTTTTACTGTAAAGGGCCAAGCAAAGAGGTGGTTGGATAACCAGCCCAAAGATAGCTTGAAAACTTAGAAATAGTTAGTAGACAAGTTTTTAAATCAATACTTTCCTCCAAGAAAGATGACCTAGCTGAGGCTGGACATCCAAGGCTTCAAACAAGGAGATAGTGAATCTCTTTATGATGCTTGGGAGAGATATAAAAGGATGCTAAGAAAATGTCCCACTGAAATGTTTTTAGGATGGGTACAATTAGACATCTTCTACTATGGACTTTCAGACATAGCAAAAATGTCTTTGGACCACTCTGCTGGTGGATCCATACATATGAGAAAGACCATTGAAGAGGCTCGCGAGCTTATTGAGACAGTTGCCACTAATCAGCATCTGTACTCATCTGTTGAGACATCTATAAAACGAGAGGTTAAGGTAATATCTACTGAACCTAACCCTCCAGAACAGGATGGCCTATTGACTCAGCAACTACACGCCCTTGCCCAACAACTACTGGAATTGCAAGAGGCTTTGCGAGAAACTCAAGCTTCTAACAGGAATGTAGAAGCCCAGCTAAGTTAAACAAGGCAGCATTATCTAAGCAGATAACAGAGGAATACCAGGCTATTCAACTGAGGAGTGGAAAATCCTTAAACACCCAACCTCATGATGACAAGTCATCTTAGCCTAGTTTTACTAGTCTTTTTCTTTGTTTTTATTAGGTTTTATGCACTTTCTTGCATTGTAAGTAAGTAATTTGGAGTGGAATTGCATGGTTTCTTAGAATCAATCAACCACCCTTTAATTGATACAAAATCATGAGGTTTAAGATAGATTTAATTGATAATTAATTGATTTATAAACCTTGTGAATTTTGTGATACTTTGATTGCTTGATTTGATTACTTGTAGGTGAAGAAAGAAGAAAATAAGAAAAGCGTGGCTTAGGGAGCGTGTCCAAAGGAAGCAAAAAGCGTGCCCAAGGGAAGAAAAAGCGTAGCAAAAATCAAAGAAGAGTGAAAGCTAAGTTGAGAAAGCAAACTGAGCTTCACAAGGACAAATGGGAAAGAGCAAAGCACCAAGCTTAGTTCACTTAGTCAACTGAGCACTATAGAAAGCAAGGAAACAACATGAAGCTCAGTTTACTAAGTGAGCTTTATCGGGGACTTCTCAAAATTAATTCAAGATGAAATTTCAAGGGAGGAAGCCACCAAGTTTCGAACCAATGACCCAAGGGAGGCAAGGAATGCTCCTTGCAAGGAAAATCAAGAAGAATTAGCCAAAATGCTTCCTCCAAGGTTTGAACATGGAACCACACACTACCAAGCTTGCAAGGAAAATAACACAATATGCTTGGGCCAAGTTTCGAACATGGGAACTCTTTGGAACATAAGGGAGGAGCGCTATTTAGCTTGCAAGAAAATGAGCCAAGATGCACTCTAAAAGGATCGAACCAGGAAACTCCATGAAAAGCAAGGGAGGAGCGTCCAACTCTTCCAAGAAAAATAGCCTCCACTTTCCTCCACCAGGATTCGAACCTGGGAGCTTGGAGTGCAAAGCTAGGCGCTACAATTGGGAAGCTCAGTTGGTTTTTCCAACTGAGCACTACACCCCCCATCTCCCCACATTTTGGCGCAACAAGAAGTGCACCAAGGGGCTGTGACACGCAACAAAAAGCAACAAGGAGCAAGCCTTGCGCAAGGTTGACACGGCCAAGAGATAGAGCTCAGTTCAAAATTCCAACTGAGCTCTAGTGCAATTGACACGGCCAAGGCTGGGACGCGCACACAAAATTTGGCAAGCAAGGCAAGTTGGGTGCTCAGTTTGGTTTTCCAACTGAGCCGTCCCTGGGAGGTGCACTTGGGCCAAAATTCACTAAAGATCCAATTTAATTCATTTCTTCACCAAATTTTAGAGCCTACCCAAATTCTTAGATCCAAATTAGGAAGTGTATAAATAGGTGTTAGTTTGATTTAGGAAGGACTTTTGACATCTAGCATTTTTTTACTTTCACTTTTGGCTTTCTTTTGATTTCCATTTTTGTAATTTTGAGCTTTTACTTTGAATTTGGATCTTAGAGAATTGGGAAGGAGATTGATCTCTCTTCTTCCTTGTTCTTGCTTGAGCATTCTTTACTTCTTGTCTTAGATCTTGGGTGGAGAATTGAAGAGCTTCTGTTTCAATCTCACCTTGATCTTGTTTACTTTCTGCATAATTCTAGAACTTAAATTTCGATTCTGTTTACTGCTTCCATACTTCTTTTCTTCTGCAATTTACTTTTATATTTTCATTTTGCAATTGTTCTTGTTAGATCAATGAAGGATTTGAGATCTAGACTTGTTTTCTAGTCTCTTCCACTCCTGAGATCTTCAACATCCTTTTAATTGCTGCAAATTAAGCATCAGTTTTTCTGTTTTCGTTCCTCAAGCATTTTTACTTTTATGTTTGAAATCTATTGCAATTCAATTCATCTTTAGTTCTTCTATTTGTTGCAATCTGCTTCTGCTTGTTTAAATTCTGCAATCCCAGCTCCCAATCCCTTTTATAATTCAATCAATTTACATTTCTTGCACTTTAAGATTCAGTCATTTACATTTCTTGCAATCTAAGTTTCTGCAATTTACATTACTTGCACTTTAAGATTCAGCACTTTTACTTCTTGTTCTCTTTAATTTACTGCAATTCTTCCCTCTCCCTTTACAATTTATGCAATTTAGTTTCTGCCAAATACAAACCACTCAACCAATACTTGATTCGCTTGACTAAATCAACCAATAAACTAAAATTGCTCAATCCTTCAATCCCTGTGGGATCGACCTCACTCATGTGAGTTATTATTACTTGATGCGACCCGGTACACTTGCTGGTGAGTTTTGTGTTGGATCATTTTCCACACATCAAGTGTTTGGCGCCGTTGTCGGGGTTTGAATTAGATTGACAATGATTAAGTGAAGTGGAGATCTAGATCAAGCACTTTTTCTTTTTTTTTCTTTAATTTTTGTCTAACACACTAACTGTTTGAATTTTTGCTTAAGCCAATTAGCATTTCACTTCAGCAATGGATTGAAGTGTAATTGCCTTTCTGGTGTTGTGTGATTCTGATGCTTTGGTTGTATGTCAGGTACAAGGAGAGTTATACCCACTTTTTGCGAACAAGATGAAAGAACCCTCAGGAGATTAAGAAGAGCTAAAAGAGGGAAAAACATTGTTGGAGAAGAGGATTCAGAAGAGGAGTTCCAAGATATGGAGGAACACTTAACAAATCCACCAAATCCACCAGAAGGAGCAGCCAATAACAACAATAATCCACCACAGAGAAGAGTTTTGGCTTCCTACACATTTGCAAATCCTAGACATTGTGGGAGTAGCATTCTTACCCCAAATGTTAATGCAAATAACTTTGAATTAAAGCCACAACTCATCACCTTGGTTCAAAACAATTGTTCTTATGGAGGAGGCCCCTTTGAAGATCTAAACCAACACTTGTCTACTTTCTTGAGGATTTGTGACACTGTCAAAACTAATGGAGTGCATCCTGACATCTACAAGCTATTATTATTTCCATTTTCTCTCAGAGACAAAGCTACTCAATGGTTGGAATCTTTCCCAAGAGACAGCATCAACAATTGGGATGATCTAGTAAGCAAGTTCCTTGCCAAGTTTTACCCACCTCAAAGAGTTATTAGATTGAAGACTGAAGTACAAACATTCACACAAATAGATGCTAAACCTTTGTATGAGGCATGGGAACGATACAAAGCTCTAATCAGGAAGTGTCCTCCTGGAATGTTCAGTGAGTGGGACAGATTGCAGAATTTCTATGAAGGCTTGACATTGAAATCTCAAGAGGCTTTGGATCATTCAGCAGGAGGCTCTGTGTAACTCATGAAAACTGCAGAGGAAGCCCAAAATCTCATTGATATGGTGGCTAAAAACCAGTATTTCTTTGCTCACCAAAGGCAACGCCAACCATCACAGAGGAAAGGAGTGATGGAGTTGGAAGGAGTGGACTCAATCCTAGCTCAAAACAAAATGATGCAGCAGCAAATTCAACAACAATTTGAGCAAATGGCCAAAAGGATGGATAGCCTCCAAGTTGCAGCAGTTAACACAAGCCAACCATCATCCACATGGGGAACAAATGAAGAAACTCAAGAGGATCAACAGCAAGAACAAGTCCAGTATATGCATAATCAAAATGCTGGGACAAATGAGGTTTATGGTGACACTTATAACCCCTCTTGGAAGAACCACCCCAACCTCAGATGGGGGAGACAATCAAAATCAAACTCAACAACCATGGCAAAGAAACTCAAACCAAAACAGTTGGAAAAACACAAACCATAACAACCAGCAAAACAATAACCAAAACACATACAGAAAATCACAAAACACTTACCCCAACTCTAACCATCACCCATCCAATAACCAAGCCACCAACCAAAACACATACCCTCAACCCTCAACACCCCATAACCAACCAACCTCACAAGACTCTCAGAGGATTACCAATTTAGAGATCTTAATGGATAAACTGATGAAGCACTAAGAGATGACAACAAAGAATCAGGAGGCTTCCATGAAAAATATGGAGAGGCAGATTGGACAGATTTCCAAGCAACTTACTGTTGAGAGACCCTTGAGTTCATTACCAAGTGATACCATTCCGAATCCAAAAGAGCAATGCAAAGCCATACAGCTAAGGAGTGGTAAGATCATGGTGAAAAAGGAAGAAGCAACCAAGAAGCCAAAGGATGATGACAAGAAGCAGGTTGAAAAAGAGGCCAATGATGAGGAGGTAACAGCAAGCAAGAATATTCCAGAGAAGCTCAAAGAAAAGGAAGAGCCAACCAAGGAACAAAAGCAGCAAGGAGAGAAAAGTTTTATACCTCCACTGCCATATCCCCAGAGATTCAATAAAGAAGCAAATGATTAACATTTTCATAAGTTCCTTGAGACTTTCAAGAAGTTGGAGATAAATATTCCCTTAGCTGAGGCATTGGAGCAAATACCCCTATATGCCAAATTTTTGAAGGAGCTTATCAACAAGAAGAGAAGTTGGCTTGAGAAGGAGACTGTGTTGCTCACTGAGGAATGTAGTGCCGTGATCCAAAGGGGCATCCCACCTAAGCTCAAAGATCCAGGGAGTTTTGTAGTCTCATGCACCATTGGCAAAATAGTTCTTAACAAAGCCCTCTGTGACCTTGGTGCCAGTATCAACTTAATGCCCCTCTCAATGATGAGAAAGCTTGCCATAGAAGAACTTAAACCCACCAAAATGTCATTGGTCATGGCTGATAGATCAATCAAGACACCCAACGGAATTGTGGAAAACCTGTTGGTGAAGGTTGGGGAGTTTATCTTCCCAGCAGACTTTGTGATTTTGGATACTGAAGAGGAAGGAAACAATTCAATCATTCTGGGAAGGCCTTTCCTAGCTACAGCAAGAGCTATCATCGATGTGAAAAAAGGAGAAATGATTTTCAGGGTGCACAATGATCAAATGGTCATAAATGTTTTCAAGTCAATGCAACACCCTCCTGAACAAGAATACTTCATGAGAGTGGATTTGATAGAGAGTTTAGTGGAAGAAATATTGGAGACCAATCAGCATGAGCTAGAAGAAGAAGGTGATCGGGAGATAATCAACGAACAAGTAGCTGGGATTTCCATGGGAAAAGAGGTGAAAGAAGAAGAGAAAGAAGAAGTACCAAAACAAGAACTGAAGCCTCTACCCACTCATCTCAAGTATGCATTTTTTGGCACATCAGAGAGCTTCCCGGTGATCATCAATTCTTCCTTAACAAAAAAAAAAGAAGGAGAACTCATTAGTGTACTAAAAGCTCACAAGGGTGCATTAGGATGGTCCATTGATGATCTGAAAGGCATCAGCCCTGTAATATGCATGCATAAAATTCTCTTGGAAGATAACTCCAAACCAGTGGTTCAACCTCAGAGAAGGCTAAATCCTGCAATGAAAGAAGTTGTCCAGAAGGAGGTAATGAAGCTATGGAATGCAGGGATCATCTATCCTATCTCCGACAGTTCATGGATAAGCCCAGTTCAAGTGGTACGAAAGAAAGGTGGGATGACAGTTGTTGTTAATGAAAAGAATGAATTTATTCCCACAAGAACTGTGACTGGATAGCAGATGTGTATTGACTATAGGAGGCTGAATGATGCCACACGCAAAGATCATTTCCCTCTCCCTTTCATTGACCAGATGCTTGAGAGGCTAGCTGGTCATACATATTACTGCTTCCTTGATGGGTACTCTGGCTATAATCAAATAATAGTTGACCCCATGGATCAAGAGAAGACATCTTTCATATGTCCCTATGGAGTTTTCGCATATAGACGGATGCCATTCAGATTATGTAATGCTCCAGCCACATTTCAAAGATGCATGCTCTCAATCTTCTCAGATATGGTAGAAAAATTCATTGAAGTCTTCATGGACGATTTCTCTGTTTTTGGTGACACTTTTAGTACCTGCTTGCATCATCTTACCCTTGTCTTGAAACGGTGCCAAGAAACCAATTTAGTTCTAAATTGGGAGAAGTGCCATTTCATGGTGCCTGAAGGAATTGTTCTTGGTCACAAAGTTTCAAGAAAAGGGATAGAAGTCGACAAGGCAAAGGTGGAGATCATAGAGAAACTCCCTCCACCAACTAATGTGAAATTTGTTAGAAGTTTCTTATGACATGCTGGATTTTATAGAAGGTTTATTAAGGATTTTTCAAAAATAGCCAAACCATTAAGCAATCTGTTAATGGTTAATAATCCTTTTGTTTTTGATGAAAACTGTCAGCATGCTTTTGAAAATCTAAAAAACAGACTCACAACTGCACCAATCATCACACCCCCAGATTGGAGACTACCTTTTGAACTAATGTGTGATGCAAGTGACATTGCAATTGGTGCTGTGTTGGGACAAAAAAAGGGAAATCTGCATCATGTCATCTATTATGCAAGTAAGGTGTTGAATGAAGCTCAAAAGAATTACACCACTACAGAGAAAGAGTTATTGGCTGTGGTTTATGCATTTGATAAGTTTAGATCATACTTGATAGGGTCCAAAACTATAGTTTATACTGACCATGCTACCCTTAAGTATTTGATGTCAAAACAGGATGCTAAACCAAGACTTATTAGGTGGATATTGCTCCTACAAAAATTTGATATTGAAATAAAAGACAGGAAGGGTAGTGAAAATCAAGTTGCTGATCACTTATCAAGGTTGCCATTGGAAACAATTCGTGAAGCATCTCATCCAGTGAATGAAAGCTTTCCGGATGAACACATATTGCAGATTCAACAAGCACCTTGGTTTGCTGACATAGCAAACTACAAAGTGGGAAGGAAAATACCTCAAGAATTTTCCAAGCAACAAGTAAAGAAGCTAATCAATGAAGCAAGAAGGTTCTTGTGGGATGAACCTTTCTTATTCAAGAGATGTTCGGATGGGGTAATTAGGAGGTGTGTCCCTGAAAACGAAATGAGAGATATATTGTGGCATTGCCATGGTTCAGCCTATGGTGGACACTTTGGACCAGAAAGAACAGCTGCAAAGGTACTATAGAGTGGCTTCTATTGGCCAACTATCTTCAAGGATGCCAGAGAGTTTGTTCACCAATGTAATGAATGTCAAAAAAATGGAGGATTGACAAGAAGGAATGAGATGCCTCAAAATTTCATCCTGGAAGTGGAACTGTTTGACTTATGGGGCATTGATTTCATGGGACCCTTTCCCCCTTCCTACTCTTTTAGATACATCTTGGTGGTAGTAGAGTATGTCTCAAAGTGGGTGGAAGCCATAGCCACAACAACCTGTGATGCACAGATTGTCCTCCAATTCCTTAAGAAACACATTTTCACAAGATATGGAGTGCCCAAGGGTCTTGTTAGTGATGGTGGTGGTCATTTATGCAACAAACAGATGGAGAAACTCTTCCACAAATATGGAGTAATCCATAAAGTAGCCACACCATACCACCCTCAGACTAATGGCGAGGCTGAATTAGCAAATAGGGAGTTAAAGAAGATCCTAGAGAAAATAGTGGGAAGCATAAGAAAAGATTGGGCTAGGAAGCTAGAAGATGCACTATGGGCATACAGGACAGCTTTTAAAACCCCCATTGGCAGGTCACCTTTTCAGCTATTGTATGGCAAATCCTGCCACCTCCCTGTAGAGCTTGAACATAGAGCTTTTTGGGCCACTAAACTCCTCAACCTTGATTCCTAAGTTGCAGGAGAGAAAAGGTTGTTACAACTAAATGAGTTGGATGAATTCAGGCTAGAAGCCTATGAGAGTGCTAAGATATACAAGAAAAGAGCTAAGAGGTGGCATGATAAGAAGATCATAAAGAAGGAGTTCAAGCCAGGACAACAAGTGCTCCTGTATAACTCAAGGCTTAAGATCTTCCCTGGAAAACTTAAGTCTAAGTGGACTGGCCCATATTTGGTGACAAAGGTTTTTCCTTATGGAAGCCTTGAATTGCAAGATGAAGCAACAAAGAGTCATTTCATAGCAAATGGTCACAGGGCAAAGCCTTACCTAGGAGGACAATGGGACAAGGAAAAGGAAGTCCAGAATCTGAGCTAAGTAAGCATAGAGGATGTCAAGCTAATGACAATAAAGAAGCGCTTGTTGGGAGGCAACCCAACCTGAGGTAGTTTTCTTTTCATAACTATTTAAAAAAAAAGGTTAATTAGCTTTATCTATATTGCAAGAAGCTAAGTTTGGTGTTGCACACCAAAACAATATAAGGGAGAATGAAGTATTCTAAGTTTGGTGTTCCACCAAAATACTATCATAAAATGCATTCTCACTTTCTGCATAATACTAGCTTCAAACATTTAGATAAACTAGTTAACTGTTTGTTGTCTCAGAGTTTTTAGTTTTATTACCTTTAGCATGGAAAAAGGATTTCACAGGCAATAAATTTGCTGCATAAGAGGCATTGGCAAGGAACTAAGTTTGGTGTTCATACACCAAAGTAAGTTCAAAAGCCCACAAATAAGCTTTACAAATTAACCCGATACCTTAAGGGCTTGAGAAGCAAGCCACTTTTGAGGATTATGCAGGAAAATAGCCAACAAATTCAAAGAACACTTGCATTATGACTCAAAAGGAGCAAACAGAAGGAAGAATGAGAAGCTGCAACCCACAGGTTGTATCTATACTTGATTCTTGTTGTTATGTAATGATTTAATTCAGAGACTCCTTTATGTCTGGCTGGAATGATCATTTAGTTGCAAGTGGAAGTACATGCTGAAGAAGGCTATCTGCAATTTCTCTTTAGCTTAAAAATTATTTGCATAATAAATGTCATCCTTCATTAACTTGAGTACTTTGCTTTGTTCATCTTGCTGTTTGAATAAAAGAGAGATGTTTTAATTAGAAAAGTTCATTGTTCAATGTTGCAAAAGTTAGAATGGAAGTTACTGGTGGTGTGTGTTTGATTCAATTGTTAGCTCATACAATAATTGCTGCATAATGACATGTTATTTGAAGCCTAAGCTAGTTTGCTGCTATGATCCTTAAATCAATGAAAATCCCTTGAAAATGAATCAAAATAGAAAGAAAAAGAAATAGAAAAAGCCAAAGAAAATGGCAAAGAAACAAACAATAAGGCTAGACACCAATAGTTTGGACCCTAGGACACATGCCTGTGGTGTTTTTGTACTGGGATATGCTTGGACAAGTAAGTTCTAAGGAGTATTTCAAAACTTGGCCACTTAGATCAACTGATTTGGGATGGCCAACTGAAAGTCCACAATAAAGAGCAACCTAGCTACAAAACATTTAGTAATCCAAAGAGATGCTGGGCATCAATGATCCTAGGAAGAGAATATGAGTCATGTGTCTGTGGTGAAGAAATGTTGAGCAAAACAAAGCCAAAGGCTGCTACAACATTTGCCACCAAGCTTCAATGAATAATAAGATCTAATGCAAGAGAAAGAAGGAAAAAGATAACAAGGGAAGTAAGCAAAAAGTAAGGCATTGTAGCAGTAACCATAGTGAATCTTTGAAGAAGCATTGTTTGTTAAACAGCAAGTAATAAATAAGCTACTATTGATCTGCATAAAACCCCATAAACCAAGTTCAACTATATGCTTAATAAGGACATGCTTAGTTATCTACTTCATTCTATCTTTCTTATGTTTGATTCTTGCTTGGGGACAAGCAAGTTTTAAGTTTGGTGTTGTGATGACAAGTCATCTTAGCCTAGTTTTACTAGTCTTTTTCTTTGTTTTTATTAGGTTTTATGCACTTTCTTGCATTGTAAGTAAGTAATTTGGAGTGGAATTGCATGGTTTCTTAGAATCAATCAACCACCCTTTAATTGATACAAAATTATGAGGTTTAAGCTAGATTTAATTGATAATTAATTGATTTATAAACCTTGTGAATTTTGTGATACTTTGATTGGTTGATTTGATTACTTGTAGGTGAAGAAAGAAGAAAATAAGAAAAGCGTGGCTTAGGGAGCGTGTCCAAAGGAAGCAAAAAGCGTGCCCAAGGGAAGAAAAAGCGTAGCAAAAATCAAAGAAGAGTGAAAGCTAAGTTGAAAAAGCAAACTGAGCTTCACAAGGACAAATGGGAAAGAGCAAAGCACCAAGCTCAGTTCACTTAGTCAACTGAGCACTATAAAAAGCAAGGAAACAACATGAAGCTCAGTTTACTAAGTGAGCTTTATCGGGGACTTCTCAAAATTAATTCAAGATGAAATTCCAAGGGAGGAAGCCACCAAGTTTTGAACCAATGACCCAAGGGAGGCAAGGAATGCTCCTTGCAAGGAAAATCAAGAAGAATTAGCCAAAATGCTTCCTCCAAGGTTCGAACATGGAACCACACACTACCAAGCTTGCAAGGAAAATAACAAAAGATGCTTGGGCCAAGTTTCGAACCTGGGAACTCTTTGGAACATAAGGGAGGAGCGCTACTTAGCTTGCAAGAAAATGAGCCAAGATGCACTCCAAGAGGATCGAACTAGGGAACTCTATGAAAAGCAAGGAAGGAGCATCCAACTCTTCCAAGAAAAATAGCCTCCACTTTCCTCCACCAGGATTCGAACCTGGGAGCTTGGAGTGCAAAGCTAGGCGCTACAATTGGGAAGCTCAGTTGGTTTTTCCAACTGAGCACTACACCCCCCATCTCCCCACATTTTGGCGCAACAAGAAGTGCACCAAGGGGCTGTGACACGCAACAAAAAGCAACAAGGAGCAAGCCTTGCGCAAGGTTGACATGGCCAAGACATAGAGCTCAGTTCAAAATTTCAACTGAGCTCTAGTGCAATTGACACAGCCAAGGCTGGGACGCGCACACAAAATTTGGCAAGCAAGGCAAGTTGGGTGCTCAGTTTGGTTTTCCAACTGAGCCGTCCCTGGGAGGTGCACTTGGGCCAAAATTCACTAAAAATCCAATTTAATTCATTTCTTCACCAAATTTTAAAGCCCACCCAAATTCTTAGATCCAAATTAGGAAGTGTATAAATAGGTGTTAGTTTGATTTAGGAAGGACTTTTGACATCTAGCATTTTTTTACTTTCACTTTTGGCTTTCTTTTGATTTCCATTTTTGTAATTTTGAGCTTTTACTTTGAATTTGGATCTTAGAGAATTGGGAAGGAAAATTGATCTCTCTTCTTCCTTGTTCTTGCTTGAGCATTCTTTACTTCTTGTCTTGGATCTTGGGTGGAGAATTGAAGAACTTCTGTTTCAATTTCACCTTGATCTTGTTTACTTTCTGCATAATTCTAGAACTTAAATTTCAATTCTGTTTACTGCTTCCATACTTCTTTTCTTCTGCAATTTACTTTTATATTTTCATTTTGCAATTGTTCTTGTTAGATCAATGAAGGATTTGAGATCCAAACTTGTTTTCTAGTCTCTTCCACTCCTGAGATCTTCAACATCCTTTTAATTGCTGCAAATTAAGCATCAGTTTTTCTGTTTTCGTTCCTCAAGCATTTTTACTTTTATGTTTGAAATCTATTGCAATTCAATTCATCTTTAGTTCTTCTATTTGTTGCAATCTGCTTCTGCTTGTTTAAATTCTGTAATCCCAGCTCCCAATCCCTTTTATAATTCAATCAATTTACATTTCTTGCACTTTAAGATTCAGTCATTTACATTTCTTGCAATCTAAGTTTCTGCAATTTACATTACTTGCACTTTAAGATTCAGCACTTTTACTTCTTGTTCTCTTTAATTTACTGCAATTCTTCCCTCTCCCTTTACAATTTATGCAATTTAGTTTCTGCCAAATACAAACCACTCAACCAATACTTGATTCGCTTGACTAAATCAACCAATAAACTAAAATTGCTCAATCCTTCAATCCCTGTGGGATCGACCTCACTCATGTGAGTTATTATTACTTGATGCGACCCGGTACACTTGCCGGTGAGTTTTTTGTTGGATCGTTTTCTACACATCACCTCAGTACAACAAAAGATCAAAGGAAACAAAGCCAACAGAGGAACACCAGACTGATGTCCAAGATGTCTCTGAGGGCATTGAATGCCCAAAAAGGAATGTCATTGGTGTTTAACGCCAAGAAGGGGTATCCATCCCTAGCATTGAATGCCCAATTGAAGACACTAACAAGGGCATTGGACGCCCAAAAGGTAATGGTATTCCTGGTGTTGAACGCCAGGAAGGGGGCAGCAATATGGGTGTTGAACACCCAAGCAAAGGAGGCTAGTCACACACTGGTAACAACCCTCCTAAGCAAGCTAGTAACCCCCCCTTCTAACACACATGGCATTCAGCCTTCATCAACCAAAATTGATGAGTATAAGGCTAAGATGCTGTTTTCTCAGAAACTTTGTCAAGAAGAAAAAGATAAATAGTTTGCCCACTTTGCGGATTATCTCAGAATATTAGAGATCAAGATCCCTTTTATAGAGGCTCTTGAACAGATACCTTCTTATGCTAAGTTCATGAAGGACATTCTGAGTCATAAGAAGGATTAGAGAGAGAGACAGAAACAGTCCTCCTTACTGAAGAGTGCAGTGCAATCATTCAAAACAGCTTATCAGAGAAGCTTAAGGATCTTGGAAGCTTTATGATACCATGCACTTTAGGTAATGCTTGCACAAGGATAGCTCTATGTGACCTTGGAGCAAGCATCAACCTAATACCTGCTTCATTAATAAAGAAGCTTTGCTTGACTGAGGAAGTCAAACCAACCCGCATATGCCTTCAACTTGCTGATGGTTCTATTAAGATACCATCTGGAGTAATCAAAGACATGATTGACAGGGTTGGACCCTTTGCTTTTCCCACTGACTTTGTGGTGTTGGACATGGAAGGGCAGAAGAGTGCATCCCTGATTCTAGGGAGACCCTTTCTTAGTTACAGGATGAACCCTCATTGATGTTGAAAAAGGGGAAGTAACGCTGAGAGTCAATGAGAAAAAGTTTGTACTGAGTGCTGTAAAAGCCATGCAGCATCAAGACACCCCAGAGGAATGCATGAGTATTGACCTCATTGATTCCCTAGTGGAAGAAGTAAACATGGCTGAGAGTCTCAAGGAAGGGCTGAACGACATCCTTATTGATGAACATCCTGACTTGAAGGATCCTTTGGAAACTCCTAAGGAAAAGGAGAAGCCTCCAAAGCTTGAGCTTAAGCCATTACCATCTTCCATGAAATATGCATTTCTAGGAGATGGAGATACTTATCCTGTGATCATAAGCTCTGCCTTAGAGCCACAGGAAGAAGAAGCAGTAATTCAGGTGCTTCAGACATATAGGACTGCCCTTGGGTGGACTATCAGTGACCTTAAGAGCATTAGCCCGACCCAATGCATGCATAAAATCCTGCTGGAGGATGACACTAAACCAGTGGTGCAACCACAAAGGCGACTGAATCCTGCCATGAAGGAAGTAGTGCAGAAGGAAGTCACTAAGCTCTGGGAGGCTGGGATTATTTATCTTATTTCTGATAGCCCCTGGGTGAGCCCTGTCCAAGTTGTTCCCAAGAAGGGAGGCATGATAGTGGTTCATAATGAAAAGAATGAACTGATTCCTACAAGGACAGTTATAGGGTGGCGTATGTGCATTGACTATAGAAGGCTCAATAACGCCACCAAAAAGGGTCATTTTCCTTTACCATTTATTGACCAAATGCTAGAGAGACTAGCAGGGCATGCATTTTATTGTTTCCTGGAAGGATATTCCGGGTACAATCAAATGGCAGTAGATCCACAGGATCAAGAAAAGACAGCATTCACATTCCCATGTGGCGTGTTTGACTACAGGCGAATGCCCTTTGACTTGTGCAATGCACCTGCCACCTTTTAGAGATGTATGTTATCCATCTTCTCTGATATGGTAGAGAATTTCCTTGAAGTGTGATGAGCGGATATTTTATACGCTTTTTGGCATCACTTTCATATAGTTTTTAGTAGTTTTTATTTAGTTTTTATTGAGTTTTTATAGGTTTTAGTGTTAAATTCACATTTTTGGATTTTACTATGAGTTTTTGTGTGTTTGTACAATTTCAGGTATTTTCTGGCTAAAATTAAGGAGCTAGAGCAGAAGTCTGATTCAAAGACAGGGAAAGCACTGCAGATGCTGTCCGGACTTGACCTGCTTGCATTTGGAAGAGCTTTTCTTGAGCTACAGAAGTGAAAATGGAGCGCTCTCAACGGCTATGGAAATCTGACTTCCAGAGCTTTCTAGCAATATGTAATAGTCTATACTTTGCTTCGAATTATTAGAAGGCCAAAAACTGGCGTCCAACGCCGTTTCCTGTCCCCTTCCAGGCGTCCAGCGCCCAAAGAGCAGAGACCAATGTACAAATGCCCAAAGTGGACCTCCTAGCTGGTGTTCCATGCCCCAGAGACCTCATAGCACATGGATCTCATCAAAGCTCAGCCCAAACACTCACCAAGTGGGCCCCAAAAGTGAATTTTAGCACTAAATAGACTACTTTACCTTTACTAGTCATCTGTTTAGTATTTAAGGGATTTTATTTATGTAATTAGAGATTTTTTCGAACATCTTCGCATCATACACGTTTACTGTGTGGTTTTACCATCAACATGAGTTTCTAATCCTCCTAGGTTGAGGGGAGGAGCCCTGCTGCGTCCTATGAATTAATAAAAGTAATTTTGTTTCTTCTTCAATCCATGTCTGATTTATCTCTAAGATGTATATCTGATCTTCATTGTAGTGAATAGGATGACCTGGCAAATTATCTCTATTCATCACATTAAGACAAACGTGCCTGGCAAACACCCGTGTCTACTTGGGTTCGTGTGAATACCTGGCCGGAAAAGCACGAACCAACAGCTATGTTTATACATCTCTCAGACGGCTAATCCACGGCTTTGTTGGGGACTTCTCGAGACACCAGTTCAGCCAATTTTCGGGGAGATTAGGGTCCCCGTGGTATAGGCTAGAATCCATAGAAGCAGCACTCTCTAATCCGGAAGATTCGACCTTGTCTGTGACATTTTGAGTAGGATCGCCAAGAGAATGGACTGCTAGAGCTTCACCCTCCGTCAGATTGAATGACCACGGGCAATGGCGTTTAATCTGGAGCAGAGGAGATCAATGACCACGGGCAATGGCTTTGATCACATACAGCCTGCCATAGAAGATCATTTACAAGCAAAGAAGATAGTAGTACTAGAGTTAATTCAGAAAGGCATAGCAACTCCAACTCTCAACTTTATTCCTATCTTTTATTACAATTCGGTATTCATTTCACAACCAACAACCTCTTGATCTGCCTGATTAAGACCTTCAAGATAACCATAGCTTGCTTCAAACCACAATCTCCATGGGCTCGACCCTGACTCGCTCAGGTATTACTTGGACGACCCAGTACACTTGTTGGTATAACAGTAAGAATCTTTGATTTTTGCAAGAGTATATATTTCTTCTTTGATTTGAGTCTTTTATTTTTATTTTCTTCTTCTTCAAAATTTTCGAAAATTTTAAAACCTTTTTCAAAAAAATATTTTTCTTTTCCTTTTTTAATCTTTGTTCTTAGTTTGAATCTTTTTGTTTTGTTCTTGTTGAGTATTTTGTCCCTTTTAAGTTTTTCTTTCAAAAAAATTTCTTGTTATTTTTCTTTTCCTTTTCGAAAATCTTTGTTTAGTTTTCTAAAAATTTTAAGTTTGGTGTTCTTTTTATGTTTTTGAGTTCTTTGAGTCTTTAAGTTTTGTACATTGTGTTCTTGTGAGACTTCAAAGTGTTCTTAAGTCTTTTATGTGCTTTGATCTTAAAATTTTTAAGTTTGGTGTCCCTTTGTGTTTTCCTCCAAAATTTTCAAAAATCAAGGGTGCTAGATCTAAAAATTTTAAGTATTGTATCTTTTGTGTGTTTTTCTCTTTCACCATAAAATTCAAAAATAAAAAAATATATATTTTCTAACTTAATTCTAACCATAATTTTTGAAAATAACAATAAAAATTCAGATTTTGATTTTAAAATTTTATCTTATCATATCTTAGTTGTCAAGTTTTCAAAAATCAAATCTTTTCAAAAATTAAAAAATCTTATCTTTTTCAAAATCTTATCATATCTTTTTCAAAATTTAAAAATCTTATCTTATCTTTTTCAAATTTCAAATTTTAAAAATCAAATCTTTTTCAAAATCAAATTTCAAAATCTTATCTCTTTCCAATTTCAAATTTTAATTTCAAATTTTTTCTTATCTTATCTTCTATTTTATTTTAAAATTCAAATATTTTCTTAACTATAATATCTTATATTCTCTCTCATTTTTTTCAAAACCACCTAACTAACTCTTCTCTTCATTAATTTTCGAAAACACTCCCTCTTCTTCTCTCTCTTCTTTTTCAAAACTACCTAACTAACTCTCATCTTTCTTAATTTTCAAAAATTTCTTCCACTTCTCTCTCCTCTATTTTCGAAAATTTAACATTTAAATTTTAAAATCTTTTAAAATTAATTAACTTATTTTTGAAAATTAATTAATTAAATAAATAAAATAAAACAAAAATATTTTAATTCTTATTTACTTTTTCTATTTATACAGCTCTTCTTCTCACATCTATATTATTCTTCTTCTTTCCTCTCTGTATTCTTCCTTCTCATCTTAATTACTTCTATCCCTTATTTTCAAAGTATTCTTCTTCTACTTCCTTTATTTATTTTATTTTATCTTCTTCTTCTTTCTTCACATCTGACTTTAAGGAGGAGCTTCTTGCCAATTGGCACAAAGAGCTTTCTTTTTTTTCTTCTTTTTTCATTTATACTCTAAGGAGACGTTGATAAACCCTATTTTTAGAGTTTATTCTGTGCTTAATCTAGTGGATTTTATCCATTATTCTCACACTTATTCATACAATTCGCATGTTTTATATTTTCCTTCCTGATTTTGTGCTATGAGTGAAAATATGTTTCTTTGACCTTAATTTTATTAATTTTAATCCTCCCTTTATACCATTCGATGCCGTGATATGTGTGTTAAGTGATTTCAAATATTACAGGACAGGAATGGCTCAGAGGATGGAAAGGAAGCATGCAAAAGTGGAAGGAATACAAGAATCTAAAGGAACTGCTAAAGTTGTCCAACCTGACCTCCTAGTACTAAATCAACCATAACTTGAGCTACAGAGGTCCAAATGATGCGATTTCAGTTGCGTTGGAAAGCTAACGTCCAGGGCTTCGCAACGATATATAATTTACCATAGCTGCCTTGAATCCAGGTGACGCGAATGCATGGATTACGCGGATGCGTGGCCTGCCAAAAACTCAATCCGCGCGAACGCGTGGACGACGCTTCCGCGTGACTTTGCAGCGACCTGTACGTACCAGAAATCGCTGGGGGCAATTTCTGGGCTGTTTTTGATCCAGTTCTCGGCCCAGAAAACACAGATTAGAGGCTATAAAGTGGGGGAATGTATCCATTCATCATTGAACAATTCACACAACTTTCATATTAACAATTTTAGATTTTAGATGTAGTTTTAGAGAGAGAGAGAGAGGCTCTCTCCTCTCTCTTAGAATTTAGGATTTCTATTATGTTTAAGTTACTTCTTTTCAATTACAGGTTCAATGTTCCTTTTATTTATTTTTCCAATGTAATTTATGAATTTTCATGTTAGATTTGATTTCTTTCATTAATGCAGTTTGATGTATTTCAGATCTGTGATTTTTACTTAGCTTTTTATATTCTTGGCCTTAATTGATGAATTGATTAATTGGAGACACTTGAGTTATCAAACTCCTTGTGATTGATAATTGTTATCTTTGCTGATTGATTTGGATCCCTCTAAAGCTAGTCTTTCCATAGGAATTGACTAGGACCAGAGGAATCAAATTGATTCATCCACTTAACTTACCTTCATAGTTAGAGGTTAACAAGGTGGGAGCAAAATCCAATCCTCATCACAATTGATAAGGATAACTAGGATAGGACGTCCAGTTTTCATACCTTGCCAAGAGATTTTATTATTAATTTATTTTTCTCGTCATTTAAATTACTTATTCCTTATTTCAAAAACCCAAAAATATATCTTTTTACATAACCAATAATAAATCATACTTCCCTACAATTCCTTGAGAAGACGACCCGAGGTTTCAATACTTCAGTTATAAATTTGATTGGGTTTGCTTAAGTGACAAACAAAATTTTTGTACGAAAGGATTCTCTGTTGGTTTAGAAACTATACTTACAATGCGATTATATTTGTGAATTTCTTTACTAGCAGAAATCCGATCGTCAAAAATGGCGCCGTTGCCAGGGAGTTGCAATAGTGTGCTAGATTATTAATTTGTGTACATATTTTATTTTTATTTGAATATTTTATTTTTATTTTGTTTCCATGAGCTACATGTTTTTCTCATTGAATGATGCGTTCATTGCCTGATTCGAGCTTAGCCACTTTTGATCCTAAAATTGAAAGAACTCTTTCATGTATTAGGCGAGCTCGGCGTCAGTTAGCCTCTGAGGGTGGTGAAGTGATTACTATCGATTCACCAGTCTCATCTGAGGAAGAATCTGAACCGCCATCTGAGAGCGAAACAAGCTCATTTACTACTGATTCAGTTGATTCCCGTGCAGTTAACATGGCAGCACCTAGGAGAATCACTCTTCAGGAGGCAGGAGCCCCAGATTTTACTCTGCAAGCGTATCACGCACGTCACCCAGATCTGGCTGCAGATTTTGAACTAAAGACGTCGCTAATCAACTTGATACCCAAGTTTCATGGCTTACCTGCTCAGGAGCCCATAAAGTACCTCAGGGATTTCCAGACAGCCTGTTCTACTGTTAGGCATCATGGTACAGATGAGACTACTATTCTGCTGATGGCCTTCCCATTTTCTCTTGAGGGAAAGGCGATGGAGTAGTACTACACTCAACCGGAGGAAGTAGTTACCGACTAGGACGCACTCAGGAGGGAGTTCCTGGACAAATACTTTCCAGCTGAAGTTACAGACAGACTAAGGAAAGAAATCTCCTGTATTATCCAAGGAGAATTAGAGACCCTCTACGAATACTGGGAACGTTTCAGAAACCTCTTAGACTCATGTCCCCACTACAAGATTGATGAGATGGTGTTGATCAATTACTTTACACAAGGTATGAAGCCTCAAGATAAAACTACATTAGATGCTACAATTAATGGCTCACTGAAGAAGTACAAGACGGCGACAGAAGCGTGGCAGCTGATCGCTGATCTGGCTGAATCTACCCGGAACACTAGACACAGGACCAACCATCCTCGGACTGTTACAGAGGTGTCCTCTAGTGGTGAGACTGCTGCTTTCACTAAGGCTCTAGGAGAGATGTCCAATCTACTGAAGCAGATAAACCTGAATCAATAACAATCTCAACCTCCCTCACCCCAACATAGTCAACAACTGGTTCCTGAAAGGGTATGCGGGATATGTGCTGATTATAGTCATTACACTGATGAGTGTCCACAGCTCCAACAAGAGGACAACACCTTGGCAGCTACTCACAATTTCTATGACCGCCCAAATCAAGGCTCCTATCAACAAGACGGCAACTACAACCAAGGTGGAAACTATAACCAGAAATGGCAAGACAACTCCAACCATGGCTGGAGAGATAATTCCAACCATGGCTGGAGGGATAACTATAATAGAGGAGGCAGAGACAACCAGGAAAATCAGAGGTGGAATAATAACAACAACAGACAGCAGAACCAGAACTAGCCTTACAGAGCACCTCACCTAAGGCAATCCCAAGCACCTCAGAACAACCAACAGCAGGTCCCTCAAATCACTTACCCCTCCTCTTTTAATGACGAGTTGCTTCAGTCCCTTGCACAAGGACAGAGGAGCATGGAAAGTACACTTAACGGTCTAACATCTGCTATACAAGCTCTCGTCTCTCAGATGGGGTCATCCAGTACTTCTAACAACCAACCTGCAAGCTCCACTGGAATTTCTTCTCAACCCTTATCCAATCCCAAGGGTGGTATCAATGCCATCACTTTGAGGTCCGGAACCACACTACAAGAGAGGAATCAGGAGGAGCCAAGCCCACGGGAACACGCCCCAGATGCAGACATGGTTGAAGTGGAGGATGTTGAAAAGGAAGATGAAATGCAAGACATGGTTGAAGAGGAAGCAACTCAACCAAGGAATGGAGAACCAAAAGAAGCAGAAGCTGTAAGAGACGCCATTCCTATCCCATTTTCACACCTTGCAAGAAAGTCCAGGAAGCAGATGGAACTTGATCCTAAAATGGTAGAAATCTTCAAAAAAGTTGAGGTAAATGTTCTCCTTTTTGATGTTATTCAGCAAGTACCTAAATATGCAAAGTTTCTAAAGGATTTGTGCATACATAAGGATAAGATTAATGAATTAGAAACTATTCCTTTAGGTAGTTCCATATCTGCTTTAATGGGGGATATACTTGAAAATGTAGTGACCCAGGACCATGCATGGTTAACTATACCATTGGGGTGTAATATTTTCTGACTGCATGTGTGATTTAGGCGCGTGTGTTAGTATAATGCCTTTGTCCATATATGATGCTTTGAGGCTCCCTCCTTTAAAAAGGTTGGCAGCTCATTTTGTGTTAGCAGATAAGAGCATTATTACAGTGGTTAGAATTGCTGAGGACGTGCTGGTGAGCATTAAGGGGCTTACATTTTCCATTGACTTCTATATCCTGGAGATGCCCCAAAATGACTCAAGAAAGCCGTCATCCATCCTGCTCGGAAGACCATTCCTGAAGACTTCAAAGTTCAAGCTGGATGCCTTTTCAGGAACCTACTCTTTTGAGATAGACGATCGAGCAGTAAGCTTCAATCTGAATGAAGCCATGAAACACCCTCCGGAAGATCATTTCGTCTTCTAATACGACATCATTAATGAGACTGTAGCTATAGTTCATCAGGAAGAGATAGAAGAGATGCACATGGAGTAAGGTCCAAGTGTGGGAAAACCCACTGAACACAATGAGGACACCTTGCCGTTATCACCGGCTCCAGAAGACCCAGTGCCTAGTCAGGAGCAGAAATTGGAATTAAAGCCCCTACCACCCCACCTCAAGTACGCTTACCTTGAGGATGATCAGCAGCTCCCAGTCATCATTGCAAGGAAACTCACTTTCCAACAAGAGGAGCAGTTACTTAGTGTGCTGAGAAGACACAAGAAGGCAATTGGGTGGAGCTTGGCAGACATAATAGGCATCAACCCTCAAGTTTGTGAGCACAGAATATTTTAGAAGAGAGAGCAAGGCCTGTTTGTCAACACCAAAGAAGACTGAATCCCACTATCTTAGAGGTTGTCAAAAAGGAAGTGACCAGATTACTTGAGGTAGATATCATCTATCCCATCTCAGACAGTGAATGGGTAAGCCTAGTACAAGTGGTGCCTAAGAAGTCTGGAGTCATTACAATGAAGAATGAGCATAGAGAGCTCATAGCAACCAGAGTGCAGAACGCCTGGAGGGTCTGCATTGATTACAGGCGCCTCAACCGGGCCACTCGTAAGGATCACTACCCCCTGCCATTCATTGATCAAATGCTGGACCGCCTGTCAGGTAAATCACATTATTGCTTTTTAGATGGTTACACAGGCTATTTCTAGATTCATATAGCTCCTGAAAATCAGGAAAAGACTACTTTTACATGTCCTTTTGGGACTTATGCTTATAAGAGAATGCCCTTTGGCTTGTGCAATGCACCAGCTACTTTCCAAAGGTGCATGATGAGTCTTTTTTCTGATCTTATTGAGAACTGTATGGAGGTTTTTATGGATGATTTTAGCGTATACGGTGATTCCTTTAACCTTTGCTTGGATAGTCTATCTAGAGTGTTAGACAGGTGTGTTAGTTCAAACCTTGTTTTAAATTTTGAAAAGTGTCATTTTATGGTCAAACAAGGTATTGTACTAGGACATGTTGTCTCTAACACTGGTATTTCTGTAGATCCAGCAAAGGTAAATGTCATTTCTAGTCTGCCTTACCCCTCCTCCGTGAGGGAAGTTCGTTCGTTCCTTGGCCATGTAGGTTTTTACCGGTGGTTCATTAAGGACTTCAGTAAGGTAGCACTGCCCTTATCCAGGCTTCTGTAGAAAGATATTGAGTTCGAGTTCAGTGAGGACTGTATAGAGGCGTTCGATAAGCTAAAGATCGCCTTAACTCAAGCTCCAATTGTGAAAGGACCAGACTGGAGCCAGCCCTTCGAGATTATGTGCGATGCTTCCAACCATGCTGTGGGAGCGGCGCTGGCCCAGCACGCAGGTAAGGATCCTTTCGTAATTGCCTATGCTTCCAAGACATTAGACGCTGCTCAGTCTAATTACACTACTACCGAGAAAGAGCTTTTGGCTATTGTTTTCACTCTGGATAAATTCCGAGCCTATTTACTTGGTACTAAGGTGGTAGTGTACTCAGACCATGCAGCTCTAAAGTATCTATTGGCTAAAAAGGAGTCCAAACCAAGGTTAATACGATGGATATTGCTGCTACAAGAATTTGATTTAGAAATTAAGGATATGAGTGGTTCTCAGAATTTAGTGGCAGACCACTTGAGTCGCCTTGAGCACATTAAGGATGACTCCACTTCTATCAATGATGCCTTTCCTTTTGACAGCTTGCATGCAATATCTGAAGTAGTTCCTTGGTATGCACCTGTAGCTAATTATCTAGTTAGCCATACTTTCCCTCCAAATTTACTAAGCACGAGAGGGACAAGCTGAAAAGCGAGTCCAAATATTATATATGGGATGATCCCTATCTGTGGAGGTATGGTGCTGACCAGATAATTAGGAGATTTGTGCCTTAATCAGAATTCCAGTCCATTTTAGAGGCCTGCCACTCATCTGAGAGTGGTGGACATTTTGGTCCTCAAAGGACAGCTAGAAAAATTCTAGACTGTGGATTCTGGTGGCCCATTCTTTTTAAAGATGCTACTGCTTTTTGTAAATCCTGTTCCCCATGCCAAAAGTTTGGTAACATATCCAAGAGTGATGAGATGCCCCAACAAATTATGTTGTTCTGTGAGATTTTTTATGTTTGGAGCATTGACTTCATGGGTCCGTTTCCAAACTCAAGCGGTTTTACATACATATTGTTAGCTGTAGATTATGTTTCTAAATGGGTGGAAGCAATTCCTACCCGTGCTGATGATGCTAACACTGTTGTCTCTTTTGTTAGAAACCATATTATCTGTCGCTTTGGATCACCACGAGCAATCGTGAGCGATCAAGGCACCCATTTCTGTAACAGGAGACTGACCGTCCTATTGAAGAAGCATGGCGTTATTCACAAAGTAGCCACAGCATATCACCCGCAGACTAATGGATAAGCAGAAGTGTCAAATAGAGAAATAAAGCGTATCCTGGAGAAAATAGTCAAGCCTCATAGGAAGGACTGGAGCACCAGGCTACAAGACGCGCTTTGGGCATATCGGACTGCATACAAGACACCTATAGGAATGAGTCCCTTCCGCTTGGTTTATGGAAAAGCATGTAACCTCCCAGTAGAGATAGAACACAAAGCGTTCTGGGCTGTGAGAGAGATCAACATGGAATTTGAAAAAGCAGGAGCTGAAAGGAAGATGCAGCTACAAGAGTTAGAGAATCTACGCCTAGAAGCATATGATAATTCTAGGCGATACAAAGAGAAGATGAAGGCTGTACATGACAAGCACATTAAAAGGAGAGAGTTCAGACCTGGGGAGTTGGTCCTCCTTTACAACTCCAGACTGAGACTCATGCCAGGCAAGCTGAGATCCAGATGGGAAGGTCCCTACAGAGTAGAAAAGGCAGAGCCCTATGGAATTTTTCACCTGAGTCATCCCTCAAGCTCCAACTTTAACAAGGTAAATGGACATCGCTTAAAGCTATATCATGGTGAGAAGATAAAGAGAAACAAAGAGCTGGAGATCTTCATCTTGGAGGATCCACCCACAGCAGAAGACTGAGCTAGTGGACCGTCCAACTTAAGGACGTTAAAGAAAAGTGCTAGGTGGGAGACAACCCACCATGGTATGATCTTTCAGTTTTAATTTTTCTCTCAGTATTCTTCTCATCATCTCTGCATATGGCTGCATATAGTTTACATTAGCATTCTGCATATCATAAAAAAAAACGCACGCGCGCGTAAGCATCGCTGACGCGTCCGCGTCACAAGTGCGTTGGGAAGAAAACAAAATTGAACAGAGAGTCACGCGAAAGCGTGGCTAGAGGCGTGCCTTAGGCACAAACATGCCCACGCGACCGCATCACTCACGCGGCCACGTCATTTGGAAAATAAGCCTCCCACGCGTCTGCGTCACCCACGCGAACGTGTGCCCCTAAAAATTGACGTAAAAGAGGTGTATGGAAGCAAGTTATGATGGAGTGGGGCTGGAATGATGCTAGAAGCACCAGCCCTATCACGCGACCGCGTGCCCCACGCGTCCGCGTCATTTTTCAAAGTATAGCCATTCACGCGATTGCGTCAACCACGCGACCGCGCCACCCTAAAATTTGGCAAAATGAGTTTCAAACAGAGAGTTGCGCGAACGCGAGGCTGCTCTCACGCCAATAGCACAAATCAACTCACGTGACCGCGTGACTCACTCGTTCGCGTCACTTGAAAACACCGCACACCATGCGACCGCGTCACTCACGCGTCCGCATCACATGCGGCGCACAACTTATCCAGATCAGCCAAATATCTTATCTTTTCTTCCCCAAATCCTAATTTTTCTTATCCTTTCTTATTTCATTCTTCTCCCTTCTTCATTCTTCCTTCTTTCTCACTTTCTACTTCCTATTTCTTTTTTCACCACCATTATCAAGGTTTTTCTTTTCTTCTTCCCCTCTTTACTTTTCCATTATTATTCTTATTTTTATTTATATTTTTTTCTTCTTTTTCTTTTCACTTTCTTTGTCTATATTTTCTTTTTCTTTCTTTTTTCTTTTTATTCCTTTAATTAGTGTTAGAAATTTATTTGGGTCATTATTTTCTATATTTTTCTTGTGGATTATTGTGGAATTGTTTGACAATTAATATTACTTCTTAAAGGGTTGTTTGCATGTTCTATTTTATATTTTCAAGAACCTATTTACCATGAATGCTACGTGTTTGTGAAAAAGCCCGTATGGCATTGTGCATTATTTTGAAATTATTCTATTCTAATCCTTTAATGCATATTTTTCACAAAACCCCTTTTATGTTTTATTGATTAAATATAATTGTCAATACAAACAGATTATTAGTTTGAAAGACTTGGTAATCTAACTTGGACATTGAATGCTTGATCTATGCTACTCATGCCTTTGACAGCATGCCAATAAACAACTTGCATTTAATTGCCATCACATGCACTTGCTATGTTACCTTTGATGAACTTTTCACATGTAGTCTAGACCATGTGTTAACGACATCCTTCTTTACCGTGCATTGATTACCACCCATAATATCCACTCCCTCACTCGAACCCTTCACTTTACATATTACTTTCTCTTTCCTTTTTCAGGATGGCCACCAAGAAAGGCAAGGAGAAAGCTACTTCCAAACCACCAGCAAGGAGAGGAACAAAAAGAGCATTAGTGGTAGAGCCATCTTCAACAGCAGTAAAGCCCTCAACAAAAAAAATCAAGAGGATCATCAAGGTCGATGAAAAAGAAAAACCTTCCCAGCAAAGGACACTGCGCAGTTTTCTAACCGCTACTGTGAGCAGATGTTCCCCATCCTGGCAGAGAGAAATTACAACAATGAATACCTTCTTATCCTCCTGACCCGCATTGCTGAATTTGTTGAGCCGCAAATTGAACGAAGAAAATGGGGATTCCTACGGAGATAGTCATGGCAGGTTAATCTTTCGTGGGTAGTAGAATTCTACTCTAACTTTCACATGCCAACCATGCAGTCTGTCTACGTCCGTCAGAAATAAGTCTCCACAACTGAAGAGGCCATTCAGTGAGCTTTAGATCTCCCCCCTGCTCCAGAAGGATTGGACGCATTCCAAGAAGTCTCACTCAAGTGCCAGACATACCAATTTGACTGGGATGCCGTTCTCAGAGTTATCGCACAACCTGGCAGCAAATGGATCTACGGATACCATCGATCCCGACCTAAAGGGATACCGGCTTCAGCACTTACATTGGAGGCTCGAGTATGGGCACAGATCATGTCCCATTATGTCTTTTCGAGCACTCACGAGTCCTCCTTCACTGCAGACATGGCTGTTTTACTCTGGTGTATCCTTACAGACCAGCACCTAAACTTACCAAGACACATCTGGAATGCAATGGGACACGTACAAATTGCGGGCAACTTACCTCTCCTGCCTTGATTTCAGTTTTTGTCTCAGCAGCTGGAGTCTCCTACAGAGCTGGGAACACCAAAGCCATGCTTCCACGGGATGATCAGTACGTCCCTAACGGAAAATATATCAGACCGCCAGCAGCCACTACCAGTCAGCCTACAGAACCAGCTGAAGACAATTCTTCTTCCACACCACAAGCACCTTCAACAACCCAACTGCTCCATCAGATACTTGAGAGGTTACACCGGCTTGAGCGGAAAGGAAAGCAAAGAGAGCGCTGCAACAAGCGCAGATTTACATACCTCAAGGAGCTACTTGTTGGTGACCAACCACCTAGAGAAGACCCAGACACCCCAGACTCCACTTCATTTACCAGCACAGGGAGCCATGACGGTCCCAATGGTGGAGATGCTACTACCAGCCCCCTTTTGTTCCTGACAGATGGCACCGAGGACGGTGCAAAGCCTTAAGTGTGGGGAGGTCAGTCAGTACCTAACTTTCGGAGGTAATTTCTCTCCCTTAACACCAATAAAATAGGATATTTAGTTAGTTTTTCTTTTGTAAAATAGGATAGATTGCATAGTAATAGGTTAATTGCATGTATATTCTACTTGATTGAAAAATAATAAGTTTCTTCTAAGACCCTATTTTTGAAAAATTTCACTAATTTAAATCAAAACTTTTATGTTAAATTTGTTTGAAGTTGTATTTGAACATAGTTTAAAAAGCTAAGAACACACAACCTGTGAGATTTTGAGCTTATTTATATGGTTATATTATTTAACCATAAATTTTTATTCTTGTGTGTTTTCTTCTCTATGATTGTAATCTATATTTTGTTCATACTATATGTCCAATATTTAGTGTATTTACATGCTTGCATATGATTGAGGCCATTACTTGTTTAGCTCACTTATCCCAAATAAGCCTACCTTTAAATCACCCTTGTCAGCCACTTTGAGCCTTGTAAATCCCATTTGTTCTATATTTTACCACATCACTAGCCTTAAGCAGAAAAACAATTAAATACCCCAATTGAATCTTTGGTTAGCTTAAGATAGAGATTGTGTAACAATTAAGTATGGGAAGATTGTGGGAACATGGGTTAATAAGGGAATGTGTTATGTTCTTACTTTGATAAAATATTGGGAATTTGGGTACCTACTCATGTGAGACCAGAAAAATTAAAAATCCATGTGCATTGATAAGTTATGTTTATTTTTCTATTTAAAAATAAAAAAATAAAAAAAATCCAAAAATATTCATTAAATAAATAAATAAATAAGGGGACAAAATTACCCCAATTCCAAGTTAAAATAAGCTCCAAGATCAATACATATGTGATAAAATAAAAGAAAAATTTGGTACATGAGTATGTGATGCAAAAGTGGGAATTTTGGATAGCTAGGCATGATTTTAGAATTACATAGAGAGTGTGTGTGTGTTAGGTGAGAGCTTAGTCAAAGATTCATATTTTAGCTCACTTGGCCATACATATATCCTCACCCTTACCTTAGCCCCATTACAACCTTGAAAAGACCTCATGATGTTTGTATTGGTATACTAAATTTTTGTTGATTGGTTAGATGAAGAACAAAAGTTAGAAATCATGATTAGAGAAGAGTAGAGTGATTAACCCTAGACACTTGAGAGATTAGAGTGATATACACTACCAGTGAGGGTTCAATGCTTGATTCTATGTTCCCTGCTTTCATGAGCTATCTTCTTACAAGTTTAATTGCTTCTTATTGTATGATTTGAATTAGTGGAATTTGATTTATATTTGTCTTAAAGAACTTATTTACTTTTAACCAAGTAGATAGAAACTCTTAGCATATAGTTGCATTCATATAGATAGGTTGCATTTCATACATCATACCATTCCTCTTCATTATTTATAGCTTCTCTTGAGCTTAGCATGAGGACATGCTAATGTTTAAGTGTAGGGAGGTTGATAAACCCCATTTTTAGGGTTTATCCTGTGCTTAATCTAGTGGATTTTATCCATTATTCTCACACTTATTCATACAATTCGCATGTTTTATATTTTTCTTCCTGATTTTGTGCTATGAGTGAAAACATGTTTCTTTGACCTTAATTTTATTAATTTTAATCCTTCCTTTATACCATTCGATGCCGTGATATGTGTGTTAAGTGATTTCAGAGATTACAGGGCAAGAATGGCTCAGAGGATGGAAAGGAAGCATGCAAAAGTGGAAGGAATACAAGAAACTGAAGGAACTGCTAAAGCTGTCTAGCCTGATCTCCTGGTACTAAATCAACCATAACTTGAATTATAGAGGTTCAAATGACACGGTTTCAGTTGCGTTGGAAAGCTAACGTCCGGGGCTTCGCAACGATATATAATTTGTCATAGCTGCCCCGAATCCAGGTGATGCGAATGCGTGGATCACGCGGACGCGTGGCCTGGCAAAAACTCAATCCGCGCGAACGCGTGGACGACGCTTCCGCGTGACTTTGCAGCGACCTGTACGTACTAGAAATTTCTGGGCTATTTTTAACCCAGTTCTCGGCCCAGAAAACACAGATTAGAGGCTATAAAGTGGAAGAATGTATCCATTCATCATTGAACAATTCACACAACTTTCATATTAACAATTTTAGAATTTAAATGTAGTTTTAGAGAGAGAGAGATGCTCTCTCCTCTCTCTTAGGATTTAGGATTTCTATTATGTTTAGGCTACTTCTTTTCAATTACAGGTTCAATGTTCCTTTTATTTATTTTCCCAATGTAATTTATGAATTTTCATGTTAGATTTGATTTCTTTCATTAATGCAGTTTGAGGTATTTCAGATCTGTGATTTTTACTTAGCTTTTTATATTCTTGGCCTTAATTGATGAATTGATTAATTGGAGACACTTGAGTTATCAAACTACTTGTGATTGATAATTGTTATCTTTGCTGATTGATTTGGATCCCTCTAAAGCTAGTCTTTCCATAGGAATTGACTAGGACTAGAGGAATCAAATTGATTCATCCACTTAACTTACCTTCATAGTTAGAGGTTAACAAGGTGGGAGCAAAATCCAATCCTCATTACAATTGATAAGGATAACTAGGATAGGACGTCCAGTTTTCATACCTTGCCAAGAGATTTAATTATTAATTTATTTTTCTCGTCATTTAAATTACTTATTCCTTATTTCAAAAACCCAAA
The DNA here is from genome assembly GCF_003086295.3 of Arachis hypogaea. Lineage (NCBI taxonomy): Eukaryota > Viridiplantae > Streptophyta > Magnoliopsida > Fabales > Fabaceae > Arachis > Arachis hypogaea. The sequence goes on from NC_092050.1 coordinate 59,208,258, forward strand.
AATATATCTTTTTACATAACCAATAATAAATCATACTTCCCTACAATTCCTTGAGAAGACAACCCGAGGTTTCAATACTTCGGTTATAAATTTTATTGGGTTTGCTTAAGTGACAAACAAAACTTTTGTATGAAAGGATTCTCTGTTGGTTTAGAAACTATACTTACAACGCAATTATATTTGTGAATTTCTTTATTAGCAGAAATCCAATCGTCAGACGTTTACAACAAGCTAAAGCACAACACCCAGAAAGTTTTGAATAAGAAACAGAGGATATGGCCGAACCACAAGAGGAGCCAAGAAAGGTCCTTGGTGACTTCACCATGCCTACCTCTGACTTTTATAAAAGAAGTATCTCTGTACCTGCCATTGGAGCTAACAATTTTGTGCGTAAGCCTCAGTTAGTCTCTCTTCTGCAGCAGAACTGCAAATTCCATGGACTTACAATGGAAGATCCACATCAGTTCTTAGCTAAGTTCTTATAGATCTGTGATACTGTAAAGACTAATGGAGTTGATCCTGAAGTCTACAAGCTGATGCTCTTTCCCTTTGTAGTAAGACACACATCTAAACTGTGGTTGGATGCCCAACCCAGTGAGAGTTTTGACTCTTGGAAAAAGCTTGTTAATACTTTTCTGGCTAAGTTCTTTCCTCCTCAAAGGATGAGCAGGATTAGAGTGAAAGTTCAAACCTTCAGACAAAGAGAAGGTGAATCCCTCTATGAAGTTTGGGAAAGATACAAGTAGCTGATCAGGAGATGTCCTCCTGACATACTCTCAGAATGGTCCATCATAAGCGTGTTCTATGATGGCTTGTCTAATATATCCAAGATGTCCTTGGATAGCTCTACAGGTGGATCACTCCACTTGAAGAAAACACCTGCAGAAGCAATAGAACTCATTGAAATGGTTACTAACAACCAGTTCATGTACACTTCTGAAAGAAACCATGTTAACCATGGAATCTCTCAAAAGAAAGGAGTTCATGAAGTTGAGAATCTAAATGCCATCTTGGCTCAGAATAAGATCTTGACCCAATAGGTCAACATGATCTCTCAACATCTGACTGGAATGCAAACTGCAGCTGGCAGTAATCAGGAAGCTTCTTCTGAAGAAAAAGCTTATGATCCTGACCAACCCACCATGGAGGAGGTGAATTACATGGGAGAACCCTATGAAAACACCTACAATCCTTCATGGAGGAACCATCCTAATCTCTCATGGAAGGATCAACAGAAACCTCAGCAAAGTTTCAATAACAATCAAGGTGGAAGGAACCAGAATAGGTTCAATAAAAAACCACCATTCCCATCTTCTCAAGAGAATATGGAAACCTCTAAGCAGAGCCTCTTTGACTTAGTAACTCTGGTTTCTAGCCTCTCTAAGACCACTCAGTTTCATTAATGAAACAAGGTCCTCCATTAGAAACTTGGAGGTATAAGTTGGTCAACTGAGTAAGAGGATCCCTGAGATTCCTCCTAAAACTCTTCCCAGTAATACTGAGGTTAATCCTAGAGAAGAGTGCAAGCCCATAACCTTGGAGGTAGAGGCCGAACCAGAGGAGATTGGGAAGGCATTGAGCGCCAGTGAAGAAGCCTTCACTGGGCGTTCAACGCCCACAATGGCAGCAACCCTGGCATTAAACACCAGTGAGGACCCCCTCACTGGGCATTTAACGCCCATCCTGGCAGAAAAGCTGGCGTTGAACGCCAGCCAGGGAGCACTAGCTGGGCGTTCAACGCCCAAACAAACCAGCTTTCTGGCGCTAAACGCTAGTGAAGAACCCCTCATTGGGCATTCAATGCCCAACCATGCAGCCATTCTGGCACTGAACGCCAGTGAGGAACCCATCACTGGGCGTTCAACACCCATTCACCCAAGGAAGCTGGCGTTGAACGCCAGTCAGGGTGGACAGCAAGGGCGTTCAATGTCCAATAAGCTGACAGAGCTGGCATTGAATGCCAGTCAAAGCATACCCTTTGAGTGCTCAAGGCCTACTCAAGAACCCTCTAGCCCAGAACCAAAGGAAACCACAAAGACTATTGGGGTTCCTTTGAATACACTTCTGCAGTGCATGAGTTCTGATGACTACTCATCCTCAGATGAGGATGAGAATACTAGGGAAGAGTAAATTGCTCATTTCCTAGGAGCTCTTATGAAGCTGAATACCAAGTTATTTGGTAGAAAGCCAATGGAGGAAAAACCTCCACTGCTTACCAAAGAACTTCATGCTTTGGTTCAGCAAGAGCTACCTTAGAAGCTTCCAAATCTTGGACGCTTTCTAATTCCTTGCACCATAGGCACTATGACTTTTGAAAAGGCTCTGTGTGACTTAGGGTCAAGCATTAACCTCATGCCACTCTCTGTAATGGAGAAACTGGGCATCATTATGGTAAAATCTGCAAACATCTCTTTAGAGATGGCAGACAAGATAATGAAGAAGCCACATGGCTTAGTAGAGGATGTCCTGGTAAATGTTGAAAACCACTACATCCCTGCGAACTTCATTATCTTGGATATTGGAGAGGATGAGGATGACTGTGTCATCCTTGAGAGACCCTTCTTAGCTACTGCAAAAGCCATGATCAATGTAGCTAAGGGAGAAATGATTTTCCAATTAGGAGAGGACTATATCTTATTTAAGATGTCCAATCCCAATTCTCCCTCTGATAAGAAAGAGACAACTGTGCAACACCTAGTGTGCCAACCCTCTCTTTCTGTACAGAGCTCTGCAGAGCCCCCAAACATCAATTCTAAGTTTGGTGTTGGGCAGCCATCAACAAGCTCTAAGCACAAAGGTACTAAAAAGAAAGTACCTAAAGGCTGAAGGGACAAGAAAGTCCCAACTGAAGGACTCTTACCTGGCATGAAAGTTGTCTTCACTAAGAAGCCAGTCCTACCACATACAGTGAGTCGTGTCCTATCTCTAGAGCATGTAGAGCTCATTCACAAGAGGACAGGAAGAAGATTCACTGCAAGGGGCAAAAATCTGAGCCCATACTCACCTCCATAAGGAGCTAAAGGTCAAGCTAGTGACGTTAAAAGAGCGCTTGTTGGGAGGCAACCCAACCCTACTCAACCATATTTATTTTATTTTTCTATCAATTATTAGAGTCATGATCATATGCATCAGTCAAGAGACAGAAGTTCATAGCAGTGAAAACAGAGCACTCTAGATGGAGTGTCAAAGTTGAACGCCAGTGAAGAAGCCCTCACTAGGCGTTCAACGCCCCTCATGGGAAGCATTGCTGGCGTTGAATGCCAGCCAGGGAGCAGCCCCTGGGTGTTCAAACGCTAGTGCAGAGAAGCAGGAAATCTAAATTCCCTAGCCTCTCAGGATTAGTGGGTCCCACAGCATCTTTCACCTACCCCACTTATTCCCACCTACTTTCACACTTCCCAATACACAGTTCCCTATAAACCCTAGCCCAATCACATCCATACCACTTCCCCATGACCATCATAACTCCTACTTACCTCCACCCACTTCAAAATCAAATTTTCCACACAAAACCCACCCTATGGCCGAACCTACCCACTCCCTACTCCTATAAATACCCCTTTCCATCACTCTTCCTACACACACCTTTCATATACTACTACACCCACAAAGGCCGACCCTCTCTCTCCCTCTATATCCTTCTATTTTCTTCTTCATCTTCTTCTACTCCATTCTTCTCTTATACTTATTTTTGCTCGAGGATGAGCAAAGTTTTAAATTTGGTGTAGGAAAAGTATAGCTTTTTTTCTTTCCATTACCATTCATGGCACCCAAGGTTGGAGACTCCTCTAGAAAGAGGAAAGGAAAGGCAGTAGCCAATCCCTCTGAATCTTGGGAGATGGAGAGATTCATCACCAAAGCCCACCAAGACCACTTCTATGAAGTAGTGGCTGAGAAGAAAGTGATCCCTGAGGTCCCTTTCATGCTCAAGAAGAATGAGTATCCAGAAATCCGAAGAGAGATCCGGAGAAGAGGTTTGGATGTCCTAACCAATCCCATCTAAGATGTTGGGATTCTTATGGTGCAAGATTTCTATGCTAATGCATGGGTTACTAAAAACTATGACACTAGTGTGAACCCAAATCCAAGGAATTGGATCACCATGGTCCGAGGAAGAATCTTAGATTTCAACCCGGAAAGTGTGAGGTTGGCGTTCAACTTGCCTCTATTGCAAGGAGATCCTCATCCTTACACTAGGAGAGTAAACTTTCATAAGAGATTGGATCAAGTGCTCTCAGACATCTGTGTGGAATGAGCATAGTGGAAAAGGGATTCCCAAGGCAAGCCCATTCAGTAAAGAAGGGTTTACCTAATGCCCTCAGCTAGAGGATGGTTGGAATTCATCCAAAGATCCATCATCCCTACTAGCAATTGGTCAGAAGTGACTGTTGACAGAGCCATCATGATTCACTACATCATGATTGGAACTGAGGCGGAAGTACATGAGGTGATTCCTCAAGAATTGTACAAGGTATCTGAGAAGCCTCACACGAATACCAGGTTGGCATTCCCACACCTCATGATATGTGCTTCAAATTTCATGATATGAAGAGTTCGAGTGTTATTTAGAAGATTTTATTAGTTTACATTTTTAGAATGTTTTAATTTAATTTGATGTATTTTGATTTTATTTATTTAATTATTAGATTGGGCCTTATGTTTATGGACTTTAGGGTTTTCTTTGTTTTAACCTAATAAGAGGTTATAAATACCTCATTAACTATTGTAGTCGTAGTATAGAATGATTTAGAGGTTTTCAAAACCCCTTTTTGGTTTCGTGATGAAACCATGGTGTGGACAATTGAGGTTGAGGAGTCCCTTCAATTCAATTCCCAAACTATGCCGTTGACAAGTTAGGTTGAGGAGTCCCTTTCTTGTTGCGTCAAGAAATTGGGTAGAAAGTAGAGTGATTCTCTTTGTACTCAATTTCAATCTATCCTTTTTATTTTTATTTCAATTTCAATGTATTCTTTTTATTCACATGAGGTGATTCCTTAAGAATTGTACAAGGTAGCTGAGAAGCCTCACACGAATACCAGGTTGGCATTCCCACACCTCATCTGTCACCTATGCAATTCAGCTGGAATTGTCATAAATGGAGATATCTCCATTAGGGAAGATAAGCCCATCACTAAGAGGCGAATGGAGCAAACCAGAGTGCATTCACAAGAGCATGTGCATCCGCCTCATCATGAGATCCCTGAGATGCCTCAAGGGATGTATTTTCCTCCCCAAAGCTATTGGGATCAATGGCAAACTTCTCTTGGAGAATTGAGCACTAACATAGAGCAATTGAGGATGGAACATCAAGGACATGCCACCACCCTCAATGAGATAAGAGAAGGCCAAAGAGCCATAAGGGAAGACCAAAGGGCTATAAGGGAAGAGCAACAAATGCAAAGGGATGACATAGAAGAGATCAAGCATCACATTGGATCCTCAAGGAGGAGTACCAGGCGCCACCCTTAAAGGTGGATTCATTCTCTTTTACATCTTTTCTTGTTATTTTTCTATTTTCTGTCTGTTTATTTATCTGTTCTATTGTTCTAGTTGCATGATCATTTGTATTGATGTCTTAAAAGTTGTAAAATATTCCATATATCTCTCACCTTACTTAAATAATTTTTTTAAAAGAATTAAGAGATGCATGAATTTCAAGTTTAAAATAAGATTAGTTTAATTAGTTTGATGTGGTTCCATTTACTTTTGTTTTTTGAATATATGATTAAACAGTGCATATTTGAAGTTGAAATTTTAGAATGTTAGCTCTTGAAAGAATAAGAAAAAAGGAAAAAGGAAAAATACTATTGATAATCTGAAAAATCTAAAAATTGATTCTTGAAGCAAGAAAAAGCAGCAAAAGAAAAAGAAAAAGGTATGTTGCAAAAGAAAAAAATATAAATTCATGCAAAAGAGAAAGAAAAATGGCAAAAAGAAAAAGAAAAAAAATAAAAAGCAAAAAAATTCATTACTGCACAAAAATACAAAAAAAGGAGGGCAGATTGAAAAAGCCAGTAACCCTTTGAACCAAAAGGCAAGGGTAAAAGGACCCAAGGCTTTGAGCATTAATGGATAGGAGGGCCCAAAGGAATAAAATTCTGGCCTAAGCGGCTAAACCAAGCTGTCCCTAACCATGTGCTTGTGGCGTGAAGGTGTCAAGTGAAAAGCTTGAGACTGAGCGGTTAAAGTCATGGTCCAAAGTGAAAAGAGTGTGCTTAAAAACTCTGGACACCTCTATCTGGGGACTCTAGCAAAGCTGAGTCACAATATGAAAAGGTTCACCCAGTTAAAGTGTCTGTGGCATTATTGTATCCGGTGGTAATACTGGAAAACAAGGTTATTTTGTTTTCAAAACTTCCTAACTATTTCCTCTCTCTTCTAATTTTCAAAAATTTTCTTCTTCTTATCTCTCTTCTATTTTCGAAATTCACTAACTAATTTTCAATTCTTTTTAATTAATTAACCTTAATTTTTGAAATAAATAAATAAATAAAATAAAAACAAAAAAATATTTTAATTCTTGTTTATCTTTTCTACTTCTAATTCTTCACCTTTCTTTATTCGAATTCTTCTTCTACTTCTTCTATCTTCATTCTTCTTTCTCTTCTTCTACCTTTCTTCATCATGGACTCAAATGGGAATGAGGAGTTCAGAAGAACTCCGGGGTCCTATACAAACCCCACTGCTGACTTCTATGGAAGAAGTATTAGCATACCACACATCAGAACAAGTAGATTTGAACTAAACCCTCAACTCATTACTATAGTGCAGCAAAACTGCCAGTACTCTGGACTTCCACAGAAAGAACCAACTGAGTTCCTGGTAGATTTCTTAAAAATTGCTGACATAATATACAATGAGGGAGTAGACCACTATTACTCTTCCCTTTTACTGTAAAGGGCCAAGCAAAGAGGTGGTTGGATAACAGCCCAAAGATAGCTTGAAAACTTAGAAATAGTTAGTAGACAAGTTTTTAAATCAATACTTTCCTCCAAGAAGAGATGACCTCAGCTAGCTGGCATTCCATGCCTCAGAGACCTCATAGCACGTGGATCTTTATCAAGCTCAGCCCAAACACTCACCAAGTGGGTCCAAAAGTGGATTTTAGCACAAAATAGACTATTTTACCCTTACTAGTCATCTATTTAGTATTTAAGGGATTTTATTTATGTAATTAGAGATTTTTTTGACCATCTTCGTATCATACATGTTTACTGTGTGGTTTTAGCATCAGCATGAGTTTCTAAACCTCCTAGGTTGAGGGGAGAAACCCTGCTGAGTCCTATGAAATAATAAAAGTACTATTATTTCTTCTTCGATCCGTGTTTAATTTATCTCTAAGATGTATATCCAATCTTCATCATGGTGAATAGGATGATCTGACAAATTATCTCTGTTCATCATATTAAGATGAACGTGCCTGACAAACACCCGCGTTTACTTGGGTTCATGTGAATACCTGGCCGAAAAAGCACGAACCAACAACTATGTTTATACATCTCTCAGACGGCTAATCCATGACTTCGTTGGGGACTTTTCGAGACACCAGTTCAGCCGATTTTTGGGGAGATTAGGGTCTCCGTGGTATAGGATTGAATCCATAAAAGTAGCAGTCTCTGATCCGGAAGATTCGACCTTGTCTGTGGCGTTTTGAGTAGGAGCGCCAAGAGAATGGACTGCTAGAGCTTCACCCTTCGTCAGATTGAATGACCACGGGCAATGGCATTTGATCTGGAGCAGAGGAGATCAATGACCATGGACAATGGCTTTGATCACATACAGGCTGCCATATAAGAAGATTATTTACAAGCAAAGAAGAAGACAGTAGTACCAGAGTTAATTCAGAAAGGCAAAGCAACTCCAACTCTCAACTCTATTCCTATCCTTTATTACAATTCGGTATTCCTTTCACAACCAACAACCTCTTGATCTGCTTGACTAAGACCTGCAAGATAACCATATCTTGCTTCAAACCACAATCTCTGTGGGATCGACCCTGACTCGCTCAAGTATTACTTGGACGACTGATAATGAAAACTATTGTTAGTCTAGATTTTCACAAAATAGGATTCCATCGTTGAAAGTATAGTTTAGACTAACAATTAATTCCCAAGATCAAATATTAAATTCAATACAAAATATAAACCGAGAGTAATTCAACATCGGTTCGTCTTCCCTAGGAGTTGCAATGAAATGTACAATTATTGGCTTTGACAGAGCAAGAGCATGGGAAATTGTGAATGAAAGCAAGAGAGAAAGAGAATGTAAATAGCAAGAAATTAAATGATCATGCAAGGAATTAAAAGAAAGCAAGTAAACATGCAAGGAATATAAATGGCGACTCTTGGCAAGAATTGGAGAGTTTAGGATTCCTATCCTAGTTATGGACCACAAACATGGCAATTGTGTGGAATCAATTCAAATTAGTCAATCCTCCTTGAGAATTAGTCAAAAGCATAATTGATCTCAATCCATAAGTCCTAGTCAACTCACTAATTACTTAGTGAAAGACTAGCGTCAATGGAAACCAAACCAATTAACTATTCTCACACAATGCGGAATGGACATCTATAACTCAATTCCACCCAAACATCTAATTTCTCAACCAAGAGTGTGAAGACTAAATATGCAAGAAATTAAACATCAAAGCAATAAAAGTCAAAGCAATAGAATGCAAGGAAAGGAAACTTAGAATGCAAGAAAACATCTTGGCAAGTAATTGAGAGCTAAGGTTACCTATCCTAGACATTGACCACAAACACATGATGATTATGAAGAGTTAATCCTACTTAGTTAACCTTGCATTGAAGATAAGTCAAATAGGCATAGTTAATTTCAATCCCTAAGTCCTATGTCAACACTAAGGGGTCACATAGAGTCAAGGGAGACCAAATCAACTAACTACTCTAATATATCAAACAAGAATGGACATCAATGACTCAAGGATCACCAAAGTCAACAATTTCAAGCCAAGAGTAAGAAAAACTAAGTGAAGACTAAGCCAAGCATTTTATCAAACACTTGGTATGCATGAAAATAAAATAATATTAAATTGCAATAAAATAAATTCTACAACTACCAAAGCAAGAAAGTGACAATGACAACTAAAGAAAGCAATAAATGACATGGAAACATAAAATTGCATTAATTAAAAATCAAAATGACAAGAATGTTCATAAAATATAAAATGACAAAATAAAGGAAATAGCAAGAAAAATGAAGAAGAAGAAGAAAGATGTAATAATAATAAATGACAAGGAAAAGTAAATGAAAACAACAATTAAACATAGAAATTACAAGAAATTAAACTAAAGAACCCTAATTCTAGAGAGAGGGAGAGCTTCTCTCTCTAGAAACTAAGAGAAAAATAACAAAAGCTAATCCTAATTGTCCCCCCTTTGGTACACGAAATCGTGATCGCACACTTTTCACATAACTCCGTGCAGCTGACCAGCAAGTGCACTGGGTCGTCCAAGTAATACCTTACGTGAGTAAGGGTCGATCCCACGGAGATTGTCGGCTTGAAGCAAGATACGGTCATCTTGTACATCTCAGTCAGGCAGATTCAAATGGTTATGGAGATTTGATAATTAAAATATTATTAAAACATAAAATAGGATAGAAATACTTATGTAATTCATTGATAGGATTTCAGATAAGCGTATGAAGATGCTTGTTGCTCTTGAACCTCTGCTTTCCTATTGCCTTCATCCAATCATTCATACTCCTTTCCATGGCAAGCTATATGTTGGGGGATCACCGTTGTCAATGGTTACCGTCCGTCCTCTTAGTGAAAATGGTCCAAAATGCGCTGTCACCACACGGCTGATCATCTGTCGGTTCCCACTCATGTCGGAATAGGATCCATTGATCCTTTTGCGTCTGTCACTACGCCCAACACTCGTGAGTTTGAAGCTCGTCACAGTCATCCCATCCCAGATCCTACTCAGAATACCACAGACAAGGTTTAGACTTTCCGGATCTCAAGAATGCTGGCCATGGAGTCTAGCTTATACCACAAAAACTCTAATATCTCGGACTCGGTCCCCTGTATTAGATATCCAAGAGATATGCATTCAAGCTTGTTTTCATGTAGAACAGAAGTGTTTGTCAAGCACGCGTTCATAGGTGAGAATGGTGATGAGTGTCACTTGATCATCACATTCATCATGTTCTTGGGTGCGAATGAATATCTTGGAATAAGAATAAGCTTGAATTGAATAGAAAAACAATAGTACTTTGCATTAATTCATGAGGAACAGCAGAGCTCCACACCTTAATCTATGGGGTGTAGAAACTCCACCGTTGAAAATACATAAGAACAAGGTCCAGGCATGGCCGAATGGCCAGCCTCCAAAACGTGATCAAGATATCAAAAGATAGTCTCAACAATGATATAAAGGTGATCTAAAGATCTCAAGATGAAAATACAATAGTAAAAGGTCCTATTTATAGAGAACTAGTAGCCTAGGGTTTACAAAAATGAGTAAATGATGTAGAAATCCACTTCTAGGGCCCACTTGGTATGTGCTTGGGCTGAGCATTGAAGCATTTTCGTGCTTGGGCTGTTCTTGGAGTTAAACGCCAGCTTTGGTGCCAGTTTGGGCGTTTAACTCCAATTCTGGTGTCAGTTTGGGCGTTTTACACCAGAATTTTTATGCTAACTTGGAACGCTAGTTTGGGCCATCAAATCTCGGAAAAAGTATAGAGTATTATATATTGCTGGAAAGCCCAGGATGTCTACTTTCCAACTCAATTAAGAGAGCGTCAATTGGGCTTCTGTAGCTCCAGAAAATCCACTTTGAGTGCAAGGAGGTCAGAATCCAACAGCATCTGCAGTCCTTTTCAGCCTCTGAATCAGATTTTTGCTCAGGTCCCTCAATTTCAGCCAGAAAATATCTGGAATCATAGAAAAATACACAAAATCATAGTAAAGCTTAGAATTGTGATTTTTATTTAAAAACTAATAAAGATATAATAAAAATTAACTAAAACATACTAAAAACATACTAAAACAATGCCAAAAAGCGTATAAATTATCTGCTCATCACAACACCAAACTTAAATTGTTGCTTTCCCCCAAGAAACTAAAAAAAAATAGGATAAAAAGAAGAGACTATACAATAAATTCCGAAAACATCTATGAAGATCAGTTTTAATTAGATGAGCGGGGCTTTTAGCTTTTTGCTTCTGAACAGTTTTGGCATCTCACTTTATCCTTTGAAGTTTAGAATGATTGGCATCTATAGGAACTCATAATTCAGATAGTGTTATTGATTCTCCTAGTACAGTATGTTGATTCTTGAACACAGTTACTTTATGAGTCTTGGCTGTGACCCTAAGCACTTTGTTTTCCAGTATTACCACCGGATACATAAATGCCACAGACACATAACTGGGTGAACCTTTCCAGATTGTGACTCAGCTTTGCTAGAGTCCCCAATTAGAGGTGTCCAAAGCTCTTAAGCACACTCTTTTCACTTTGGACCACGACTTTAACTGCTCAGTCTCAAGCTTTTCACTTGACACCTTAACGTCACAAGCACATGGTTAGGGTCAGCTTTGGTTTAGCCGCTTAGGCCAGGATTTTATTCCTGTGGGCCCTTCTATCCATTAATGCTCAAAGCCTTGGGTCCTTTTTACCCTTGCCTTTTGGTTTAAAGGGCTATTGGCTTTTTGCTCTTGCCTTTTGGTTTAAAGAGATATTGGCTTTTTCTGCTTGCTTTTTCTTCTCTTTTTTTTCTTTTTTTTTTCGCCTTTTTTTTTCGCAAGCTTCTTCTTTTTCACTGCTTTTTCTTACTTCAAGAATCAATTTTATAATTTTTCAGATTATCAATAACATTTCTCTTTTTTCATTATTCTTTCAAGAGCCAACAATTTTAACATTCATAAACAACAATATAAAAAATATGCACTGTTCAAGCATTCATTCAGAAAACAAAAGTATTGCCACCACATGAAAATAATTAAGCTATTTTAAAATTCGAAATTCATGTACTTCTTTTTCTTTTTCAATTAAGACATTTTTCATTTAAGAAAGGTGACAGATTCATAGGACATTCATAGCTTTAAGGCATAGACACTTAGACACTAGTGATCATGTAATAAGACACAAACATAAATAAAACATAAAGCATAATTTTCGAAAAACAGAAAAATAAGAACAAGGAAATTAAAGAACGGGTCCACCTTAGTAATAGCGGCTTGTTCTTCCTCTTGAAGATCTTATGGAGTGCTTGAGCTCCTCAATATCTCTTCCTTGCCTTTGTTGCTCCTCCCTCATGGCTCTTTGGTCTTCTCTAATTTCATGGAGGAGGATGGAATGTTCTTGGTGCTCCACCCTTAGTTGTTCCATATTGGAACTTAATTCTCCTAAGGAGGTGTTAATTTGCTCCCAATAGTTTTGTGGAGGAAAGTGCATCCCTGATGCACGGAAACTTATCTCTCAATAAATTTCCTTCGGCAAGTATACCGAATTGTTGTCAAGTAAAAACTCACAGTAGAGTGAGGTCGAATCCCACAGGGATTGATTGGTCAAGCAACTTTAATTGGAAGAATGTTCTAGTTGAGCTAAGCAGAAAGTGAGTTGAGAATTGCAGGAAATTAAATGGCGGGAAAGTAAATAGCATAAAATAAATGACGGGAAGTAAATTGCAGAATCTTAAATGGGGAATGGAAGTTTAGCATGAAAGTAAATGGCAATAAGTAAAGAGAATGGGTAAGATCAGAAATGGGGAATTCATTGGGCTTAGGAGATGTTGCATTCTCCGGATCAAGTTAATTTTCATCTCTTCCTCAATCAATGCATTCATTGATCTCTTTGGCAATCTTAAGTGATTGAATTCCAATTCCTTGGTAATTCAATCTCTCAAATCAGATCAATAGCCAATTCCTTGGTCTAATTGCTCATGAGAAGAGATGAAGTGTGGTCATTGATTATACCACATGTATTTCCAAATCAAAGTATTAGGAGAATTATATGTCACCATATCCGCCCAAACCCCAATTTAGTCCAACATGAGAAAGCATTTCTAGCATGATCTCTTCATTCCTTTTCCAAGGTTCAGAAGAGATCCAAGTATGACTAGCTTCTTTTCCAAGATAACTACTCAATTGGATGAAGATTGAAAGCTTTCTAGTAAAATCAAGAGAAAAGAAAGAAGAAGAATAATGAAAACTATTATTGATCCATCAAATTACAACAGAGCTCCCTAACCCAATGAAAGGGGTTTAGTTGTTCATAGCTCTGGGAATGGAAAGCAAAGATGGAGAGTACATTTTGAAAGTTAAACTAGAAGTGTAGAGAAAGTAAAATACAGAGAGTAATTCTAATAATGCCCAAAAGCCCCCTTTCTCTAGCTCAAAGCTACTCCTATATATACTACTCTTCTGATCTTCTAGTTGATTTTTCAAGTCTTGGATGTGGGCCTTTGGATCTTGAGTTGAAGCAGTTATCTTCTTCAGTGGGCTTAGCTTTACTTGCAGAGAAAGTGTGAAGTAGGCAGGGACTTTAGCTTAGGGCGTTAGTGGTGTTAACTGATGCCAGGGCTTTTGGCCAGTTTCACTGACCTTTTCTTTACTGTTTTTAGGGTAGTTTCATGTATTTCCTTAGAAAATTAGCTAGTTTTGGGTAGATATTCACTTACATCTTGATTCAAGCATACATTGTGCACTTTACATGATTTCATGAGGATTTTGCATGAATTTAAGGACAAAATTCGATGTTGCATTTCCCATGACTTGGACTAGAACTTTGATGCACGTTATTGCTTGATTTCAGGACAAAGGAAGCAAAGAAGAACCAGATTAGTGGCTACGTTAGTTACACTAACGTTAACACTAACGTGGAATGGGAATAACTTGCAAAGTTAATGAGAAAAGTGATTGCCAATAACGCTCTCGAAGCCATCATTGCCCACGTTAAGAGTCACGTTAACTAAGTTAACGTGAACTCTAACGTGGAAGTAAAGAAATGGAGCCAACGTTAGTGACACTTAACATTATCACTAACGTTGGACCAAGATCATGAGTGGCCACGTTAGAGTCCACGTTAACTTAGTTAACGTGGTTAACGTGGCCTCTAACGTTAAGAAGAAAGGGGGGGGAGCCAACGTTAGTGACATTCAACAATGTCACTAACGTTGGCCAAGGCACATTAAGCCACGTTAACCTAGTTAACGTGGAAGCTAACGTGAAGGAACAAAGTGGTCGACAACGTTAGTGACACCCAACATTGTCACTAACGTTGGAAGCACACAAGCCCCCAATGAGCCACGTTGACTCCCATGTTAACCTAGTTAACGTGGAAGCTAACGTGAAGAAAGAAGGTGATTGATGAACGGATAATTTATATGCTTTTTGGCATTGTTTTTAGTAGAATCTGGTTACTTTTAGAGATGTTTTAATTAGTTTTTATGTTAAATTCACATTTCTGGACTTTACTATGATTTTGTGTGTTTTTCTGTGATTTCAGGTATTTTCTGGCTGAAATTGAGGGACTTGGGCAAAAATCAGATTCAGAGGTTGAAGAAGGACTGCTGATTCTGTTGGATTCTGACCTCCCTGCACTCAAAATGGATTTTCTGGAGCTACAGAACTCAAAATGGCGCGCTTCCAATTGCGTTGGAAAGTAGACATCCAGGGATTTCCAGAAATATATAATAGTCCATACTTTGCCCAAGTTTAGATGACGCAAATTGGTATTCAACGCCAGCTCTCTGCCCAATCCTGGCGTCCAGCGCCAGAAACAAGTTGCAAAGTGGAGTTCAATGCCCAAACTGGCACAAAAGCTGGCGTTCAACTCCAGAAAGAGCCTCTGCACGTGGAACACTCAAGCTCAGCCCAAGCACACACCAAGTGGGCCCCGAAAGTGGATTTATGCATCAATTACTTACTTCTGTAAACCCTAGTAACTAGTTTAGTATAAATAGGACTTTTTACTATTGTATTAGATATCTTTTGATCAGTTGTATGCTATCTGAGATCACGTTTTGGGGGCTGGCCATTTGGCCATGTCTGGACCTTTCACTTATGTATTTTCAACGGTAGAGTTTCTACACTCCATAGATTAAGGTGTGGAGCTCTACTGTTCCTCAAAGATTAATGCAAAGTACTACTGTTTTCTATTCAATTCAACTTATTCCGCTTCTAAGATATTCATTCGCACTTCAACCTGAATGTGATGAACGTGACAATCATCATCATTCCTTATGAACGCGTGCCTGATAACCACTTCCGTTCTACCTTCGATTGAATGATTATCTCTTAGATCTCTTAATCAGAATCTTCGTGGTGTAAGCTAGATTGATGGCGGCATTCATGAGAATCCGGAAAGTCTAAACCTTGTCTGTGGTATTCCGAGTAGGATTCTGGGATTGAATGACTGTGACAAGCTTCAAACTCGCGAGTGCTGGGCGTAGTGACAGACGCAAAAGGAGGGTGAATCCTATTCCAGCATGATCGAGAACCTCAGATGATTAGCCGTGCTGTGACAGAGCATTTGGACCATTTTCACAAGAGGATGGGATGTAACCATTGACAACGGTGATGCCCTTGCATAAAGCCAGCCATGGAAAGGAGTAGGATTGATTGGATGAAGGCAGCAGGAAAGCAGAGATTCAGAGGAACGAAAGCATCTCTACACGCTTATCTGAAATTCTCACCAATGAATTACATAAGTGTTTCTATCCTTATTTTCTGTTTAATTAGTATTATTTTCGAAAACTCCATAATCAATTATTATCCGCCTGACTGAGATTTACAAGGTAACCATAGCTTGCTTCAAGCCGACAATATCCGTGGGATCGACCTTTACTCACGTAAGGTTTATTACTTGGACGACCCAGTGCACTTGCTGGTTAGTTGTATCGAAGTTGTGACAAATTATGAATTGAGATTAGAGCACCAAGTTTTTGAAGCCATTACCAGAGATCACAATTTCGTGCACCAAGTTTTTGGCGCCGTTGCCGGGGATTGTTCGAGTTTGGACAACTGACGGTTCGTCTTGTTGCTCAGATTAGGTAATTTTCTTTTTGTTTTCTTTTCAAAAAATTTTTCAAAAAATCTTTCAAAAATTTCTCCTTTGTTTTCGAAAAAAATTTTAAAATAAAAATGTTTTCAAAAATATATTTTTCTTCAGAATTTTTAAGAATGAATTCTAGTGTTTCATGAATCATGTTGAAGCCTGGCTGGCTGTAAAGCCATGTCTAATTCCTCTGTAGGGCATGTTAGGCTTGTCATGTCTGAGTTACATACTAAAGCTTGGCTGGCTATTAAGCCATGCCTGACCCTTTGATTGGAACTTTAGACTAAAGAGCAAAAGATTCCTGGAATTCATATTAAAAATTTTGGAATCCTTATTTTTCTTTTTCAAAATGATTTTCGAAAAAAATTAAAAGAAAATACAAAAAAATCATAAAATCATAAAAATAAAAAATATTTTGTGTTTCTTGTTTGAGTCTTGAGTCAAGTTGAAAGTTTGGTGTCAATTGCATGTTCATCTTGCATTTTTCGAAAAAATTCATGCATTCATAGTTTTCTTCATGATCTTCAAGTTGTTCTTGGTAAGTCTTCTTGTTTGATCTTGATGTTTTATTGTTTTGTGTCTTTTCTTGTTTTTCTTATACATTTTTGCATTCATAGTGTCTAAACATGAAAGATTTCTAAGTTTGGTGTCTTGCATGTTTTCTTTGCATTAAAAATTTTTCAAAAATAAGTTCTTGATGTTCATCATGACATTCAAAGTGTTCTTGGTGTTCATCTTGACATTCATAGCATTCTTGCATGCATTCATTATTTTGATCTAAAATTTCCATGCATTGAGTCTTTTTCATGTTTTTCCCTCTCATCATTAAAAATCCAAAAATCAAAAAAATATCTTTCCCTTTTTCACTCATAAATTTCGAAAATTAGATTTGACTTTTTCAAAAATTTTTAAAATCTAGTTGTTTTTATGAGTCAAATCAAATTTTCAATTTAAAAATCTTATCTTTTTCAAAATCTTTTTCAAAAATCAAATCTTTTTCATTCTTCTTATTTATTTTTGAAAATTTCAAAAATATTTTTCAAAAATCTTTTTCTTATCTTTATCTCCTAATTTTCGAAAATAACATCATCAATTAATGTTTTGATTCAAAAATTTCAAGTTTGTTGCTTGCTTGTTAAGAAAGATTCAAACTTTGAGTTCTAGAATCATATCTTGTGATTTCTTGTGAATCAACTCATTAATTGTGATTTTAAAAATCAAATCTTTTTCAAAACTAATTTCAATCATATCTTTTGAAAAATATCTCCTTATCTTATCTTTTTCAAAATTTGATTTCAAAATATCCTTTCTAACTTCTTATCTTTTCAAAATTGATTTTCAAATTTGTTTCAACTAACTAACTAACTTTTTTTTTGCTTCTTATCTTTTTCAAAACTACCTAACTAACTCTCTCTCTCTCTAATTTTCAAAAATATCTTCCCTCTTTTTCAAAATTTCTTTTTAATTAACTAATTATTTTAATTTTTTATTTTAATTTTCGAAAAATTACTAACCTTTTTCAAAAACTATTTTCAAAAATCACTAACTCTTTTTCAAAAATTATTTTCGAAAATTCTCCCTCTCTCTCATCTCCTTCTATTTATTTATTCATCTACTCACACAGGGACCTCTATACTGTGGTAAAAAGGACCCCTATTATTATTATTTTTCTGTCCCCCTTTTTCATATGAGCAAGAGCAAGGACAAGAACATTCTTGTTGAAGCAGATCCAGAACCTGAAAGGACTTTGAAGAGAAAACTAAGAGAAGCTAAAATACAACAATCCAGAGATAACCTTTCAGAAATTTTCGAACAGGAAGAGGAGATGGTAGCCGAAAATAATAATAATGCAAGGAAGATGCTTGGTGACTTTACTGCACCTAATTCCAATTTACATGGAAGAAGCATTTCCATTCCTGCCATTGGAGCAAACAATTTTGAGCTAAAACCTCAATTAGTTTCTCTGATGCAGCAGAACTGCAAGTTTCATGGACTTCCATCTGAAGATCCTTTTCAGTTCTTAACTGAATTCTTGCAGATATGTGATACTGTTAAGACTAATGGAGTAGATCCTGAAGTCTACAGGCTCATGCTTTTCCCTTTTGCTGTGAGAGACAGAGCTAGAATATGGTTGGACTCTTAACCTAAGGACAGCCTGAACTCTTGGGATAAGCTGGTCACGGCTTTCTTAGCCAAGTTCTTTCCTCCTCAAAAGCTGAGCAAGCTTAGAGTGGATTTTCAAACCTTCAGACAGAAAGAGGGTGAATCCCTCTATGAAGCTTGGGAAAGATACAAGCAGCTGACCAAAAAGTGTCCTTTTGACATGCTTTCAGAATGGACCATCCTGGATATATTCTATGATGGTTTATCTGAGCTATCAAAGATGTCATTGGATACTTCTGCAGGTGGATCCATTCACCTAAAGAAAATGCCTGCAGAAGCTCAAGAACTCATTGACATGGTTGCTAATAACCAGTTCATGTACACTTCTGAGAGGAATCCTGTGAGTAATGGGGCGCCTATGAAGAAGGGAGTTCTTGAAATTGATGCTCTGAATGCCATATTGGCTCAGAACAAAATATTGACTCAGCAAGTCAATATGATTTCTCAGAGTCTGAATGGAATGCAAGCTGCATCCAACAGTACTCAAGAGGCATCTTCTGAAGAAGAAGCTTATGATCCTGAAAACCCTGCAATAGCAGAGGTGAATTACTTAGGTGAACCTTATGGAAACACCTATAATCCATCATGGAGAAATCATCCAAATCTCTCATGGAAGGATCAACAAAAGCTTCAACAAGGCTTTAATAATGGTGGAAGATACAGGTTTACTAATAGTAAACCTTTTCCATCATCCACTCAGCAACTGACAGAGAACTCTGAACAAAATACTTTTAATCTAGCAAACTTAGTCTCTGATCTATCTAAGCCCACTGTGAGTTTCATGAATGAAACAAGGTCATCCATTAGAAATTTAGAGGCACAAGTGGGCCAGCTGAGTAAAAGGATCACTGAAATCCCTCCTAATACTCTCCCAAGCAATACAGAAGAAAATCCAAAAGGAGAGTGCAAGGCCATTGAACTAATCACCATGGCCAAACCTGTGAAGGAAGGAGAGGATGTGAATCCCAAGGAGGAAGACCTCCTGGGACGTCCAATGATCAATAAGGAGCTTCCCTCTGAGGAACCAAAGGAATCTGAGACTCATCTAGAGACCATAGAGATTCCATTGAACCTCCTTATGCCATTCATGAGCTCTGATGAGTATTCCTCTTCTGAAGAGAATGAGGATGTCACTGAAGAGCAAGCTGCCAAGTTTCTTGGTGCAATCATGAAGCTGAATGCCAAATTATTTGGCATTGAGACTTGGGAAGATGAACCTCCCTTGTTCACCAATGAACTAAGTGATCTGGATCAACTGACATTGCCTCAGAAGAAACAGGATCCTGGAAAGTTCTTAATACCTTGTACCATAGGCACCATGATCTTTAAGGCTCTGTGTGACCTTGGTTCAGGAATAAACCTCATGCCCCTCTCTGTAATAGAGAAACTGGGAATCTTTGGGGTGCAAGCCGCTAAAATCTCATTAGAGATGGCAGACAATTCAAGAAAACAGGCTTATGGACAAGTAGAGGACGTGCTAGTAAAGGTTGAAGGCCTTTACATCCCTAATGATTTCATAGTCCTAGATACTGGGAAGGATGAGGATGAATTCATCATCCTTAGAAGACCCTTCCTAGCCACAGCAAGAGCTGTGATTGATGTGGACAGAGGAGAATTGATCCTTCAAATAAATGAGGACAACCTTGTGTTTACAACTCGAGGATCTCTCTCTACATCCATGGAGAGGAAGCATAAAAAGCTTCTCTCAAAGCAGAGTCAAACAAAGCCCCCACAGTCAAACTCTAAGTTTGGTGTTGGGAGGCCATAACCAAACTCTAAGTTTGGTGTCAAACCCCCATATCCAAACTCTAAGTTTGGTGTTGGGAGGTCTCAACAAAGCTCTGCACATCTGTGAGGCTCCATGAGAGCCCACTGTCAAGCTATTGACATTAAAGAAGCGCTTGTTGGGAGGCAACCCAATGTTTATTTATCTAATTTTCATTGTTTTTCATGTTTTATTTGGTTCATGATCATGTGGAGTCACAAAATAAATATAAAAATTGAAAACGGAATCAAAAACAGCAGAAGAAAAATCACACCCTGGAGGAAGACCTTACTGGCGTTTAAACGCCAGTAAGAAGCATGTTTTGGGCGTTCAACGCCAGAACAGAGCATGGTTCTGGCGCTGAACGCCAGAAATGGGTAGCATCTGGGCGTTTGAACGCCAGAAATACACCCTGGAGAAGAGCTGGCGCTGAACGCCCAGAACAAGCATGGTTCTGGCGTTCAACGCCATAAATGGGCAACAAATGGGCATTCAACGCCCAGAACAAGCACCAATCTGGCGCTGAACTCCCAGAGTTGTGTGCAAGGGCATTTTACATGCCTAATTGGGTGCAAGGTTGTAAATCCTTGAACACCACAGGATCTGTGGACCCCACAAGATCACCTTAGGATCTGTGGACCCCACAGGATCTCCACCTACCTCCACTTACTTCTTCTCACCCCTCTTTCACACAATCCCATAAACACTCTTCCCCAAACCCCTTCACCAATCACCTCAATCTCTCTTCCCCATCACCTCTTCACCACTCACATCCATCCACTCTTCCCCATAAACCTACCTCATAAACTCCACCTACCTTCAAAATTCAAAATCAATTTCCCATCCAAACCCACCCTAAATGACCGAACTTACCCCCCTCCCTTCCCTATATATAACCCTCCATTCTTCCTCATTTTCACACAACACACCCCTTTTTTCTCTTCTTGGCCGAAACACACCTCCCCCTCTCCATATTTTCTTCTTCTTCTTCATCTATTCTTTCTTCTCTTGCTCGAGGGCGAGCAAAATTCTAAGTTTGGTGTGGTAAAAGCATAAGCTTTTTGTTTTTCCATTACCATTGATGTCACCCAAGACCGGAGAATCCTCTAGAAAAGGGAAAGGGAAGACAAAAGCTTCCACCTCCGAGTCATGGGAGATGGAAAGATTCATCTCCAAAGCTCATCAAGACCACTTCTATGATGTTGTGGCCAAGAAGAAGGTGATCCCCGAGGTCCCTTTCAAACTCAAGAGAAATGAGTATCCGGAGATCCGACATGAAATCCAAAGAAAAGGTTGGGAAGTTCTAACAAACCCCATCCAACAAGTCGGCATCCTAATGGTTCAAGAGTTCTATGCCAATGCATGGATCACTAGGAACCATGATCAAAGTAAGAACCCGAATCCAAAGAATTATGTTACAATGGTTCGGGGGAAATACTTAGATTTTAGTCCGGAGAATGTGAGGTTGGCGTTTAACTTGCCTATGATGCAAGGAGATGAACGCCCCTACACTAGAAGGGTCAACTTTAATCAAAGGTTGGACCAAGTCCTCATGGACATATGTGTGGAAGGAGCTCAATGGAAGATTGACTCCAAAGGCAAGCCGGTTCAACTAAGAAGACTGGACCTCAAGCCTGTGGCTAGAGGATGGTTGGAGTTCATCCAACGCTCCATCATCCCCACTAGCAACCAATCTGAAGTTACTGTGGATCGGGCCATCATGATCCATAGCATCATGATTGGAGAGGAAGTAGAAGTTCATGAAGTCATCTCCCTTGAACTCTACAAAATAGCCAAAAAGCCCTCCCCTGGGGCAAGGCTAGCTTTTCCTCATCTTATTTGCCATCTATGTTACTCAGCTGGAGCTTTCATAGAAGGAGACATTCACATTGAGGAAGAGAAGCCCATCACTAAGAAAAAGATGGAGCAAGCAAGAGAGCCCATTCATGGAGCTTAAGAGGCGTAGGAAGCTCATCACCATGAGATCCCGGAGATGCCTCAAATGCATTTTCCTCCACAAAACTATTGGGAGCAAATCAACACCTCCCTAGGAGAATTAAGTTCCAACATGGGACAACTAAGGGTGGAACATCAAGAGCACTCCATCATCCTTCATGAAATAAGAGAAGATCAAAAAGCAATGAGGGAGGAGCAACAAAGACAAGGAAGAGACATAGAAGAGCTCAAGGACATCATTGGTTCCTCAAGAAGGAAACGCCACCATCACTAAGGTGGACTCATTCCTTGTTCTTACATTCTCTGTTTTTCGTTTTCTATATTAAGTGCTTATCCATGTTTGTGTCTTCATTACATGATCATTATTAGTTAGTAACTTTGTCTTAAAGTTATGAATTTCCTATGAATCCATCACCTCTCTTAAATGAAAAATGTTTTAATTCAAAAGAACAAGAAGTACATGAGTTTTGAATTTATCCTTGAACTTAGTTTAATTATGTTGATGTGGTGACCATGCTTCTTGTTTTCTGAATGAATGCTTAAACAGTGCATATGTCTTTTGAAGTTGTTGTTTAAGAATGTTAAATATGTTGGCTCTTGAAAGAATGATGACAAGGAGACATGTTATTTGATAATCTGAAAAATCATAAAAATGATTCTTGAAGCAAGAAAAAGCAGCAAAGAATAAAGCTTGCAGAAAAAAAAATAGGCAAAAAAAAAAAAGAGAGCAAAAGCAAGCAGAAAAAGCCAAAAGCTCTTAAAACCAAGAGGCAAGAGCAAAAAGCCAATAACCCTTAAAACGAAAAGGCAAGGGCAAATAAAAAGGATCCCAAGGCTTTGAGCATCAGTGGATAGGAGGGCCTAAAGGAATAAAATCCTGGCCTAAGCGGCTAAACCAATCTGTCCCTAACCATGTGCTTGTGGCGTGTAGGTGTCAAGTGAAAACTTGAGACTGAGCGGTTAAAGTCAAGGTCCAAAGCAAAAAAAGAGTGTGCTTAAGAACCATGGACACCTCTAATTGGGGACTTTAGCAAAGCTGAGTCACAATCTGAAAAGGTTCACCCGATTATGTGTCTGTGGCATTTATGTATCCGGTGGTAATACTGGAAAACAAAGTGCTTAGGGCCACGGCCAAGACTCATAAAATAGCTGTGTTCAAGAATCATCATGCTGAACTAGGAGAATCAATAACATTATCTGAACTCTGAGTTCCTATAGATGCCAATCATTCTTAACCTCAATGGATAAAGTGAGGTGCCAAAACTATTCAAGAGGCAAAAAGCTACAAGTCCCGCTCATCTGATTGGAGCTATGTTTCATTGATAGTTTGGAATTTATAGTATATTCTCTTCTTTTTATCCTACTTGATTTTCAGTTGCTTGGGGACAAGCAACAATTTAAGTTTGATGTTGTGATGAGCGGATAATTTATACGCTTTTTGGCATTGTTTTTAGCATGTTTTTAGTAGAATCTAGTTACTTTTAGGGAAGTTTTCATTAGTTTTTATGTTAAATTCACATTTCTGGACTTTACTATGAGTTTGTGTGTTTTTCTGTGATTTCAGGTATTTTCTGGCTGAAATTGAGGGACTTGAGCAAAAATCAAATTCAGAGGTTGAAGAAGGACTGCTGATGCTGTTGGATTCTGACCTCCCTGCACTCAAAATGGATTTTCTGGAGCTACAGAACTCAAAATGGCGCGCTTCCAATTGCGTTGGAAAGTAGATATCCAGCTCTCTGCCCAATCCTAGCGTTCAACGCCAGCTCTCTGCCCAATCCTGGCGTCCAGCGCCAGAAACAAGTTGCAAAGTGGAGTTCAACGCCCAAACTGGCACAAAAGCTGGCGTTCAACTCCAGAAAGAGCCTCTGCACGTGGAACACTCAAGCTCAGCCCAAGCACACACCAAGTGGGCCCCGAAAGTGGATTTATGCATCAATTACTTACTTCTGTAAACCCTAGTAACTAGTTTATTATAAATAGGACTTTTTACTATTGTATTAGATATCTTTTGATCAGTTGTATGCTATCCGAGATCACGTTTTGGGGGCTGGCCATTTGGCCATGCCTGGACCTTTCACTTATGTATTTTCAACGGTAGAGTTTCTACACTCCATAGATTAAGGTGTGGAGCTCTACTGTTCCTCAAAGATTAATGCAAAGTACTACTGTTTTCTATTCAATTCAACTTATTCCGCTTCTAAGATATTCATTCGCACTTCAACCTGAATGTGATGAACGTGACAATCATCATCATTCCTTATGAACGCATGCCTGACAACCACTTCCGTTCTACCTTCGATTGAATGATTATCTCTTAGATCTCTTAATCAGAATCTTCGTGGTGTAAGCTAGATTGATGGCGGCATTCATGAGAATCTGGAAAGTCTAAACCTTGTCTGTGGTATTCCGAGTAGGATTCTGGGATTGAATGACTGTGACAAGCTTCAAACTCGCGAGTGCTGGGCGTAGTGACAGACGCAAAAGGAGGGTGAATCCTATTCCAGCATGATCGAGAACCTCAGATGATTAGCCGTGCGGTGACAGAGTATTTGGACCATTTTCACAAGAGGATGGGATGTAACCATTGACAACGGTGATGCCCTTGCATAAAGCCAGCCATGGAAAGGAGTAGGATTGATTGGATGAAGGCAGCAGGAAAGCAGAGATTCAGAGGAACGAAAGCATCTCTACACGCTTATCTGAAATTCTCACCAATGAATTACATAAGTGTTTCTATCCTTATTTTCTGTTTAATTAATATTATTTTCGAAAACTCCATAATCAATTATTATCCGCTTGACTGAGATTTACAAGGTGACCATAGCTTGCTTCAAGCCGACAATCTCCGTGGGATCGACCCTTACTCACGTAAGGTTTATTACTTGGACGACCCAGTGCACTTGCTGGTTAGTTGTATCGAAGTTGTGACAAATTATGAATTGAGATTAGAGCACCAAGTTTTTGGAGCCATTACCAGAGATCACAATTTCGTGCACCAGTAATCGCCAACGTTAGTGACACCCAACATTGTCACTAACGTTGGAAGGAGCCACACATGCCACCATGAGCCACGTTAACTCCCACGTTAACTTAGTTAACGTGGAAGCTAATGTGGATAAGGGAACGATGAGCCAACGTTAGTGACACTCAACTTTGTCACTAACGTTGGAGATGGCTAGCAAGGCCACGTTAGAAGCCACGTTAACCTAGTTAACGTGGACTCTAACGTGGAAAATAAGGGCAATTTGGAACGTTAGTGACAATGGTAAGTGTCACTAACGTTCTCGAAGGATGGCAAGCCTACGTTAAAAGAGCCACGTTAACTAAGTTAACGTGGACTCTAACGTAGGGAAGGGAGAGGCTTCTCAACGTTATTGGAAAAGTTGAGTCCCAATAAGGTGTGCGAAGGACATAGTGGAAACGTTAGTGGCAACGTTTGTGCCACTAACGTTGAGGTTAACGTGGCTTTTAACTTTGGTGAGGAACGTTAGTGAAAAAGGTGATTGTCACTAACGTTCTCGAACCCATATTTTCACTGAACGTTAACACCACTAACTTCCTGAGCCAAAGCCCCTGCCCACTTCATACTTTCTCTCTGCAAGTAAAAGCTAAGCCCAATGAAGAAGAGAACTGCTTCAAACTCAAGATCCAAAGGCCCAAGACTTGAAGAATCAACTAGAAGAACAGAAGAGTAGTATATATAGGAGTAGCTTTGAAATATTTTGGGAGTTGGAAAATATAGGGAGCCTCTTGGCATAGAACTATTCTCTGTATTTACTTTTTCTTCACTTTTAGTTTTCATCATGTATTCTCCATCTTTGTTTTCATTTTCTAGAGGTATAAACAACTAAGCCCATTTCATTGGGTTAGGGAGCTCTGTTGTAATTTGATGGATCAATACTAGTTTTCATTATTCTTCTTCTATCTTTTCTCTTGATTTTACTTGAAAGCTTTCGATCTTCATCCAATTGGGTAGTTATCTTGGAAAAGAAGCTATTCATACTTGGATCTCTTCTAAACCTTGAAAGAGGAATGAAGAGATCAAGCTAGCAATGCTTTCTCATGCTGGACCAAGTTGGGTTTGGATGGATATGTGACTATAATCCTCTCAACACTTGATTTGGGAAATGCATGTGGTATAATCAGTGACTATACTTCATCTCTTCTCATGAGCAATTGACCAAGGAATTGGCTATTGATCAAGATTTGAGAGATTACAAGAAATTGTAATTCAATCACTTAGGATTGCCAAGGAGATCAATGAGTGCATTGATTGAGGAAGAGATGAAAATGAGATTGATCCGGAGAATGCAACATCTCCTAAGCCCAATGAACCCCCCATTTCTGATCTTACCCATTCTCTTTAATTTCTGTCATTTACATTTATGAGCAATTCCCCCATTCCCATTTAAGATTCTGCAATTTACTTTCTGCCATTTACTTTCCCACCATTTAATTTTTCACAATTCTCAACTCAATTTCTGATTCGCTCAACTAGAACATTCCTCTAATTAAAGTTGCTTGATCAATCAATCCTTGTGGGATTCGACCTTACTTTATTGTGAGTTTTTACTTGACGACAAATTCGGTACACTTGCCGAAGGAAATTTGTTATGAGACAAGTTTTCCGTGCATCAAGTTTATGGCGCCGTTACCGGGAATTGATTGTGCATCAACAATGATTGGATTGGAGGATAACTAGATTGAGCATTTTTTTATTTAAATTTCTGTTTGAGTTATTTACCTCCTGTTTAGTTAATTTCTTCCCTTCCCCCTACTTTTTCTTTGCTGTTTACCATTCATCGCACTAACCCACTAACTATTTGATATATTGCATCACTCACACTAACAGTAATTCTGACAGATATACTTTCTGCACCTATTCTCTTTGCTTGTACTTGTTGGTTGTATGACAGGGAGAAGAAGCGGGGCTTCAACTTCCTTTGATTCTAAACTTGAGAGAACCTTCCTCAGACTAAGGAGGGAGGCAAGAGAAAAACGTGTAGTTGGTGGTGAAGAAGAGGAGGAACATCTTAAGGAATACTTTGAACCAAACATGGAAGAAAACATGAAAAACCATCATGAAGAAGAGGATCACAACCATGGCAGAGGAGGTGGAGCAAATCATGCTGGGGAGGATAGAAGAGTTTTAGGCTCTTATATCAATCCAAACCCAGGGAACTGTGGAAGTAGCATTCAAAAGCCAACCATCCATGCCAATAATTTTGAACTGAAGCCATAGCTCATCACCCTTGTTCAGAACAACTGTTCGTTCGGAGGGAGTGTCCAAGAGGACCCCAATCAACATCTAACCACCTTCCTGAGAATATGTGACACAGTGAAGTCTAATGGTGTTCATCCTGACGCCTATAGACTGCTCTTATTTCCATTCTCACTCAGGGATAAGGCAGCTAAGTGGCTGGAGTCTTTCCCAAGGGAGAGCTTGACAACTTGGGAAGACGTGGTGAACAAATTCTTAGCAAGATTTTACCCCCCTCAACGAATCAATAGGCTGAGAGCTGAGGTCCAAACTTTCAGGCAACAAGATGGTGAGACTTTATATGAAGCATGGGAGAGGTTTAAAGACTTAACAAGGAGGTGCCCACCGGATATGTTCAACGAATGGGTGCAGCTGCACATTTTCTATGAAGGGCTCTCTTATGAGTCAAAGAAGGCCGTAGACCATTCATCCGGAGGATCTTTGAACAAAAAGAAGACTATTGAGGAAGCCATAGATGTCATTGAAACAGTAGCAGAGAACGACTACTTCTATGCTTCCGAAAGAGGGAACACAAGAGGAGTAATAGAGTTAAACAATGTAGATGCTCTGCTGGCCCAAAACAAGCTCATTACCCAGCAGCTGGCTGACCTCACCAAGAAGATGGAGATGAACCAAGTAGCAGCAGTCTCCACTTCATCAACATCCCAAGAAGGAGTGAATGAAGAAGCAGAGGCTAGCCAGGAGCAAGCCAACTACATTGGGAATTCACCTAGGCAAAATCATGATCCATACTCCAAGACCTACAACCCTGGATGGAGGAATCACCCAAACTTTGGGTGGGGAAATCAACAAGACCAAAGCATTGATCAAAGACGCCTAAATCCAAACAATGCAGCCACCCAACACTTCACATCTAGACCATATCAACACCCCCATAACAACACCTCCCCACATTCATATCAAGGCCAGAATAACCCTACTCAGCCTGACCTGTCATCATTTGATGAAAGAATCTCAAGGATTGAGAATCTACTTGAAGGCCTAAGAAAAGAGATTCAAGATAGTAAAGCATTCCGAGAAGAGGTGATATCCAATATGCAGAATCAGGATGCTGCCATCAAGAAACTTGAGACACAAATTGGCTACTTGTTCAAACAAATCCCCCGCCACAACCTTCGCAGCAAGACTAGCTCAACACAAAGGGAGGAGTGTCAGGCAATCACCCTTAGGAGTGGGAAGGAACTGAAGGAAACCCCCCAGAAACCACAAAAAGAGGACTCAACTAAAGAGGAAGAAGAGCAGGACGAAGCTCGAGTTCCCACTTTGAATTTACAAAAAGGGGAAGGAATGCTGAAGCCAGACGCCCCAAGAGTCCCATACCCTCAGTAATTAAGGAAGAAAGGGGATGACAATCAGTTTTCGAGATTTCTGGAAATCTTCAAGAAACTGCAAATCAACATACCCTTTGCTGAAGCAATAGAACAAATGCCACTCTACGCCAAGTTTTTGAAGGAGCTCATGACTAAGAAGAGAAGCTGGAAGAACAACGAAACTGTGATACTAACCGAAGAATGTAGTGCTATCATTCAGCACAAATTACCCCAGAAATTGAAGGATCCCGGGAGTTTTCAAATCCCTTGTATTATAGGGGAAATCACAGTGGAAAAGGCTCTGTGTGACTTACGAGCCAGCATCAATTTGATGTCAGTAGCCATGATGAGAAAGATGAAGATTGAGGAAGCTAAACCAACAAAGATGGCCTTACAATTGGCAGACAGATCGTTCAAGTTCCCGCATGGCGTCGTAGAAGATTTGCTGGTGAAAGTGGGAGATTTTATCTTCCCAGCAGACTTTATAGTGCTGGATATGCAAGAAGAAGCCAAGGCTTCCATTATTCTGGGAAGGCCATTCTTGGCCACTGCTGGAGCTGTCATTGATGTACAAAAAAGAGATCTCACCCTGAGATTACACAATGAAAAGATAACGATCAATGTGTTCAAGGCCATGAGTTATCCACCAGAGCAAATGGGAGAGTGTATGAGGTTGGACTCACTTGAAGACACAGTACAGGAAGATTTTGAAGAAGAAGAACCTGAAGGTATAATAGAGGAGGAGTCTACGTTTAGTGAAGAGGTTGCAACAGCAGAAAGTCAAATACAAGGTGCACCAAAGGAAGAGAACGAAAAGTCAGAAGCACCCAAACTTGAACTCAAAGCATTACCACCCTCCCTCAAATATGCGTACTTAGGAGAAGATGAAAATTACCCAGTGATTATAAGCTCCTTCCTCAGCCAAGATCAAGAGGATGAACTGCTCAAAGTACTGCGAAACCACAAAGATGCTATTGGTTGGACTCTTGCTGACTTGAAGGGGATAAGTTCGGCCATATGTATGCACAAGATACTGCTGGAAGAAGATGCCAAACCATCCATTCAATCCCAAAGGAGGTTGAACCCAATCATGAAGGAAGTGGTACAGAAGAAAGTTATGAAGTTGTGGCAAGGGGGGTAATTTACCCAATCTTAGACAGCCCCTGGGTTAGCCCCGTGCATGTCGTCCCAAAAAAAGGAGGAATTACCGTGGTTCCCAATGAGAAGAACGAACTAATTCCTACAAGGACAGTCACAGGATGGCGGATGTGCATAGACTACAGGAAGCTCAACGAGGCTACACGAAAAGATCATTTCCCCCTTCCATTCATGGATCAGATGTTGGAAAGACTCGCAGGGCACGCTTATTATTGTTTTCTCGACGGTTATTCAGGATATAACCAAATAGTGGTTGATCCCAGAGATCAAGAGAAAACCTCATTCACTTGCCCATATGGAGTGTTTGCCTACAGGCGCATGCCATTTGGGCTATGTAATGCACCTGCGACTTTCCAACGCTGCATGCTTTCTATCTTTTCAGATATGATAGAAAAATTCATTGAAGTTTTTATGGATGACTTCTCGGTATTCGGAGATTCCTTTCCTAGCTGCCTACATCACCTTGCCTTGGTATTGAAAAGATGTCAAGAGACCAATTTGGTTTTGAACTGGGAAAAATGTCACTTTATAGTGACAGGAGGAATAGTAATTGGTCACAAAGTTTCTAACCAAGGCATTGAGGTTGACAGAGCTAAAGTAGAGCTTATTGGAAAACTGCCTCCACCCAGTGATGTGAAGGCAATTAGGAGCTTTTTAGGGCATGCGGGTTTTTACAGAAGGTTTATTAAAGATTTTTCAAAAATAGCCAAGCCCTTAAGCAATCTCCTTGTATCTGATGCACCATTTATCTTTGATGAAACATGCATGTTAGCATTTGAAAATTTTAAAATGAGGTTGTCCTCTGCTCCTATCATTTCCCCACCTGATTAGAGCCTACCTTTTGAATTGATGTGTGATGCATCTGATTTCGCAGTTGGGGCAGTGTTGGGACAGAGGAAAGATAACTTAGTCCACGTGATATACTATGCTAGCAAGGTCCTTAATGATACTCAAAAAAATTATACCACTACTGAAAAGGAGTTGCTAGCAATAGTTTTTGTATTTGACAAGTTTAGATCATACCTCATTGGTGTGAAAGTGATTATTTTTACAGACCACACAGCACTTAAATATTTGTTTGCCAAGCAAGAATCAAAACCAAGACTAATAAGATGGATCTTATTGTTGCAGGAATTCAATATTGAGATCAGAGACAAGAAAGGAGTGGAGAACAAGGTAGCAGATCACCTATCCAGGATTCCTCATAATGAAGGTAGAGCACATGATACAAGTGTAAACGAGCTCTTCCCTGATGAGCAGTTGATGACAGTTCACAAAGCACCATGGTTCGCAGACATTGCCAACTTTAAGGCATCTGGAGCATTACCTCCAGAGATCAATAAACATCAAAAAAGGAAGCTCATGAATGATGCAAAGTACTTTGTCTGGGATGAGCCATATCTCTTCAAGAAGTGTTCAGATGGGATCCTTAGAAGATGTGTTTCGGAAGAAGAAGGACGAGAGGTCCTATGGAACTGCCACGGCTCATGTTATGGAGGCCACTTTGGAGGAGACAGAACTGCAGCAAAGGTGTTACAAAGCGGATTCTTTTGGCCCACCCTTTTCAAAGATGCAAAAGAACTGGTAAGGAGCTACAATGAATGCCAAAGATCTGGAAACTTGCCCAAAAGAAATGAGATGCCACAGAATTTCATCTTGGAACTGGAACTGTTTGATGTGTGGGGAATTGATTTCATGAGACCATTCCCAACCTCATATGCAAACAATTACATCTTGGTGGCAGTAGATTACGTCTCCAAGTGGGTAGAGGCTATTGAAACCCCAACAAATGATAACAAGGTGGTCATGAACTTCCTCAGGAAGAATATCTTTAGCCGGTTCGGAGTCGCACGAGCACTCATCAGTGATGGAAGAAGCCATTTATGTAACAAACCACTAGAAGCTCTTCTCCTACGATATGGGGTAAAACATAAGGTAGCCACACCATACCATCCCCAAACAAGTGGACAAACTGAGATATCCAACAGAGAGCTAAAGAGGATTCTGGAAAAGACTGTGGGTGCATCAAGAAAGGATTGGTCGAAAAAGCTGGATGATGCTCTTTGGGCATACAGAACAGCATTCAAAACACCACTTGGAATGTCCCCATATCAACTGGTGTATGGTAAGGCTTGTCATTTACCACTAGAGCTGGAACACAAAGCTCTCTGGGCTATCAAGATACTAAACTTCGATAGCATTGCCGCTGGTGCAAAGAGGATCTTACAGCTGCAAGAGATGGAGGAATTCAGGTCACAAGCCTATGAAAATACCAGGATGTACAAAGAGAAGGCAAAGAGAAGACATGACCTGCGTCTTGCACCCAGAAGTTTTGAAAAGGGGCAGCGAGTACTTCTCTACAATTCCAAATTGAGACTGTTCCCAGGAAAACTCAAATCAAGGTGGTCCGGACCTTTTCTTGTCACAAAAGTTTCGCCATATGGATACATCGAAGTCATGGATGAAGGTTCAGAGAGGACTTTTACAGTTAATGGACAAAGACTCAAGCATTACCTGGGCAACATGGGGGAGAACCCCAGAGTAAACTATCATCTCAAGTGAAGGAGGAATCGTCAAGCTAGTGACGATAAAGAAGCGCTTTGTTGGGAGGCAACCCAACCTCAGGTATTTTCCTTTTCACCTTTATTTCAATAAAGATCACAAGTTATTTCCCCTGTATTTTAAGGAGCTAAGTTTGGTGTTCCACACCAGAACAATCCAAGAGTGATAGTGTAATTCTAAGTTTGGTGTTCCACCAAAGGACAGTAGTTAGAATTACACTCCACTCCCAAAACACATTGCTAGCTCCAACCAATCAAGGAAAACCACTTAGATGTAGTTAGACTTTAGTTAATAAGTGTTTTGTTAACAATAAGATATGAGGTTCTCAGCATATATGCAAGGTTTGGTACTAGGCACGGAACTAAGTTTGGTGTTCACACACCAAATTAAGTTCAGAAATCACAAGCATACATGCAAGCTAACTATTTCTCAAGTGCTTTGGGAACAAGCAACTTCAAATAACTTTACAGGAATCTTATGAGGAAATGGTGCACTTTCACCCAAGGAAGTGAGGTAGCAAGGATTAGGATGGTGACAAAGAAAGAAGGCAACTAGAAATCGTCACCAGAAGGTTGTATTGTTACTTAATACCATTGTACCCAAAATTGTTGAAAATTGGAATTCCAGATGCACTTTCGATTAATAGTTGCTCGTAGTTTGAATTTTATTTTAATTCTGTCTTTTAAAGTTTTGATGCATAGGTCTTTTGTCGCTGGTCTTTATGTTACTGCATCATTTCTTTACTTACTTTTATGCTTGTCCCCTTTAAATCAAATGAAAAGAGAATGATTGTTTTCAAAAGACCAGAGTGGAGTTCATACTAGGGAGTAAGTCCATGAGTTTGTGGTGTGGTCATAAGTTAGCTAAGTTGGTTCAACCATAAGGAGGGAAGACAACTATCTGTCATGAATACTATGCTTGAGACACACCCCATGAGACTAGATAAATAAGAAGATCCTAATAAGAAAAAGGGAAAGAACAATAGAAGTTGAGGAATAAAAGAAAAATGTTAAGCAATAAGGCTAGGCACCAATGGTTTTAATCTTGAAACATGTGTCTGTGGTGCTCCTGTATGAGGGATCTACTTGGATGAATAAGCTCTTAGGGGTGCCTTATCACTTGGTAACTTAGGTTAACTAACCTGGGATTACCAGCTGAAAGTCCACTATCAAGAGTAACCCTCACTACAGAGCATTTAATAACCCAAAGAGGTGCTGGACACCAAGGTCTCAAGAAAAGAAAATACATACACTATGTGCCTGTGGTGTGTATGTATGGGGGATAGACTTGAGCAAGTAAGTCCTTAGGAGTGCTTCAACACCTAGCACCTTGAACCAACTGGTTCGGGAGTGTTGGCTGAAAGCTTATTTTAAAGAGTTGCCCCCTTGCAGAACACTTAGCCTAAGAACACAAATAAGCCCTGAAATAACAACAAAAGGATCAATGAATAAAAGTCTCATGGGATGCAATCAAAGTGAGTGTTTTATGACAAGATAAAGGTCTGAAAGCCAGGAATGAACCTAAGTTGCTATGCATGAAACCACCATAAAACCAGGGACATGACTTCCACAAGAATGACTTATTTCTCTTGGCATTCCATTCATCATTCTCTTGTTCCAGTACTTGCTTAGGGACAAGCAAGCTTTAAGTTTGGTGTTGTGATGCCAGGGCATTTTGGCCAGTTTCACTGACCTTTTCTTTACTGTTTTTAGGGTAGTTTCATGCATTTCCTTAGGAAATAAGCTAGTTTTGGGTAGATATTCACTTACATCTTGATTCAAGCATACATTGTGCACTTTACATGATTTCATGAGGATTTTGCATGAATTTAAGGATAAAATTGGATGTTGCATTTCCCATGACTTGGACTAGAACTTTGATGCACGTTATTGCTTGATTTCAGGACAAAGGAAGCAAAGAAGAACCAGATTAGTGGCTACATTAGTTACACTAACGTTAACACTAACGTGGAATGGGAGTAACTTGCAAAGTTAATGAGAAAAGTGATTGCCAATAATGCTCTTGAAGCCATCATTGCCCACGTTAAGAGTCACGTTAACTAAGTTAACGTGAACTCTAACGTGGAAGTAAAGAAATGGAGCCAACGTTAGTGACACTTAACATTATCACTAACGTTAGACCAAGATCATGAGTGGCCATGTTAGAGTCCACGTTAACTTAGTTAACGTGGCCTCTAATGTTAAGAAGAAAGGGGGGGGGGGAAGCCCACGTTAGTGACACTCAACAATGTCACTAACGTTGGCCAAGGCACATTAAGCCACGTTAACTCCCACGTTAACCTAGTTAACGTGGAAGCTAACGTGAAGGAACAAAGTGGTCGACAACGTTAGTGACACCCAACATTGTCACTAACGTTGGAAGGAGCCACACATGCCACCATGAGCCACGTTAACTCCCACGTTAACTAAGTTAACGTGGAAGCTAACGTGGATAAGGGAAAGATAAGCCAACGTTAGTGACACTCAACTTTGTCACTAACGTTGGAGATGGCTAGCAAGGCCACGTTAGAAGCCACGTTAACCTAGTTAACATGGACTCTAACGTGGAAAATAAAGGCAATTTGGAACGTTAGTGACAATGGTAAGTGTCACTAACGTTCTCGAAGGATGGCAAGCCTACGTTAAAAGAGCCACGTTAACTAAGTTAACATGGACTCTAACGTAGGGAAGGGAGAGGCTTCTCAACGTTATTGGGAAAGTTGAGCCCCAATAACGTGTGCGAAGGACATAGTGGAAACGTTAGTGGCAACGTTTGTGCCACTAACGTTGAGGTTAACGTGGCTTTTAACTTTGGTGAGGAACGTTAGTGAAAAAGGTGATTGTCACTAACGTTCTCGAACCCATATTTTCACTGAATGTTAACACCACTAACTTCCTGAGCCAAAGCCCCTGCCCACTTCATACTTTCTCTCTGCAAGTAAAAGCTAAGCCCAATGAAGAAGAGAACTGCTTCAAACTCAAGATCCAAAGGCCCAAGACTTGAAGAATCAACTAGAAGAACAGAAGAGTAGTATATATAGGAGTAGCTTTGAAATATTTTGGGAGTTGGAAAATATAGGGAGCCTCTTGGCATAGAACTACTCTCTGTATTTACTTTCTCTGCACTTCTAGTTTTCATCATGTATTCTCCATCTTTGTTTTCATTTTCCAGAGCTATGAACAACTAAACCCCTTTCATTGGGTTAGGGAGCTCTGTTGTAATTTGATGGATCAATACTAGTTTTCATTATTCTTCTTCTATCTTTTCTCTTGATTTTACTTGAAAGCTTTCGATCTTCATCCAATTGGGTAGTTATCTTGGAAAATAAGCTATTCATACTTGGATCTCTTCTTAACCTTGAAAGAGGAATGAAGAGATCAAGCTAGAAATGCTTTCTCATGCTGGACCAAGTTGGGTTTGGATGGATATGTGACTATAATCCTCTCAACACTTGATTTGGGAAATGCATGTGGTATAATCAGTGACCATACTTCATCTCTTCTCATGAGCAATTGACCAAGGAATTGGCTATTGATCAAGATTTGAGAGATTGAATTACAAGAAATTGTAATTCAATCACTTAAGATTGCCAAGGAGATCAATGAGTGCATTGATTGAGGAAGAGATGAAAATGAGATTGATCCGGAGAATGCAACATCTCCTAAGCCCAATGAACCCCCCATTTCTGATCTTACCCATTCTCTTTAATTTCTGTCATTTACATTTATGAGCAATTTTCCCATTCCCATTTAAGATTCTGTAATTTACTTTCTGCCATTTACTTTCCCACCATTTAATTTTCCTCAATTCTCAACTCAATTTCTGATTCGCTCAACTAGAATATTCCTCTAATTAAAGTTGCTTGATCAATCAATCCTTGTGGGATTCGACCTCACTCTATTGTGAGTTTTTACTTGACGACAAATTCGGTACACTTGCCGAAGGAAATTTGTTATGAGACAAGTTTTCCGTGCATCATTAACGTTAAGTGAAAATGTGGGGTTGAGAACGTTAGTGACAATCACCTTTTTCACTAACGTTCCTAACCCAAAGTGGTCCACGTTAACTTCAACGTTAGTGGTACTAACGTGACCACTAACGTTGACCCTTGGCCCTCCGCAAACGTTACTGGGGTTTACCTTTTTCAATAACGTTGAGGGTACCCCTTTCTTCCTACGTTAGAGTTCACGTTAGAATAGTTAACGTGGCCTTTAATGTAGGCTTGCCAAATCTTCGAGAGCGTTAGTGACACTTACCTTTGTCACTAACGCTTCAGAACGCCCCTACTTCCCACGTTAGAGTTCACGTTAACTAAGTTAACGTGACTTCTAACGTGGTATTGATAGCCATCTCCAACGTTAGTGACAAAGGTGCGTGTCACTAACGTTGGCTCATCATCCCTCTTCTCCACGTTAGCTTCCACGTTAATGTAATTAACGTGGCAACTAACGTGGCTCATAGTGGCTCAATCCAACGTTAGTGACAAAGGTGAGTGTCACTAACGTTGGTGATTCTTGATCCCTCCACGTTAGAG